>NC_136410.1:115030733-116258233 GCF_051521515.1 Lactuca serriola | reverse complement strand
TGTTTGTAAAAGTTTGAATCTCTCAGAAAAACCTATATTTTCTATTAAAGTAACCTTCTACCAAGGCTAAACTGTTTTGTAAACTTGTCTGTTGTAAAAGTGTGAAATTTCCCAAGTATAACTATCATTTGATAAAAATATAGTTTGTACATTAATGCTTAAGTGAGGTTATCACTAAAATATGTAATGGGTAAATCATTGTAGTACTGTAGCTTTGTATAATAAGACTACTATTGTACTAAATACTACTACCTTAAACCGGATTTATATTAAGGTATAATGTGATAAATTGCACCATGCTATCGACTAGTAACAACGACATAATGAATGGTCGTAATAAAAGAAATGACGTTTGGCACCCGCAGACCTGCAGGTCCGGCTGTAGCTAGCAGCAAGGTGTAGGATAGTCAATCCAGTATAGATCTATACGCAAACTCACGCTCCCCCTCCAAGAGAATTTTGGCTACAACTCGGGCCATGACATTTAAGGCATGCTCCGACACAGTGGATCACGATTATCAACGTATTTATGTATATGTATTGTTTCTCGTTCTAGTATGACTGTATATGTATATGTACTTGTTTCTAGTATATCTGTATATGTACTTGTTTCTAGTATATCTGTATATGTATTGTTTCTAGTATATCTGTATATGTATTGTTTCTAGTATATCTGTATATGTATTGTTTCTAGTATATCTGTATATGTATGATCCTTTGTTACCCCGATGGTAACTAACTAATGATGTACTGATGAGTATGAATATGGAAGTACTTTTATGTCTATATATGTATATATGATATATAAGTAATATTGAAACGACCTTCGGATGGTCACCCGAAATCCCACCAGACCACATCCAAATCGAGAAAAAGGAAATAGGGCGGATGGCCTTCCTAATCCCTTTAAACATTATTTATATATCTATACATATATGGGCATGCAATTAAATATATAAAAGCATAATTAAGTTTTCATAATACATTTGAAGCATAAATATAATTTCAAGAGGAGATCGACTTGATGTCGATCTATAAAACAGTTTGAAGGCATAAAATGATAAAACAGTTTAAGTATAAGAAGCATTTGTTTGTATCACAGTCTATAAATAAGTTTGGATAGTAAAAGAGTTTGTAAAACATTTCAAGGTAAAGCAGTTTGATAAACAGTTTGAACAGTGGTAAAAATCGTTGTTTTCCTAGTTATTAATCACATGTGATTAAATACAATCACATGTGATTGAAACAATAACTATAAGTATTTGACTTGTATTCCCCCCCCCCCCCCCCATAAAGTGTTTTAAAACATTTAAAATCATTTCAAAGGTTGATTCAAGGGGTATGAACTCACTTGCGGTGAGTCGTTTGAATTGCAGTGTCGGATACCGTGCTAGGTGGCAAACGGAGACTTGTTTACACGCACGAGCCTAGTTATCATATAATAAGCATATATATAACTAATTAGACAAATAATAACTTAAATAAATAAGTTAAGACACTTAGAAAACATGTAAACACTTTTATGAGTGTTTAAGGTTCAAATGGTTGCATCTAAGTTGCTACGGGACAAGGCAAAAGGGTTTGAAACATCAAATGGCCTTGTATAGGAGTTCACCATCCAACAAACCCCACACCTTGGAGTTTACGGCCGTAAACTCATGGGTTTATGGCCGTGAACTCCTCAAATGGTGGTTTTGGGTGTTTTGTGGTGCTATCTTGGTCCTAGTACACTCCTAGATTTGTTGGAATAACACATGAAGTAGTTTAAGGCTCTAGAACACTCCATATGGGAGTTTACGGCCTAAAGTCCATTCACCCTAGAGTTTACGGCCGTAAACTCCTATGGGGTGATGGATTTTAATTGTTTTGAGGCTCTTAAACATCAAGGATGGCTTCCATGAATTTATCTAAGGCTAATGGGGAAAAGAGGCACACTTTTGTGCCTTCACTTGGAGTTTACGGCCCAAGATATGTTCCTTGGCCGTAAACTCCTTTCAAGGAGTGATTATTATGTGTTCTACTCTCCATTCTAGTCCCAAGTATTCAAGGTAAATTGTCTTAAGGCCTAAGGTGTGCTTGGAATGATTTTTACCCTACAAAAAGGGGTTTACGGCCCAAGAGAGGTTCTTGGCCGTAAACTCCTACAAATTTATGATTTTGAAGGGTTTAGATGTCTTAAATAAGCATAAGCCTTTGAGGGTTAAAGTCTTTAAGCATAAGAGGAAGTTTAGGGTGCATTTTACCCTTCAAAAAGGGGTTTACGGCCCAAGAGCATGTCTTGGCCGTAAACTCCTATTTCTTTATGATTTGAAGTGTTTTTGATGTCCTAATTAGCTACAAGCATTAGAGGGTAAATGCCTTAAGCCTTTAGGGGGATTTAGAGCACACTTTTGACCCTTGGAAATGGGGTTTACGGTCCAAGAACTCTTGGGCCGTAAACTCCTATTGTTTTGTGTTCTTGGATGGTCTTTAGTCCCAAGTGTTTATACATTAACCTCTAAGCAAGTTGTCTAACAAGGAATCGGGACTAGGAAGCCTTTAGGCTCCGTTTTGGAGTTTACTCCCCAAGAACGCTCTTGGGCGGTAAACTCCCGGATCGTGTAATCTAAACATGTTATTGATGTTATAAAGTATCTAACAAGTATTGAAACACATTTAGTAAAGTAGACTCACAATATGGGATGAAAACCCGAAGATCCGTCAGAGAGAATATGACTTTTCTCTATTTGGAATTGTGAATAATGAATTAATTTAATTCAGAAAACTATTTATAGTCCTGGAATATTTTGGCAGAAAATATTTTCGTTCCTGATTTTGGACTGTAACTTTATGAAACTTGAAATGCCCAAATTTCACAAAACCAGGAGCATCCACTCTCCTGATATCACCTAAAACATAAACCCTAATGAACACAAACTTGTTCGGAAAAGTATGAAAATCACTGAAAATGAACTAGCTTCTATTGAATAGATGATGTTCGTACTGTCGGAAGCTTGCCCCCTTGCTAATTGGGTATCACCCACCTCAGCCCAGCACAGAGGGGATCTGCACTTTCGGCCGTAGAGAGCTTCGAATGGAGCAGCCTTGATGCTCGTGTGATAACTGTTATTATAGGAAAATTCGACAAGGGGTAAATGAGTATCCCATGCCTTCCCAAAATCAATCACACAGGCTCGCAACATATCTTCCAGTGTTTGGATGGTCCTCTCACTCTGTCCGTCGGTCTGTGGATGGTAGGCTGTGCTCATATCCAACCTTGTTCCTAGGGAATGTTGTAGTGATTGCCAAAACCTTGAGGTGAACCTACTATCTCTATCGGAGATAATGGAAGTAGGTACACCATGCAACCGTACAATTTCCCTGATGTATGTTCTCGCAAGTTTCTCCATCTTGTCGGTTTCTTTGATAGGCAGGAAGTGTGCAGACTTGGTCAATCTATCAACGATGACCCATATGGTGTCAAGTCCACCCGTCGTCTTGGGCAACTTGGTTATGAAATCCATAGTGATCCGCTCCCACTTCCACTCTGGAATCTCTGGTTGTTGCAGTAAACCAGAGGGCTTCTGGTACTCGACCTTAACCTTTGCGCAAGTAAGGCATTTACTTACGAAGGTAGCAATCTCTGCTTTCATATTAGGCCACCAGTATAGCTTTTTAAGATCCAGATACATCTTATCTGAACCTGGGTGGACGGAATACCGAGTGTTGTGCGCCTCGGTCATGACCAAGTCTCGGAAACCACCGTGTTTCGGTGTCCAGATCTGGTTCATGAAAAATAAAGCTCCGTCACCCTTGGCTTCGAAGTTCTTGTCCATTCCCCTAAGGGATTCACTCGACACATTTTCAGGTTTCATGGCCTCAAGTTGAGCCGCCTGAATTTGCTTAGTCAGGTGTGAATGGATGGTTATTGATAATGACTTGACCTTGCGATCAGAATATTCTTTCTGACTTAGGGCGTCTGCTACTACGTTGGCTTTACCCGGATGATAACGAATATCGCATTCGTAGTCACTGAGTAGCTCGACCCATCGTCGTTGTCTCATGTTGAGCTCCTTCTAATCGGAAATATGTTGTAAACTCTTGTGGTCGGTAAAGATAGTGCTCTTCGTTCCATACAAGTAATGTCTCCAGATCTTCAGAGCAAACACTACTGCTCCTAGTTCAAGATCGTGGGTCGTGTAGTTAACCTCGTGTGCCTTCAACTGTCTCGAGGCGTAGGCGATGACCTTACCTCGCTGCATCAGAACACATCCGAGTCCTTGATTGGATGCATCGCAATAGACTACAAAGTCTTCTATTCCTTCTGGAAGGGATAGTATTGGTGCGGTGCACAAGGCTCGTTTGAGCGTTTGGAACGCTCTTTCTTGCTTCTCTTCCCAGTCAAAGGCCACGCCTTTCTGGGTCAGGGTCGTAAGAGGCTTCGCTATTCGTGAGAAGTTCTGAATGAACCTGCGGTAGTAGCCAGCGAGACCTAGAAATTGACGAATTTCTGTAGGTGTCTTTGGTGCTGACCAGTTCTCAATGGCTTTTATTTTGGATGGGTCCACGTGGATTCCCTCTTTGCTTACCACGTGTCCTAAGAATTCGACTCTTCGGATCCAAAATTCACATTTCGAGAACTTCACATAAAGTTTCTCCTTTCGTAATGTCTCTAGAACTTGTCGCAGATGATCACCATGCTCTTTCTTACTTCGGGAGTAGATCAGGATGTCGTCAATGAAAACGATGACGAACTGATCTAAGTAAGGTCGGCATACTCTATTCATCAGATCCATGAAGACTGCGGGCGCATTGGTCAATCCGAATGGCATCACCACGAACTCGTAGTGTCCGTAACGAGTTCGAAGGGCTGTCTTCGGCACATCCTCCTCTAGCACTCGTAACTGGTGATATCTGGATCTCAGATCAATCTTGGAAAAATAGTTCGCCCCTTGCAGTTGGTCGAATAGATCGTCTATGCGTGGCAGAGGATAACGATTTTTTATCGTCAATTTGTTGAGTTCTCTGTAGTCAATACACATACGGAATGATCCGTCTTTCTTCTTAACGAACAAGACCGATGCTCCCCAAGGTGAGAAACTTGGTCTTATAAAGCCCTTGCTGAGCAGTTTGTTAAGTTGACCAGAGAGTTCTTGCATCTCGGCTGGTGCTAAACGGTAGGGCGACTTGGCTACTGGGGTAGCTCCTGGGATTAAGTCGATTCTGAACTCGACTTTTCGTTGCGGAGGTAACCCGGGTAGTTCTTCTGGGAAAATGTTGGGGAAGTCGCTCACTACTGGGAGGTTCTTTAGTTCTTTCGCTTCTAGGTTTGTGTCGACGACGTGGGCAAGGAATGCGTGGTATTCTTTGCGTAGATATTTCTGTGCTTGAATACTAGATATTATGCGAAGACTCGCACTAGGTTTGTCGCCGTAGACTATAAGAGTTTCGTTAGACGGGAGGTTTAGTCGGACTGCTTTCTCGTAGCACATGATGTCGGCGCGATGAAGACTTAACCAATCCATGCCGATAATAACGTCGAAACTTTTTATTGAGACCAGCATAAGGTCGATTGGGAATGAATGGTTATCTAAGGTTAGAAGACAACCTAAGTATATGCTATTAGTACTTTCAGTTTTCCCATTGGCCATTTCTACTATGAATTGTTCATTAAGTGCATGTGGTTGTTGCTTAAGCATGCGAGCAAATTTGTGGTTTACGAAGCTTCACTCCGCTCCACTATCGAACAGAATGCATGCATAGGAGTTATCAAGGAGGAACGTACCAGTCACCACTGTCGGGTCAGCAACTGCTTCCCCGTGGCCTATTTCTAGTATCCTCCCTGCTCCTCCAGTATTCCTCGCCTTAGGGCAGTCCCTTTTAAAGTGGCCTGCTTCGCCACACCCATAGCAAGTTGGGCTCACGCCAGAGCCAGGAACTTGGGAGATTGGTTGCGCCGGGAACTTACAGAATCGGACGGTGTGTCCTTTTCTGTGGCAGTTAGTACACTGCATTTCACGGCAGGCGCCGTTGTGGTGGAAGTTGCATTTGTTGCACTTCGGCAAACTTCCAGAATACTGTTTCCCCGGAGCAGTAACAGCAGTAGGGGTTACCGCAGCATGTACTGCCACGATTTGTTGTTTCTTTGAAGTTCGTTGCTTCTTCTTCTCATCCCAAAACTTCCGCTTGGTGCCAGCGGGTTTAGAGGGTTCTGGGATGGCTAGGGTGGTTGTGGTTGCAGGGGTCTTGACTCCATGATCAATGAGTCTTTGTGCCAATCGCTTGGCACTGTCGAAGGTAGCGGGGTTGGATGCTAAGACATTCCCCTGGTACGGAGGCATTAGCCCCCATACATACCGTTCAATCTTTTTCCCTTCAGTGGGAACCATATTGGGGCATAGGGCCACCAGTTCGCTAAATCGGGCAGTGTATGCGATCACGTTGGTGCCCTTCATGGTCAGATTCCAGAGTTCATGTTCTAACTTCTGGACTTCGCCCCTCGGGCAGTATTCCTCAGTCATGAGGTCCTTCATCGTTGCCCAGCCCATGGCGTTAGCCACGACGAGAGTTAGGGCTTTGACGTGGCCGTTCCACCACGTTAGGGCTTTATCCTCGAAGGTGCACGCGACATATTTCACTTTAAATGCAGCCGGGCACGAACAGATTTCGAAGACTGATTCAGTCTTCTCGAACCATTGCGAGAGAGCAATGACTCCGCCGGTGCCATAGAAAGGCTTCGGCTTGCAGTTCGTGAAATCCTTGTAAGAGCACTCCCTTGAGCGCACAGGGATTTTGATCGGAATAGATTCCACAGGGGTTCAACCTCTGCTAGCATCTGATGAGTGATACTGAGCCATGGCAGTTGCCACTGCTGTAGCTACGGCAGCATTCAGGGCTGCAGTATCGATGACCGTAGGTGGTGGAGGCGGTGGAGGTACATGATTATTCCTATTCCTGGGAGATTTGCGAGGAGGCATCCTTCAGCTATAAGTTTATAAAGATAAGAAAGATGGTAAGAATCTATTTGTAAGCAACGTGAGAGTGACCCATGGACTAACTAACCATAGCCCAACAGTTTGAATGAGTGTTTGAAATCACAATAAGAAATATTAGCAGGAATACACAAGTGTACAAATTTTTCCCACAAATTAGATAGATTTCAATAGTACGGGTATTACTGATGTAATAAGTTCAAGGAAAATCGACCTAACAGTAGGTCTTACATCATACCATAAGGACAAGACTGACAGTCCTAAATTCCTAATTAGAGTACCGAAAGTTAAGAATATTTTACAGACAAGTGCTACTTAGAGCACATAAGTTCAAGGTTATCCCTAAATCAAAAGACAGAGATGTTCTAGACATCATCTAATGGCGATGGGAATTCCTCGGGCGAGCCCTGAGGTCGGACACTTGGCGAAACACCTCTTGAAGGTGTCGGTCCTGAGCTCTTTGACGAGCTCGAAGTTCTAAGACTTCAGCACGGGAGGCAGCCAGCTGTTGCTGCAGAGTTTCGTTGGTTCTCCGGGTCCGTTCCATGTCTTCTTCAAGACGGCGAATGCGGACTGTGTTGACACCTGAATTGGCATCAACCTCCATGACCCGGTCGATGGCTGCTCGACCTTGCTCGACATTACGAGCTATTCTGCGGATGATTACCGGCAGAACTCTGTCAGCAGAGCCACCATCGCTGATGTTGTAGAAGGTTCGGTCCCCATAGTATGGTAAGGGTTGACCCTGCTCATCACTCTAGCGATTTAAGTCGTTTGCCCACATGGGAGTAGGCCCTGGAAACGCTGGTCGAGGGTTGTTGTTCGGGGCTTGACCTACAAGCGGTAGGTTGTTGACTTCAGGCTCGGAGTCGGATCCATCCGAAAAGCCTTCTGCGAGGTGATCATCCAAAGGGATTGGATGCTCATCTTCGGGCTCTTCAACGATCCACCCGGCATCGCCTTCATTGGGAAAGTACGGGTCGCCATGATGAAATCCAGCCATTTAGATCTACGCGAGAAGAGAGGTATAAGAATATAGTATACGTGTAACTAGTAGCACAAAATACACCGATAGTATTTTAAGTTTAAGTTCTACTGATCTTCTTGTGGTATTGTTGGTAAGTTTTTAGACTTGCTAACATATCACAACCATTCTAGGGCATATTCTAATCACTCCTAGGACCAGCATAGTTGATCAGGCTATGCCATTCCCAGGACTGACCATACATCCCCGAGCTCACTTGTGATATTCAACAATCGTAATACTTTTGTTCTTGTCATTGTGACACTGATTTTAGTATGAATGCAGACTAGTATACTTAATTAAATATTTTATTATTTAAAGTATAGATTCTTGGTCAGAGTGTTTTAATCCCTTTTGGGTTTATAGATTAGTATATCTTTTATGGGTTGATATACTTGATTCACTATAAACAATGATCTGATACCAATCTGTCACACCCCAAAACCAAGAACGGCGGAAACGTTCCGGGGCGGAGGATGTCATGTATAGTATCACAACACAGTAAATGTAAATAAGCAACAACATCATCCATTGCATTAAATATATAATTTTAATACAAGTGTGTTCTGTACAGTTATAGACACCAAAAATAATGTAACACAAAATAATATGAGATGAGTCTTGAATGCACTCCATCTTCTCAAAAGCTGGCCTCGGTACCTATCTACTGATGACCTGAGAATACGAGTTATTTTGAAAGAGTTTATCAGCATTAAGCTGGTGAATTCATAAGTATTTTAGTGTCAATGTTTCCTATAAAAAACATTTGAACCTGTCTCAATGTATAAGTTTGTGAAAATGTAAGTAAATGTTTGAAAGTGTTTGTAAAAGTTTGAATCTCTCAGAAAAACCTATATTTTCTATTAAAGTAACCTTCTACCAAGGCTAAACTGTTTTGTAAACTTGTCTGTTGTAAAAGTGTGAAATTTCCCAAGTATAACTATCATTTGATAAAAATATAGTTTGTACATTAATGCTTAAGTGAGGTTATCACTAAAATATGTAATGGGTAAATCATTGTAGTACTGTAGCTTTGTATAATAAGACTACTATTGTACTAAATACTACTACCTTAAACCGGATTTATATTAAGGTATAATGTGATAAATTGCACCATGCTATCGACTGGTAACAACGACATAATGAATGGTCGTAATAAAAGAAATGACGTTTGGCACCCGCAGACCTGCAGGTCCGGCTGTAGCTAGCAGCAAGGTGTAGGATAGTCAATCCAGTATAGATCTATACGCAAACTCACGCTCCCCCTCCAAGAGAATTTTGGCTACAACTCGGGCCATGACATTTAAGGCATGCTCCGACACAGTGGATCACGATTATCAACGTATTTATGTATATGTATTGTTTCTCATTCTAGTATGACTGTATATGTATATGTACTTGTTTCTAGTATATCTGTATATGTACTTGTTTCTAGTATATCTGTATATGTATTGTTTCTAGTATATCTGTATATGTATTGTTTCTAGTATATCTGTATATGTATTGTTTCTAGTATATCTGTATATGTATGATCCTGTGTTACCCCGATGGTAACTAACTAATGATGTACTGATGAGTATGAATATGGAAGTACTTTTATGTCTATATATGTATATATGATATATAAGTAATATTGAAACGACCTTCGGATGGTCACCCGAAATCCCACCAGACCACATCCAAATCGAGAAAAAGGAAATAGGGCGGATGGCCTTCCTAAGCCCTTTAAACATTATTTATATATCTATACATATATGGGCATGCAATTAAATATATAAAAGCATAATTAAGTTTTCATAATACATTTGAAGCATAAATATAATTTCAAGAGGAGATCGACTTGATGTCGATCTATAAAACAGTTTGAAGGCATAAAATGATAAAACAGTTTAAGTATAAGAAGCATTTGTTTGTATCACAGTCTATAAATAAGTTTGGATAGTAAAAGAGTTTGTAAAACATTTCAAGGTAAAGCAGTTTGATAAACAGTTTGAACAGTGGTAAAAATCGTTGTTTTCCTAGTTATTAATCACATGTGATTAAATACAATCACATGTGATTGAAACAATAACTATAAGTATTTGACTTGTATTCCCCCCCCCCATAAAGTGTTTTAAAACATTTAAAATCATTTCAAAGGTTGATTCAAGGGGTATGAACTCACTTGCGGTGAGTCGTTTGAATTGCAGTGTCGGATACCGTGCTAGGTGGCAAACGGAGACTTGTTTACACGCACGAGCCTAGTTATCATATAATAAGCATATATATAACTAATTAGACAAATAATAACTTAAATAAATAAGTTAAGACACTTAGAAAACATGTAAACACTTTTATGAGTGTTTAAGGTTCAAATGGTTGCATCTAAGTTGCTACGGGACAAGGCAAAAGGGTTTGAAACATCAAATGGCCTTGTATAGGAGTTCACCATCCAACAAACCCCACACATTGGAGTTTACGGCCGTAAACTCATGGGTTTATGGCCGTGAACTCCTCAAATGGTGGTTTTGGGTGTTTTGTGGTGCTATCTTGGTCCTAGTACACTCCTAGATTTGTTGGAATAACACATGAAGTAGTTTAAGGCTCTAGAACACTCCATATGGGAGTTTACGGCCTAAAGTCCATTCACCCTAGAGTTTACGGCCGTAAACTCCTATGGGGTGATGGATTTTAATTGTTTTGAGGCTCTTAAACATCAAGGATGGCTTCCATGAATTTATCTAAGGCTAATGGGGAAAAGAGGCACACTTTTGTGCCTTCACTTGGAGTTTACGGCCCAAGATATGTTCCTTGGCCGTAAACTCCTTTCAAGGAGTGATTATTATGTGTTCTACTCTCCATTCTAGTCCCAAGTATTCAAGGTAAATTGTCTTAAGGCCTAAGGTGTGCTTGGAATGATTTTTACCCTACAAAAAGGGGTTTACGGCCCAAGAGAGGTTCTTGGCCGTAAACTCCTACAAATTTATGATTTTGAAGGGTTTAGATGTCTTAAATAAGCATAAGCCTTTGAGGGTTAAAGTCTTTAAGCATAAGAGGAAGTTTAGGGTGCATTTTACCCTTCAAAAAGGGGTTTACGGCCCAAGAGCATGTCTTGGCCGTAAACTCCTATTTCTTTATGATTTGAAGTGTTTTTGATGTCCTAATTAGCTACAAGCATTAGAGGGTAAATGCCTTAAGCCTTTAGGGGGATTTAGAGCACACTTTTGACCCTTGGAAATGGGGTTTACGGTCCAAGAAATCTTGGGCCGTAAACTCCTATTGTTTTGTGTTCTTGGATGGTCTTTAGTCCCAAGTGTTTATACATTAACCTCTAAACAAGTTGTCTAACAAGGAATCGGGACTAGGAAGCCTTTAGGCTCCGTTTTGGAGTTTACTCCCCAAGAACGCTCTTGGGCGGTAAACTCCCGGATCTTGTAATCTAAACATGTTATTGATGTTATAAAGTATCTAACAAGTATTGAAACACATTTAGTAAAGTAGACTCATAATATGGGATGAAAACCCGAAGATCTGTCAGAGAGAATATGGCTTTTCAATATTTGGAATTGTGAATAATGAATTAATTTAATTCAGAAAACTATTTATAGTCCTGGAATATTTTGGCAGAAAATATTTTCGTTCCTGATTTTGGACTGTAACTTTATGAAACTTGAAATGCCCAAATTTCACAAAACCAGGAGCATCCACTCTCCTGATATCACCTAAAACATAAACCCTAATGAACACAAACTTGTTCGGAAAAGTATGAAAATCACTGAAAATGAACTAGCTTCTATTGAATAGATGATGTTCGTACAAATGGAAATTTCGGGTTGTCACATTTTGTGAGCTTCTTCCATCAGAAGATATCTGACTCCTCCTGTCTTAGGTATCAAAATCCGATCTTGGAACACCTTCAGTCCATGACTGTTTACACCGAATACCAACGTTTTGCCCAAACGTTCCTCCTTTCGGTCATTCTTCTCAGAAGCTTCGCTTTGAGCTTTCTTTATACTTTCCAAAATAGTCGAGACAACTTCAATTCTCAACGCTCTTGGCCTTTTCCTTTCAAGATTGACTTTCCGACTGAGAGCATCAGCAACAATATTAGCTTTACCGGGATGGTAAAGTATCTCACAGTCGTAGTCCTTGAGTAACTCTAGCCAGCGTCGTTGCCTCATATTCAATTCTTTCTGATTAAAGAGATATTGGAGACTCTTATGATCAGTGAAAAGTTTGCACTTCGTGCCATAGAGGTAATGCCTCCATATTTTCAGAGCGAAACCTACCGCTGCCAACTCCAAATCATGAGTCGGGTAATTCCTTTCATGCTCCTTCAGCTGTTGAGACGCATATGCTATCACCTTTTCTCTTTGGGTCAAAACACAACCCAATCCAACCCCAGACACATCGCTATAAACAGCGAAGTCTTCAACTCCATCGGGTAAAGAAAGTATCGGTGCCTCACATAGCTTCTTCTTTAGCTTCTCGAATGCTTCTTTATGCTTATCACTCCAAGCATAAGTAGCTCCTTTGTGGGTCAAAGCTGTTAATGGAGTAGCAATCGGAGAAAAGCCTTGGATAAACCTGCGGTAATATCCGGCTAATCCCAAAAAGCTTCGAATCTCCGTGGGACTTTTCGGTTGTTCCCACTTCGTCACAGCTTCAATCTTCGCTGGATCAACCATTATCCCTTCTTGGTTGACCACGTGACCCAAGAATTGGACCTCGCGAATCCAAAAATCACATTTGGAGAACTTCGCATAAAGCTTCTCCTTCTTCAAGACTTCTAACACTTCTCGTAAGTGTCTGCCATCCTCCTCCTGGCTTTTTGAGTAAATCAGAATGTCGTCTATGAATACTATCACAGTTTTATCAAGGAACAGATTTCAAACCCTATTCATTAAATCCATGAATGCTGCCGGAGCATTGGTTAGTCCAAACGACATAACCAAGAACTCGTAGTGTCCATATCTAGTTATGAATGCAGTCTTCTCGATATCTTGCTCTCTTACTCTTAGCTGATGATATCCTGACCTTAGATCGATCTTCGAGAAATAGCTCGAACCTTGCAATTGATCAAATAGGTCATCAATCCTTGGCAACGGGCATCTATTCTTTATTGTTGCCTTGTTCAGCTCTTTGTAATCAATGCACATTCTCATACTTCCATCTTTCTTCTTCACAAATAACACCGGAGCTCCCCAGGGTGATGAACTAGGTCCAATAACTCCTAAAGTTGCATAATTAGCTCCTTCATCTCCGTTGGTGCTAATCGATACGGTGCTTTTGCTATTGGCGTGGTTCCTGGTAACAAGTCTATTCTGAACTCTACTTGTCTATTAGGTGGTAATCCAGGAAGATATTCGGGAAATACTTCTGGATAATCACACACCACTGGTATACTCTGTACCACCTTCTTTTCCTTCTTAGCATGGATCACGAATGCTAAATATGATGTACATCCCTTGGTCAAACACTTCCTGGCTTTCATTAGGGAAATGATTCCAGAATTTACTCGCCGTTTATCCCCGTACACCATAAACGAATCCTTCCCAGGCGGGTTTGGTTTACTTTAACTATCTTCTTCTTGCATAAAATTTCGGCATCATTGGCGCTAAGCCAATCCATTTCCAGAACGATGTTGAAACCATTAAGTTCGATAGGCAATAATTCCTCGTGAAACTTATTCCCATTAAGGTCGATTAAGATGTTTTTCATACGATGACAAACAGGTACAAACTTGCCACTAGTAACTTCGACTAATAAAGCATTATCTAGTCTATTAATAGGCAAGGCTAGTTTTCTACCAAACTCATGCGAAATAAAGGAGTAGTTGGCTCCAGAATCAAACAAAATTTGAGCAGGTAATTCGTTTATGAGAAAGGTACCTGAAGCGACATCAGCTTCATCTTTTGTAGCTTCGAGTGTCATCTGGAAGGCTCTCGCCTTCGGCTTTGGTGGAATGTTGGGCTTAGCTGCCTCCTTCTTCTTTCGACAGTCTTTCAAAATGTGCCCCTCTTCATTGCAACCAAAACACATCCTTTTGTTGTTCGGACACACATTGGCAAAATGCCCAATTTTTCCGCACTTGTAGCAGGTTACATCCTCACTACATTTTGTTGGATATAGTGTCTAAGCCCGTAACTATATTTGGTATGTACTTGACCCGACCCGGCATGGTCCATTTGGGTTGCACTTCACCCGAACAATTTATGGATAATATTTGAGAATAGTACAAGTTATGATTTATTAATATATTATAAGTTCTAATATATTAATATAAGATCATATTATTTAATTAGTAGTGATCTATAATTAATCTAGGATTAATTTAGTGATCAAAGATATTACTAATTAAATATGGGCTTCTATATTTATATTGTGTGGGCTAATGCTTATTTAGAATGGGCTAGGCTTGGATGAAAAAGTCCATGGATACTCCATGGAGCTTTGAGCCATGGATCTCATGGAAATGAAGAGACATGGGTATTAGGGTTTACATGGATGTAACCCTAATCCACCACACTATATAAAGGAGGCTTTGGTTCTTGAAATCACACTAGTTGACACATGTTGAGGTGAGGGCCGATTTCAAGAGAAGTGTGACTATTCTCTCAAAGTTCCAAGTTTGTGGTGATTTGTGACTTTCATTTGAGGCATCCACATTATTGGTGCTAGGCTCTAAAACTCCAAGGAATCAACTACAACTACAAGGTAAGTGTTTCTACTAGCTTTATTTGATTCATGTTCCCCATGCCATGCTAGTTAGGATATGAACCTTGGAAAAATAATTATTTGCATGTATGTTAGACAAACATAGATCCAAGGTTTATTAGGGTTGCATGTACACTTAGGAAGTGTTAGAATGCTCAAAACCCAACAGTGGTATCAGAGCCTGGTTTGTTTGTTTGATACTTGATGCAAAATAGTTGGAAAAGTCGAAAATAATTAAAAAAAAAAAAAAAAAAAACGGAATTTCGACTTTAGTTGCTGGAAATGGATTGGAAACATTACTCTAAATTGTTTTGGTACTTGAAAACTTGTTTTAGATGGAGTAATGTTTTTGCTAATTCATTTACAACAACTAGTTATCAAAATTACAAAGTTTTATGTGATTTTGATTCTTGAAAGTGTTCATATTCATATTCTTGTTCTTATGATGTTTAGATGATCATAGGAATTATTTGTAACCTATGTGGTAGTTTAATTCTTGATCATAATGTGTTTTAATGGAGTAAATAACTTGTCCTCAAGTTATGGAAAACCAAAAGTCTCTTGGATTAAAAAAACCATTAAAAGAACATAAGAGTTAGAAAAATGAAGAGTCTTCATTTTATTATTCTATTAAACTCATAAGTTACAAGAAATGAAAAGTTTTGAAAGTTTACAAAACTTGCCCTCAAGTTTTGGAACAAGTAAAGTCAAATTAAAACTTTAGTTCCAACCCTTAGAATTTTAAAAGTTAAAATTCAACCCTTATACTTATATTATTATGATTTAATAATTATATATATATGTATAAGAACAAAGTCGTCTTACCGCTAGTACGCCTCATTCACGAAGCCGGTCTATAAGGTGGGTATAAGGTTGTTGCCTATAAAATGGTGACTTAATGGGTGTCTACTCTCACCCACCGCTTGCTTGACTGGTGGAGGGTCGTTAGCCGAACGGGTAAGACAAGGACTTATAAATTCTCATTCAAAGTATGATGAATATTATAAAGTAACTAAATGTTTTATTAAATTCCCAATCTTAGTTACTTTAGGAAAAATGTGAATAAGGTGCTAATCCATGAAATTACACTTTACACTTTGATTAAGTCGTTGGTGGAGCGTGTGTGGTTAACCGGCACACTAACTTGGACTTAACAAGGTAGGTAAAGGGTGACTTAAAGGTTTATTATAGTATCGGTGGAGCGTGTGTGGTTTACCGGCACATCGATTGAGTGATAAACCTTAAGGGTACCAAGTGATTTGCATGGTTACTTCACACCTCGTTTTGTGATCCTCGGCATCCCAGTCAAAAAACTTGGAGGGCACACTCGAGATTGAAACATGCCTTTGAAAAGTTCATTGAATCTCAAAGAATCTAGGAATTTCTAAGAACCAATCAAAACCTAATACTTAAATATTTCGGTTTTCGTGGTGGAAATTGGTGAATCGTCATTCACCTACCTTTCAAATATGGTATAGCTTAGATTACGGCATACCTCTTCTAAGTTATATTATATTGTGATTGGATCCTAGCCTTAATATTACATTTGGGTGTTTTATTAAGGACTCTCTTATATCTAAACTAATCTTGTTCTCTTCTTTTCAAGATGTCTTCAAGCAATGCTGCTTCTGGCTCGAATCCTCATGGCTCCTTTACTCTTATGAACTTGTGTGGGAAAGTCACCTTTGATGGATCCAACTTCAATGAGTGGATCAGAAACATTAGGATGATTACCCGCTACGAGGACAAAGAATATGTTCATGACAAGGAGCTTAAGGAGATTGATGAGACCACTGCCACTCCTCAGGAGATCGCTGACTTTCGGGCACATGAAAGGGATGCTACGAAAGTGGCTTGCATCATGATGGCCACGATGACAGCGGAACTCCAAAAGTCTTATGAGGATTTCTACCCTTATGAAATGCACCAAGATTTGATGGAAAGATACCATCAAAGTGCAAGACAAGAGAGGTATGAAATCATCTGCTCCATGATAACAACCATGATGAAGGACGGGGAATCCGTCACGAGCCACATGCAGAAAATGCAAAGATATGTGGATCGTTTGCTGAAGCTTAATGTGAACTTCCATGAGGATCTTGCAATAGATATCATTTTGCACTCCTTACCATCATGCTATGATCAATTCCGCATGACATATCACATGAATAAGGAAGAGGTCACACTCAGCAAACTTCAGGGACTTCTCAAGACCGCAGAATCAGGTCTTAAGGGGAAGTCGGTTGCTATCACTCCTACTCCAAACTCAACTCCGGTTTTGGCAATTGGGAAAAGTCGATGGAGGAAGAGAAAGAGATCCTCAAAGGGTACCAAGGCTCGGACTATTGATGGCTCTTCTTCAAGTGGAACCAAGAAAGGTTTCGTCACTCCTTCTTCTGACCCAAAAGAGGCTGAATGCTTCTATTGTCATGAAAAATCTCATTGGAAGCGGAACTGCCCAAAGTACCAGCAGGATGTGAAGGATGGGAAAGTCAAACCCAACCATGCAGGTATTTACACTATCATTTCTAATAACTCACCCCATTCTAAATCTTGGGTCCTTGATATCGGTTGTGGTATTCATATTTGTTGTGACTTGCAGGGACTAAGAAGAAGTGAGAATGTGGAGCAAGGAAGAATAAACTTGATCATGGGGAATAGGAAAGTTTCACCTGTCACCAAGATTGGAGTTTATACTTTATCGCTAAGTAGTGGGTTTAATTTAGAATTGAATAAATGTTGTTTTTCGCCAAGAATGGCAAGAAATATTATTTCCTTTCATGCTTTGTACAAACAAGGGTTTACCTTTTCATTTAATAATGAAGTTGGTTCTATTGATGCTTTCTTTAATAATGTTTTTTATTTTAGAGCATTACCCTGTGATGGTGTGTATGAAGCTGTATCTGTTGTAGATAATTTAGGAAATAATGTTTTGTGTATTGATTCTACTACTAATAATAACTTGGATAAAGCATCATTATGGCATTGTCGTCTTGGACATATAAGCAAGAAACACATAGGCCAACTCCAAAAGGATGGAGTCTTGGAGTCGTTTGACCTAAAGTCAAATGATAGTTGCGAATCATGCTTACTTGGAAAAATGACAAAGTCACCCTTCACAAGCTCGTGTGAGAGGGGTGAAGGTTTGTTGGACCTTGTACACACGGATGTGTGTGGACCATTCAAACATGCCACAAGGGGTGCTAATCGTTATTATTTGACTTTCACTGATGATTATAGTAGATATGGATATGTCTACTTAATCAAGCATAAGTTAGAGACTTTCGAGAAGTTTAAGGAATTTAAACAGGAAGTCGAGAATCAATTGGGCAGGAACATTAAGATGCTTCGATCCGATCGAGGAGGTGAGTATCTTAGTTCAGAGTTCCTCGACTATCTTAGGGAATGTGGGATTGTCTCACAATTGACACCTCCCAGGACACCACAGTTGAATGGTGTGGCTGAGAGGCGTAATCGAACCTTGTTGGATATGGTTCGTTCCATGATGAGTCGAGCTACGCTACCAATCTCATTCTGGGGGTATGCCTTAGAGACTGCCGTCCATATTCTTAATCTAGTCCCTACAAAGAAAGTTGCCAAAACTCCTCACGAGATGTGGACTGGTAAAGTACCTAAGCTAGACCACATCAAGATTTGGGGTTGCGAGGCTTTCGTGAGACGCGAGACTCATGATAAGCTCGAACCTCGAAGCGAGAGGTGTATTTTCATCGGCTACCCACAACAATCCTTTGGTTACCTCTTCTACAGACCTAGTGATAATGTGGTCTTTGTAGCAAGAAGAGGAGTTTTTCGAGAGAGAGAATTTATAAGCCAAGGAGACAGTGGGAGACAAATTGATCTTGAAGAAATTCAAGAGTCAAATGGTGAAGGAACTTCAAACACTAGCCCTCAACTTGAGGAGGAAACTCCTGTTGATCCAGTTGATGAGCCTGTACCTCTGAGGCGTTCCGCGAGAGTTAGGAATGCACCTGAGCATTATTATGGCTTCCATATTACTGCGGAAGGTGAGACACTTATTAGTGATGAGACACTAGTAGGTCTGGATGAACCTAACAGCTACACGGAAGCCATGGCAGGCCCTGAGGCTGCTAAATGGAAAGAGGCCATGGATAGCGAGATACAATCCATGTATGACAATCAAGTTTGGAACTTGGTTGAGAATGTACCTGGTCGTAAGACTGTAGGGTGCAAATGGGTCTTCAAGAAGAAGACCGACATGGATGGTAAAGTACACACTTATAAGGCGAGACTGGTTGCAAAGGGCTTCTCTCAAATTCCTGGAGTGGACTATGATGAGACCTTTTCTCCAGTAGCCAAGATTAAGTCTATTCGGGTTCTGTTAGCCATAGCTGCATTTCATGACTATGAAATATGGCAAATGGATGTCAAAACCGCTTTCCTTAATGGAAAGTTGGCTGAAGATGTTTACATGAGTCAGCCAGAGGGTTTTGTCAGCAACGAGTACCCTAATAGAGTGTGTAAGCTCGAGAAGTCCATTTATGGATTGAAACAGGCACCTCGCAGATGGAATCTTTGCTTTGATGAGAAAGTCAAGGAATTTGGCTTTTCAAGGAGTGAAGATGAATCTTGCGTCTACATCAAGGCTAGTGGGAGCATAGTCAGTTTTTTGGTACTGTATGTGGATGACATACTACTCATAGGAAATGACATCCCAACCTTGCAGGAAGTAAAGTCCTGGCTTGGGAAGTGTTTCGCTATGAAGGACCTTGGTGAAGCTGCCTATATCCTAGGGATAAGGATTTTGAGAAACAGGAGTAAAAGACTAATTGGACTTAGTCAAAGCACCTATGTGGACAAAGTGTTGAAAAGATTCAACATGCATAACTCCAAGAAAGGTGAGTTACCTATTCAGAGTAATGCCAGATTGAGTAAGACACAAAGCCCTAGCACTGAGGCTGAGATAGCAGAAATGAGTCGACTACCTTATGCTTCAGCTGTAGGATCGATCATGTATGTTATGATGTGTACTCGACCTGATGTAGCCTTTGCTTTAAGCATGGTTAGCAGGTATCAGGGGAACCCTGGCAAGGAACACTGGACTGCGGTAAAGAATATCCTCAAGTACCTGCGAAGGACTAAGGACTGGGTCCTTACCTTCGGTGGGAGTGATGACTTGAGAGTTGTAGGGTATAGTGATGCTAGCTTCCAGACTGATAGGGATAATTTCCGCTCTCAGTCGGGCTGGATCTTTACCCTAAACGGAGGAGCAATTTCTTGGAAGAGTTCCAAGCAGGAGACAGTGGCTGATTCCACTTGTGAATCAGAGTATATAGCAGCAAGCGAGGCAGCAAAGGAGGCGATATGGCTAAAGAACTTCATCGGAGACCTTGGAGTTGTACCAGCTATAAAAGAGCCAATGGAGATTTTCTGTGACAGCAATAGTGCGGTTGCCTTAGCCAAGGAACCAAGGGATCACGGGAGATCCAGACACATCGACAGAAAATACCATTTTATCAGACATCGAATCGAAGAAGGACTCCTCGTGGCGAAGAGGGTATCATCGGATGAGAACCCAACAGATCCCCTCACGAAGGGACTGAGTAGGGTTAAGCATCTCCAGCATGCTCGGAGCATAGGGTTAGCCGAAGAAATCTAAACGAGGATCGAAGGTCTCGTTGTTGGTATCGAAGCGATAAAAAGTTAGGCGAGAACGGACGTCAAACGAAGAAGTTATGAATTTATAACGAAGTTTTTCTGTCGCGGCCTATTAAAAATAAATAATAAAAATAAATTCGAAATTAGCCGACGGAGTCTAAACGAAAGTTGTAGAGCGTAGTCTCACCTTGGCGTGGATATAAAGAACGTCGAAAACGGAGTTCGTATGAAGAAGTTATGAATTTCCGAAGTTTATTAATCATTTTGTATTTAAATTTAAATCAAAATTCGGAAGCATTATCCGAAGGAGTCACCGATCTGATCCGAGGTACGCCCCGCGTACTCCGAGGGATGTCGACACTCGCACTCGAGCACTTCAGATACGTAAGCAATGACGTTTTGGGCAGTACGCTCCGCGTAACGTAGTACGCCCCGCGTACTCCGAGGCTCCAGCCTCCTATAAATAGGAACCGAAGGCAGCCGACCCAATTGCCAATTTCTTCTCTTCTCTCTCCCGTTTGCATCGTTTTGCGTGCCAGAAATACCCCGAAGCCCCGGTATCATACTCGAGCCCCGAGGAAAGTCCTGAGATCCCGAAGATCCCGAGAAGTGCGGTTCCCGAGTCGAAGCTCTGCCCGCGAGAAGTTCGATTTTTGAAGAGATCTTCCAGATCTGCTGTGGATTACTACTTCTGCAAGTCGTAGTGCTGTCCGATCATCTTCTGATCAAGTGAGTGTATACTAACTTTCATAAACACGATAATAATACAAGTTTGGTTCGAGTGTATTAAGAATATTGTTGTTTATAAGAGTGAGTGTGTAGTTATTTTCTTTCTAATACAATAAATACGTGCTATGTGTATATATTTGGTTGTGTTACGTGTGAATGTGTATTCACCCTCTTCTATCTTATAGATCTGATCATTTCTCTATGAGATATGTGTTATGTGTGTGTGCCTCATCTGTTATGTGATTTCTGTGTTGATTAAAGCATGCTACACAGGTTTTTAAACTATGTATACAAATGTATATTTTTATCTACTAATGTGTTGGGTAGAACATGGGTAGATAGTTGGTGTGTAATAAACAGATGAGAGGCCTCGTTGTTGTTTGATTGAGTCATCTAGCGGAGTTTAGATGACGACCACTGGCTATTCTAGGCAGTCTTGTGGAAACATTAGCAGGTTCGCCACCTGTAGGTGTTAATGAACTTGGGTGTTCATTCGCTGTACTCCATCCCCCTCATGGTTGCCTTATTTGACTTATATTGCTAAGGTACCCCCGAAGCATGTGTTGTCGCCCCGATGAAATATTCTTAGACTAGGTCCCTTATGTTAGTTGTTTTAGGGACATTAAAGTGAGAATAACGGGAATGGGTAATTGGGTTATTGTTGGTTGGTGAAAATTAAATATGATATTTATTGTGGGTCGAAAACCCTATATGCTCACCAGGCTCCCAAGCCTGACCCACTCAGTTTTAAATTGTATTACAGGTAGTGGCCGAAGGGCATGAGATGGATGAACCATCAAGTTGTTTTGTTTACAAGTCTGCATATGTTTATATTTGTTATATGACTTGTAATGTATTCGTTTATGCTTATTGGTCTGTATCGGAACATGACACCCCGAGTTTTGATTATAATGAAAATACATTTCTTTTATGAAATGTTTCGGTAAACAATGTTTTATCATGTTTTGTTTTTGGGAACAAATTCCGCAACTCTTTCAAATCAAAAGGATTTACTCTGAAAATATTTAAAAGCATAAATGAAAATAGGTCTTTTCTGGCCGAGATTTTGGGGATGTCACAAAAGTAACCACACACTCACGCATATAAACAACAATATACTTAATACACTCAAACCATACTTGTATTATTATCGTGTTTATGAAAGGTAGTATACACTCACTTGATCAGAAGATGATCGGACAGCACTACGGCTTATAGAAGTAGTATTCTTCGGAAGATCTGGAAGATATTCACAAAAAACTGGACTCCTCGCGGGCAGAGCTTCAGCTCGAGAATCGCACTTCTCGGGATCTTTGGGGCTTCGGGACTTGCTTCGGGGTTCGGGAATAATATCGGGGCTTCGGGGTACTTCTGGCACGCAAAACGATGTAAATCGGGAGAGAGAAGAGAGAAAAAGAGCAAATGAGCCGGCTGCCCTCGCATCCTATTTATAGGAGGCTGGAGCCTCGGAGTACGCTGGGCGTACAGCAGTACGCGGGGCGTACGCGTCCGAATCGTCACTGCATGCGTCATCCGAAGAACTCGAGTGCGAGGCGTGTCATGCTTCGCTGTACGCTGGGCGTACGCTAGTACGCTAGGCGTACTTCGGATCAGATCGGTGACTCCTTCGGATATACATCCGAATTAAAGATTACATTTAAATACAAATTATTTAATAAACTTCGGAAATTCACATCTTCTTCATACAAACTCCGTTTTCGACGTTCTTTATATCCACGCGTAGGTGAGACTACGCTCTACAACTTTTGTTTAGACTCCAACGGCTAATTTTGACTTTATTTTTTATTAAATATTTTTAGTAGGCCGGGACAGAAAAACTTCGTTATAAATTCATAACTTCTTCGTTTGACGTCCGTTCCCGCCTAACTTTTCATCGCTTCGATACCAACAACGAGATCTTCGATTCTCGTTTAGATTGATTCGACTAAAAACCGCTCAATCTCAAAGCGAGTATTTCGGGCTGCATACCGCTAAGTCGAAACTTCAGAAAATCATAACTTCCTCATACGAAGTCAGATTTGGGCGTTCTTTATATAATCGGAAACCTCGTTTCAACTACTACAACATTATCCAAAGATATCAAGTTTATTTTACACTTAGATTTTGACGCTCATTTTATTCTTAATTAATCAAATCACATAATTAAGCAATTAAGCACAAAACACATAATACTCAAATAATATACTTCTATTATTTCAAAACGGGTTACAAAGGTTAACCTAGACTATTACATCAACGAAAATGCCTAGCCTGGAAACGCGGGCGTTACAGAACACTAGGAAGCATGTTAGTTTAATCAACTGATCACTGTTTGAATTGACTTGTTTGCTAAAGGATTAGTTATCGTGAACGCGAATCTAATCATTTTAGGAGTCGGTGAACATGAATAAATGAATTTGTGTATGCAATTGTCTATGTTTTTAAGGTGTAATTTATCTAAACCAAAGTACCTGAAGAGATTTGTTTTCCTGTTAGTTCATCGAGAGTTGTTAATTAATTGTTCGTTTGAGATTCAATAACCATTTCTTTATTCCTTTCGTGTGTCCTATAACCTATAATCAAATATTTTAAATTAATTCACCACCGTTCCCTGTGATCGACACCCGACTTACCTAAGCTATACTGTAATCTGACTAGGTACACTGCCTATAAGTGCATAGTTAGTTTAAGTTTGTTAGGTTATAAATATTAAAATTAGTGGGTACTTTCGTGCACATCAAAGGCCAAGACCTCATAGATCCAGGAACACCTCACCTTTAAGCTTCATTTTGAGGTATAAAGTTCTGAACTTGATAATCCTATCATTAGATCTTGCTTATGTTCAAAGTTTAGGCTTTTTAGTCCCATATTCTTGGTCCTTTTTGGTATGAGCTACTCTAGACCCAATGAGTTGTCCTTTTGGACGTTTTAGGGTAGTTGGAGTGATAAAAATATGATTTTGGATCTTAGTTCTTCTCAAGGTTGTAAAACTCACTCGACTTTAGCTAGTCGGTGGATTGGGGTTAAGAGATTAATCGGCTAGGTGGATATTCATCGGGGACCATTAATTGCTAATTTGTTAGATTTTAAAAAATTAAATATGACTAATATCATATAAAAGTTCATAAATACCACTAATATCATAGCAAAATAGGTTAGTATGATAAATACAACACTAATAATACCTCAAATAGTTTCTATTGAGATATAACTTCTTCAAAGTGTTAAAATTTCATCGAGTTTTTCTATTTCAGTCATTTTTTATGCATGGATTAATCGCTAGGCGCTCTCTAATCGGTCAAGTAGTGCCTAGGAAATAATCGGAGATTAATCGGGACCTAATCAGGATTTTTACAACGCTAGTTCTTCTCCATACACGAGTTTGATGGTCTTAATGGCTTAAGTTGTTAGGGTTTTAGTTTTAAGAGCTTATTGGCCATGCAAGACCATAAAGTTGGAAACTTTGTGATCAAGGACCATATTTGGACTTGGATCTGGTTTTAGACGAAAAGTCATAAGGTATTAAGCCCTTTTGAGAAGGGGTTGCTGACCAGGCGCGTATGTTGGGCGTACCGAAGGGTAAGCTGCAGGTACACGGTCTTCACCCCGACTCCTTAGTCAAACAGAGTACGCCTCGCCAGGGGCGGAGCCAAATTTTTTTTTAGGGTGGTCCTTCAAAATAATTGATATATATATAATTTTAAAGGCCTATGCGAAACGTGAAAATGACCCTCTAAATACAATTTTTATATATATAAGAAAAATAAATCTAAAAAAAAAAACTAAAAACTAAATTAAATTATCTAAAAATAGAATTACACAAATTTATAAAATTTGAGGTGTGACATGTAAAATTTGAAAACTAACTTACTAAAAGAATTTAACTTATAAATATGAGGGCCAAAATGTAACTTTAAAAATTAATTACTTGAAAAAAGCAAAATGAAAAGCCATGGATTAGAATACGCCTTGCTTCCAAATTGATCTACAAAGGATTTTCAAATAACTTGCAACCATATAATATGTTATTTCTAAACACAAAAAAACTTGAAATTTTGAGGGTGGGCCTGGGCCTACCCTGGTCCTAAGGTGGCTCTGCCAATGCGCCCCGCGTATGAGGCAGGGTCGACTCGGTTGGGTTGACTAGGCTGGGTTGTTAGGTTTGAACAATCTTAACCAAAGGGTATTTTGGGTAATCTGGTATTAATTTTATTTGGGCAATATTTTGGATAATAGGTGTCGAGTAAAGTCGAGTTTCAGAGCAGAGATTTATTTAGCTGGCGTTCAGAATGAGATGTTAGTTTTCCTCACTGTACTTATGGGTCAAAGGCACCAAGGTTGACCCAATGGATTGATACCATGTTAGATACTGAGTTATGATATGTTGTGCATGAGATAAACCTATTTGATTATCTGATAGTTACTGATATGTGTTAGACTGGTAGATCTATATGATTACCTGTGATTACTGGCTGGTAGATCTATATGATCTATATGTCGACATGTTACGTTGGGGTTGAGACTACTGCTTTGTGCTGCCAGTCAACAGAATGGGACAATCCTACCGGGAGGTTATGGGCCAAGGGTAATCCAACCAGGAGGTTGTGGATTCAGTATGTGGTATGCATGACAATCCAACCGGGAGGTTGTGCGCCAGGGTAATCCAACCGGGAGTTGTGGACCCAACATGCTAATCTATGTATTTTATATGTTGTGTGGTGGTACTTTGGGGAAACTCACTAAGCTTTAGCTTACAGTTTCAGTTTATTGTTTCAGGTACTTCTAATGATCGTGGGAAAGTGAAGGCATGATCGTGCACATCTTCCTGTTTTGTGTTATTGGGTCTTGCAAAAACTCTGATTTTAAATAATACTTTTGAAACAATGACTCTTTTGTAAACAATGTTGGTTAATGGTTGATTTTAAAATTTTAAAATTTCTATGATTTATGGAGTGTTATAGCTATTAACATCAAATAAGAAACCCTAGATAATATAGGCTATTTTCAAAAATATCAAAAGAAGATTTAGAATTACATACCTTAATGTTATTGAAGTAAATAACAATGATCCTTCACTTGCAGATCTCTTGGAGGCTAGCACCACAAATATCGTGCCTATAATGGAATCAAACCCAAGCTAGCAAGAATATGACATGAAGGAGGAGAGGGGAGGTATGAATTTTGGCTATCCCTTGTTAATAATGAGTTGCCGAAATTCTAAGTTCTAGGGTCCTTTATATAGTGGTACAAGGAAACCTTAGATAACCCTAATTTGAATTAAATAATATTAATTCAACTTTGGTGATTATTCAACTTCCTATTTATCCACATAGGATATTCTAGAAACCCTAGAATATCCTAAAAAACCATCCAACCCTTAAGATGGAAGGTTCTGAAACCTTTTGCTCAACTATTGAACAATTACACTTCAGATCCTACACTTTTATTTAATTATAATAATCCCAAAATTAATTCTAATTAATTTCTGATCAGTTATTAATTAAATAATAACTTTTCTAATTAATATAATATTTCCATAGTATATTAATAAATTATTTATTCAATTTATTAATCAAATAATAAATTAACCCCTCTCTTTAAAAGTCATACTGTCCAATTGCTAGGTTTGAGGGCAACCCCAAAGGACTGTGCTACTATTAATTCAAGTATATACCAATGATAGTAATGGGCTTAGATACTTAATCCAACAAAAACAAGCTCAAGAATCAAGGTTGGAGGCTAGGATTTAGGAGGGTAAGGATCTTAGAGAGTGGAGGCTTCCAAATTAGGCAACCTTTGATATTAGTGCCCTTAAATAGGGCTCTAATCCCGAAATCTAGGGTTTTGAACCCTCCATCATTACCGCGTCGTGGCCATACATGCACCATGCCACGGTCACGCAGGATGATGCATCCATTTTTAATGGCGTGGCCCACACCGTGCTAATTCATTACCATGCCACGACCAGTCAAACTCCTAAACTTTAAGTCTTAAGCAATGGTCTTAAAAGAAAAATATACCCGAAAAACAAATGTTACAAGTAACGACCATTTTGAGAATTCAGGATGTCCCATTCGAAATCAAAAGATGGAGACTCCATAAATATTTGGTAGGGAGTGATGCCTCTATATGTCACTCGTCCAATGAGCATAGACCATAGATCAGATAGAGGTTCCTCTGAAGGAATTATGGGTTTTGAGCATCTCTTTGGGTGAATCTTTGATTTTTTTTGTATGTTGGTGATAGCTCGTCCCCATGGGAAAACAACAGTGTCCTAAGGGATTAGAGATCTTATAATAGCATGAACTTCTTTTTCTTTTTAGGTTATGTGAAGGGGGCCAATCGAAGACCGCATGGTTCTTCTACAAACACAATAGACTCTCCCAACAGCTGGGTGCCACTCTCTTTTTGAGTTATTCCAGCTTCTTCATGATTTTGTGTCGTGAATTTCCTAATTAAGCTTCAGATCCATGAAATGACCAAGCCCATATTACTTCCTCATCATTGTTTCCTTTGATTCCTAATTGTTATGAGCGTTTAAAAAGGATATTTCCACCACCTACCCACCTAATAGTAAGGCACCACTACCTTCATCTCAAAATATATTATGGTGGGAGGAATTCACCCCTCCCAACCTACATGTCATATTTATACCACATCACCTTCTATATTCTCTCACCTCTACCCATGCCAACCCACAACATATAGAAACTCATACCTCCCATTCATCCTAACCCACTGAATTCTTTTATTTTTGTTATTTTTAAAATTAAACATTTACTAATTTAAAACTATAAAAATTGAAAATAAAATTAAACATAACCTTCCTTTTATTAAAATATAAAGTAGTGCAAATGGAAAATAAATAAAATCAAAACTTAAAACTCAAAGATGATAATTAAAATCCTGAAATGGAATTCTAAAGTTCCAACCAAAATTTTCAGTAATTTGATGTTTCTTCTCAAGCACCGTTTGCAAAATACATCCAAAAAATGTTCATGCGGATTGAGAAAGATTGCATATCTTGGGCCTCTATATCACGTTTTAAGTATGGAACTTTCCAGTGTTTAGTTTTTCACATGATGCATAATTCTTTCATCTTGGTATTTTTTTTATATCTCTTTCCTACACCGCTTTGCTTATAGTTTGGATGTAAGAGATTCGTTGATTATATCTACTATTTTAGGGGTTGTAAGGATGTCGATGTCAGTTTCTTCGCTTTCTATTGTCTCAAGGGCGGTGAGTTATCAACATGAATCATTTTCATGGTCGTGGACGAATCCGGATGGAAATTGTGCATCGGAAGAGGTGTTGTAGGCGTTGGATGAAGATGTTTCTGTTGTTTTGCATGAAGGGAGTAGAGCATATCACCGGTTTTTATGATGCGTTCCCATTTCATGTGGAGTTTCATAACATCCCAAGCTAACTCATGAAGAAAAACTTTCATTTTATAAAAAATTGTTAATATTCGCTTTTTGTAGATTTGATGGACTTGAAATCATTTTTTTGGAGATCCTTCTATTTGGAGTTCATTTGGTGCCTTATACGATCTGACTTCTCAGTTAATCTTTAAAATGCGCTAGAACTCGCTCCAAAAATGCCTTCGATCGTTGTTCCTTGTCGTGTTCCTTATCTTCAGAAACATCGGTATACGTCTTAGCCAAAGCCACCTCTTCTTTCTCGGTCCATTTCTTTGATTTTTTTTTTCATTTTGTATAATTTCATGTGATCCTCACAACAGGTCCAAGTTCTTTGCTTGTTTGTTCGTTTTGAACGGGAGCGAGTTTATCCCTAGATTCTTTGGATTCTATGTTTTACATTTCACAAATTTGCGAGACCATGGTAGGATTGGTATTAGTTAGGTTTGAGGAGTCGATCCGACTTTTTTGGATTTGCCTTGAGAATCCATTTAGATAATCTCCAATGGGAGTTGAAGGGAGAGTTTAATAGGGAGTTGAATCCTATTAAACTCAAAATCTCTATTGTTGGTTAAGACATTTAGTAGAATGGGGAGTTCAATCCCCATTGACCTCTAGAGTCTCTCCCCTCACACACACACATACACATACAAACACATATAAATACACACACACACACAAACATATATATATATATATATATATATATATATAAGATTTCAAATTTTTAATTTTTAATTAATGTTACTTTTAGTTGTAGTTTTTAATTTTAATTTCATGGTAGTTAATTATATACAAAATAACAATAAATGAAAAGAAAATTATAATGATGTGGCAATATATTATATTGTATAGAGTTTAATGGAGTCTAGAGTTTAATAGGTAAAGTTGTATAGTGAATGGAATGTACATATGCCAATTATTGAAAATATATGAGTTCAACGCAATGGAGATGACCTTAGAATGAAATTGGATATTTTGTTAGGTTTTGTGTTGGTATTTATTTGTGCAGATTATGGCCCGAAGAACTCAAAGGACCAACCCACCTGAGGACGTGACCGATCACCGTTTCTTACAATTCCCGCAAACTCTAAACGATGCAACCCGGGCCAAATATGTCAACAATCTGAGTCTGCTTCTCACTAAGGAGATCGACATAGCACCTTCATTTGACTGGGAATTAGCGACCCAGACTGGACTTGCTGCGCTGATCCAGGATTTTTTGCAATACACGCACTCGGACGCGAGTGGAGTGCATTTGTTCGTATGTCAGGGTTGGGCAAGACTATTCAGGATCCAGGAGCTTGTATATCGGGATTTTTTGCTGGAGTTTTATGCTACAATTTCCTATGACCCTAGGAAGACACCCGATGATAGGACAACCTTTTCCTTCAGACTGGGTGGTGTGAGTCGGGAGTGTAGTGTGATTGAGCTCGCCACTCGAGTTGGGATATATACAGCAGACGGGACGAGGAGTGTCCACTTCCCGGCATTCCTTGCTGATTGTGTCACGGGCCGGTGTCACACCCCCAAACCGGAACGGCGGAAACGTTCGGGGGCGGATGACTTCATGTAGTACCGTAACAATTGAATACATAGTAAAGAAAGCAATATAACCATTATATATATATATAATTGAAAGTTTACATTGTTAAAAGGTACATGTTTAAAACCAATTACAATATGATGCCAAAATATGAATTTAAACTGGCGTCGCAGCGTCCCTTCTTCAAAAGCTGTTTGTTACCCGTAATTACTGAATCCATGGGACATACAAGTAGTTTTGAAAGAGTAGATCAGCATTTAAGCTGGTGAGTTTCATAAGTATTAAATGACAATGTTTGTATGAATTAAAAAGAAATGTTTCGTTTTTGTTTGTTTCTTCCTAGAAAATCCCATATTTTCTACTAGTATAAATGTAGCCTTCTATCAAGACCAATGCTTGTTTCTATAAAATTTATGTTTTTCCGTATGTTGGTAGCAGTTTAGAAGTCCCAAAATTGTAACAAAATAATGTTTTTCATGCCTAAAGTAGTTAATTTATGTACGTGTAAAGTTGCCAAGACGTCTGAAAAACCCCGTAAATCAATGTGTTTTTAATACTCCATGTGAGTTTTATAACCATGCTATTGACTGGATTTGCCTATACACAACGTTCTTCAGGCGTTGGAATGTTCTGACGTTTGTCACCCCAAATGGTGTACTCTAGCTAACAGTCAGGGCGCGGGGTTGTCAATCCCGTATAGATCTACACACAAACACCATGCTCCCCCTCCAAGGGATTCTGCTATATAATACAGGACTTGAAATGTGTACTCGGATGTACGTGAAGTTTAATGTCTCACAAAACTTAGTATAAAACAGATTTACGTATGAAAATGTTCGTTTGTTCTTGTATATGAATATATCTCTTTGAAATAGTGTTTCTAGTATGTAAAAGTTTGAGATGTTCTCGTAAAACTATACCTATTATAGTTTTCTAAAAGTGTGTCTCGTTTGTATAGTAAACCCTAGTGAAATGCTCACTTGTTATGAAAGTATAACTTTTGTAGTGCCAAACTGGACACATATACATACTGTACAAGCAGAGTGTTTGATATATATATATATATATATATATATATATATATATATATATATATATATATATATATATATATATATATATATATATATATAACAACATTTTTCATTTCAAAAGACAAGATATTATCGTGATATATATTGCATGCGAAAGTTTCCCTAATATAGTTATAAATCACATATGATTCTATTTATAAAAAGTGTATAATGAAACATTATATAACACATGATAATAATCGTGTGTTTTACTTGTATTCCCTCCCCCCCCCCCCCCCAAAAAAAAAAGCATATAAAAGCATTTATAAAACGTTTAAAGTGTGGATATTAGGGGTACGAACTCACTTGAAAGATTTAAGAAGGCGAGATGAAAACCGAGCAGAAATTCCACTCGAGAAAGCGGATTTTTCTCGGGAATCTCGAGAGCACAAACGACCTTCGGGACTTGAGCAAGGAAACCGGGGCTTCGGGATAGCACGTTCACGGAAAACGAGGCAAAAACGCAAGAAAGTTGAGAGAAAATGAGCCATTTCTTCGGAACCCTCGCATCCCTTTTATAGTGGCTGGGAACCGCCTCGGTACGCTGGGCGTACGTGTGCGTCATGCATGACCGCCTCCTCGACTTCCTCGGAGCTTCGGATGGGACGCGGTATAGCCTCGCATAGGGGCGATGTGGACGATCCGAGGCCTAGTCCTCGAGTACGCTCGGCATACAAGCATACGCTGGGCGTAACTCGGATCGACCTAGTGACTCCTCCTTCAGATAATGCTGAGATTAAATAATAAAATTTAATTTTATTTATTTAATAAACTTCAAAATTTCATATCTTCTTCATACGAACTCCGTTTTCGACGTTCTTTATATCAACGCGTAGGTGAGACTACGCTCTATGACTTTCGTTTAGATTCTGTCGGCAAATTTTGAAATTATTTTTATTATTTATTTTTAAAAGGTCGTGGTAAGAAAATTTCGTTAGATATTCATAACTACATTATCTGACGTCTGTTTTTGCCGGACTTTTTACAATTGGCGAACCATTGTCGAGACATTCGATTCTCATTTAGGTCATTCCAGCCAAAAGTCGCTCGATCTCCGTTTCGAGTTTTTAGCTGTCTGTCGCTAAGCCGAACTTGGAAAAATCATAACTTCTTTATGCGAAGTCAGATTTGGGCGTTCTTTTTACGTACGATCACGGTTTAATGTCATCTAACATAGCAGGTAATTAATTTGAGGTGCTTGGACATTTTACTTTTGAAGTTAATTTCATTATATCAAAAGTGGTTACAATACTTGACTTTTTAGGTCATTACCTAGAGTTGAAATATCGGGTTGTCACATCATCCCCCCGTTAGAGGGAATTTCGTCCCGAAATTTAAAGTAAGAAAGATACTTGTGAATTAGAGAAAAAGATGAGGGTACTTTTGTTTCATCTGATCTTCGCGTTCCCATGTGAATTCAGGTCCTTGCTTGGCGTTTAAGCGAACCTTCACGATGGGTATGCGACTTTGTTTCGTTTGTTTGACCTCTCGGTCCATGATTTCTATCGGTTCTTCCACAAAGTTGAGGCTCTCGTTGATCTTGATCTCGTCGAGTGGAATAACAAGAGTCTCATCGGACAGAAACTTTTTCAAGTTCGAGACGTGGAAGGTTGGATGTATGTTACTAAGTTCACGTGGTAGATTAAGCTTGTAAGCTACAGGGCTGATTCTGGCGAGAATCTCGAAAGGCCCTACGTATCTTGGATTTAGCTTTCCACTCTTTCCAAAGCATATTAAGCCTTTCCACGGTGAGACCTTCAATAAAACACAGTCTCCTACCTAGAATTCCAAAGGTTTCCTCCTTTGGTCAGTGTAGCTTTTTTGTCGGTCTCTAGAGGCTTTCGATCGTTCACGAATATGGACGCTCTTCTCTGTCGGTTCCCGAATGATTTCCGGACCGGTGAGAGTGCTTTTAGGAACTCGTCCTTTAGCTAACTATGTGTCGCCAACTTCAACCCATCATAGAGGGGACCTGCACTTACGGCCATAGAGGGCTTCAAATGGAGCAGCCTTTATGCTCGTATGATAACTATTGTTGTATGAAAATTAGACAAGGGGTAAATGGATATCCCATGCCTTTCCAAAGTCAATCACACAGGCTCTCGGCATATCTTCTAAGGTTTGTATCGTTCTCTCACTTTTCCTGTTTGTTTGTGGATGGTAGGTTGTACTCATGTCTAGCCTAGTCCCCAGGGAACTTTGTAGTGACTGCCAGAACCTTGACGTGAATCTACTATCTTTATCCGAGATAATGGATATCGGAACACCATGCAGTCGCACTATTTCCCTTATGTAAGTTCTTGTAAGTCTTTCCATCTTGTCAGTCTCCTTGATTGGTAGGAAATGCGTGGATTTGGTCAATCTGTCGACGATGACCCATATAGTATCGATTCCACCCGTTGTCTTGGGCAACTTGGTTATGAAGTCCATAGTAATCCATTCCCATTTCCATTCCGGTATCTTCGGTTGTTGTAGTAATCCTGCAGGTTTCTGATACTCGACCTTAACCTTAGCGCAAGTAAGACATTTACTTACGAAGGTAGCAATTTCTGCTTTCATGTTAGGCCACCCGTACAGTTTCTTAAGGTCCAAATACATTTTATCTGAACTTGGGTGAACGGAATACCTTGTGTTGTGTGCTTCGGTCATGACCACGTCTCTGAAGCCACTATGTTTTGGTGTCCAGATACGGTCCATGAGATAATATGATCTGCCACCCTTGATTTCTAGATTCTTTTCCATTCCTCTCAGGGATTCACCCGTCACATTTTCAGGTTGCAAATCTTCCAGTTGAGCCTCCTTAATTTGTGTGGATAAGTGGGAATGGATAGTCATAGTCAGAGATTTGACTCTCCGACCAGTGTATTATTTTCGATTGAGGGCGTCAGCTACTACATTGGCCTTGCTAGGATGATAACGAATTTCACATTCGTAGTCATTGAGTAGCTCGACCCATCGTCGTTGTCGCATGTTGAGCTCCTTCTGATTGAAAATGTGTTGAAGGCTCTTGTGGTCGGTGAAGATAGTACTCTTTGTTCCGTACAGGTAGTGTCTCCAGATCTTCAGAGCAAATACCACTGCTCCTAACTCAAGGTCGTGTGTTGTATAGTTTACTTCGTGGATCTTAAGCTGACGGGAGGCATGTGACACCCCGATATTTCAACTCTTTGTAATGACCTAAAAAGTCAAGTATTGTAACCACTTTTAAGTTAAAGAAATTAACTTTGATAATAAAATGTCCAAAAAGTTTCTATTTAACGACCTAATATGTTTAATATCATTAAACCATGATCGTACGTAAAAAGAATGCCCAAATCCGACTTCGTATATTGAAGTTAAGATTTTTCCAAGTTCGGCTTAGCAACAGACAACTAAAAACTCGAATCGGAGATCGAGCGACTTTTGGCCGGAATGACCTAAACAAGAATCGAAGGTCTCGACAATGGTATTTCAGCGGTGAAAAGTCTGGCAAAAACCGACGTCAGATAAAGAAGTTATGAAATTTTTAAAGAAATTCCTTAATCACGTCATTTTATAATTAAATAATAAAAATAATTTCGGAATTTGCCAACGGAGTCTAAACGAAAGTTGTAGAGCGTAGTCTCACCTACGCGTGGATATAAAGACCATCGAAAACGGAGTTCGTATGAAGGAGATATGATTTTTTGAAGTTTATTAAATAATTTATATATATATTTATATCAAAAATCCGGTAATATCCGAAGAAGGAGTCAACATCCTCATCCGAGTTACGCGCTGCGTAACCCTGTACGCCCCGCCTACCCGAGGGCCTTGGTCTCGGTCCGTCCACGTCGCCCCTATGCGAAGCTACCGACCCGTCCCGTCCGACCCGCCCCACCCAATCCGTCCCATCCGATCCGTCCCATCCGAAGCCGAGGCAGTCGAGGACTCGGTCATGCATGATGTACGAGTACGTGCTGCGTACAAGCGTACGCCCCGCGTACCGAGGCTTCTCAGACCCCCTATAAATAGAATGTGAGGGTTTCCGGAAAAATTGCTCATTTCTCTCCTTTCTCTCACGATCTTACCTCGATTTCCGTGCCCGTTCAAACCCGAAGCCCTGGTCTTTTCGCTCAAGTCCCGAAGGTCGATTTTACTCCCGAGATTCCCGAGAAAAATCCGTTTCCCAAGACGAAACTCTGCCCGGTTTTCCATCTCACTATCTTCAAACTTTCAAGTGAGTTCATACCCCTAATCAATATTTTAAATAATTTTAAATGCTTTAATGGGGGGGGGGGGGGGGGAATACAAGTAGAAACAAACATGTTATTGAATCATTGATATGTATTTTATAACTATGTTTGTCATTTAACGGATTTCACATGCTACAAAATGTGATGCATGAAATGGTTTTACATCTTAAAAACACATTGTTACCAAATGTTTTACCTTTGAAATGTTTATTAAAATGACATAAAGTCATTGTTAATTGTTGTTCAAAACCCATAAGAGGTCTTACAAAACCATTTTTACATTCTTGAACTAAACTATGCATATACACTTATATTCTTATATATGTATTGAGTTTATAGTTTACATCTTTCATTTAGTTTCCCATACCCTTGAGTAGTAAGAATGTATAAACCTACATGATCATCCAGTTATATTACAGTAAATTATCATAGGGATAATTTGAAGATATCAAACGTTACTTCTATTACAAGGAATCACACAAGAGTCAGTTCATTCATGAGTCTATACTAGTACATTACCTGATACATGAGTATTTACAGATGTTTACCTGATACATGAATATGTTTACATATACTTACCTGTTACATGGACACACATACATGAATGCCATACAGGAACATTTTTACATAGGTGCATTATCCTGTATTCACTTACCTGGATACTTGTACTTAGAACTAAGAGGATAATTTATTAGTACTTTCTGTGTAAATTATCTTTCCTATCCCGGTTCAATGGGATATCTAGGCGGGACTTACCATTCCGAACCCCACTGATTAGCACCAGTGGTCGATGACCATCTTCGGAGGTCTAAGGTTACTACTTATATTAGGAAGATCGATTTGGGACTAACCCTTCCACCCACCTGCTGCTGCTATAGAGGACAATTGGACAATCTTCGGATGTTCATTAGGTTATACATTTTGCTTAATGCGATGCTGTGTTGGTCCTAGTACCCAGTGACAACACTTACAGTAGTACCTTTTCTTGTTTACTTTATTTTGTGATACATTCACATAAACGATGAGTTAGACTAAGCACTTTTAGTACTAGTCAATACAAAGGAAAAACTATCATTTTACGTACAGAACATTCGGGTCTTGGTAGAAGACTACATTTCATACTTATAGAAAATAAGGGTTTTTCTAGGGATTTCATACTTACAAAACATTCGGGTCTTGGTAGAAGACTACACTTTATACGTATCGAACATTCGGGGCTTGGTAGAAGACTACATTTCATACTTATAGAAAATAAGGGTTTTTCTAGGGATTTCATACTTACCTCAACATTTTCATTTAAAGGTTTACATGGCCTTCATAACAGATTTTCACAAACAAGGCAATGACACTATTATACTTATGAATTCACCAGCTTTAAAGCTGATACTCGCTTTCAAAATAACTTGTATTCTCAGGTCATCAGTAGTCAGGTACGGAGGCCAAGTTTTGAGAAGACGGAGCAGACAAGTCTCGTCTTTTATTTTGATTGTATATTTTTGGTGTCTTATTACAATGAAAGAACACACATGTATTAAACTTTACTTATAATGCAATGGATGATGTTGTTGCTTGTTTATTATATTACACTGTTGTGATACTGTACATGACGTCCTCCGCCCCCGAACGTTTCCGCCGTTCTGGTTTGGGGGTGTGACAGATTGGTATCAGAGCATTTTTTATAGTGAATATAGTATATCAACCCATAAAAGATATACTAACTATAAATACATGGGATTAAAACACTCTGTCTCAGAGTTATACTTTTAAATAATAAAATATTTAAGTAAGTATACGTGCCTGCATTCATACTAAAATCAGTGTCACAACGACAAGAACAAAAGTATTACGATTGTTGAATATCACAAGTAAGCCTGGGGATATATGGTCAGTCTTGGGAATGGCATAGCCTGATCAACTATGCTGGTCCGAGGAGTGATTAGAATATGCCCAAGAATGGTTGTGATATGGCAACAAGTCTAAAAACTTACCAACACAACCATAAAGAAATACCATAGGGGTATTTGGTCTTACTGTAATTATCTTAGTCAGTTCGTCTATTTTAGATATTCCTTCTGTTGTTGGGCTATGGGGATTTAGTCCATGAGACACATTCATTAATCATTTATTCTTATCCATGTCGTCATCTTTTAAAACGTATAGTTAAAGATGCCGCCACGCAGAAGTACAAGACGCAATCCAAACAACGAAGCACCGATACCACCACCTCCACCACCACCTGTACCTCTTCAACCACCTAACCCTTTCGATGCCAACATGTTCCAGGCAGCTTTCACAGCAGCAGTTGCAGCTGCTGTGTCAGCAATCAACGCTCCTGCCCCTAGTGGATCAGGAACATGTGCACCACCCTCGAACCACGGCGAAAGCCATGGACACCCTCAGGAGTGCACCTACAAGGACTTCACTAACGCGAAACCCTGCAGCTTCAATGGAGCTGGGGGTGTTATGGTGTTGAGACAATGGATTGAGAAGATGGAATCTGTCTTCGAGATCTGCGGATGCCAAGAACGCAACAAGGTCAAGTTCGCAGCTTGTACCTTCTCTGACCGAGCACTAACATGGTGGAACAACCATATTAACTATCTAACTTTGGTGGTGGCGTATTCCATCGGCTGGGAAAAGTTGAAAGACATGCTGATGAAAGAATATTGTCCTCGAGGTGAAATACAAAAACTCGAGCAAGAATTCTGGGGTCTACAAATGGTTGGATCCGACATCACTACCTACACAAATAGGTTCTGTGATTTAGCAAACTTATGCCCTGATATGGTTGCTCTCCAGAGCAAAAAGATCGAGAGATATATCTGGGGACTGTCGCCCCAGATCCAGTCAAGTGTGATCGCTTCCAGGCCTATTACCTTTGATAGTGCCAAGGAACTGGCACAATCTCTTATCGATCACCGGAAACCTCAGAACACAACAATCCCTACACCTGTACCACAAAAATCCAACCCCGACTACGACAAGAAGGGGTGGAATAAGAGGAAAAGAGGGGCCCTGCAAGGATCCTCCAATACACAACAACTTGTGGCGATCAATGGTGCCACAGTGACTCCTGTTGCCCCTGCGAACCTCTTACCAGCAAAAACATATGTTGGGACTCTCCCGAAGTGCACCCTGTGCAACTTCCACCACCACGGGCCTTGCAGGGAGATGCAATGCACCAACTGCAACAGGAAGGGGCACACCGTCCGTTTCTGCAAAACTCCAACAGCTCAAGCTACCCAGGTTCCTAATGCCGGTATGGGCCAAGCTTGCTACGGTTGTGGCAAAGTGGGCCACTACAAGAGAAACTGCCCTAAAGCGGGGATGGTTGGAGGAGTGGGAAGAGTTATGGCCCTGGGCCACGAGGAAGCAGTAGCTAATCCTACGATAGTTACGGGTACGTTCCTCCTCGATAACTCATATGCTTGCATACTTTTCGATAGTGGAGCCGAGAAAAGTTTTGTAAGTCACAAATTTGCACACCTGCTTAAACAAAAACCATGTGCACTAGATAGTTCATTCACGGTAGAAATGGCTAACAGGAAAACAGAGAGTACAAACTGCATATTCGTAGGTTGTACTTTAACTTTAGATGGCCATACTTTCAAGATAGATCTCATGCCTGTCACAATTAAATGTTCTGACGTTATCATCGGTATGGATTGGTTGAGTCTTTTTCGTGCCGACATTATGTGCTTCGAAAAAGCAGTTCATCTTAACCTTCCTAACAACAAAACTTTAATTATCTACGGCGACAAACCCAGTACGAGCCTTCACATCATTTCGTGCATTCAAGCCCAGAAGTGCTTGCGGAAGGAGTACCATGCATTTCCCGATACCAGTAAAGAACTGAAAGACATCCAGAAAATCCTAGAAGTACGCGACTTTCCCGACATATTCCCAGAAGAACTTCCCGGTTTACCACCACAACGCCAAGTCGAGTTTAGAATCGACTTAGTGCCAGGGGCTACCCCGGTAGCCAAATCCCCGTATCGTCTGGCACCGGCTGAAATGCAGGAACTTTCTAGTCAACTTAACGAACTTCTCAAGAAGGGATTCATTCGACCAAGCTTCTCACCATGGGGAGCACCGGTCTTGTTCGTCAAGAAGAAAGATGGATCGTTTCGCATGTGCATCGACTATAGGGAAATCAACAAACTTACCATTAAAAATCGATATCCTTTGCCCCGCATTGACGATTTGTTTGATCAACTTCAAGGAGCCAACTACTTCTCGAAGATAGATCTGCAATCCGGATATCGCCAACTACGAGTGTTAGAGGAGGATGTTCCCAAGACAGCCTTCCGAACTCGTTATGGGCACTACGAGTTTGTAGTGATGCCATTCGGATTAACTAACGCGCCCGCAGTATTCATGGATCTGATGAATAGGGTGTGTCGTCCTTACTTGGATCAATTCGTCATTGTCTTCATTGATGACATACTCATCTACTCTCGAAGTAAGGAGGAATGTAACGCCTGTGTTTCCGGGCTTGCCACTTTTAGCAATGTAATAGTCTAGGTTAACCTTTGTAACCCGTTTTGAAATAATAAGATTGTATTATTTGAGTATTATGTGTTTTGTGCTTAATTTCTTAATTATGTGGTTTGATTAATTAAGAATAAAAATAAGCGTCAAAATTTAAGTGTAAAATAAACTTAATATCTTTGATTAATGTTGTAGTAATTGAAACAAGGTTTCCGAATATATATAGAACGCCCAAATCTGACTTCGTATGAGGAAGTTATGATTTATCGAAGTTCCGGCTTAGCAGTATACAGCCTGTTTTACTCGATTTGAGATCGAGCGGTTGTTAGCCGAAGTAATCTAAATGAGAATCGAAGATCTCATTGTTGGTATCAAAGCGATAAAAAGTTAGGCGAGAACGGACGTCAAACGAAGAAGTTATGAATTTATAACGAAAGTTTCTGTCCCGGCCTATTAAAAATAATTAATAAAAATAAAGTCAAAATTAGCCGACGGAGTCTAAACGAAAGTCGTAGAGCGTGGTCTCACCTTCGCGTGGATATAAAGAACGTCGAAAACGGAGTTTGTATGAAGAAGTTATGAATTTCCGAAGTTTATTAATCATTTTGTATTTAAATTTAAATCAAAATTCGGAGGCATTATCCGAAGGAGTCACCGATCTGATCCGAGGTACGCCCCGCGTACTCCGAAGGTGTCGACACTCGCACTCGAGCACTTCGGATACGTAAGCAATGACGTTTTGGGCAGTACGCCCCGCGTACTCCGAGGCTCCAACCTCCTATAAATAGGAACCGAAGGCAGCCGACCCAATTGCCAATTTCTTCTCTTCTCTCTCCCGTTTTGCATCGTTTTGCGTGCCAGAAATACCCCGAAGCCCCGGTATCATACTCTAGCCCCGAGGCAAGTCCCGAGATCCCGAAGATCCCGAGAAGTGCGGTTCCCGAGTCGAAGCTCTGCCCGCGAGAAGTTCGATTTTCGAGGAGATCTTCCAGATCTGCTGAGGAATACTACTTCTGCAAGCCGTAGTGCTGTCTAATCATCTTCTGATCAAGTGAGTGTGTAGTTATTTTCTTTCTAATACAATAATACGAAGTATTTTATATAAAATACGTGCTATGTGTATATATTTGGTTGTGTTACGTGTGAATGTGTATTCACCCTCTTCTATCTTATAGATCTGATCATTTCTCTATGAGATATGTGTTATGTGTGTGTGTGCCTCATCTGTTATGTGATTTCTGTTTTGATTAAAGCATGCTATACAGGTTTTTAAACTATGTATACAAATGTATATTTTTATCTACTAATATGTTGGGTAGAACATGGGTAGATAGTTGGTGTGTAATAAACAGATGAGAGGCCTCGTTGTTGTTTGATTGAGTCATCTAGCGGAGTTTAGATGACGACCACTGGCTATTCTAGGCAGTCTTGTGGAAACATTAGCAGGTTCGCCACCTGTAGGTGTTAATGAACTTGGGTGTTCATTCGCTGTACTCCATCCCCCTCATGGTTGCCTTATTTGACTTATATTGCTAAGGTACCCCCGAAGCATGTGTTGTCGCCCCGATGAAATATTCTTAGACTAGGTCCCTTATGTTAGTTGTTTTAGGGACATTAAAGTGAGAATAACGGGAATGGGTAATTGGGTTATTGTTGGTTGGTGAAAATTAAATATGATATTTATTGTGGGTCGAAAACCCTATATGCTCACCAGGCTCCCAAGCCTGACCCACTCAGTTTTAAATTGTATTACAGGTAGTGGCGGAAGGGCATGAGATGGATGAACCATCAAGTTGTTTTGTTTACAAGTCTGCATATGTTTATATTTGTTATATGACTTGTAATGTATTCGTTTATGCTTATTGGTCTGTATCGGAACATGACACCCCGAGTTTTGATTATAATGAAAATACATTTCTTTTATGAAATGCTTCGGTAAACAATGTTTTATCATGTTTTGTTTTTGGGAACAAATTCCGCAACTCTTTCAAATCAAAAGGATTTACTCTGAAAATATTTAAAAGCATAAATGAAAATCGGTCTTTTCTGGCCGAGATTTTGGGGATGTCACAAGGAACATAGTCTACATCTCCGTAAAATCTTAGAGACATTGAGATCGGAGAAGCTCTACGCGAAGTTCTCAAAGTGTGAATTTTGGATTCGGCGAGTCGAATTTTTGGTCCATGTGGTTAGTGAAGAAGGTATACACGTGGACCCCTCCAAGATCAAAGCCATTGAGAACTAGACAACACCAAAGACACCTACCGAAATTCGTCAATTTCTAGGTCTCGCTAGCTACTATCGCAGGTTAATTCAGAACTTCTCCAGCATAGCGAAACCTCTTACAACCCTGACCCAGAAAGGCGTGGCCTTTGACTGGGAAGAGAAACAGGAAACAACGTTCCAAACGCTCAAACGAGCCTTGTGCACCGCCCCGATACTATCCCTTCCCGAAGGAATAGAAGACTTCATTGTCTATTGCGATGCATCCAATCAAGGACTCGGATGTGTTTGATGCAGCGAGGTAAAGTCATCGCCTATGCCTCGAGACAGCTAAAGACACATGAGGTTAACTACACAACCCATGATCTTGAACTAGGACCAGTTGTGTTCGCTCTGAAGATCTGGCGACATTACCTGTACGGTACAAAAAGCATGATCTTTACAGACCATAAGAGTCTGCAACACATTTTCGACCAGAATGAGCTCAACATGAGACAACGACGGTGGGTCGAGCTACTCAGCGATTACGAATGCGAAATTCGTTATCATCCGGGTAAAGCCAATGTAGTAGCCGACACCCTAAGTCGGAAAGAATATTCTGGTCGTAGGGTCAAATCTTTGACTCTAACTATCCATTCACACTTGTCCACGCAAATAAAGGAGGCTCAGCTTGACGCTTTGAAACCTGAAAACCTGGCGGGTGAATCCCTTAGAGGGATGGATAAGAACTTGGAAATCAAGGGTGGCGGGGCCTTATACCTCATGGATCGGATCTGGACACCGAAACACGGTGGCTTCAGAGATTTGGTCATGACCGAAGCTAACAACACTCGTTATTTCGTCCACCCGGGTTCAAATAAGATGTATCTGGATCTTAAAAAGCTATACTGGTGGCCTATCATGAAAGCAAATATTGCTACCTTCGTGAGTAAATGCCTTACTTGCGCAAAGGTCAAGGTCGAATACCAGAAACCCTCCGGTCTTCTACAACAACCAGAGATACCAGAATGGAAGTGGGAGCGGATCACTATGGACTTCATAACCAAGTTGCCCAAGACGACGGGTGGACTTGATTCCATATGGGTCATCGTCGATAGACTGACCAAGTCTGCACACTTCCTACCGATCAAGGAAACAGACAAGATGGAGAAACTTACCAGAACTTACATTAGGGAGATTGTAAGACTGCACGGTGTTCCCTTATTTATCATCTCAGACCGAGATAGTAGATTCACTTCGAGGTTCTGGCAGTCATTACAAAGTTCCTTAGGAACTAGGCTGGACATGAGTAGAGCCTACCATCCACAGACCGACGGGCAAAGTGAGAGAACTATCCAAACCTTAGAAGATATGTTGCGTGCATGTGTGATTGACTTTGGAAAAGCTTGGGATACTCATTTACCTCTTGTCGAGTTTTCCTACAACAACAGTTATCACACGAGCATGAAGGCAGCTCCATTCGAGGCCCTCTATGGCCGAAAGTGCAGATCCCCTCTGTGCTGGGCTGAAGTGGGTGATACCCAGTTAGCTAAGGGACGAGTTCCCGAAAGCACTCTCACGGGTCCGGAGATCATTCGGGAAACGACAGAGAAGATCGTTCAAATTCATGAACGATTAAAAGCCTCTAGAGACCGACAGAAAAGCTACGCCGACAAAGCGTAGGAAACCATTGGAGTTCCAGGTGGGCGACCAAGTCCTACTGAAGGTCTCACCCTGGAAGGGCTTGATACGCTTTGGAAAGCGTGGGAAGCTCAATCCAAGATACATAGGGCCTTTCGAGATTCTCGCAAGAATCTGTCCTGTAGCTTACAGACTCAATCTACCACAAGAACTCAGTAACGTACATCCTACCTTCCACGTGTCAAACTTGAAAAAGTGTCTGTCCGACGAGACTCTTGTTATTCCACTCGACGAGATCGAGATCAACGAGAGCCTCAACTTCGTGGAGGAACCAGTAGAGATCATGGACCGAGAGGTCAAGCAAACAAAACAAAGTCGCATACCCATCGTGAAGGTTCGCTGGAACGCCAAGCGGGGACCTGAATTCACATGGGAACGTGAAGATCAGATGAAACAAAAGTACCCTCATCTTTTTCATGCTCACTAGCATCTTTACTACTTTAAATTTCGGGACGAAATTCCCTCTAACGGGGGGATGATGTGACACCCCGATATTTCAACTCTTTGTAATGACCTAAAAAGTCAAGTATTGTAACCACTTTTAAGTTAAAGAAATTAACTTTGATAATAAAATGTCCAAAAAGTTTCTATTTAACGACCTATTATGTTTAATATCATTAAACCATGATCGTACGTAAAAAGAACGCCCAAATCCGACTTTGTATATTGAAGTTAAGATTTTTCCAAGTTCGGCTTAGCAACAGACAACTAAAAAATCGAATCGGAGATCGAACGACTTTTGGCCGGAATGACCTAAACGAGAATCGAAGGTCTCGACAATGGTATTTCAGCGGTGAAAAATCTGGCAAAAACCGACGTCAGATAAAGAAGTTATGAATTTTTAAAGAAATTCCTTAATCACGTCATTTTATAATTAAATAATAAAAATAATTTCGGAATTTGTCAACGGAGTCTAAACGAAAGTTGTAGAGCGTAGTCTCACCTACGCGTGGATATAAAGACCATCGAAAACGGAGTTCGTATGAAGGAGATATGATTTTTTGAAGTTTATTAAATAATTTATATATATTTATATCAAAAATCCGGTAATATCCGAAGAAGGAGTCAGCATCCTCATTCGAGTTACGCGATGTGTAACCCTGTACGCCCTGCGTACCCGAGGGCCTTGGTCTCGGTCCATCCACGTCGCCCCTATGCGAAGCTACCGACCCGTCCCGTCCGACCCGCCCCACCCGATCCGTCCCATCCGAAGCCGAGGCAGTCGAGGACTCGGTCATGCATGACGTACGAGTACGTGCTGCGTACGAGCGTACGCCCCGCGTACCGAGGCTTCTCAGACCCCCTATAAATAGAATGCGAGGGTTTCCGGAAAAATTGCTCATTTCTCTCCTTTCTCTCACGATCTTGCCTCGATTTCCGTGCCCGTTCAAACCTGAAGCCCTGGTCTTTTTGCTCAAGTCCCGAAGGTCGATTTTACTCCTGAGATTCCCGAGAATCCCGAGAAAAATCCGTTTCCCAAGACGAAACTCTGTCCGGTTTTCCATCTCGCTATCTTCAAACTTTCAAGTGAGTTCATACCCCTAATCAATATTTTAAATGATTTTAAATGCTTTAATGGGGGGGGGGGGGTAATACAAGTAGAAACAAACATGTTATTGAATCATTGATATGTATTTTATAACTATGTTTGTCATTTAACGGATTTCACATGCTACAAAATGTGATGCATGAAATGGTTTTACATCTTAAAAACACATTGTTACCAAATGTTTTACCTTTGAAATGTTTATTAAAATGACATAAAGTCATTGTTAATTGTTGTTCAAAACCAATAAGAGGTCTTACAAAACCATTTTTACATTCTTGAACTAAACTATGCATATACACTTATATTCTTATATATGTATTGAGTTTATAGTTTACATCTTTCATTTAGTTTCCCACACCCTTGAGTAGTAAGAATGTATAAACCTACATGATCATCCAGTTATATTACAGTAAATTATCATAGGGATAATTTGAAGATATCAAACATTACTTCTATTAAAAGGAATCACACAAGAGTCAGTTCATTCATGAGTCTATACTAGTACATTACCTGATACATGAGTATTTACAGATGTTTACCTGATACATGAATATGTTTACATATACTTACCTGTTACATGGACACACATACATGAATGACATACAGGAACATTTTTACATAGGTGCATTATCCTGTATTCACTTACCTGGATACTTGTACTTAGAACTAAGAGGATAATTTATTAGTACTTTCTGTGTAAATTATCTTTCCTATCCCGGTTCAATGGGATATCTAGGCGGGACTTACCATTCCGAACCCCACTGATTAGCACCAGTGGTCGATGACCATCTTCGGAGGTCTAAGGTTACTACTTATATTAGGAAGATCGATTTGGGACTAACCCTTCCACCCACCTGCTGTTGCTACAGAGGACAATTGAACAATCTTCGGATGTTCATTAGGTTATACATTTCGCTTAATGCGATGCTGTGTTGGTCCTAGTACCCAGTGACAACACTTACAGTAGTACCTTTTCCTGTTTACTTTATTTTGTGATACATTCACATAAACGATGAGTTAGACTAAGCACTTTTAGTACTAGTCAATACAAAGGAAAAACTATCATTTTACGTACAGAACATTCGGGTCTTGGTAGAAGACTACATTTCATACTTATAGAAAATAAGGGTTTTTCTAGGGATTTCATACTTACAAAACATTCGGGTCTTGGTAGAAGACTACACTTTATACGTATCGAACATTCGGATCTTGGTAGAAGACTACATTTCATACTTATAGAAAATAAGGGTTTTTCTAGGAATTTCATACTTACCTCAACATTTTCATTTAAAGGTTTACATGGCCTTCATAATAGATTTTCACAAACAAGGAAATGACACTATTATACTTATGAATTCACCAGCTTTAAAGCTGATACTCGCTTTCAAAATAACTTGTATTCTCAGGTCATCAATAGTCAGGTACGGAGGCCAGGTTTTGAGAAGACGGAGCAGACAAGTCTCGTCTTTTATTTTGATTGTATATTTTTGGTGTCTTATTACAATGAAAGAACACACATGTATTAAACTTTACATATAATGCAATGGATGATGTTGTTGCTTGTTTATTATATTACACTGTTGTGATAATGTACATGACGTCCTCCGCCCCTCAACGTTTCCGCCGTTCTGGTTTGGGGGTGTGACAAGGCATAGGCAATAACCTTCCCTCTTTGCATAAGAACACAACCAAGTCCTTATTTTGATGCATCGCAATACACTACAAAATCTTCTATCCCTTCGGGGAGGGATAGTATCGGTGCGGTGCACAAGGTCTGTTTCAGTGTTTGGAACGCCTTCTCTTGTTTTGCTTCCCAGTCAAAGGCCACACCTTTATGGGTCAATGTAGTAAGGGGTTTTGCAATGCTAGAGAAGTTCTTTATGAATCTGCGATAGTGTCACACCCCAAAACCGGAACGACGGAAACGTTCTGGGGTGGATGACGTCATGTCAACTATCACAACACATGCATTATAGTAATCAAAGTACAACAAAACATTGCATTAATATTAATAATTTTACATGGTTTACATTTCAATATATCAAAGTATACAAGTAATAGAATAAATTCAGCGTGGTACTAAGCTATCTTCATCAACAGCTCCTAGGATGTACCTGTCTAATTGCTGACCTGAGAATACAAGTTATTTGAAAAGCGAGTATCAACATTTTTGCAAATGCTGGTGAATTCATAAGTATTTAGTGTCATTTAGTCAAATAACTTTATAAATTAATAGTTTAAGTGTTTACAGTGCATTAGAGTTCTTTCCAGAAAATCCTATATTTCTTTAATAAAAGCAGCCTTCTACCAAGACTGGTCTGTGTTATGTGGTAAAAAGTAGTTTTCCCTTGATTGCTATCATTATCAAAATGCTGAATTTGATTATTAAAGAAAGCAAGAGACATCAGGGAAAATCATATGCCTCAGCAGTGAGGACTGATGACTAAGGCAAGGAATTCTGAGACTCCAGGAAAGTATCGAACGAACGACACGCCTGTTTCAGTCTAACAAGTGGAGACACAGAACCCAGAAGGTACCAAATGAAAGGTACAGCTGGTAAGGTCTAAAACAGTGAAAAACAGACCCCAGACAATATCAAATGAAAGATACGTCATGTAAGGTCAAAACAGAGAAAACAGACCCCAGACAGTATCAAATGAAAGATACGTCTTGTAAGATCGAAACAGTGTGACTCTGGAAATGAATTACCAGCATACAGTGTAAATTGCCGGTGAAATACCGTTACCTTAAAGCCAATGAATTATAAGGTAACCCGGGATACTCGTAACCATACTGACCAGAGTACCAGACGCCCTACAAGCGTCTAAAATATGACATTTGTCACCCGTTGGCTTCGTAGGCCGAGACTGTAGCTAGCAGTCTGGGTGCGGGGTTGTCAATCCCGTATAGATCTATACACACAATGTCCGCTCTCCCTACAGGAGATTCTGGTTACCGACTAGACGACGGAGAAGGCCGTGTCTTGAAGATGCATCCCAAATAGTGGGTAGAGACTTCCAAATAATGGGTTTCTAATGTAAGTGTTGAACTAGAGGTAGAGACTCATAACTGAATTGACTGAAGTAAACCCATATGTCTATGTTTGTGTACATAATATATAACTAATGAATCAAATGACCTTCGGATGGACATCTGATCCCACCAGACCATATCTCAACGAAGAAAAGAAAATAGGGCGGACAAGCCTTCCTAAGTCCTTCAATCATTATTTATATGCATCTATACAAGCACAGACATACATCTAACTACGCTTGAGTGTGTATCAAGTAGAAGTGATTCTTGTGAAGTAGGAGTGTCTAACAAGTGAAGTAGGAGCGGTCGTAAGTGAAGTAGGAGTGTCGAACAAGTATAAGCGTACAGTGAAATATTCGAGTCCTGAAGTATAAGCGTACAGAGTGGGATAATCGAATCGTGAAGTATAAGTGTACCAAGTATAAGTGTATCACGAAGTGAAAACATTATCAAGTATAAGTGAAGTAGAAGCAACAACTGGTGAAGTAAGAGTGTCTATCGGTATAAGTGACTACCAGTATAAGTGAAATAGAGGCAATAACAGGTATAAGCACTTCAAAAAGTGAATGTGTTACCAAGTAGGAGTATAAAATAAGTGAAAGCGAAGTGACAGTAACTAACAAGTAAAAGTATACGTCGTAAAATGGGAACTTTGATGAAAGCCTTGGAAAAACCTTTATATTCAAGGAAAATCACATTTGGTATTCTTTGGTAAAATAAGTGTGAAAACCTTTAGAAATCTTTGGAATCTTTCATAAACCAGTTTAAAATGAATTTAAGTAAAATAGTATAAGTAAAAGTTTTGAAACAATTGAAATCCCTTTTTGAAAACCATTATAGTGTCCTACTTGGTTAAACAATGTATAGTGTGGTAAAATCTTGTGCATGAGGGTTATCAATCACATGTGATTGATATGATAACTGGCATGTTTAACTTGTATTCCCCTATAAAACATGTATAAACATTTAAAAGGTTCATTCAGGGATATGAACTCACCTGGTGTAAGTAGGTCCGACGAAGGTGCCGTTTGGGCGTTCGGTGTCACGTAAAGACTCGAACACACTCAATGACCTATTTAACATATGATAGCATATGTTCAAATAAAATTAGTATATTAATACTAATTAAACACGTATAAGCACTCAAAGGAGCGGAAAACACTTTGATCAAGTGTTTGGGGTGTCCTGGGTAGCGTCTAAAGGTGTGTATGGCTTAGGAATGGAGTTTACTCTCCGAGTGTAAACTCCCAAAGCTTAGTTTACGGCCCAGGGACATCTCACCATGAGTTTACGGCTGTAAACTCATGGTGAAGGGTTCTAGTGTGCAAAAGTGTCTCATATCAATTGTAGATTTATGCTAGGCTCAAATATCAAATGTGTGAATGGGTTTAAAGCATTAAATGGCCCCTTTGAGGAGTTTACGGCCCTAAGCAAGGGAGCTTACGGTCGTAAGCTCCTATACACACTTTCTTTTGGTGTTTTAAGGCTCTATCTTGTTAGTGGAATTTTTCTAAGTCCAAAACCAAAAGGCATGAGTGAGTTTAAGGTCTTTAAGGGCTTCATTAGGGAGTTTACGGCCCAAGGACAACTCCTAAGGGATTTTACGGTCGTAAACTCTCATTCCTTGAGTTTATTGAAGTTTCAAGCCCCTAATACCTTGCTAGTAATTTATAATGAAGTGTGAGGCCATTTGGGGGAATTAAAACTACCTTTTTGGCATGTTTAGGGGTGTTTACGGCCTTATCACATGTCTGGGCCGTAAACTCCCTTTACCCCTTCATTTTATTGAGTTTAAATGATCTAAACCCAAATTAGCAAGTCCCTTAATTATGTCTTAAGCCTAAGGGTGGTTTGGGAGTGTTTTGGTTTCATTTTGATATGGTTTAGAGGGGTTTATGGCCTTGGCATATGCCTGGGCTGTAAACTCCATTTTACACCCCAAATCCTTGTGATTTAATGTTTAAACACTCCTAGGCTAATCCCTTAATTTATTTCCAAGCCTTTAGGTACATTTTGGGGCCATTTTGGCCTCATTTACTGTGTTTACGGCCTAAGGAGGAGCTTAGGCCGTGAACTCCTCTTCCTTAGCTTCTAAGTCCGATTTTTGGGCTATAAACACAAATCATAATGTTTAGAATAAGCTAGGGTAAGCGGACTTACGATTTGGAAGCGTTTGGTTGAGGATTCGGGGCGAAAATGAGTCTAGAGAGAGAGTATAGAGAGAGAGGGTGGAAAAGCTCCAAATGGAGTTTACTCCCCCTTATATATGGGTGGGAGTTGGTGCTCAGTGGAATTCTACCCAATACTGCCGTTAGACGGGGCTTTTGGTCGCACCCGATTTAGTAGTAATAATAATAAAAACTAACTTTTTTCCAAATAAATGGAAATGTGTATTATGTGTTTTTATTTCCTTTTATCATGACTTAACGAAATATTAAATGTAAACAAATGGAATGTTTATTAAATTGACGACCTCTAATTAACGGAACTTTTATAAAGTGGAATATTTTGTTAACGGTAACGGGGAAATGTAACGGAACAACTTGGGTTGTCACATCATCCCCCCGTTAGAGGGAATTTCGTCCCGAAATTCAGGTCTAGGCAAGGAAGTAGGTATGAATGGCCAAGTAGAGGTATGAGAGTACTTCCTATATGGTTGTCCTCGCATTCCCAAGTGATCTCTGGTCTGTGTTTGTCATTCCAACAGACCCTCACGTACGGGATGTGGATTCCGTCTCGTGTAGCTAGTGGGTTCCAACTAGTGTATCTACAAGGTTAGGGTTCTCAATGGATTCTATCAAGATGAGTGAGGCACGAAGAGTGTTGTCGAGCAATTGCATATCACGTCTAAGAAGTGGATCGATTGGGTGTGAGTCTTGTGGCATATCCGAAGGTAGTGGCGGCCTGAAAAGGGTTGGACCAAGTCTCCATGAGAATTCTCATATGGTCCTAAGCTCTCGGAATGGTAGAGCTTTTCAGTACTCAAAACATAGTGTACTTCTATGGCAAGATCATCACTGGCGTGATCGCCATTCCGAAGTTCCTAATGTTCTCACTCGTACTGTGTGTGCAGTCCTTCAGGTTGGTTCTTAGGAATCTCGAGTGGTCTTTGGTTTCGTGTTTTCTATCAACTGGCTGATAGAGACTTTCTAGATCGTCGAGTGGGTTGCGTGACTATGGTTATTGGTTTGCTGTAGATTGTCTATCTCAAGCTTGTGCAAAATGGATCTGCACTAACGAAGCTTGAGATGCGGAAACCCTGGAGGTCGGGAAGATAGGGTTTCACCAGACGAGTGTCAGACTATCTCTGGAGGTGGTACTACTATCTCAGCGTGAGATAGTATTCGTGGAACATCTAATAGTCCAATGAATCTCTAAGACTGTGGTTTATTCTAGCGTGGAAAGTGTATGCTCCTGCATAACCCTTCGACTAACACCAGGACTGGTGTCAAGTCTATAACCTCTTCGGGATCTGGGTCATGAGGCTTAACGCAACTACTTTCGCACTTTGATCAAGTATTCTTAGCTGCGGAGGTTATCTTGTGGTTCTCGGTATCCTAGTGTTCACTTCGAAGAATGAATTCTATCGTCTACAGGGCGACGACGATTTCTTGCATACGAGAGGGTGGAGGGTGATAGGCACTACCTGTCTATAACAGGGTGGGCAAGGTGCCTGAGTAGTAAGAGCATCTACTGCAACTACTCTTCCGAAGGTTCTGAGTTTCAAAGGTCTAGGTCAATTCTAGTGAGTATAGGGTCTCATCACTCGGAACTTTACTAGCTTAACCCGCAGTGATTCTCTTGACTCCGACTCCTATGTTATGGAATAGGGTGAAAGTGTTTTGCGAAGAGGTTCGTGGTAGAGCTCATGCTTGGCTTAACCACCAGTACTTGGTGTATGCAAGCAGTATACAATTGAGGTCGGCAGGATGTTCAGCTGTGTGACTCCACCCCAAACCCACAACCCAACGAGGAACAGGGAGTAGGGAGGAAACACACACCTTAAATCTTTTTGATCTCACTTATATGCCACCTTTATGCATATACCTAGTTATAGTAGTCAGTCTCATGAGTTCTGTTCTCTGGGTTCACGAACCTGATGTGCGAGGTGCGAAGGGTCTTTCTAGGGAATCTACAAAGTATGCTTCGGATGGTTGTCATCTTCTGGAGTATCTATAGTGTCCTTCGCTTCGGTGTTCATTTGACTACGAGGGGTCGGTCAACGGCGTGCGGTACCCTCTCTTGGGTACTTCGGAAGGTTTAAGATAAGAGAGACGATTGACAGGTCGCATTAAGTTTGATTGTTTATGTTAGGTTTTAGGTTCGGGAGAACCTTTATTTGCCGACATGGCTACGGAGAAAGTTCTTTTTACACAACACTAAGAATGTACACATGGTTGCACGAATTCGAACCATGATCAATAGAGTCGTCGAAGTTGGCATACTCCGACATGATATATAATGAAGATCGATAGAGTCATGTGCCGAACAGGCACACAAGTTCTAGGCGTCTCGGGTTTCGTCCTGTGTATCACTACCGTGGATACTTGGACCGATAGAATAGACGCGGAACTATAGAGAGTCCTAAGTATTTCCGAGTAGAGTATCTTTTCAAGAATGGATTCTCACGAGGCATTTCTATAACCTCCTAACATATACTAGTCATGTATATTTAAGGTGGGGAGGACTGTTGACTGAGCGACTCCGCCCTAAATCCACAACCAAACAAGGAACAGGAAATGAGGCGGCCTTCACTCACTCTAGGTTTTTCCATCTTAACTATACATGGCCGTAATGTATATGTTTAGCCATTATAGTTTTACCTGATGAATTTTTAAATTTTATAACAGTGTTGCGACTTTCGCCTTATTGGAGATGTATTTACATTTGAATTAGTCTTTTATTGTATTTAGTTTAGTTATCTGAGATCGAGAGACGTACCAAAACCTACTAAGTTCTTGATGCTTCTCCCTAAGAATTAGAGTTAGACTCCTCTCGTGTCTTTGTTGTTTCCTTCAGTTGGGCAATCCCTCTTGAAGTGTCCCATTGTTGGGTTTTGTGCATTCTAACACTCCCATGGTGTACATGCAACCCTATAAACCTTGGATCTATGTTTTCTCTATTATACATGCAAATAAGAACTTTCCAAGGCTTTAATCCTAACTAGCATATTATGATGTTCTTAATCTACAAAGTACTAGTTAGAAGACATACCTTTTGATGTAGCTTGATGTCTTCAAGCTTTAAGAGCTTAGCCCCAATAGTGTGGAAGCCTCAAGTAGAATCACAAATCACCAAGACACCTTGGAAGACTTTAGAGAATATGGATACTTGGTTCTCTCTTAGTGAAATCGGCTAGCCCTCTTAGTGTATCACCACTAGTGCCAATTTCACCAACCAAAGACATCTTTATATAGTATGGAGGATTAGGGTTAAACCCTAATACCCATGACCTTTCATTTCCTAGGATCCATGGGTTAAACACTCCATGGACTATCCATGAAAGCTTAGCCCAACCTAAATGAACTTGGCCCATTCCATATATATAAGAATCCATATTTAATTAGTTCCTTTTGATCACTTAATTAATTATAAATTAATTCTTGATCAATACTAATTAAATAATATGATTCCATATTAATATATTAGAACTTATAATATATTAATATTAATCATAAACATACTATTCTCAAAAGATTATCCATATAAATTGTGTCGGTGAAGTGCAACCCAAATGGACCATGCCGGGTCGGGTCAAGTACATACCAAATATAGTTATGGACTTAGACATTAATCCAACAGTCTCCCACTTGGATAAGTCTAAAACTATTATTGCGTATGACTTCAAACCTAATTGGCAATCGTAGCTCTTAAAGCTGCTGTCGAACTCTCATCTTGTCAACGAACTTGTCCATTAGATAAGGGATCATATATTCCTCCATTCTAGATATCATATGGACTGAGACATGGATTATAATCATTCTCTCTGTCCATTTGTTGTTTCCCGATTTCCGATTTATGACGACTGACTAATTGAACAAATCAAATCAGTCCTGGCCCGGCCGAGCACTTCCATTTGTCATCATCAAATCATCGAGGGGCCCACAGATATCGCTTTTATCCCGAAGGTAAAAGGAACGGATAAACTTCGACTCATATGGCTTGTTCTACTACTTATTGAATCATACACAAAGGCACGTTTTATAGCACCGAGTTACCAAATGCGTTTTCGTGCAATCAATGTACTATCAACTCATAGTAACAACTCATATCTCTAGGTTTGAAGAATATAAGATATTATCATCTCATGATCACTCGTGATAAAATCCATGAAGTGATTCCAATGAGCGCGGGTTGAATCCAATACTCAGAACTTATGAGCACTCATGAGTGTTGTAGCCCTTTGTCCAACACCTTAGACCTCTACAACCTAACCCATGACAGTCTTAATTCATATCTACTTCCAACATATGACCGACTGTGGATGGTTTGAATAACTTAGTCATTCCGGAAGAATAACCTAGTTTATTCGGGAAGTCAAAACATGCAAAATGAAACACAATAATAATTGAATCCAATATGGTATCAACTCTTTGAACATAAATAAAACACCTTTTATTTATCACCATATGATTACACATTATTCATTGTATACTGTTTCAGCTATTAACTTTATTCTTGAATTTAAAACAATAGTTGTCCCATGCTCCAAGCATGTACACTATGTTTTCTTAAACACTAGTCATGCCATACACCAAGTATGCATACTATGTTTGTCTATGATCTTTACTTTGTGAACTAGATCAATTGAACATAACATCAATGATTCTTTTTTCACACTCCCAAATCCTTATCGCAAATGCAAGAATTCCAAATTCATGCCATTTACTGTAATCTGTTAGATTCTAAACTTATATGCATTGATCCTCTTGTAATGATTATGCACAAACTCACAAAGACTTGGAAACAATCATTACAGAGAATTCCAAAGGAGATCAACTCCTTGGAAACATCCTTCTTGCATTAAGTTTCCTTAATCTTACACAGATTGAAATTTCTAACTTTGAAACATTTCGAGATTCCATTTTGACTATCACTTCTGAACTAGAGTTGCCTCCTTACAGATTATGTCAATATGGTCCTTCCAGAATTATCACTATACTTCCAACTGTCCTTGAGCAACCAATCTTTGGTAAACCTTAGATTGTCCTCGACAATTGTTTAATCCTTTTAGTCATATCCAGTTCTAAACCTTTTCCCTTCTTAATGCCCCAAGCATTTGGAAAATTTTAGAAAGGATGAATATAGCACATGTAATCGAACCTATATCCGAAGCATATGGGACACGATTCATGATGTCTCACATAAAGACTAAACCAGTCTTTTGCTATAACATTTCCATTTCTATTTGCCAAGTTCTCATAATTCAGATTATGAAAAGGGATGCCGTAATCATAATCGAATTTTAGAACGCAAATAATGGACCCATATACAAAATTTCCTTATGTTGAGCCACTCCAACATGAAATTCATATATATCCTTGACTAAATGATTAAAACCTCACGATCTAAACTTATAGATTTGAGATGAAGTATAATTTCCTCTCCCTTAATTATAGCAAAACAACTTTTTCAACCCCTGCAAACCTCACGAATTGAAACTTTTTGTTTTTCTATAATTAACATTGCTAACTTGCAATATTTATCATAATTATCATGCTCCCACTAACATGATGATTATTAGCATAACACTTATGCTCCAACTAGCTTTGACATGTTCTCAGAAATCACCTGGACTTCTAGAAATCAATACTTCATTGACTTTCTTACCAAAGTTCAGATTTCTGATGCTAGATTGTTTTGATAAAACTTTATCAAAATCATACACCTTCCCTTAGATAGCATACTTGTGTGTCTAAACAATTATGAAGAGGTATGCCGTAATCATAATGGTTAGACCTTTTTGCAACTTCTCACAAGTCCAGGTTAGTGTGCCGGTTAACCACACACGCTCCACTAACGACTTTGAGAATGCAAATATCACAATTGCTATCTAGATAAAATCTACTTAGTGAAAGTGTTTCCTCACCATCATTTTCATGAATCGGAGAGAAACCTTATGACACTTAGATTTAATGGTGTATGTGTTCTTATCCATGTGAATTGTCAAAACCATAGCCACAAGACAAGGATAATGACAAATCCAAAACCATATGGATTGAACTCAATCTTAATTTCTAGCCACCTGGCAGCTCAAGGGCCTGCCATTGCTTCCAAGAAGTTGTGCAACAAATTGAGAACTCTAAGAACTCATATGCAAAGCCAACTTTAACTGGAATGGGCACAGAATATGTCAACACGATAGGTTATAAACCTCAAGTCGTGTGCTAGTGAAGAACTTCAGGTTTATTCTTGATTAGTTCTTGAGACTTTCAAGACCTTTAAGACTCCCACTGTCCTCTTGACATATAAGACTCCCTTGTCAAACATCCAAAAGATAGTGCGGATTCTAATCAAGACAAACACTTCACACAATTGGCCTTAGTTGGTCTTTGTTTTATCCAAAACATCACAACTTACCAATTTCAAATGTACAAGAGTTTTAAACCTTCTTTAAGACATGTCACTCAAGTTACAATCTTAGAGTATTACTCTAAGAATTGTTTTTGGAACGAAGTATGAATCATCTTCTTGATTTAACCACTTCAACAATTCAAGTTCCTCTTCTTAGCTATAAGAAGGCTCTTAGAGGATGAATTGTGATAAGGTCTCTAAATCATCAAGATTATCACAAAACTGATACGAAAGTACTCTCCCATCTTTTCAGATTTGAGAAACTTTTATCCTTCTGCCTAAGTTGATTCTTCTTATTCGCCCTGCCATACATTGGAACCTTTTCCAATGTCTCAGAGTTACACTTAAGCTTGTAAGTATAATCATATTTACTGAGCTTTAGTAAACTATGACGAATAGTCTTATCAAACTTTTGTGGTGGACTTAATCAGTGCACAAGAATGTGTACTCGATCCCTTAGTCCTTTACTTGACTCACACATCCATGTGAACAAGTAATTAGTCTTAATTTTTCCAATACTTGAAAGTTCTCATTCATCATGCTATACAACTTGCATGATTCCAAGTTCCGGTCCAATTGAAACTTGGGTGATGAGAATCTTTCCTTATTTGGTAAATCTAGACATTACCACAAATGAAAGAATCAATTTCATATTTCCACTCTTGCTCTTAATGGAATCATATAAGCAACAATTTTTCCTTAAATGCCATTGTAAGGATATTTTAAAATAAATAAAATCAAAAATTTTTCTTTTATTTTAAAACTTTGCGGAAAAACTTATCCTTACAATCCATATGAAAACTTGTTGTTATCTATTCCTTAAGCAATATCTCATAACTCCTAAGAAGTAGCTCAAGAATCCGATTTTTCAAAACATACGATAGAAATCCATCTATGCGATCAGATTCAGCATATTCTTTCTTTAAGTTTCTCCACTTTTTCTTTGATTCTTAAAACATCACCATGTGACCCAGTCACATCAAGTATCAAGAATCTCATAATAGAAACTTAACAGAGTTAGATAGTGGACTTTACCTAAAGTAGAGTCAAACTTATTGACTTTAACATCCTTAGGTAAATTTGGCAGCTTCGCAACTAATGCCCCTTCCTTTGGCAATATAAACATATGGAGCCTTTGATAATGGTACACGGGACTATCATAGACTTAGCTTTTCTCTTTACCATTTGGTCAACCGAGTTGACTATGGCCAATCCCTTTCCATTGGGAAGAGAATGCTTTCCTGGATTTCCTGTGTCACTATTGTCAATGTCCATCAAGTTTTAAGGAAGTTGATCTTAACAAATAGATAAGATCATTAAGGGTCTTGTCATAGTCTGTTTCATAGGTTTCCCAAAGGAACTCACTATGTGACTTAGAAAGTGATTGAACCACCAACTTTCTCAGGACTTTGACACCCAACTCTCCCGACTTGTCAATATGTGACTACATCTCCAAGATGTGATCACACCTAGACCTTGCCTTGCCAATAGGGCTTGAGTAACCTTAAATTTTTCAAGAACTTGTAGGTTGGGGAGAATAATTGGAGGAGGCGAAAGAAGTATGATTTCAATGGGACATCATCTTCATTTAGGAAAGCTTGTTTCAAGAGATTTGGAAAGATCATATATGTCTAAACCAGACATCTTTTGGGAGATATTCAAGATAGTTGATTTTAAAGTCCTTAATATGACACCCAATATGAAATATTAAGGCTAGGACCCAACAAACTATTTTATAACTCAGAAGAGGGATGTCGTAATCCAAGCTATAAAATATTTGAAGGTAGGTGAATGACGATTCACCAATTTCCACCAAGATAAACGAAATGTATTATTAGGTTTTAATTGGTTTTGAAACTCCTAGATCTTTGAGATTCATTGAACTGTTCAAAGGCATGTTTCAATCTCGAGTGTGCCCTTCAGGTTTTGTGACTGGGATGCCGAGGATCACAAAACAAGGTGTGAAGTAACCATGCAAATTACTTGGTACCCTTAATAAATTACCCCTCAATCGATGTGCCGGTTAACCATACACGCTCCATCGATACTATGATAAATATTAAGTCACCCTTTACCTACCTTGTTAAGTCCAAGTTAGTGTGCCGGTTAACCACACACGCTCCACTAACGACTTAGACAAAGTGTAAAGTCTAATTTCATGGGTTAGCACCTTATTCACATTTTTCCTAAGTAACTAAGATTGGGTATTATTAAGAGTTTAGTTACTTAGTATTATCATTAATACTTTTAATGAAGGAGAATTATAGTCTTGTCAAACCCGTTCGGCTAACGACCCTCCACCGGTCAAGCAAGCGGTGGGTGAGAGTGGACACCCATTAAGTTGCCATTTTATAGGCAACAACCTTATACCCACCTTATAGACCGGCTTCGTGAATGAGGCGTACTAGCGGTAAGACTGACTTTACTCTTATACATATATATATTATTAACTTAGAATATTATAAAGTATAAGGGTTGAATTTTAACTTTTAAAATTCTAAGGGCTAACTTGGAATTAAAGTATTCATAAGAGAAAACTTTACAAATTCCAAAACTTGAGGGCAAGTTTTGAAACTATTCAAAACTAATTAATTCCATAACTTATGTGTTTAAAGTAGTTTTAATCCAAAAACTCTTCAAGTTCCATAACTTGAGGACAAGTTATGGAAGACTTTAAACTAATAAAAGAATTAACTTTTCTTTATTTTATAACTTATGGAATTAATTAAGGTTACACCTTTTTTTTTATTATTTTATTAAATGAAGAGACTCTTGGTCCTCCATAACTTGAGGACAAGTTATGGAGTCATAAAACCATTTAATTAGAACTAGACTCTTCATTTTTGTAACCTTTGCCAAATTTTATGAGTTTTATGATTTTTAAATGTGACTTTTCATATAACTTGAGGACAAGTTACAAAAACACATTTTAGAATCAATTCTTAGATTAATTTGGATTAAAACCAACTATCACATAATTTTATTCATTAATCTAAATTCACTCATAAAACAAGGTAACACAAAAAACTTTTGGTGATCCATAACTTATTCTTAAGTTATGGAATCCTTTAAAACATTAACACCAAATTTTGTAACTCCATAAAAACTTTGAATCAATTTTTTTTAAAACCTTTTCATATCCATAACTTATGGAGGTTTCAAAAAATAAAACTCTTTAGATCAAACTTTTAAAACTAATAAAATAATCATATCATTTTATCTTTTATTAAATTTGACCTAATTCAACTCATAAAGCAAATTATTCAAATTTTACAAATAATTAGTTTTTCACAAGAACAAGTAATTATCTTAAAATTTGACGAACTTCATGTTTTTTTTCTTTTTTTTTTCAACTTTGAAAATAAAATATTTGCATCAATATAACAGAAAACAACCCGTGGCTCTGATACCACTGTTGGGTTTTGTGCATTCTAACACTCCTATGGTGTACATGCAACCCTATAAACCTTGGATCTATGTTTTCTCTATTATACATGCAAATAAGAACTTTCCAAGGCTTTAATCCTAACTAGCATATTATGATGTTCTTAATCTACAAAGTACTAGTTAGAAGACATACCTTTTGATGTAGCTTGATGTCTTCAAGCTTTAAGAGCTTAGCCCCAATAGTGTGGAAGCCTCAAGTAGAATCACAAATCACCAAGACACCTTGGAAGACTTTAGAGAATATGGATACTTGGTTCTCTCTTAGTGAAATCGGCTAGCCCTCTTAGTGTATCACCACTAGTGCCAATTTCACCAACCAAAGACATCTTTATATAGTATGGAGGATTAGGGTTAAACCCTAATACCCATGACCTTTCATTTCCTAGGATCCATGGGTTAAACACTCCATGGACTATCCATGAAAGCTTAGCCCAACCTAAATGAACTTGGCCCATTCCATATATATAAGAGTCCATATTTAATTAGTTCCTTTTGATCACTTAATTAATTATAAATTAATTCTTGATCAATACTAATTAAATAATATGATTCCATATTAATATATTAGAACTTATAATATATTAATATTAATCATAAACATACTATTCTCAAAAGATTATCCATATAAATTGTGTCGGTGAAGTGCAACCCAAATGGACCATTCCGGGTCGGGTCAAGTACATACCAAATATAGTTATGGACTTAGACATTAATCCAACACCCATTTCACCACATAGGTGGCAAACTGTACGGGTCACCACATTGGTGGTGGATGTGATGAACTCAACCGGGGTTCTGCAGACGCGAGCAGTATGCCCCAACATGTGGCACCTAGCACAATAGAGTTCCCGGCAGGCACCATGATGATGGTAGCTGCACTTGCTGCAGTGGGGAAGGTCTCCTAGGTATGGTCTTCTTGAGGTCGGGAGGGAAGGATTTATAGGGGTATAGACTGCCTCAGCTCGTCGCCTTTCAGAAGGTCCTTGAGCCGAGGTACTTCCCTCCTCAATCTTGAGTCTTCTCTTTAGTGGGTTCGGTGAAGGTTCTTGGGTATGAAAGTGTTGGTTGTTGTTGTCCATCGCCAGGATTGAAAATCCCGACAAGGCCCTTGCTAACATTGGCGGTGTTAGCATTCAGGTGAGCCATGACAGCTGCTACGGCTGCTGAGACTGCAGCTTGGAACGTAGCTTCATCGAATAAGAGAGCAGGTTTCTTGCTTGTGGATTGGTTGCGCTTCTTCGGTGGCATGGTTTTCCTACACGGAAAGGAATACAAGGTAATGAGAGATGATGGTTAACCCTGGACATTTCTGTCCCGAACATATTAGGCATACATTTTTCCCGTGCCTTGGGTACTGGTCGTCTGAGTGTCGACCTACATCCCTATGATGTAGTCCTGGTAATCGAAGTGGGTGTATGAGTATCGAAAAAAGGCCATAAGATGCGAGTCGTTCCTACTAAGTTACCTTTATACTGGGAAAGGTTTCACTCTCCGGCCTGGAGAGATTTGAGAACGGTTCGGAACGAAACTGCGGAAAGAGAGGCTCACAAGGGTAGATGGCTAAAATTCTCTCAATATAGATGCGGGGATCTGCCCTAATCGTGTATCTGGCAACGGGAAACGACGATTTTACCTAACACATAGCGTGAGTAGTGTAACCACTAACTCACTAAATTGTATTATTTTGTGGGTGTATTAGCATGACAAACACGAGGAAAAAGACAATTCCTGGGTTCCATGCACTGGCTCCCTCGGTCTGCCTCGTATCTTTGACTGGAATCGGCGTTGGTTTCCTTTGGGTAGTTACCTAGGGTTCTTTCTTCTCTTGTGAAGACATATTGAATTTCTACTCCGCCTTACTTATGAATCCGACTCTGGGTGTCATCACTTCATGATGGATGACTGTGAATCTCCGAAGTTTAGGCGAATTTCTCACCGATGTCCCTAAAAGATATATGCACTTGGTGAATTCAATAGTCTCGACCTAGTTCATTCGTTTCCTAGCTGGAAATCTTCTCAATGAACTTCTTCGGGGTCGGACTCAACTCTTCTGTCAAGAACTGAAGTGGGTAGGGTTTTCTACAGGGTTCGTGCGAGAATGGAAATGTCTAAAGAATCCTAAGAGATTATTAACATTTCACTGTATGATCCATATCGAGTCCTGCTACGATTACACAGGGTATACAAATCATATATAACTTAGATCCGATAGGCCTTCGAATATGTGATGCTACTCGGAATCCACATCCAAACAAGGAAAAGGAAGTAGAGCGAAACCACGCATTCTTAGCCTATGGGATCCTTATTATATATAACCTTGGGAGTACACCCTCTGTAGTTGTAGGTATATCAATAAGGATCTTTTTAGTTCTTCACACAAGGTTGTTTATGGATTCTAAAATACCCCTATGGTATTTTAATTCTTGTTTGTTTCTTATCTTCTGAGTTTCATTCTGGGATTAGAGTGGATCTTTTAGTGTTCTAAAATACTGCTATAGTATTTTAACTTTATGTTTGGCTCTAGCATTCCTAGTTGGTAAGTTTCAGACCTGTTGTACACCACTATCACTCCCAAGCACATGTTCATCACATCTCGGATAAATGTAGTTGATCAGGTTACCTTTATCCCAGCTTACGATTACATAACTGCCCAGGTTTGACGGTAATGCTCAACATCCGGAGACTTTTATTCTTGTTCTTCTTGTGATACTTTTGTTCGAGTGTTTAGATTCTGGATGTTCTTATACTTTGGTAAAATATGGTTATATTTTAAAGTATAATTCTTGGTCAGAGTGTTTTATCCCTTTATGTATATAGGTTGTATATCTTTTATGAATTGATATACTTAGCTCACTATAAACAATGCTCTGATACCAATCTATCACACCCCAAAACCAGAACAGCGGAAACGTTCTGGGGTGGATGACGTCATGTCAAGTATCACAACACATGCATTATAGTAATCAAAGTACAACACAACATTGCATTAATATTAATAATTTTACATGGTTTACATTTCAATATATCAAAGTGTACAAGTAACAGAATAAATTCAGCGTGGTACTAAGCTATCTTCATCAACAGATCCTGGGATATACCTGTCTAATTGCTGACCTGAGAATACAAGTTATTTGAAAAGCGAGTATCAACATTTTTGCAAATGCTGGTGAATTCATAAGTATTTAGTGTCATTTAGTCAAATAACTTTATAAATTAATAGTTTAAGTGTTTACAGTGCATTAGAGTTCTTTCCAGAAAATCCTATATTTCTTTAATAAAAGCAGCCTTCTACCAAGATTGGTCTGTGTTATGTGGTAAAAAGTAGTTTTCCCTTGATTGCTATCATTATCAAAATGCTGAATTTGATTATTAAAGAAAGCAAGAGACATCAGGGAAAATCATATGCCTCAGCAGTGAGGACTGATGACTAAGGAAAGGAATTCTGAGACTCCAGGAAAGTATCGAACGAACGACACGCCTGTTTCAGTCTAACAAGTGGAGACACAGAACCCAAAAGGTACCAAATGAAAGGTACAGCTGGTAAGGTCTAAAACAGTGAAAAACAGACCCCAGACAGTATCAAATGAAAGATACGTCATGTAAGGTCAAAACAGAGAAAACAGACCCCAGACAGTATCAAATGAAAGATACGTCTTGTAAGGTCGAAAAAGTGTGACTCTGGAAATGAATTACCAGCATACAGTGTAAATTGCCAGTGAAATACCGTTACCTTAAAGCCAATGAATTATAAGGTAACCCGGGATACTCGTAACCATACTGACTAGAGTACCAGATGCCCTACAAGCGTCTAAAATATGACATTTGTCACCCGTTGGCTTCGTAGGCCGGGACTGTAGCTAGCAGTCTGGGTGCGGGGTTGTCAATCCCATATAGATCTATACACACAATGTCCGCTTTCCCAACAGGAGATTCTGGTTACCGACTAGACGACAGAGAAGGTCGTGTCTTGAAGATGCATCCCAAATAGTGGGTAGAGACTTCCAAATAATGGGTTTCTAATGTAAGTGCTGAACTAGAGGTAGAGACTCATAACTGAATTGACTGAAGTAAACCCATATGTCTATGTTTGTGTACATAATATATAAATAATGAATCAAATGACCTTCGGATGGACATCTGATCCCACCAGACCACATCTCAACGAAGAAAAGAAAATAGGGTGGACAAGCCTTCCTAAGTCCTTCAATCATTATTTATATGCATCTATACAAGCACAGACATACATCTAACTACGCTTGACTGTGTATCAAGTAGAAGTGATTCTTGTGAAGTAGGAGTGTCTAACAAGTGAAGTAGGAGCGGTCGTAAGTGAAGTAGGAGTGTCGAACAAGTATAAGCGTACAGTGAAATATTCGAGTCCTGAAGTATAAGCGTACAGAGTGGGATAATCGAATCGTGAAGTATAAGTGTACCAAGTATAAGTGTATCACGAAGTTAAAACATTATCAAGTATAAGTGAAGTAGAAGCGACAACTGGTGAAGTAAGAGTGTCTATCGGTATAAGTGACTACCAGTATAAGTGAAATAGAGGCAATAACAGGTATAAGCACTTCAAAAAAGTGAATGTGTTTCCAAGTAGGAGTATAAAATAAGTGAAAGCGAAGTGACAGTAACTAACAAGTAAAAGTATACGTCGTAAAATGGGAACTTTGATGAAAGCCTTGGAAAAACCTTTATATTCAAGGAAAATCACATTTGGTATTCTTTGGTAAAATAAGTGTGAAAACCTTTAGAAATCTTTGGAATCTTTCATAAACCAGTTTAAAATGAATATAAGTAAAACAGTATAAGTAAAAGTTTTGAAACAATTGAAATCCCTTTTTGAAAACCATTATAGTGTCCTACTCGGTTAAACAGTGTATAGTGTGGTAAAATCTTGTGCATGAGGGTTATCAATCACATGTGATTGATATGATAACTGGCATGTTTAACTTGTATCCCCCCTATAAAACATGTATAAACATTTAAAAGGTTCATTCAGAGATATGAACTCACCTGGTGTAAGTAGGTCCGACGAAGGTGCCGTTTGGGCGTTCGGTGTCACGTAAAGACTCGAACACACTCAGTGACCTATTTAAGATATGATAGCATATGTTCACATAAAATTAGTATATTAATACTAATTAAACACGTATAAGCACTCAAAGGAGCGGAAAACACTTTGATCAAGTGTTTGGGGTGTCCCGGGTAGCGTCTAAAGGTGTGTATGGCTTAGGAATGGAGTTTACTCTCCGAGTGTAAACTCCCAAAGCTTAGTTTACGACCCAGGGACATCTCACCATGAGTTTACGGCCATAAACTCACGGTGAAGGGTTCTAGTGTGCAAAAGTGTCTCATATCAATTGTAGATTTATGCTAGGCTCAAGTATCAAATGTGTGAATGGGTTTAAAGCATTAAATGGCCCCTTTGAGGAGTTTACGGCCCTGAGCAAGGGAGCTTACGGCCGTAAGCTCCTATACACACTTTCTTTTGGTGTTTTAAGGCTCTATCTTGTTAGTGGATTTTTTCTAAGTCCAAAACCAAAAGGCATGAGTGAGTTTAAGGTCTTTAAGGGCTTCATTAGGGAGTTTACGGCCCAAGGACAACTCCTAAGGGATTTTACGGCCGTAAACTCTCATTCCTTGAGTTTATTGAAGTTTCAAGCCCCTAATACCTTGCTAGTAATTTATAATGAAGTGTGAGGCCATTTGGGGGATTTAAAACTACCTTTTTGGCATGTTTAGGGGTGTTTACGGCCTTGACACATGTCTGGGTCGTAAACTCCCTTTACCCCTTCATTTTATTGAGTTTAAATGATGTAAACCCGAATTAGCAAGTCCCTTAATTATGTCTTAAGCCTAAGGGTGGTTTGGGAGTGTTTTTGGGGCATTTTGACATGGTTTAGAGGGGTTTACGGCCTTGGCATATGCCTGGGCGGTAAACTCCATTTTACACCCTAAATCCTTGTGATTTAATTTTTAAACACTCCTAGGCTAATCCCTTAATTTATTTCCAAGCCTTTAGGGACATTTTGGGGTCATTTTGGCCTCATTTAAGGTGTTTACGGCCTAAGGAGGAGCTTAGGCCGTAAACTCCTCTTCCTTAGCTTCTAAGTCCGATTTTTGGGCTATAAACACAAATCATAATGTTTAGAATAAGCTAGGGTAAGCGGACTTACGATTTGGAAGCGTTTGGTTGCGGATTCGGGGCGAAAACGAGTCTAGAGAGAGAGAGAGTATAGAGAGAGAGGGTGGAAAAGCTCCAAATGGAGTTTACTCCACCTTATATATGAGTGGGAGTTGGAGCTCAGTGGAATTCTACCCAATACTGCCGTTAGATGGGGCTTTTGGTCGCACCCGATTTAGTGGTAATAATAATAAAAACTAACTTTTTTCCAATTAAATGGAAATGTGTATTATGTGTTTTTATTTCCTTTTATCACGACTTAACGGCATATTAAATGTAAACAAATGGAATGTTTATTAAATTGACGACCTCTAATTAACAGAACTTTTATAAACTGGAATATTCCGTTAACGGTAACGGGGAAATGTAACGGAACAACTTGGGTTGTCACAGATAGTAGCCAGCGAGACCTAGAAATTGACGAATCTCTGTAGGCGTTTTCGGTGCTGGCCAGTTCTCAATGGCCTTAATTTTGGAAGGGTCCACGTGTATCCCCTTTTCGCTAACAACGTGGCCCAAAAATTCGACTCTTCGAATCCAAAATTCGCATTTAGAGAACTTCGCATAGAGCTTCTCCGATCGTAATGTTTCTAAGACTTTTCGTTGGTGCTGACTATGCTTTTCCTTACCTCGAGAGTAGATAAGTATATCATCGATGAAGAAGATGACGAACTGATCCAAGTAAGGACGGAACACCCTATTCATTAGGTCCATGAATACCGCTGGTGTGTTGGTTAATCCGAACGGCATCACTACAAACTTGTAGTGTCCATAACGAGTTCGGAAGGCTGTATTGGGAATAGCCTCCTCTACTACTCGTAATTGATGATATCCGGATCATAGATCTATCTTCGAGAAGCAGTTTGCTCCTTGAAGCTGATCAAATAGGTCGTCAATGCGGGGCCGAGGGTAGCGATTTTTGACGGTAAGCTTATTCAGTTCTCTGTAGTCAATGCACATATGTAACGATCTGTCTTTCTTCTTTACAAACAAGACTGGTGCTCCCCAAGGTGAGAAGCTTGGTCTAATGAATCCTTTTTGGTGGAGTTCGTTAAGCTGACTGGAAAGTTCTTGCATCGCTGCTGGTGCCAGACGATAAGGCGATTTTGTACTGGGGTAGCCCCTGGAACTAAGTCGATTCTAAACTCGACTTGACGTTGCGGTGGTAATCCTGATAGTTCCTCTGGAAAGATATTGAGAAAGTCGCGTACTTAGGGAATGCTCTTAATGTCCTTTACTTCCTGACTCGTATCGACGATGTGTGCAAGAAATGCATGATAATCCTTCCGCAAACACTTTCGAGCTTGGATGCACGAAATGATGCGAAGGTTTGTACTTGATTTGTCGCCATAAATCACTAATGTTTCGTCGTTAGGGAGATTAAGGCGAACTGCTTTCTCAAAGCACATGATGTCGGCACAAAGAAGACTTAACCAATCCATGCCAACTATGATGTCGAAACTTTTAATCTGGACTGACATGAGGTTGATTGGGAAAGAATGACCGTCTAAAGTTAATGTACAACCCATGTATATGCAGTTAGTGTTTTCCGTTTTTCCGTTTGCCATTTCTATAGTGAATGATTTTTCTAACATGCTAGGTTTATGTTTAAATGATCTAACAATTTAAGTTAAACGAAACGTGGCTTAGGCGTAAAAACAAAAAAAAAATGTTTTGTCAGAGGGTATTAGTCCCTTAAGCATTTATAGTTTGTATATCTTATGTGGTTCGATATACTTAGTTCACTATAAACAAAGCTCTTATACCAATCTGTCACACCCCCAAACCGGAACGGCGGAAACGTTCGGGGGCGGATGACTTCATGTAGTACCGTAACAATTGAATACATAGTAGAGAAAGCAATATAATCATTATATATATAATTGAAAGTTTACATTATTAAAAGGTACATGTTTAAAACCAATTACATTATGATGCCAAAATATGAATTTAAATTGGTGCCGCAGCATCCCTTCTTCAAAAGCTGTTTGTAAACTGTAATTACTGAATCCCTGGGACATACAAGTAGTTTTTAAAGAGTAGATCAGCATTTAAGCTGTTGAGTTTCATAAGTATTAAATGACAATGTTTGTATGAATTAAAATGAAATGTTTTGTTTTTGTTTGTTTTTTCCCAGAAAATCCCATATTTTCTACTAGTATAAATGTAGCCTTCTATCAAGACCAATGCTTGTTTCTATAAAATTTATGTTTTTCCGTATGTGGGTAGCAGTTTAGAAGTCCCAAAACTGTAACACAATAATGTTTTTCATGCCTAAAGTAGTTAATTTATGTACGTGTAAAGTCGCCAAGACGTCTGAAAAACCCCGTAAATCAATGTGTTTTTAATACTCCATGTGAGTTTTATAACCATGCTATTGACTGGATTTGCCTATACACAACGTTCTTCAGGCGTTGGAATGTTCTAACGTTTGTCACCCCAAATGGTGTATTCTAGCTAACAGTCAGGGCGCGGGGTTGTCCATCCCGTATAGATCTATACACAAACACCATGCTCCCCTCCAAGGGATTCTGCTATATAATACAGGACTTGAAATGTGTACTCGGATGTACGTGAAGTTTAATGTCTCACAAAACTTAGTATAAAACAGATTTACGTATGAAAATGTTCGTTTGTTCTTGTATATGAATGTATCTCTTTGAAATAGTGTTTCTAGTATGTAAAAGTTCGAGATGTTCTTGTAAAACTATACCTATTACAGTTTTCTAAAAGTGTGTCTCGTTTGTATAGTAAACCCTAGTGAAATGCTCACTTGTTATGAAAGTATAACTTTTGTAGTGCCAAAATGGACACATATACATACAGTACAAGCAGAATGTTTGATATATATATATATATATATATATATATATATATATATATATATATATATATATATATTATATATATATAACAACATTTTTCATTTCAAAAGACAAGATATTATTGTGATATATTTTGCATGCAAAAGTTTCACTAATATAGTTATAAATCACATATGATTCTATTTATAAAAAGTGTATAATGAAACATTATATAACACATGATAATAATCATGTGTTTTACTTGTATTTCCCCCCTTAAAAGCATATAAAACCATTTATAAAACGTTTAAAAGTGTGGATATTATGGGTATGAACTCACTTGAATGATTGAAGAAGGCGAGATGAAAACTGAGCAGAAATTCCACTCGAGAAAGCGGATTTTTCTCGGGATTCTCAGGAATCTCGAGAGCACAAACGACCTTCGGGACTTGAGCAAGGAAACCGGGGCTTCGGGATAGCACGTGCACGAAAAACGAGGCAAAAACGCAAGAAAGTTGAGAGAAAATGAGCCATTTCTTCGGAACCCTCGCATCCCTTTTATAGTGGCTGGGAACCGCCTCGGTACATTGGGCGTACGCGTGCGTCATGCGTGACCGCCTCCTCGACTGCCTCGGAGCTTCGGATGGGACGAGGTATAGCCTCGCATAGGGGCGACGTGGACGATCCGAGGCCTAGTCCTCGAGTATGCTGGGCGTACAAGCGTACGCTGGGCGTAACTCGGATCGACCTGGTGACTCCTCCTTCGGATAATGCTGAGATTAAATAATAAAATTTAATTTTATTTATTTAATAAACTTCAAAAATTCATATCTTCTTCATACGAACTCCGTTTTCGACGTTCTTTATATCCACGCGTAGGTGAGACTACGCTCTATGACTTTCGTATAGATTCCGTCGGCAAATTTTGAAATTATTTTTATTATTTATTTTTAAAAGGTCGTGGTAAGAAAATTTCGTTAGAAATTCATAACTTCATTTTCTGACGTCTGTTTTTGCCAGACTTTTTACCGTTGCAAAACCATTGTCGAGACCTTCGATTCTCATTTAGGTCATTCCAGCCAAAAGTCGCTCGATCTCCGTTTTGAGTTTTTAGTTGTCTGTCGCTAAGCCGAACTTGGAAAAATCATAACTTCTTTATGCGAAGTCAGATTTGGGCGTTCTTTTTACGTACCATCACGGTTTAATGTCATCTAACATAGCGGGTAATTAATTTGAGGTTTTTGGACATTTTATTTTCGAAGTTAATTTCATTATATCAAAAGTGGTTACAATACCTGACTTTTTAGGTCATTACCAAGAGTTGAAATATCGGGTTGTCACATCCGGCCAGATGACTATAATGAAAACACTTTTTGGGCCGAGATTACAGGGGGAGTGTACACGCCATCTACTGCACGGGGGAGGATGATTCGGTCTACCACATACAGATTGCTGCACCGTTTGATTTCCATATCTCTCACGCACCATAAGAACAGTGAGAGAGTGCCTTCGGCAGACTTGTATTTTTTATGGGCACTTGTTACTCGAGGGAGGCACCTGAACCTTCCAGTTGCTTTAGCCGCATATTTGGGTAGGAGGGCCAAGGGACTTCGGGAGGATAGCCCGATTTGAGGGGGGGCATTTTATCACGTGATTAGCTCGATCATATCAGTTGTTGACGCATGAGATTACGAGATCGATGGTGTTTCATGATATGAGGCCGATGAGCCTTCAGTTATTGGAGTCGATGCGTGTACTTGAGCGGGGCGAGGATGGTGTCTTGCGGGTACGACCAGATGACGTGGCGGACCAGGAGGGTGCAGTCGAGCCACAACCACGACGAGCCCAGCGGCGTAGACCTGCTCGTCGGGGAGCGCAACAGGGACCTAAGCCGGAGATTGATATACGTTATTTGGCTCAGCGCATGGATGATGGATTTTTCCGCATTGACAAAGGAGTTCAGCGACTGGGTGAGCGCGTTGCACACGTGGAGAGGCAACAACAGTGGTATAGGGATGCGTTGACCGCATTCTTTGCCCACCAGGGGTTTCAGTACTCGGTTCCTTTCCCTCCACCATTCCAGTCACGACCTGATGGAGCCGGTACTTCTGGGACACATCAGCATGATGACAGGGATGACGAGTGATTTAGTTATCCTTTTTATTTCTATTTTTATTTTTTATTTTTGGGTTATTTTTAGTTTATTTTTGTGCTGCTAGGGTGTTTTACTTTTGTTTTCCATGTTGATGCTCTTTGGTTGTTTAGATCTTTGCAGAATTTTCGCCCTGAGAAAGCTGGCAGTAAGTTCAGCAGCTAGGTTTGACTGTTGCTAGAGAGAGCCGTGTGAGAGTTCGAAGATTATAATCAAGACCCACGATTTGTCATAAGTGTGGGGTGCATATTGATTTCGTGGGCGATTATTTAGAAGAGTGGCATTTTATTTTTAACTCTTATGGTATGGATGAGTTGTTCCCACACCATAGAGTTTTATTTCGACGCGAGGAAGAAGTATCATCCCGGCTGCCACAACATGGTTGACACTTTCCTATGTTGTGGGGGAGTTTTCATCGCAAGAAGAGGCTGTCATTCTTGACGAGACGACGTGGTTGACACTTTCCCACGTCATGGTTACTATACATTGCATTTGTTTGCAATCTCTTGTACTACATTTTTGAAGTCGGCATTCTTGATTTTATTTATCGGCAAATTTAGAAGCAGCAGTTCCAGTTTTCAGTCTTTCAACAATATTTGGAGCAACTTGTAGCAGCCTCATTTGATCTCACCACAACTACCCCAGGAGAGTCTGTTCCTTTTTCTCCCTTTTTATGTGCTTAATTAATTTTATGCATACAACGAGGACATTGTATGAAATAAGTGTGGGGCAGGGGGTCGGGATTTTTACAACACTAGTTCTTCTCCATACATGAGTTTGATGGTCTTAATGGCTTAAGTTGTTGGGGTTTTAGTTTTAAGAACTTATTGGGCATGCAAGACCATAAAGTTGGAAACTTTGTGATCAAGGACCATATTTGGACTTGGATCTGGTTTTAGACGAAAAATCATAAGGTATTAAGCCCTTTTGAGAAGGGGTTGCTGACCAGGCGCGTATGTTGGGCGTACCGAAGGGTAAGCTGCAGGTACACGGTCTTCACCCCGACTCCTTAGTCAAACAGAGTACACCTCGCCAGGGGCGGAGCCAAAAAATTTTTTAGGGTGGTCCTTTCAAAATAATTGATATATATATATATATATATATATATATATATATATATATATATATATATATATATATATATATATATATATATGATTTTAAAGGCCTATGTGAAACGTGAAAATGACCCTCTAAATACAATTTTTATATATATAAGAAAAATAAATCTAAAAAAAAACTAAAAACTAAATTAAATTATCTAAAACTAGAATTATACAAATTTATAAAATTTGAGGTGTGACATGTAAATTTTGAAAACTAACTTACTAAAAGAATTTAACTTATAAATATGAGGGCCAAAATGTAACTTTAAAAATTAATTACTTGAAAAAAGCAAAATGTAAAGCCATGGATTAGAATACGCCTTGCTTGCAAATTGATCTACAAAGGATTTTCAAATAACTTGCAACCATATAATATGTTATTTCTAAACACAAAAAAACTTGAAATTTCGAGGGTGGGCCTGGGCCTACCCTGGTCCTAAGGTGGCTCTGCCAATGCGCCCCGCGTATGAGGCAGGGTCGACTCGGCTGGGTTGACTAGGATGGGTTGTTAGGTTTGACCAATCTTAACCAAAGGGTATTTTGGGTAATCTGGTATTAATTTTATTTGGGCAATATTTTGGATAATAAGTGTCGACTAAAGTCGAGTTTCAGAGCAGAGATTTATTTAGCTTGCGTTCAGAGTGAGATGTTAGTTTTCCACACTATACTTACGGGTCGAAGGCACCAAGGTTGACCCAATGGATTGATACCATGTTAGATACTGAGTTATGATATGTTGTGGATGCGATAAAACTATTTGATTATCTGATAGTTACTGATATGTGTTAGACCGGTAGATCTATATGATTACCTGTGATTACTGGCTGGTAGATCTATATGATCTATATGTCGACATGTTACGTTGGGGTTGAGACTACTACTTTGTGCTGCCAGTCAACAGACCGGGACAATCCTACCGGGAGGTTGTGGGCCAAGGGTAATCCAACCGGGAGGTTGTGGATCCAGTATGTGGTATGCATGACAATCCAACCGGGAGGTTATGCGCCAGGGTAATCCAACCGGGAGGTTGTGGACCCAACATGCTAATCTATGTATTATATATGTTGTGTGATGGTACTTTGGGGAAACTCACTAAGCTTTGGCTTACAATTTCAGTTTATTGTTTCAGGTACTTCTGATGATCGTGGGAAAGTGAAGGCATGATCGTGCACATCTTCCTGTTTTGTGTTATTGGGTCTTGCAAAAACTCTGATTTTAAATAATACTTTCGAAACAATGACTCTTTTGTAAACAATGTTGGTTAATGGTTAATTTTAAAATTATAAAATTTCTATGATTTATGGAGTGTTATAACTATTAACATCAAATAAGAAACCCTAGATAATATAGGCTATTTTCAAAAATATCAAAAGAAGATTTAGAATTACATACCTTAATGTTATTGAAGTAAATAACAATGATCCTTCACTTATAGATCTCTTGGAGGCTAGCACCACAAATATCGTGCCTATAATGGAATCAAACCCAAGCTAGCAAGAATATGACATGAAGGAGGAAAGGGGAGGTATGAATTTTGGCTATCCCTTGTTAATAATGAGTTGCCGAAATTCTAAGTTTTAGGATCCTTTATATAGTGGTACAAGGAAACCTTAGATAACCCTAATTTAAATTAAATAATATTAATTCAACTTTGGTGATTATCCAACTTCCTATTTATCCACATAGGATATTCTAGAAACCCTAGAATATCCTCAAAAACCATCCAACCCTTAAGATGGAAGGTTCTGAAACCTTTTGCTCAACTATTGAACAATTACACTTCAGACCCTACACTTTTATTTAATTATATTAATCCCAAAATTAATTCTAATTAATTTCTGATCAGTTATTAATTAAATAATAACTTTTCTAATTAATATAATATTTCCATAATATATTAATAAATTATTTATTCAATTTATTAATCAAATAATAAATTAACCCCTCTCTTTAAAAGTCATACTGTCCAATTGCTAGGTTTGAGGGCAACCCCAAAGGACTGTGCTACTATTAATTCAAGTATATACCAATGATAGTTATGGGCTTAGATACTTAATCCAACAAAAACAAGCTCAAGAATCAAGGTTGGAGGCTAGGATTTGGGAGGGTAAGGATCTTAGAGAGTGGAGGCTACCAAATTAGGCAACCTTTGATGTTATTGCCCTTAAATAGGGCTCTAATCCCAAAATCTAGGGTTTTGAACCCTCCATCATTACCGCGTCGTGGCTATACATGCACCGTGCCGCGGTCACGCAGGATGATGCATCCATTTTTAATGGCGTGGCCCACACCGTGCTAATTCATTACCATGCCACGACCAGTCAAACTCCTAAACTTTAAGTCTTAAGCAATGGTCTTAAAAGAAAAATATACCCGAAAAACAAATGTTACAAGTAACGACCATTTTGAGAATTCAGGATGTCCCATTCGAAATCAAAAGATGGAGACTCCATAAATATTTGGTAGAGAGTGATGCCTCTATATGTCACTCGTCCAATGAGCATAGACCATAGATCAGATAGAGGTTCCTCTGAAGGAATTATGGGTTTTGAGCATCTCTTTGGGTGAATCTTTGATTTCTTTTTGTAAGTTTGTGGTAGCTCGTCCCCATGGGCAAACAACAGTGTCCTAAGGGAGGAGCTTAGAGACCTTATAATAGCATGAACTTCTTTTTCTTTTTAGGTCATGTGAAGGGGGCCAATCCAAGACCGTATGGTTCTTCTACAAACACAACAAACTCTCCCAACAGCTGGGTGCCACTCTCTTTTTGAGTTATTCCAGCTTCTTCATGATTTTGTGTCGTGAATTTCCTAATTAAGCTTCAGATCCATGAAATGACCAAGCTCATATTACTTCCTCATCATTGTTTCCTTTGATTCCTAATCGTTACAAGCGTTTAAGAAGGATATTTCCACCACCTTCCCACCTAATAGTAAGGCACCACTACCTTCATCTCAAAATATATTATGGTGGGAGGAATTCACCCCTCCCAACCTACCTGTCATATTTATACCACATCACCTTCTATATTCTCTCACCTCTACCCATGCCAACCCACAACATATAGAAACTCATACCTCCCATTCATCCTAACCCACTGAATTCTTTTATTTTTGTTATTTTTAAAATTAAACATTTACTAATTTGAAACTATAAAAATTGAAAATAAAATTAAACATAACCTTCCTTTTATTAAAATATAAAGTAGTACAAATGGAAAATAAATAAAATCAAAACTTAAAACTCAAAGATGATAATTAAAATCCTGAAATGGAATTCTAAAGTCCCAACCAAAATTTTCAGTAATTTGATGTTTCTTCTCAAGCACCGTTTGCAAAATCCATCCAAAAAATGTTCATGTGGATTGAGAAAAATTGCATATCTTAGGCCTCTATATCATGTTTTAAGTATGCAACTTTCCAGTGTTTAGTTTTACACATGATGCATAATTCTTTCATCTTGGTATTTTTTTTATATCTCTTTCCTACACCGCTTTGCTTATAGTTTGGATGTAAGAGCTTCGTTGATTATATCTACTATTTTAGGGGTTGTAAGGATGTCGATGTCAGTTTCTTCGCTTTCTATTGTCTCAAGGGCGGTGAGTTATCAACATGAATCATTTTCATGGTCGTGGACGAATCCGGATGGAAATTGTGCATCGGAAGAGGTGTTGAAGGCGTTGGATGAAGATGTTTCTGTTGTTTTGCATGAAGGGAGTAGAGCATATCACCGGTTTTTATGATGCGTTCCCATTTCATGTGGAGTTTCATAACATCCCAAGGTGACTCATGAAGAAAAACTTTCATTTTATAAAAAATTGTTAATATTCGCTTTTTGTAGATTTGATGGAGTTGAAATCATTTTTTTTGGAGATCCTTCTATTTGGAGTTCATTTGGTGCCTTATACGATCTGACTTCTCAGTTAATCTTTAAAATGCGCTAGAACTCGCTCCAAAAATGCCTTCGATCATTGTTGCTTGTCGTGTTCCTTATCTTCAGAAACATCGGTATACGTCTTAGCCAAAGCCACCTCTTCTTTCTCGGTCCATTTCTTTGATTTTTTTCATTTTGTATAATTCCATGTGATCCTCACAACAGGTCCAAGTTCTTTGCTTGTTTGTTCGTTTTGAACGGGAGCGAGTTTATCCCTAGATTCTTTGGATTCTATGTTTTACATTTCACAAATTTGCGAGACCATGGTAGGATTGGTATTAGTTAGGTTTGAGGAGTCGATCCGACTTTTTTGGATTTGCCTTGAGAATCCATTTAGATAATCTCCAATGGGAGTTGAAGGGAGAGTTTAATAGGGAGTTGAATCCTATTAAACTCAAAATCTCCATTGTTGGTTAAGACATTTAGTAGAATGGGGAGTTCAATCCCCATTGACCTCTAGAGTCTCTCCCCTCACACACACACATACACATACAAACACACATAAACACACACACACACACACACATATATATATATATATATATATATATATATATATATATATATATATGATTACAAATTTTTAATTTTTAATTAATGTTACTTTTAATTGTAGTTTATAATTTTAATTTCATGGTAGTTAATTATATACAAAATAACAATAAATGAAAAGAAAATTATAATGATGTGGCAATATATTATATTGTATGGAGTTTAATGGAGTGTAGAGTTTAATAGGTAAAGTTGTATAGTGAATGGAATGTACATATGCCAATCATTGAAAATATATGAGTTCAATGCAATGGAGATGACCTTAGAATGAAATTGGATAAAATGGGAATGAAATTGAAGGGACAACGAAAGGAAATGAAGAATGGTGGAATGAAGTTGGAAAGAATGTGTGATTTTTGAAAATGTAAATGTTTGTATTTATAGTGGAAAAAAAGTTACCTTTTTTGAAATATTATAGTTTTTAGAGAGAGAGAGAGAGTCCTAATGGGTAAAGTAAACCATGAGTCTTCAATGTGGCGGTAGCTCCCCGAGATCGGATTCATACGTCGACGGTACCGCATATGGTTTTCGCCGAAGTTGCTTCACTTCGTCTACCATTAGGGCGATCTCTCAGTCTGTACAACCTATTGTCACATCAATTTCGCTCTCTTATTTTTTGTAATGTTTTCCAACCCACTCAATTAAAAAATACAAATCAGTATAAGTGCTTAAACCCATGGAGAGAGAGAGAGAGAGAGAGAGAGAGAGAGTCCTAATGGGTAAAGTAAACCATGAGTCTTCAATGTAGCGGTAGCTCCCTGAGATCAGATTCATACGTCGACTGTACCGCATATGGTTTTCGCCGAAGCTGCTTCACTTCGTCTACCATTAGGGCGATCTCTCAATCTGTACAACCTATTGTCACATCAGATTCTCTCTCTCTCTCTTATTTATTTATTTATTTTTATGTTTTCCAACCCACTCAATTAAAAAATACAAATTAGTACAAGTTCTTGAATCAGTTCATTTACCACATATGGATATTGGAGGGGCAACCAACTTGGAGGTATTGTGTACCTCCAACCCAAAAAAAACCACACTAGTTGGTGCGTGCAACCTTACAACAAGAGATTGAAGAAATGAATCAATGACATTATCATCTTCTACTTCCTCTGCACCCATATTATACATTCAGGGGGTGTTTGGCTTAACTTTTCACAGCCAAAAGTCATTTTTGGAAAAAACAAAAAAACAAAAAAAAAAAAAAAAAACAAAAAATGTTTGGCAAAACTAGTTTTAAAAGCTACTTTTGGAGTTTTGATACAAGGAAAATGAACCGACTTTTTTGGAAAAGTCAGAAAACCTGTCTTTTTGTAACTTTTCTAAAAATGATTTTTGGGCTGTGAAAAGCTAAGCCAAACACCCCTTCAATGCAAAACTATGATCATGTTTGAATTGTGATGTTCTGTTAGTATTTAAAGAAAATGTCAACACGAGGGAAACGCACACTACAATCCTTAGGAAATTTATATGTAAGAGAAGCATTGGACAGTGGTGGATATCATTGTCAACGAAAAGAACCAACAACAACCTAAGGATGAAGAAAGAAAAAACAACATAGTGATAGGATAAATAAAAATATTTAAGATGTAGATCTTCCATGTTCTTGGATGCAACGATTGTAGGCCGGCTTACCTAACCATATCCTACTTTCGAAACAATAAAACTTTTATATTAAATAAATTTACACCTTCTTCGTTGAGATAAGAACCCGACCGTTATCTACACCATAAACCAAAATATGGCAGAGGTGGTGGCCGTGTCGCCGGAGGTGGTGGTGGTGAGAAACAAGCAGGTGATATTCAAAGATTATGTGAATGGATACCCAAAAGAATCTGATATTCAAAGACTATGTGAATGGATACCAAAAGAATGATAGCGGTCTAATTTTATGTAAGAATCTCTATTTGTCATTTGACCCCTACATGAGGGATTGATTAATGAACAAGACTTTTACAGGAAGTTACGTACCTTCTTTCACTCCTGGTTCGGTATGTCTAGATCACTCACTCACTATAAAGATTACTTTTTTCCAATGTATTTATCCACCAAATTTGTTTCATTTCATTCTCCAGCTTATATCCGGATATGGAGTCTCAGAAGTCTTGGATTCAACTCACCCCTACTTCAAGAAAGGTGACTTGATATCAGGATTCAGGACCTTCCACTAACTGGGAAGAGTATAGCTTGATCAAGAATAGTGAGTCATTGATAAAGATTGAACATACAAATGTCCCTATTAGAAGTGCTGCATCTAAAGAAAAGGTGAAATTAAATAGAACAAAATTAATCGACCTAATTATGTGTCACTAATGCCTGTAAATCTCAATTATTCAATTATTATTATTACCAGGTCGATCTACTAAAGGACAAGTTTGGGTTCGATGAGGCTTTTAACTACAAAGAAGAGCCTGACCTCAATGCTGCTTTGAAAAGGTCTTGATTTCTTTAACTTTAAAAGAAGATTAAGACAATATCTCACAAGCTTGCGTTGTGATAGGTATTTTCCAGATGGTATTGATATTTACTTTGAGAATGTTGGTGGAAAGATGCTCGATGCAGTACTAGTCAACATGAGAGTTAAAGGTCGCATTGCTGTTTGTGGGATGATCTCACAATACAATATTGATCAACCTGAAAGCATTCACAACCTTGCGTTCCTTATCTTGAAACGTATCAGAATGGAAGGGTTCTTGGCTCCAGATTACTATCACTTGTATCCTAAGTTCATCGAAACGGTTTTGCCTCTCATTCAAGAAGGAAAGATAATGTATGTTGAGGACACTGTTGAAGGGCTTGAGAATGCTCCGGCTGCATTGGTTGGGTTGTTTTACAGGAAAAAATGTCGGAAAACAAGTTGTTGCAGTAGCTCACGAGTAACCATCTATTTGCTACGTACTATGAGAGAATCTTCCGTTGATGTACACTTGTTTTGAAAATAAGTACCTTATATTCGAGTAATTTGAAAGATAGTTTACAATATTACCCATTGTTGGAGGTTAAATCATAGGCTTTGGGACATGCTTGCATTGGGCATATTGTCCAATGATACCAAATGCACTTTAAGTATGGTCATTCTACAGGAATCCACCTGTGTTCCAACGACACCTTTTCCGACGACAACTGTCGTCGGTAGAAGGTACAACTCGGGCTATACCGACGACATGTCGTCGGAACCGGATTAACCAAATACCAAGTTGACCAGTTTTTGAGCCGATGACATATTGTCTGGGTAGGTAGGGCGCAATAAAAGCAAATCTTGTTTTTTTAAAAATCTATTCTGAAGATATGTCGTTGGTATAGATTTTATAAAAGTGATTTCTATTTTTTTGATTTTAATGTCGCAGATAAATAAGAACGGTGTCGTTTTTTTGACCTCTATACCGACGACATGTCGTCAAGACAAAGGTGAGTTGATCCGCGTGAATTGATTTGACGAGGATAAGTGGTCGGAATAGGTGTGTCGATCCGTGCGAAGTTTGTCCTGATGACATGTAATCGGCACAGGGTTATGTAAGTTGTAATAAAAAATTAAATGATAAATTTATGTGAAAAATAATGTAACGATGTGACAAGTAGTTAAACTCTATAGAATTTAGTAAACCGTCAATGTTTTAATGGATGAAAGGTGGTTAAGAGGACGAATGTAATATTAAACCTCTAAGTCAAGTTATGATTTTTTAAGAAAAATATACTCTAACAAATGAAAGTTTTTTAGCCCCATGTCCTCTTCTCCTTCATTTGGACACATGACATTTTCTAGAATTTTTAGATTTTCTATTTTTACACTTGTCATTTTATTATATTTTTCATTTTATTAAATTAAAATTTCATATTTAATATGTAAGGTATTTATTAGAAAATGGTTTATATATGTAATGTATTCAATACATTAAAGTCTCATTAATTTTAATAATTCAAATTTTTTCTTATTTTTCTTATAAATTCAAAATTTTCAAATTGTTAAAATTTCATATTTAATTTTTTTAATTAAACTCATGTAATACATAAGTCTCACACCTAGTTGACCAATATGCTTTTGTTTAAATATTTGATTTTTTTATTATTGTTAATACCTTATGTTTTTTCCTTATATGTAAGGATTAAGGATATGCCTTAGATTTGTTTGTTGCTTTTATTTTGCAATAAATATTGTTTTATTTGGTTGTTTTCGATAGAGAACTAGAGAAACAATAACTTTGGACTTTCTTTCTTGCCTTTGTATTTGGTCTTTTAATTATTATTATTTTTTAAGAAAACTTGGCCTATATCATTTTGCTTAAATATTTGAATTTTTTATGGTTATTACCTTATGTTTTTTCCTTATATGTACGTGTGCGCCTTAGATTTGTTTGTTGCTTTCATTTTGCAATAAATATTATTAAATTCGGTTGATTTTGGTAGTAAAGAACTAGCAGAAACAATAACTTTGTATTTCCTTTCTTGCCTTTGTATTAGGAGAAATTAAATTACCTTTATTTTATTTTATGCCTACAATTATTTCTACCCACTAAAATTATGACAAATCACCATTTAATTTAATTTTATTTGATATATTCCTAATATAGTTTTAATGAGTTAGTTAAAAAAATATGGAAAGATGACACTTGTCATAATTTGATTGGGTAGGAACATTTGTAGGCATAAAAAATAGGAATCAATAAATTATATTAGAGTGAATCAAAGCAAACCAACAAGGAAGATTCGTCAACCACTTCAAAAGGAAAAGGAGAACATGGAGGCCGAGTATGGGGACAAGGTGACATTGAGGATGTGGTCGAGTCCGATACAAAACTAGATGGCCATAATTCTCCACAAACAGATAAAAGTAAATTAAAATGTTTTGTAACGACCCAAAAACCTTGATAAAAATTTTTATTTTTAAACAAGAGATACAATCATCAAATTGTTCCAAAACCATAACATGGTAACAATGTCAAATTATTAGAGTAACAATATCAAAAAGTGCGGAAAATAGTGAATGGAGAATGTTGTACCATCACGTCGGGCCCTTCCCCTTAATACTGGAGGTACCTGAAACCATAAATATAAACTATAAGCAAAAGCTTAGTGAGTTTTCCCAAAGTACCACATACAATACATAGATAAGTTAGTGATATGGGTCAAATCATAGTCTTACAAGTAATTCCTGCCGAGGGCCAAATCCCAGTCTTCCATACAGGTGCCAGCGGTTGGATCCTGGTCTTTCATATAAATGACAGGGGCCACATCCTGGTCTTTCATACAATTTGCAGGGGCCAAATATTGGTCTTTCATACACATAGCACAAAGATAACTAGGATCCTATATCTCAAATAATGGTTCAGCCTTGGTGCCTTCGACCCATTGATACAGTGAGAAAACTTACCTCAGTCTGCTGATAAATAACTAGATGCTCAGCTGCAGAACCAGAAGGTCCCTCACTGAGCACAAACAAATAACCCTAATCAAAATAAGGTTATAAACCTTAGCCGTAAGTTTAAATCTCAAACCCAAACTCCTTGGGTAAAAGACAATTTTACCTTCCCATAATGGGCCAAAAAAAACTTGGCCCAAAAACACAATAATGGCCCCCAAGGCCCAAAAAGGCCTAACACATACAACTTAAGGTCCGTTAACAAAATCCAAAGGCCCACTCATACTTCAACAGTCCAAGGTCCAAAAGTCCAAAGCCCAAACGAAGACCAAAAGCCCACCAAGAGCCATTGTGAAGTGTATGCTCGGCATATGCATTCTACGCTTGGCATACGCGGCCGATCTCCAGTACGCGCAATGTACCACTTGGTACGCCCAACGTACTGGGCGGCTTGCCACCCGAAGCCATTTAGTGATTAATCCATTCAGCCATAAGGTCTAACTTTCATATCTCTTCCATTTGGGGGTTCTACTACGTAATGTTGGCAACTTTAACCCTTAGCATGTCTTACTGGAACCTAACATCCATTTTGGTCCAAAAATACTTATAAAAAGAACTCACAATCATGCATGGGCCAATAACAACCAGCAAGATGACATTTTTATGCATCAAGAACCACAAAGAGATTGAGATATAATGTAACATCCCAAATGATTCAACAATTTTAAACTTTCCAAAACGATCATTTAACTAATAAAATGTTTACAAAAATAGTGTTCCCAAAACATTATCTAAAAATCAGCACCTCCCAAGATCAAAGACATAAAATTAGGATGTGTACAATCACACCTTCGTCTTTCCACGAACCTCTGAACACCTGAAACCATAAACCAAAAACTGTAACCACAAAGCTTAGTGAGTTTCCCCCAAAGTACCAACACACAATAGATAACATATACAACAAACAGCATACTTGGGTCCAATCAACATCGGTTTGGAATACCCTAGGCCCCCAACCATCTGGTTGGAATGCCAACATATTATGGGTCCAATCAACCATCGGGTTGGAATGCGAACATACTATGGGTCCAGTCAACCATCAGGTTGGAATACCCCAGGCCCTCAACCATCGAGTTGGAATGCCAACAAAGTATGGGTCCAATCATCCTCGGGATGGAATACCCTTGAGCCCATTCAACCATCAGGTTGGTATGCCCCGGCCTGTTAGCTTATGCACAAAGCAGTGAAGCCTCAGTCCTTGACCAAACATATGTACATGTAACAGATAATCATATAGCAGTCTACAACTAGTCAAACAGATCTATAGATCACTAAGCATAGCATCATCTTAGCTACCAGGATACCGATATCACAGATCATAACAGCATAGCAAAATCCTATCTACCAGGATACGGATCTAACAGATCATAATAGCATAGCAACATGCATAATAGGATATAATTCCAATGGTCCGACATTGGTTCCTTCGACTCGTAAGTATCGTGAGGAAAACTCACCTCGGAATGCCGAATCCTACAGACGATCTGTAGTTGTTGGTTGACAGCTCTTCGAACCGTTTTCATCAAGACAACACCCCATGAACAGTTGATTCCTTGAATAGTCTCTGACTGCAAATCTTCTATAATCCACACACTATCAAATACCAAAATGACAACCCATCAACATCTAGCCAGTGACTCACACTATGAGTCCAAATCAGGGTAAAAGACCTTTTTACCCCTCCTTAAGCTTGACCCAAAGCCAAGGCCCAACTAGATGACCAAATGCCCAAAATCTAAGAAAAATATATAAGTCCCAAATATGGCCTAATTTTCCAAATTGGACCTAATTCCTTTCATGGGCCTTTGGCCAAGAAGGCCCAACAAAATAAAATAGCCCAAAAATAAAATCCTGATGGCCCAACATGGTCCAACACAGCCCATCCTAAACCAAAGCCCAAAACACATAAAGGCCTAAGTCTGTTGAGTACGTGGGGCGTACTCAGCATGTACGCTTAGCGTACTACTTGGGAGCCTAGCACGCGCAACATACTTACTTGTACGCCCAACGTTCTCACTAGCCCAAAGCCAACTTTCTAATTAAGCACTTAATTCGTTAAGACTTGGATCCAAACTCGGATATGACTTCCCCAAGGTGGTTAATCACATAAAGTTGCCAACTTTATGTGCATGCATGGCTAAATGGGACTCTAGAGCTCAAAAGAGCTTAATACTTGACTTAATACATGCATGGAACCAAAACCACCATAAAGTTTGCACCTTTATGCCCAAGACCTTTATGCCCAAGGAACCAATGATATAACAAGATCTACAATTTCAAGCTTCACAAATTACTTCGACTCCCAATCATCCACCAAAAGTGTCAAAATGACCAAAAATGAACCAAGAAGAAGATCTATGAAATGAAAAGGCAAGGTTGTGAATTTATACCTCCCAAGCTACCAAAAGGAGGTGTAAATGTTGGATCTTAAAGCTTTCCTTCAAACAACAAGTCTTCAATTTTCCCCCTTCTTCTTCTAGATCCACAAAACCTTCCATAAATCTCACAAGAGCTTCCAAATCACCAAACATGGGCTAGGGGTCGAATTAGGGTTTTAGAGCATGGAGGTTGTCTTAGAAATGAACAATACGGACTATCATTGAGCTTATATATGGCACAATAAAAAAATTAGGGTTTTCCAACTTACCCTCATACGCCCAGCGTACTCCTCGTACGCCCAGCATACGAGGCTTCGCACCCCCGCACCAACCTTCGTATTACGCCTAACGTATGCCTCTCTACGCCATGCGTACTAATCTCAACAGTTGTATGCCATGCGTACTCCCTTGGTACGCCCCGCGTAGTAAGGTTCCTTCCAAAACCCTGAATATTCTGAAGGCCATAACTTCCTCGAGCTAAGTCCATTTCTGATGAACTTTATATCCACGGAATGGTGGTGATAAGCCCTACACTTCTAGCAAACCATCAATTGCCTTGAAGTTCCCTGAACCAAACCCAAAATTTATAAAGGACCGAGATAACTAATTACAATTATGCCCTTGGGCTCTGAAACACCATCGAACACTCGGATCCCAAGCTCCCAAGCCTTATGATAACTGATGATCGGGCCGTAGCCCCAAATAATGAAGTGATTTGAAACCAGGTGTTACAACTCTCCCCCACTTAAATTGGGTTTAATCCTCAAAATCATTCCCTGCGGTCCGACAGCCTGAGGGACACAACCACAACCTTGAACAATCAATTGCCTTCCCAGGGCCACTGAACCCAACAGAATTTCCCACTCAAAGAAGACGAATCCATAATCCCATGTAGAAAACCCAAACTAATTTTCTTGACCCTGAAGTGTCGAATTTGTCTTACTCCCTGACAGACCGCCCAAACTGAACCAATGCTAAATCCATGACACTTATCCATCAAACTATCTATTCAACTCCTGATGACGATAATTCCATGAACACAAAAGATACATGATATAAATTTCCTCAATTTTTGGACTGACATGCTGCTGCTAAGATGCTGTAACTTCATCACTTGCCCGACCTTCACAGAGGTAGAACCATCCCAGAGCACATACACATAAGCTAAATCCCTAAACCTCCAGTTGATGCCTTTGACATACCGATTTCTTAATCCACATTTTTCTGAGCACATACCTTGCACGGATACACTCGTGATTCCCAATGCGAGTTTCCACCAGAAGCCCACTCAAAATGGGCACTTATATGCTTCTCGAAGGCTCTTCCCTACAACTGATGAACATCCATTTATGAATCTACCGCTAGTCCCAGACTGGAGACACTATCAGAAACACGCATAATTGATCCTCAAAAGATACCAACCGCGAACTTCACCCAAAACCAAACCATATGACGTACAAAACCTTAATAATCCTTGACCCTTTGTTAAGCCATTACCAACCACTGCTTTGATGGTCACAAATGATCAAACCAAAAATTTCCGTGATACAACCAACTCCTATCGGCTCAGGTGTAGCCCCACCTGAACAACCACTCGAGACCTCATAAAGAGCTTATGACTTGCGACTCCATAACCAATACCCAATTTGAAAATCACAATCCAAACAACAACTTGCGATCAACTAGAATTATAATGCGTACATCCCACAGAGACTTTTCGATACATGACTGATACTCCCCACAACCCTTATTGCTTCCCTTATCCAACCAACATATTTGTGACTCGCCCGACTCCTAACAGCTCTTCAACATCGAAAGCACTATAAGTAGAAGAAATGAACCATCATGATTACTAGGCTGACAGCCCATGATTGGAATGCTTCCGATAACACACCGACTTCTTCGTCATCGCATCATTCGCGCAGCACTCCGGGCCTAACAATACCCACCTCCTTCCATTACCTTGAAGGAACCTAATCAACTCCCTTATAATGCCATCTGAGCACCACAAAATTCTACCAAGAAAAACCTTAAAAAAACATGGTCACACTTGACCCGATAATAGGATAACGATTGCACTCTTGGTCCAATTCAAACATTATAACTCAAAAGAACCATGCTCATAATTTGAACCAAGGGCTCCAATGCTATCTTGCCCAGTTTACATGAAAAACCACCCCGCACATCCTTAGGGAACCCATAATCTCATTCAAAGAGAGAATAATTACCAGAGATAATCGAAATAATACCTCAATCAAGAACAAAAACAACCCCACGATCAGTCGAAACAAGATCCCATACTTGATTAAGACTGAATGGATTCCACTATCATACATCTAGCTCGAGCAAACGTCCAAGATGATCCTGAAGGTTACAAAAACATAAGTCTACTATGAACCAAACTCCCACTCCACAATTATGGGTAAATATATCTTATGACCAAAGGAACATAAGACATGCTGAACTTGATGACAGATTGGCCCGACCGCTGAATTTCGGTTGACACAATTAAACTTTCAAGAGAACCTCCACTGAACGATGAACCCCACGACCAAAGGTCAAAGATACATTGACATTTAATCTAGCAAATCAAGACTCACATATGACTGAACTTAACCGCTTCTGGAAAAGATCCACCAATCAACATCTTCCCAATTAATCTGAAACAACAATCCAAACAATGAACCGAAAATTCCCACAACATCTAAAATGCTCACCGTGAGAATCCCCGTTCTCTCCCACTTAGGGCACGAACTACCACCCACTGGTGTTGACACCAAATCATAACTCAACTAGCATAAGCAGGTACAACCCTTCCTAACTCTGGAAGTTACAAGTCTTCTCACTCTTTCTCCGAACTCGGAAAAACTAAAAGGGGCATACCACATGCCACAGATAAGAACATTCCAATCCAAGAATCAACCGTTTCACTTCCAGCTGCAGATCCCAAGCCGATCATAATCATCGATCCCTTCATGAGTCCTGTGACTCGAATACCCGACCTCGAGCAAAATCTCCGAGGCCTCAAACCAATAAGCTCAATAGGTTTGCACCAACAACCCAAAAACAAATACCTAACCAACCTCATGCCTGAGCAGTCACAACTAAAAGATCGATAGGGACATAAACACTGCCACGAATCATGGTATCCAACCATGCAACCCTCCCCGACCGGCCTTAGAATCCCAGAGACTTTCCTTGATTCAAGTATGGATCCTATTCTTCCAATATTTTGGGCACAATACTACCTTCCACACATATCTATGCTTTTCTCAAGAATCATCTCGGTTCCTATAAGACTTAGTCACAAAATACTCCTGAAACCTGCTTAACACTGAAGCAACCGAACTAAAAATATGCCTTAGGATATCCTAGGGTTCCCCCACACCTCCTCTGCCATCAATTGCTGAAGGACCCCTACCAATGTCAGCGACTCACTTCAAGAATAAAATTACATGCAACCAAAGCTTAAATAATCCTTCGACTGAAGGGCTCAACCCTACAACGGTTCGACTCAAACAAGAGATGCGCAATAGGTCCGAGTCCTTCACTCTAAGATTATTTAACCTTCATAGCATGTAATTTATTGTATTCACTTGATGGTTAACTTTCATCAACATGGGTCCCACAAAGCACAAAGCAAGCAGCATTTGACCAAAGAAGCCGACTGGCACTAAAACACAATAAAATCTGACAGCTCCTCATACGAATTCCTCGATCTCAAACTCCCCACAACACAAGTGCACCTTCGCCCTGCTCTCACTCTCCCCAGAGTGGCTAATCATTTCTCGCGCTGACCCACTATACACATCACCCACTCATGAAGCTTCCACCAACCTTGCAACACTCATGTATGCAAGTCATACATAACATTGGATCCTATAGACAGTCGAATACTCAATCCTACCCTAAGACCACAATCAGACAAGGAACAGGAAATAAGGCCAAACCAAATATTCTTAGGCTATAGAATATTAGTTATGTACAACTATGATGCATTCACTAAGCAAATACAGTAATGATGTCAATTTCATATAAGGAAGAACCCTAGGCTATCAGGAATCACATAATCAGGCAATTTCTAACATGTAATTCCTGAAGATCCCTAGCCTACCACTAGCATGTTGTTCTAACATATCACAATATCAAAGAACAGTATGGTAATTTAGGGTCAACTTACTGGCTTTGGCTGATCGTACACATCGCATCTTCTTTTGGTTATTTTGAAAGCACCTTTGAAAGTTATTTTTAAAACCTTTACTTTGAAAATTATTTTTTTTAAAACCCTTTTTCCTTAGTTTGAGACTGGATTAACATGATTGTTTCTTCAATTCACTCAAACCAAGGCTCCGATACCAACTTGTAACATCCCAAATAATTCAACAATTTTAAACTTCCCAAAACGATTCTTTTACTAATAAAAAGTTTACAAAAATAGTTTTCTCAAAACATTATCTGAAAATCAGTACCTCCCAAGATCAAAGACATAAAATCAGGATGTGTATGGCCACGCCTTTGCCACGAACATCTAAAAACCTGAAACCATAAACCAAAAACTATAGGCACAAGGCTTAGTGAGTTTCCCCCAAAGTACCAACACACAATAGATAACATATACAACAAACAACATACTATGGGTCCAATCAACCATCATGTTGGAATATCCCAGGCCCCTCAACCAACGGGTTAGAATGCCAACATATTGTGGGTCCAGTTAACCATCGGGTTGGAATACCCTAGGCCCTCAACGATCGGGTTGGAATGCCAACATACTATGGGTCCAGTCAACTATCGGGTTGGAATACCCCAGGCCCTTAACCATCGGGTTGGAATGCCAACAAACTATAGGTCCAATCATCCTCAGGATGGAATACCCTCGGGCCCATTCAACCATCAGGTTGGTATGCCTCGGCCTGTTGGCTTATGCACAAAGCAGTGAAGCCTCAGGCCCTGACCAAACATGTGCATATATAATAGATAATCATTTAGCAGTCTAGAGCCAATCAAACAGATCTACAGATAATTAAGCATAACATCATCCTAGCTACCAGAATACCGATCTAATATATCGTAACAACATTACAAAATCCTATCTACCAAGATACCAATCTAACAAATCATAAAAGCATAGCAACATTCATAAATAGGATATCAATCCAATGGACTAGCGTTGGTGCCTTTAACCCGCAAGTTAATGAGGACAACTCACCTCGGACTGTCGAATCCTACAGACGATCCCTGGCTGTTGGTTGACAACTCCCCAAACCATCAACATCAAGACAACACCTAATCAACAACCGATTCCACGAGTAGTCTCTGACTATAGATCTGCTATATCCACGTGCTATCAAATACCAAAATGACAACCCATCAACATCAAGCCACTGACTCACACTATGAGTCCAAATTAGGGTAAAATATCTTTTTACCCTTCCTCAAGATTGGCCCAAAGCCAAGGCCCAACTCGATGACCAAATGCCTAAAGTCCAAGAATAATATCTAAGGCCCAAATATGGCCCAATTTTCCAAATTGGGCCTAATTTCTTTCATGGGCCTTTTCCCAAGAAGGCCCAACAATATAAAATAGCCCAAAAATAAAATCCTGATGGCCCAACATGGTCCAACACACCCATCCTAAACCGAAGCCCAAAACACATAAAGGCCTAAGTCTGTTGAGTACACGGGGCGTACTCAGCATGTACGCTTAACATACTACTTGGGAGCCTAGCACGCGCAACGTACTTACTTGTACGCCCAACGTTCTCACTAGCCCAAAGCCAACTTTCTAATTAAGCACTTAATCCGTTAAGAATTGATCCAAACTAAGATCAGACTTCCCCAAGGTGGTTAATCATATAAAGTTGCCAACTTTATGTGTATGCATGGCTAAATGGGACTCTAGAGATCAAAAGAGCTTAATACTTGACTTAATACATGCATGGAACTAAAACCACCATAAAGTTTGCACCTTTATACCCAATGAACCCATGATATAACCAGATCAACAATTTCGAGCTTCACAAATGACTTAGACTCCCAATCATCCACCAAAAGGGTCAAAATGACAAAAATTGAACCAAGAAGAAGATCTATGAAATGAAAAGGCAAGGTTGTGACTTTATACCTCCCAAGCTACCAGAAGGAGGTGTAAATGTTGGATCTTAAAGCTTTCCTTCAAACAACAGCTCTTCAATTTTCCCCTTTCTTCTTCTAGATCCATAAAACCTTCCATAAATCTCACAAGAGCTTCTAAATCACCAAACATGGGCTAGGAGGTGGAATTAGGGTTTTAGAACGTGGAGGTTGTCTTAGAAATGAAAACATAGACCATCATTAAGCGTATATATGGCACAACACTAAAATTAGGGTTTTCCAACTTACCCTCGTACGCCCAGCGTACGAGGCGTCGCATTCTCGTGCCAACCTTCGCACTACACCAAGCGTATGCCTCCCTATGCCATGTGTACTAATCTCAGCAATTGTACGCCTTGCATACTCCCTTGGTACGCCCCGCGTACTAAGGTTCCTTCCAAAACCCTAAATATTTCAAAGGCCATAACTTCCTCGAGCTAAGTCCATTTCCGACGATCTTTATATCCACAGAAAGGTGGCGTGAAGCCATACAGTTCTACCAACCCATCATAGCCTTGAAGTTCCCCAAACCAAACCCAAAATTCATAAAGGACCGAGATAACCAATTATAAATATGCCCTTGGGCTCCAAGACACAATCGAACACTCAAATCACTTAGACTTTGACATCCTCATTCAAAAGGACCAAAACCTTTCTTTCCTAAGCTCCCAAGCCTTATGATAAATGATGATCGGGCCACAACCCTGAATAATGAAGCGATTCAAAAATGAGAGTTACATCTAACATATATAACTCGTGGAGTTGCTCAAACTCACAAGGAGAACCCATGGTACTAAATAAAGCTCACAAAAAACCCTAATCTCAAACTATCATAACGAAACATCATGGTAAGAACTTTATACCTTCTAAAGCTCACAACTTTGGTGAAGACTCTGGATCTATAAGCTCAACCTCAACAAATGCTTGGTCTCCAAGTTGATTCTTCTTGAATACACATAAAAGTGCCACAAAATTACTTTCAAAGATCAAGAATGCTCAAAGGATGAGTTAGGGCTTCAATGGGACGAAATGAACAATGGTGGATGATGAGGGTACAGGTGTGAAGGCTATAATGATGTTTAAATAGGGTTTAAACCCTAAAAATTAGGTATTGACCCTGGAAGCAGTACGCCATGCGTACACAACGTATGCCCAACGTACATGGTTAACCCTTCCCATTCCAAACGATCATGTACGCTAAGCGTACCAAACGCACACCCAATGTACGAGGGACCAATTTTGCCAATTTTTCTCAAACTAAGGGACTAAAGAAGTAGTACCTAGAACCGATTGTTACAAATCTCCCCCACTTGAATCAGACATCGTCCTCGAAGTCCGTTGGTGCAAACAAGTTTGGGTAGTGCTCCCTCATCTCACCCTCCCACTCCCACGTCCACTCAAAGCCCTTTTGATGCTGCCATTGCACCTTTACCAGATTCACCACCTTATTACACAAAGTCTTAGTTTTACTGTCGAGAATTGCAATCGGACTCTCCACATAATTCAGGCGCTCATCCACCTGAATATTATCTAACAAAATCACTGCTAAATCATCGGCTACACATTTCTGCAACTACAACACGTAGAAAATGTTATGGATTTGACTAAGCTCATCAGGAAAATCCAGATAGTATGTGACCCTGCCCACCCGGGCAGAAATCTTGAAGAGACCAATAAATTGGGGGCCCAACTTGCCCCACTTCCGAAATCGGATGACACCTTTCCAAGGTGACACCGTCAGCAACACCAAATCCTCTACCTAAAACTTGAGTTCTGAATGTTTTCGATCAACATAACTCTTTCGTCGGCTTTGCACGACCCACAACTTGTTGCGCACCTATTGAATCAACTCAGTGGTCTTAAGCACCACCTCGGTGCTTCCCATGATCCGATGACCAATCTCGCCCCAACAAACTGGGGTCATTCACGTCCTCCCATACAACATCTCAAATGGTGGCCGATCACTACTGGCATGATAACTGTTGTTGTAGGAAAACTCAGCCAATGGAAGGTAAGTATTCCAACTCCCTCCAAAATCCAACACACAAGCCCGAAACATATCTATTGGGGGTCAAAAATGGCATCGACCAAGTCCTCGTATAATGGTCGTTGTGCCACAATCGAATGCCTAGACCTGGAGGGCTTAATGCAATATATGGGTTAGGTTGCGCCCTTTCTAACACCAATTGGTTTTAGATCAACCTGTAGCGCTGATGTCCAACAAGTGGCATAAGAGCCAGTGGCGAGGGTTCGATTCTCTCAGGGATTAATTTTTGAGGGAATGAGGATTGTTGGGGGTCAGAAATATCATCAACCAAGTCCTCGCATGATGACCGTTGTGCCATAATTGAATGTCTGGTCCTGGAGGTCTGAATGTGCTATATGGGTTAGGTTGCGCCCTTTCTTACACAAATTGGTTTTAGATCAACCGGTAGCGCTGATGTCCAACAATATCCTCAAGCGTCTGGATCGTCACCTCTCTCTGGCTATCAGTCTGAGGGTGGTAAGTTGTACAAAAAGGAAACTGAGTACCCAACTCCTCGTGAAACTTCCTCCAAAATTTGGAGGTGAAACGAACATCCTGGTCTGAAACCACCGAAACAGGCACCCCATGTCGAACCACTACCTCACGAACATAAATGTTAGCTAACTTTTCTGTAGATATGCCCTCGGCAATCAGTATGAAATGAACACTTTTGGTCAACCTGTCCACAATGACCCAGGTAGAGTCAACACCATGTGTCGTCTTTGGAAATTTTGTGACGAAGTCCATGATAATCTCTTCCCACTTCTACATGAGAATGGGTAGGGTATGCATCTTACCTCGGGGTCTATGATGCTCGGCTTTGACTTTCCTACAAGTCAAGCACCATCCAACAAACCAAACTATTTCCCTCTTCATGCTTGGTCACCAATAACTCAACCTCATATCCCTATACAACTTCATGGCCCCCGGATGAAAAGAAAACTTTGACTTATGCGCTTCCTATAGAATCAGCAGTCTCACCCCACCCGATGCCAGAACCCATACTCTACCGTACTATATCAACAACCCCCGACTGTCTGTGACAAATACGGGAATATGTCCTCTAATCTACTCGGTCTTCCAATTTTCCTTTTTCGATCCTTCCACCTGAGCCTTCTTGATCAAATCCATCAAAGACGAAGTGATAGTCATCCTCAAGCAGATGTCTCAGATAGATGAGCTCTTCGCCTCGCGGCTCAAAGCATCGGCTACCACATTGGCCTTTCTAGGGTGGTACATGATCTCGCAATCATAATACTTTACCACATCCAACCATCTCCGCTACCGTATATTCAGATTTGGATGGTCCATCAAATACCTCAAACTCTTGTAGTCGGTGTAGATAGTACACCGAACCGTATACAGATTAATGTCTCCAGATCTTGAGGGAAAAAACCACAACCCCCAACTCCAAATCATGAGTGGGGTAGTTCGCATCACAAGGCTTCAGCTGCCTCGAAGCATAAGCGATCACATGACCTCTCTTCATACGTTTTTCAAATGTTCTTTATTGTTCATCATCAAGATCTTCACAGAAGATTATCAACTGAAATTTTCACGAGATTGATGCAATTTAAAGACTCGATTCATAAATCAAAACATCAAATAGATTCAAATCTGTCATGAGAACAATAAATGGTGTATAATGAATTCCAATTAGGATAAAAACAACTCAATATCATGAAAAAGAATGAGATCAAAAGTTTAAGTCAACTGGATTTCAATCAGGGATTCAATTTTGGTCAAAAAGATATGTCAATGAATAGTAACCACACATGATTGGACTATGAATTGGATCACATATTGAATTTAATATATCAAAACCTTTGCTAAAAATGAACAAATTTGGTTGGACTTTCATATGAACAATAAAGAATCACGTGATTGGGATCGAAAGAATGCAGATCAATGAACAGTATCATGATATCAAAATTGGACCCAGAAAGGTAATCATGTGAGTTGAATTTGATTTTTGGGCTAGATCAAATGAAAAAAAAAACTTATTGGATCATAACAATCGGATTGAAACAAATTTGATCCAATGAGTCAAAATGATCAAAAAATCAATAACACAAGCATGATTTTAAAAGATTCCGAGAGATTATCGAGAGACTCGCCATAATTGATCACATTGTGTTGAATATAGCCAAATCGAGAACCAAAAATCGCTTCGATCTTCAAAGACCCGCTCTGATACAAAATGTAGTGAACTATGAGCATTTGATTTGACTTGCGGGATTGTAAGAACACAATTAACATGGTGATTTGGGTGCTAGAAGATGTATTCGATTATCATGAGGAGATTACAAAAATGAACTAGATCTGGTCCACATAATTAAATCACTCAAAACTCTCTATGAACTACATATCTCAAGCACACTCTACTAATGGTATGCAACCCACTATATATAGAGGTGCTAACAAGTCTCTCTCTCTCTCTCTCTCTCTCTCTCTCACTCATGTCACAAGGCTCTAATCCCTCATGTAAGTGGGTCTCCTCAAGTCAATCCATGAATAACTTTGCACCCCAACAAAAATAAAAGATTTATGTAGTCTTCTTACATTAGGGTACAATCAAGTCGAGATCGAGATATGTGTAACACCTACAAAATGGAGTTAGAAGTTCTAACCCTTAAGTGGATTTATATATACAATAAAATAAAATTAAGTTAAATTACTGAATTTTAAATTTCAAATTTTTTCAATTCAATATACTTGCATAAAAGTTTAATTAAATAGTTAAATGATAACTTAATGTTAAAATCTTAAAGATCAGGAATTCGGGAGTAACATTTCAGTAGATCCATTTTAACTAAGACATGAATTTATTTTTTGGAAAGCGAACTTCCCTAACGAGGTTTCCAGACCAGCTTTCGCACACCAACTAATTCCCCGCTGCATACAAAAGGTTATGCCTCATGCCCTGGAGTCACTGCATGCAAAGCTCCATGGCCACATGTGCTAAGTAATGCTAGGATTTGAACATGGGTTAATAAGTTATCCACCATATTTTCCACATGCCTTAGATAGAAAGATATGAAACTAGATATGTTAGCTAGAAATTCATATTAAGTTAAATAGAAAAAATAAAGATTGAGGGACCAATTTTCCAATTTTGGAAAATGAAGATTGACTTGGACATAACTTAGTATACTAAGTTTTGGATTTTAAAGATAAAAATTTTAGGGTTAAGTTGGAATTTGTAGATTAAAGATGTTAATGGAAAGTCATTTTGGTCAAAAACCAATAATAACAAATTGAGTGACTAATTATGTCAGCTTCCAAAAGATTAGAACTTATGCCTCAATTCTATCTTCTTATTTTCAATTCAAATAACTAGACCTTGGAATCTTAGAGTGAAAATGATTTTGAGAGCTACAGTCGTGAAATTGAATGCCGAATTGAAGATCTAGTAAAGTTCCAAATCAACTTCATCTAAGAGAATGTCTAAAGGCAGCATTCTTCTCTATTGTTGTCTTTTAGGTTTATAAATGTTTATAAATCTTCATTATATGTTGGAACTTATGATTACATCATGTTTTGTGTTGAATTATAAGTTTATGACACCAATCTAATGATCTAAGTTCATCTCCTTGGCCAAAATTAGAGTTATGAAACTTTAATGGTAGACTTGAAACCCTAGCTTCATGAGTGCATCAATGGATCCAATAGAATTTAATTTTTACATATGGATTAGGTGTAGAGTTATGTTTTAGATGTAAATTTAATGATTCTAAGTCCAAATCATGTGTAGAAATTTCCAATTTTGTCAGGATGTGATGTAATGTTATGAATGTTTGATGAAGTTTATAAGCTCTAAAATTATGTATCATAGATAGTATATCCAAATTCTAGTTTGATGATGGATTTAATGTTCTTTAATGGGTTCAAATATATTCTGGTGTTCTAATCTCATATAATTGGAGATATTTGAATTTAGTGGAAATATCTTATATTTTAATGTTCTACCTGGAATATGATAAAGATCTTTCTTTAATTGATGAATTAATAATATTAATGATTCTTTAATTTAGTGTTAGAACAAAATATTGAACATAATTAATCATCATAAGTTATTAGAGTTGGAATTTGAGGAGATGGAATGAAAATATACAAGTTATTGGAGTTTACTTGAGTTTTGTACTACTATTATGGCGATAAGGTAACTCCAATCTACCGGAGTAGAATTCTAGAGTAACCAAGTAGAATCCTAGAGTAATTCTAATCAACCAAGTAAAAAATTAATATCATAAAATATGTTTATCATGATCAAATAAACTTTAGATGCTTCCATTACTCTTTGATAGACTCAAGGATGATACATAAGGTGTAAAATGAGGTGTTAAATTATATATATATTAATTTAGAAGATTAGAAGGTACATAAGAACTAATTACTCGATCAACGATGATTTTAAGGTGACCATTAGACATCCAATTATTTATAGAAGTGAAATAGATCATCCAATTTTGCAAGGTTAGTTCATTACCCAAGAATAAATGTCCTAATTATACTTTTATAATTTTTATTTCATTTATTTTATGATAATATATGAGTAATTTGTATGACTATTATACGTAATACATGGGGACACTACCGTTGTTTCAAAATCAATCTTTTGGTTATAATCATAAGCATTTACTTAGGATTGGTTGATAACATGTGTGACCAATGATGATGTGGATGCCCAATTATGGTGTTGTGATGATCTGATTCCATTCTAGACAAGACTCGCTTGCACATAAGGCTAGCTACCTATTGTATGGCTTATGTGTGATACACACGTGTTCCTAGAATAAACTGATTTATTAACCAAAGGAAAAAAAAACTATTCGCAAATGTGATATTATCTGCTAATAATAAACCAAATATGTACCAAGAGATTATTAACTGCTTCTTCTAAAATATAGTAAAAGCTATAGATTTTTATATATAATCTCATTGAAAGGAAATATACTCATACAAGATCATGTTCTTAGAAGTTGTTTTATGTTATAATTGTTTTATGGTCATCTCTCGCATCATGTAGTTCTTCATTACTAAGTTGTTATTTTACTAACAATGATATGTTAATTCTTATTGCAATTTGTCGACATTCTTTTGCAACATTAATGAATTTTAACACTTTATCTTTGTTGGTTAGGCTCATTATAACCTACTTGTTGGCCTTCTTATGTTCAATAAACAAGAAAAAAATGATGAAATCACAGTTACACCTATGTAGATCATCGTCTTCATCAACATAGACTTCTTTTGTACATAGTATAAATAGATTGGTTAGGAAATAGGTTGTGTATCATATAAAAGTGGCCAATGGTGGAAATTCCAACCCTTTTAAGTAGAGAAAGATATGTTGCGTTTACGAGTAATTATCAATGTTTTAAAAACCGGTTTGAACCGGCTGATCGAACCGGTTGGACCGGGAACTAGGGAAGGAAGTGGTTCAAATATCACTGGTTTTACATTGATTTCTGAACCGGATTGAACCGGCCGGTTTTTAGAAAAACCCGGTTGAATCGGTCAAAATAAACCGGTTAAACCGAATAAAAACACTTGAAAAAAAACTATTTACATAATAAACTTTGATCATTTTTTTCATATCTATTTAGTTTTATCTAAATAAAATCATATGGTAAATGTCATAAAGTTTTTAATGTGTTTGTATTCATATAAAACTATATTTCATTACGGTATTATACTTTATTTTCTTTTTGACGTATATGGATTGATGTAAAACACTAAAACTTATAGTTATGTGTTTTTTTAATGTATTTGGATTCATCTACAACTTATTTTTATATGTAATTTTATTATTTGAACTTGTAAACATCAAATTCATGATTTATATATGTATGTATGTGTAAGAAAATAGAAAAAAAAAACATGAAAAATATAGAAACCGGTTGATCCAGCGGTCAAACCGGTTGAACCGATAACTAGTCACCATACCGGTTCAACTAACAAACCGTTTTTTTAAAACATTAGTAATTACCTAAATGAGTTTATTTGCGAATGATCAATAACTTGTGATTCGGAAGAAAAAACTACATGGAAACTAAATTTATTATTACATGGTGAAACACTTGCATCAAAATCATCAAAAGGTTACACCCTCAAAGAAAAAAGGTGTTATTTAAGTACAAATTAAATAATCAAAGTTAGTAGGGGATTTAATTGTAATATTAAACTTCATTTAGTACCCACATACCACATTATCTTAGGCTAGAGGGAGTGATATCTTTTCTTTCATCTACTTTTTCCTACAATCGTAGGATCTATCTAAATATTTACCATCTATGTCATGTCATATCAAGGAAGTGGTGTCATCCATTAAAAAATTACACAAGATTAATCTTTTAGAAAAAACAATAAGATTAAAATTGAAAAGAAAGTCCTTCAATCTGTAAAAACTTCGTAATTGTCTCAAAGCGTCATATTGAGATTGATATGATTAATTCAATAGACGTTCCGTCAAATCGATGTGAAAGTTGTAATGTTTTTCATTGTTGCATATCTCCATTTCTTCTTGCCTATGAGGATAATAATTCATGCCTCAATTGATGGCATGGGACTTTATATCATACTATACTTATAAAGGAGATATTTTTTCTATCACCACAATCATTTAAAACTTCGATGTCTTTTCATATTTTTTTATAATAATGATTTCATAATATCTATTTAAACCTACATAACCTTTCACTAGTATCTAATTAACAACTATCACTCAATAGTTTTTTAATTGATGATACTTAATGGTTCTTATGTCAACAATTAATTAAAATTAATATATATATATATATATATATATATATATATATATATATATATATATAGTTCACAATGGTATATTTTTATTACAATTGTTTAAAGAGTTGTAGGAGTGGTTGAGAGGTAGATTAGAAACTCCATACATAAAGATTGTCGATGGAGAGCATAAGTAATAAGAAAGAGGAAGATAACGATGAGAAGGAAATATGAAAGTTTATGGTAAGAAATATTGCTTCATTTTCTTCTTTCTTATTATCCAAATTTATACTATATAATTATGATTTTGGTTGGAATGAAAAATATTAGATATGAAGATGCTCTAATCATTGCCTCTAAATTCACATAAGCAACATGACTATTTCACAACAATACAAACAAAAAGGATAGTGAAGTTTGCAAGATGGTACCGGTTAATGTTCATTCCACTTCAAATTGTATACCTAGACTTTTAAAAAGATTCATTGGATGTAATTTCTAGGATGATGTAATGTAGTGCTCATCGTTTAATTTTATAGGTCTTCATGTTGTGTTGGATGTACGCAATCGCTTATATGGAAATGGTCTTATAAATGACAGTTATGTAGTTGATAAAGCTTATTAAAATTGATTTTGTTATAGTCCATAAAAATGGTAAATTTGAGTTGTTGATATATCATTATAAGCTATTATTTGATTATAAATCGTTTAATCATTCATGAACTTTTTAAACAAGACGTTTATGATTTAACTGTAAGATAATTAAAAATGAAATAAGATTTAGCCATTGCAATTTGCACCTCTAATTTTATGTTATGATAACGAAAAACACAATGGCACGAGACTCTCACAAAATATAAATTGTTTAAATTGTTTTATAACTTATGTTTACTAATAACATATGAGGGCTAAAACTCATTTTGGGTTTATAATTATTATTAGTCTGGTTAAAATCTATTACATAATATTTTGACATCAATTATAAACATCTTTTATTTATAATTTTAACTTTTCCTTTAATTTATTGCATTTACATTATCAATAATTTATATGGTTAATTATTTTTTCATATGTTGTAATAGTTAGTCAATTTATTTCGTAATAAAAAAATTAGAACCCCAATACCGACAATTTTAAGAGCGGTTTTGAAATATTAAAAACCCACATAACATGTTCCAAATCGGTTCCAATATTCTAGGGTTGTAGGTTCCAATTTTAATAGGCCTATATATAAAAAATGACCAAAAACCATAGATAAAATTATAAATTTTAACCATATATTTGTTTTATTGCGCAACATGCGCGGGAACACGCCTAGTATATACATAATTGTACAAAGAGGCAAGAAATACAAAGATTACAAAAGATATGTACAAGAGTAATAGAATAGGAAACAAACAAATTAATCTTTTAGAGGATCTGTAGGATCTTTGTTATTATCCTAAATACCCCCCCCCCCCCCCCCCGCTCCTCAAGCGAATCGCAGGATTTGGGCCAACGCAGAGCATGGAACGAAAGGTAGAGAACAAGGGCCGAGGAAGGCTTTTGGGTGAAGATATCAACAATGTTTAAGTGAGATGGAATGAATTGAGTCTTTAACTTCCCGGATTGAACAAGTTCACGAGTGAAATGATAGTAAAGTTCAATATGTTTTGCGTCTTTATAAAAGACTGGGTTGTCACTAATGAACACTACTCCCTTATTGTCACATAGCAGAAGCAGACAACTTGTAAGAGAAACATGTAAATCTACCGCAAGATGTGTGATCCAAATAATGTCTATAGCAACATTAGCAAGAGAGCGATACTCAGACTCACAACTTGAACGTGAGACTGTAGGTTGTTTCTGATGGGTTTTGAGCATCTCAAACAATCCATATGTGTGCATGCAACTCTAATTGTTGGATCTATATTTTTCTCTATTAGACATACAAGCATTAAACACAAAAACTAGAAACCCTATGAGGCACATGTAATTTTCGAAATTAATAATAAACTAGGTTTAGGATACATACCTTTAAGATTGTTATTGTAAACAATCTTGAATCCTTGCTTGAAAGACCTTTGGTAGCAAGCGCCACAAGTGTCGCGCCTCTAATGGCTCACAAACAAACCCTAGCAACCAAGAAAAACTATAGAGAGATAGAGAGAGGGAATACAGAAGAATTTTGGCCAAGGCACTTAAAAGGAGGTTATTCATGAAATTCAACCCTAAGGAGGGTTTATATAGGTGTTAGGAAGGTATTGGATAAGGCAGGTATCTCTAAGATATCCATAATCCCTTAACGTCCTCCCTAAGGCATCCAAGGCACCCTTAGAGCCCAAGGAAACCCTAAGGAGCATCTAGAATTCGTTCCCCCTCTTTAGGGAGGTTCTAGAAATACCCAATTCTCAACTATTGAACATTGTCAACTTTAGTTCCGGTACTTTTAATTAATTCCGTTAACCCAAAACTAATTCCAAATTAATTTTTGATTAAATATTAATTAAACAATATGATTTCTAATTAATATATTATTTCCATAATACATTAATAAATCATTTATTTTGATTTCTAATTATATTATTAACCAAGTAATAAACTAATAAATCATTTTTCTCTCTATAATAGTCATCATATTTAATTTCCAGGTTTGAAGGCAATACAAAAGGACTGTGCTACTATCAATTCAAGTTTATACCGATTATAGTTATGGACTTAGACACCTAATCCAACAGTATCCCACTTGGATAAGTCTAATAGCTATAACTGTTAGTATAACAACCAAATTAATGAGCAAATTGTAGCTACCAAAAGTCGTTGTCGAACTCTGATCCAGTCAATGACGTTTCCTTAGATAAGTGATCAAATATTCCTCCATTATACAAGATATCATATGGAGATGAGACATGGATTATTATCAATCTCTCTGTCCAAGATTTGTTTCCTGATTTCTGATTTATGACGACTGATATCAAACTACTAATTAAACACATCAATTTAGTCGAGGCTTAGCCAAGCACTTTAGATGTCGTCATGAAATCATTGAGGGGCCCATAGATATCGCTTTTCCTATTAGGGCAAAAGGAACGGATAAACTTCGACTTATATGCTTGCACTATTCACTCATCAAATCATGCACAACAATATGTTTTATAACATCAAGTTACTGATGCGTTTACATATTATCAATGCACAACTGACTCGTAAACAACAACTCATATATACCCGTTTCAAGAATATAAGATATTATCGTCTCAAATTACTCGTGATAAAATCCATGAAGTAGTTCTCTGAGCGTGGGTTTATTGAATACTTAAATCCCCATTTCAAAAGTACTAATGAATACTGCAGCAAACCATTGATATGTCTAACCCCTTAGACAATCTACAGTCTGATTCATGACAGTCTTAATTCACTACTTACTTCCAAAATTATGATCGATTGTGGATGTTTGAATAATCCAATTATTCGGGAAGTAAAACATACGAAGTGAAACACAATAATAACCTAATTAACTATGGTCTCAAAACTATTGAAAACACGTATTATTTAATCACCATAATAATTAGACTTTATTAATTGTATAATGTTTCGATTAATAAACTAAACACTTGAATTAAACATCAGTCATGCCATGTTATAAATATGCATACTATGTCTCTGTATGGTCCTTCATTTATGAACAGATCAATTGGACATAATTACAATGATGCTCATATCATAATTCCAAATCCTTATTACAAGTGTAAGAATTCCAAATTCTTGTCACCACTAAATGTGTTAGAGTCTAACCTCACATGCAATATCCTTTTTGTGATGATATGGCGTCAAAGTCACCGAGACTTAGCCAACGATGTCACAAAATGCTCCATGAAACTTTGTTACTAAAACAATTTCATGGTGATGAAGTATCAAATTCAAGGTAACTCCTTGGACACCTTCCTTGCGTTAAGGTTTCTAACTCACATGTAGATTTCAATAACCAACTCCTATTATGGAAATATTTCCACATTCCCATATGACCATCAATTATGAACAAGAATCACCTCTACTAAGAATTATGTCAATATGGTTCGTCCAAATACTATACTTCCAACTTTCCATAACCAATCTTTTGGTAAACCTCAGACTATTCTTGACAGTTATTTAACAACTTTAATCATATCCAGTTCTATTCATTTTCCCTCTTAATGCCCTAGGCATTTGAAAAATCAGAACAAGTGAACATTATAGCATATGTAATCAATCCTATATTTGAAGCATATGGGATTCGATACATAATTTCTTACATAAAGACATGATACTTGATCAGTCTCTTGCTATAATATTTCCATATATCGAATTTCCTATGTTGAATCAGTTCAACACAATATTCATATATGTTCATGACTAAGTTCCATTAAAATCCTTTAATCTAAACTTTTAGATTTGAAATGAAGTATGAGTTCCCTCTCCCCTAAGCTTATCATAGTGAAACAATTCCAAGCTTTTCAACTTGTAAATTTGGGATAACTTTATTTCCTACGAATAGTATTGCTAACTTGCAACACTTAGCATAACAATTATGCCTCTACTAGCATAACAATTATGCTTCTATCTGCATAACAATTATGCTCCCACTAGCGTTGACATGCACCCAAAAATCAATACTTTTGACCTTCTTACTAAAGTGTAGATTTCTGACACAAAATGCTTCGATAAGTCTTCAACTACACTTCTCAAGCTCATACACAGATAGTATATGTGTGAGTTTAAACCATTTCATAACTTATAGCTATAAATCTTGAACGTTCAAACTATTTCTTGCCATTTCTTACAATTTGAACTATGAAAAGGGATGTCGTAATCATATTGTAAATTTGAGAATGCAATTATCACAACCACTAATCATAATGATATTTATCAAATCTTTAAAATCTACTAGCTAAAGTGTTTCCTCATAATCATTTTCATGAATTAGAGCGAAACCTTTTGCCACCTAGATTTTATGGTGTATGCGTTCCCATCCATGTGAATCTATCGTTTCCAACCTACAATCATAATATAAGGTTGAGGAAAAAACAAAAATCAATTTTAGGTTTTTCCTTCCATGGACTAAACTTGATTGTTCTTAATTTCTTGCCTTTTGGTAGCACAAGGGCCTACCAATGCTTCCAAGTTGTCAAGCAGCTCACTCATATTGATTAACGTACTATCACTGACCAACGTGCTCTGCCTTTTGCAGTCAAATGAGTACCACAGAACTCATAAGCATTGCCAACTCAACAAAAAGGTGCGCAGAAACAAGAATATGTCAACTTAACACGATAGGTTATCAACATCAGGTCGTGTGCTAGTTATAACTAAAAGATTTATTCTCAATTGACTCTTGAAACTCTTCAAGACCAATAAGACTCCGAATGATTTCTTCACATATAAGTTTCTCTCTCAGGGAACAAACCTGGACGAGCAAAAACACGTATTCAAAAGTTAGTGTGGATTTCGTCAAGAAAAACACTTCACTGAATTGGTCTTACTTTATCCTTTGTTTTAACCAAAACATCACAACCACCAATTCCAAATGTGCTACAGTAAGAAAATAATTCTACTCCACATTTCATGAGGTGTTATAAACCTACTTAACTTGAAATAAGCTTCAAGATACGATTTGTAGTTACTAGACTATGACTCTAAAACTAATTAGAAACGAAGTATAACTCATCTCCCGATTAAACCATTTCAACAATATTTGATTCCTCTTCTTAGTCGAAACAATTTCACTAAGATGTTCTTTGAGGATCAATTATGACATGGTTCCACAATCATTAAGATGATCATAAAACACGATACCAAAGTACTTTCCTTTACGTTTGGAGAAACCTTTATCTTTCTGCCTAATAGGTTCTTCATATTCATTCTACCACTCTTTGAAACGTTTTAAAGAATCAGAATTACACTTAATCTTATAAGCATAACCATATTTACTGAACCATCAGTAAATCATGAGGAATATACTTATCGTCCTTTTTGGTGGATCTAAATAGTCCACATCAATGTGTACTAGATCCTTTAGTCCTTCACTTTGACTCATATAAACATGTGATCAATGAATTAGTCTTAATCTTCCAAAGGTCAAGATTCTCATACATCACACAATTCGAATTGCATGACTCCAAGTTTCTATCCAATTGAAACTTGGGTGATGAGAATTCCTTTTCAGTTCGTTGATTATGATATTTCCACAAATGATATAACCAAGAATCAAATCCATAATTAATATTGCTAATAACAAAAATATAACCACCAATTTTCATAAATGCCATTGCAAGGAAATATAAAGTAAATAAAATTCACTTTTATTGATAATAAGCGGAATTTTTTTTCCTTACAATGCAAATATATGATAACTATGTTTCTAGACATTTACTAAGCAATCTATTAATCTATCATAACTCCTAAGCAGTAGCCTCTAAAATCTGATAATCAAACCATGCGACCAAAATCCATCTCTCATGATCAGATTCAACTTACTCTTCTTAAGCTTCCTTTTTTCTCTTAGATCTTGCAAAATATCAAAATGTGACTATCACATCATGTATTAAGAATCTATGAATATGAACTTAATAATGGAGTTAGATAGTGGATGTACCTGAAGTAGAGTCATACGACTAGATTTTACCATCTCTGAGATCTATCAGGTAGTTAGGGCAGCTTCGCATCTAGTGTCCCTTCAATTGGCAATAGAAACATATGGAACTTTTAGGAACAACACATGTAACTATCTCAGAACTAGTCTTTCTCTTTACCATATGGTCAAATGATTTGACCTTAATCGATCATTTTCCATTGGGAAGAGAAACCTTTTTTGTACTACCAATATTACCATTGTCAATGTCCATGGAAATTTAGGAGACGGATCCTTCAAACACTTTTGTTTCACTTGTGCTCTTAAGCATTTCTGCTTCAGTAATAATCATCATATGTGTCAGATCGATTAGGGTCACGTTGTGGTCCCTTATATAGTAGTCTTTAATGAACTGACTATATGATTCAGGAAGCAAAACTAGAACCAAGTCAATGGCCAGCTCCCTTGGGAAAACAACACCCAACATCCTGAATCTGTTAATGTGCGGATTCATTTTGAGAACATGCACACATACAGACTTTCCATCTTGATGTTTGCATGCCAACAAGGCTCGAGTAACTTCGTATTTTTCAACCTGAATAAGACATGACTTAGGGAGAGTCACTGGAGGAGGAGGAGGAAGAGTTGGAAAAGCATGATTTCCAGTTCCACCATTCCTTGAAGAAGTGAACATTCTTTTACCTTGATCAACATGTGGAACATCAACTTCAGAATGAAAAACATTTCTAGAAGAACGAGGAAGACCTATGTATGAACTTGACATCTTTAATAGGAGAAAAGAGAATTCAAGTTAGTTGATTTTAATACTTAATTATTAACCCAAAATTTAAATTAAGGCTACGATCCATGTTTTCGATTCGAATTCTGAAGAAGGATGTCGTAATCAAATGTGAATCTATTTTAGGTAGGTAAAGCATTTACCAATTTCAATCTAATGAAACTCCTAGATCTTTTGAGATTCATTAAACTATTCAATGCCATGTTTAATCTCGATTATGCTCTCACTTTGTGACTAGGATGCCGATGATCACAAACGAGATGTGAATAACCATGCAAATTAGCTTGGTACTCTTAATGTTATTTATCATCTGAAATTAACGTGCTGGTTAACCACACATGATCCATTAATTCAATGATAATTTACGAGACACCCATTTCCAACACCATTAGTCCCATATTAGTGTATCGGTTAACCATACACGCTCCACCAACGACTAATAAGGTGCAATGTGTAATTTCATGGTTTAGCATCAAATTCATAGTTTTCCTAAAGTAACCAAGAATGTGATTTTAGAAATTGGTTTAGTTACTTTCTCATTATACTTTTAATGAGGGTTAATTGTCCTATCGAACCCGTTCAGCTAACGACCCTCCACCATATAAGAGAGCAGTCGGAAAGAATGGATATCAAATGATGATCATTTTACAGGCCGCTTCCTTAAACACTCCTTATAGTATGGCTTCGTGAATGAGGTGTACTAGCGGTTCGACTGACTTATCTTATATATATATATATATATATATATATATATATATATATATATATATATATATATATATATATAGAGAGAGAGAGAGAGAGAGAGAGAGTAATATTAGACCTTTAATGCTACATATAATATATTGGGTGTATTTTAAAACAATTTTAAAATATCAAGGGCTTAATGTTTTAATAAATTAAACTTTTAATTTTATTAAATTTAAACCTTTTATTGATTTATTAATTATCTTTTAATTAATCACTTAATTAAATTATTAATAACATCCATAAGGATGTACTTTAAACCTTTTAAAATACTAGGGCTTTTAAATCTTATTTAAAATTTCGAAAATTAAAATCAATTTTAATTTGAAATTTAAAATTTAAAAACTTTGATTTATTAATTATCTAGTAATTAAACCTTTAATTAATTTATTAAATCAATTATGGATTATCCATTAAATTAAACAAATTAATTTAACCTAATCCTATGTCCCCTAATTTTCGAAAATGGGAAGGGATTTATATGATTCCATAATTATATAGTCAAACCACAAGGAAGATAATTACCAAATATAACAACCACATCAATCCCTAGATTTTCAAAATCTTAGAGTTGGAGTGGAAGGCAAGGCTTTCAATCCTTTTCTTAATTTCGAAAACCCTAGGGTTACGAAACCCTAGATCTCGAAATTTTAGAGGCCAAAGGAAGGGGTTAGAAAACCCTTTGCAATTTTCGAAAACAAGGGTTATGGAACCCTTTTTGCAAAAATCACATGGCTTAGGGTTTAATTGCTTTAAACCTTAATCTTGTCAAATTCAATCAATTGCATCAAATCTAATTGAAAACAAAAACCAAAAGCTCTGATACCACTTATGGGTTTTGAGCATAGCAAACAATCCCTATATATGCATGCAACCCTAATTATTGGGTCTATGTTTGTCTCTATTAGACATACAAGCATTGAACATAAAAACTAGAAACCCTAGGAGGCACTTGTAATTTTCGAAATTAATAATAAACTAGGTTTAGGATACATACCTTTAATATTGTTATTGTAAACAATCTTGAATCCTTGCTTGAAAGACCTTTGGTAGAAAGCGCCACAAGTGTCGTGCCTCTAATGGCTCACAAATAAACCCTAGCAACCAAGAAAAACTATAGAGAGATAGAGAGAGGGAATACAGAAGAATTTCGGCCAAGGGACTTAAAAGAAGGTTATTCACGAAATTCAACCCTAAGGAGGGTTTATATAGGTGTTAGGAAGGTATTAGATAATACAGGTATCTCAAAGATATCCCTGATCCCTTAACTTCCTCCCTAAGGCATCCAAAGCACCCTTAGAGCCCAAGGAAACCCTAAGGAACATCTAGAATTCGTTCCCCCTCTTTAGGGAGGTTCTAGAATTGCCCAATTCTCAACTATTAAACATTGTCACCTTTAGTCCCTACACTTTTAATTAATACCTTAACCCCAAAATTAATTCCAAATGAATTTCTAATTAAATATTAATTAAACAATATGAGTTCTAATCAATATATTATTTCCATAATACATTAATAAATCATTTATTTTGTTTCTAATTAATTTATTAACCATGTAATAAATTAATAATTCTCTCTCTAATGGTCATCCTATTCAATTGCCAGGTTTGAAGGTAACCCAAAAGGATTGTGCTACTATCAATTCAAGTTTATACCAATTATAGTTATGGGCTTCGACACCTAATCCAACAGTTTCTTGGAACTCCACAAAACAAGACTAGAACCAAGAAAAATGGAATAACCAGATGTTGATCTTCACGTGTCAAGACATGATGCACGGTCAACATCTAAATAGGTGAGAAGGCATGGATTGGAGCGAGAGTAAGTCAACCCAAAATGTGAGGTGTCCTTGATATAGCGTAGAATATGATTAATAGCAAGAAAATGATTGCCAGTAGGATGCTGTAAGAACTGACTGACATGATTGACTACAAATGAAATGCCAGGACGAGTCATGGTCAAATACTGGAGAGCACCCACCAAGGAGCGATATAAGGTAGGGTCATTGAAGGGATTTCCATCATGTTGTAAATGTTAACCAAAGACCATGAGTGTGGCTACAGGCTTGCTTTCATGAAGTTGAGCACGCATGAGAATGTTTAAAGCATATTTTGCTTGGCTGAGAAATAGATCGTCGGTAGTGTAACTAACCTCTAAACCAAGAAAGTAATGAAGCTTACCTAGATCTTTAATAACAAATGTGACATGCATCTTTTTGATTAAAGATGTGATCAAAGGTTCATTGTTCCCTGTCAAGATTATGTCATCAACATAAACAAAACGGGTTGTTCCTTACGAAGGACAAACAGGGATGTGTCGGCTTGACTGCATTTAAAACCAAGACGAGTAACAAATTCACTGAACTATAGAAACCATGCACGAGGTACTCGTTTTAGACCATACAGGGCTTTCCGAAGACGACATACGTGGTCTGGATAGGAAGGATCAACGTATCCTGGTGGTTGCTTCATGAAAATTGTTTCAGACAGAGCATCATTGAGAAATGCATTTTTGATGCCCAGCTAATGTAAGGTCCATTTACGCATGACAACCAAGCTCAAAACAATACGAACCGTAGATGCATTAATTACCGGACTGATGGTAGAATTAAAATCAAAACCAGGGACCTAGGTGTATCCTTAAGCAGCAAGTCGGTCTTTAAGACGGTCAACAGATCCATTTGCATTAAATTTGGTACGATAGACCCATTTGGATCTGACAACATTGACACACGAAGGACGGGGAACAAGCTCCCATGTACCATTTTTCGGCAGAGCATGAATTTCTTCATCCATGGCTTCAACCCATGCAAGAGATTTAATGGTTGATTTGAAACCTTTGGGCTCGGATGTTTGTAAAAGTTGCGTGAGGAAAGCCGAACCATATAGCATTTTTGCCAAGGTAGGATATAGAGGATTGGGTCGATAGACACCTTGTTGTGAACAAGTGATTGGAGCAGTGGGTTGTTATGGAGACGTACCAGGTGATGATGAAGATGAAGCTAGAATAGAAGACTTGTCAGAAGGAGTATATGGTTGAGCTTAAGAGGGATCAACATGTCCATTAGCATCTAGACAGAGAGAACATGAGCCAATAATAGGTGCAGGCCTAGGAGCACAAGAGTGTTGTTTCTCTGAACGGGATGGAGTCGGATCAGTAAAGCTTGGAAATTCCAAAGACACAGTTGGTTTAGATAAACCATCACCCGAAAAATATAGCTCATCGAATTGGGCATGATGAGTTATGTAAATATGGCTAGTGTTGGGTGAAGACAATGATAACCTTCATAATTTACATTATAACCAATGAAAGTACAAGGTTTTGGTTCTCAGTTGAAGTTTATGAGCCATGTAATTATGAAGGTACGGGAATACACAACAGCCAAACAGTTTAAATAAACCATAGTCCGGAATGGAGTTGTATAATAGTTGAAACGGGGAATTGTGATCAAGCAGTGGAGTAGGCATGCGATTTATAGTGAAAACAGTAGCAGCAAAGGCATCAAACCAGTATTTCACATGCAAGTTTGCGTGAAAAAGCATTGTCAAACCCGTTTCAGTGATGTGACGATGTTTTCGTTCTGCGCGAATGTTTTGAGATGGTGTATATGCATATGAGAATCTATGATGATTTCTATGAGCATGAAATAAATTTTAAGAGAAGAATTTGTGAATTCGCCACCAACATCACTTTGAAAGACCTTGATTTTTCTAGAAAATTGATTTTCGACCAAGGCTTGAGAATGATTGAAAGTATTAAAAGTTCTGGTTTGCACATTAGTGTATAGATCCAAGAAAACCAGGAATAATATGTTGGATTATGTGTCTAAAACCATAACTATGTTGGTATGTATTTGACAAGATTATGAGTATGGTCCTTTTGGGTTGCCTTCACCAGAGCAACTGATAAGATGAATTAAGGAGAAAGAGGATTTATTATGAATTATTAATATATTATATGAATAATATATGAAAAGAGAAATCATATTGTTTAATTAATATTGATCAAGAATTAATTTAGAATTAATTTTGTGATCAAAAGAGATTAATTGAATCAAGGGGACTGATACTGTAATTATAAGACAATTGCAATTGGGCTGATAGATCACCTTGGAATATAGGTTGGAGGAATTTATGGGAAGCCCATAAGGAATTCGTCCATGGGATATTCTAGAAGGAGTCTATGGGCTGCTTAAGGCTTAAGCAGTCATATTAGGGTTTCCACCTGAAAACCCTAGCAGCCACAAGTATAAATAGACCCCCTAACATAAGGATTTCAGCCCCTATGCTTCTTGGTGTTGCCCTAGCCGATTTCCTCCCCTCTCCTAAGTCATGTTGTTGCTAATGGTGTTTTTGACTCCATTAGAGGTGAAACATTTGAGGCACTAAGCTTTCAAAGGTCAAGGATATTCAAGGAGAACTTGTTATTACTACATAACAAGAAAGGTAAGATCTAAATCGTAGTTTATATGTCAATTTGATTGTTGTATGCTAGTTCTTAGGATCATTGCTTTGGTATTCAATGTTGTTATGCTCATAGTAGAAAAACCTAGATCAAAGCAATTAGGGTTGCATGAACACCATATGAATGATGTTATGTTAATAGTCCATCAGTGGTATCAGAGCCTATGTCGTTTTTCTAGTGAATAGATGCAAAAGTGAATTGCCAAAGTTCAAGAAAATCGAATTTTTTGCCTTCTGAGTGGTAGACTCGTCGAGTCCATGAATGGACTCGACGAGAGGTCCTACTCAACGAGTTCCATAGTGGACTCGACGAGTCCAAGAGTCTGGTTGTGACAACCCGAAAGTTATTCTGTCACTGTAACCCATTTCCGTTTGTGAAATTGATTTTTATTGAAATTTTTCCGTTAACTTTTGGGTTAGGCAAATCAGTTAAAATTTTTATTATGATTTCTTAAGTGTCGGAACGAAATAAAAACACATATAACACCTTCAATATCCCTTAAAAAGTTTTTAGTTTCAACCAACTCGGGTTACGACCATTCAATCGGGTACGACCATAAACTTCGTTTAACGTCGGTATTGGGTAGATCCCCACCTGGCCACAAACTCAAACCCTATATAAGGGTTGAGTGGTCATCTTTTGAAGCCTTTTGCCCACCCTCATAGCTCTCTCTCTACTCTCTCTCTACAAGTCGATTTTGATCCAAAAACGCCCCTTTCGAGCTCCAAAATCGTAAATAATCCTTCCTGGCTTATTGTTTAGCTTGGTATTCATGCAAATTCGTGTTTAAATCATCCAAAACCCTCAAAATCATGTGTTTATGGTTAAGGAACACCCTCAAAACCGTAAACACCCATAAGTGGGTTTTTGAAGCCCCAAAACCCTTCCAAGTCACTCCTAATGCTTAGCTATGACTTAGAGACTTGCATGAGTGATCTTAGAACACCAAAAACATGTCTTTAAGAGGGCAAACATGAGTTTACGGCCCATGAACATTCGTGGACCGGAAACACCTTTTTAAGGTGTTAAATTGCCCTTAAACACCTCCTATGGCTTGGATTAATGTCTAGAACCAACCACCATCGAAGTAGGGACCTTAAACATCAAAGAAACCAAGACCTTAATGAGATTACGGTCGTAAACCCCCAAGGAATTGGTCCCTTGGCCGTAAACTCCCTTAAGGAGGTCAAATGGTGCCCTAACTTCCCTCCATGGCTTGTATAAAGGACTAGAAACATGTATGCTTAACCTAGAACCATCAAAGCATGAAATGAGGGGGAAAGTATGAGTTTACGGCTGTAAACTCTATGTTTACAGCCGTGAACTCCCCTAAATGGTCCATTTGGAACCTTAGTCACTTCCTATGCCCTAGAATTGAACCTAGCTTATTTCCCCAAGTGATATAAGACCTTTGAGCAACCAAAAACATCCCACCCATGAGTTTACGGCTGTAAACTCATGGGGATATGGTCTTTGGGTCGTAATCTTCCCTAAGGGTTTACTCTTGAAGAGTAAACTCCCTAACTAAGCCATACACTCCTTAGATGCAACCCATATCACTTCCAACACTTGAGACAAGGTGTTTTCGAGCATCAGAGTGTATTATCTTACTTAATAGTGGTTCAATGTCTAATTAGATACAATTATTTATCACTTCATGTTACATAGGACCCTCGCGTGTGTTCAAGCCCTAAATTGACACCTAGAGTCCTACCCGGCACATCCTCGTCTGGTGAGTTCATACCCCTACACCTTTTTCTGTGTTTTTCATGTTTTCAGGGGGGGGGGGGGAATACAAGCAAAAGTACAAGGGTACTTGTACTTAGAATCCTTTTATTTCGTATGAAATGGTTACATGTTCATCATGCTTTTAACACAGAAAACCGTTTTATCAACCAACTATGAAATTAACTGTCTAGTTAAGTTTTCAAGACTAAAACAAAGGAACTTATGAATCTTATCATAAAATGTTATATTTTATATTCATAAAACGAGAATTTCCATATTATTACTTGTAAATTCGTTATTCTTAAGATTGGAGACACGTCCTTGGTAACACTCCACAGAGATATACGAGTGTAGGACTAACCCTGTAACCAGAATCTCTCGGAGGGAGAACGTGACTTGTGTGTATAGATCTATACGGGACTGACTATCCCGCACCTTGCTGCTAGCTACAATGGGACCGGCAGGTCTACGGGTGACAAAGTCATAAAGCGATACTGGCCCTGTTACGTGCCGTTTCTAGTTTATTGTATGGTTATAGAACTCGCAACTTAGATAATGGAGATTTACTCTTAAGTAATAATGAACCTAGTGAACTAACCTCAAAGTAATAATTGTTTTGATTACTAGAGGGTATCGGTAATACCCTAAGGTATTAGTTCACAACTTACTGATTGTCACACCCCCAAACCAGAACGGCGGAATCATTCAAGGGTGGATGACTTCATGTAGTATCGTAACAATTGAATACATAGTAAAGAAAGCAATACAACCATCACATATATAATTTAAAAGTTTACATTGTTTAAAGGTAATTGTTTCAAAAGAAAATTATAATATGATGTTTAAAATGAAATTAAACTAACGCCATAGCGTCCCTTCTTCAAAAGCTGTAGTTTTACCTGTATTACTGAATCCCTGAGAAATACAAGTAGTTTTGAAAGAGTAGATTAGCATTTAAGCTGGTGAGTTCATAAGTATTTAGTGACAATGTTTATATGAAAAAGAATGAAAATGGTTTGTTCATGTTAAATGTTCCAAGAAAATCCCATATTTTCTATTATAGTATATTGTAGTTTGATTGTTCCAAGACTGTGATTGCAATAGTGCTTTTCATGCCTAAAATAGTAGTTTTATGTGTAAATCGCTAAGACATTTGAAAAACCCCGTAAATCAATGTGTTTTTAATACTCCATGTGAGTTTTATAACCATGCTATTTGACCAGGATGCCTATAACAACGTTCTTCAAGCGTTGGAAAGTTGTGACGTTTGTCACCTCAGGCCTGCCGGGATTGTCAATCTCGTATAGAGCTATACACAAGTATCACGCTACCCCTACAAGGGATTATGGTATATAATACAGGACTTAAAATGCATACTCGAAAGTACGTGAAATGTCTCACAAAATTTAGTATAAAACAGATTTACGTATGAAAAATGTCCATCTATTCTTGTGTAAGAAAATATCTCTTTGATATAGTGTTTCTAGTGTGTAAATGTTCCTGATTTTCTCGTAAACTATACCTATTATAGTTTTTGAAAGTGTGTGTTTCGTTCGTATAGTAAATCCTAGTGTAATGCTTACTCATTATGTAAAGTATAACACGTAAAGTGACTTGACTGATCACATATACCTAATGTAAAAATGGAGCATTTGATTTGTATATATATATATATATATATATATATATATATATATATATATATATAAACACGTTTTATTTCCACAAGACAAGGTGTTATTGAAAATATATATTTCATACGAGAATACTCATGTAGTAGTTTATGAATCACATATGATTACTTAGATAAAAAGTTTATATAGTGAATCGTTAAGTTATACACGATAATAACCGCGTGTTTTACTTGCATTCCCCCCCCCCCCTAATATTGTATAAAAAGCATTTATCAAACATTTAAAAGCGTAGTTTATAGGGGTATGAACTCACTTGAAAGATCGAAGAAGGCGAGATGAAAACCGAGTAGAACTTTGACTCGAAAAAGGGGATTTTCTCGAGATTCTCGGGAATCTCGGGAGCACAAACGACCTTCGGGGCTTGAGTATGGAAACCGGGGCTTCAGGATATCACGTGCACGGAAAACGAGGCAAAAACGCAAGAAAGATGAGAGAAAATGAGCATTTTCCCCGGAACCCTCGCATCCCTTTTATAGGGGCTGGGAACCGCCTCGGTACGCTGGGCGTACGCGGTTACGATGTGCGTACGTGTGCGTCATGCGTGACTGCATCCTCGACTGCCTCGGAGCTCGGATGGGACAGGGCATAGCCTCGCATAGGGGCGACGTGGACGATCCGAGGCCTAGTCTTCGAGTACGCTAGGCGTACGCTGTTACGCTGTGCGTAACTCGGATTGGCCCGGTGACTCCCCTTTCGGATAATACCGAAATTTGATTTAAATTTATATTTTTATTATTTAGTAAACTTCAAAAATTCATATCTTCTTCATACGAACTCGGTTTTTGACGTTCTTTATATCCACGCGTAGGTGAGACTACGCTCTACAACTTTCGTTTAGACTTCGTCGGCAAATTTTGAAATTATTTTTTATTATTTATTTATTAAAAGGTCGGGGTAAGAAAAGTTCGTTAGAAATCCATAACTTCTTTATCCGATATCTATTTTTGCCAGACTTTTTACTGTTGAAAAACCATTGTCGAGACCTTCGATTCTCATTTAGGTCATTACGGCCAAAAGTCGCTCGATCTCTGCTTCGAGTTTTTAGTTGTCTATCGCTATATCGAACTTGGAAAAATCATAACTTCCTCCTACGAAGTCAGATTTGGACGTTCTTTTTAGGTACGATTACGGTTTAATGATATCTAACATAGTAGGTAACCAAATAGAGACTTTTGTACATTTTTATTTTCAAAGTTAATTTCATTATTTTTAAAAGTGGTTACAATACTTGGCTTTTTAAGTCATTACATAGAATCGAAATATCGGGATGTCACACTGATTAGTTTTATATAAGTGTTAAAACTAATGTACTTATCAAGGATAACCAAACTTTCAGGGAAACTTTGCCTAACGATACAAGTATGGTAGATACTTGTACACTTCATTCCGGATCGATAACCAACTACCAACTTTTAAGGAAAATAAGGGTTTTGCCTGGGATAACATAATTTTTCATAAACAGGTTGTTTAACATATGGGTAACCAAACTTCTTTTGTAAGAAAATATGGGATTTTCTTGGGAAACAACTTTTCGTAAACTTAAAGGAACATTTTCTTTCACCAGAAACAAACTGCTTATGAACTCACCAGCTTTATGCTGATATTTTAAAACTGCTTGTATTCTCAGGTTCTCGTTAGACAGGTATCTTGCTTACTTTTGGAGAAGACGGTGCATATAGAAGTCTCGTTTATACTTTTGTTATACTGATGTGTATATATAAAACATATACTTCCTTACTTTCAAACAAATGTAAATGTTCTTATGTAATGTAATGGTTGTGTTTACTATGATTGCTATGTACATTGGTTGTGATACTTTACATGACGTCCTCCGCCCCGGAACGCTTCCGTCATCAGTTTCGGGGTATGACACTGGTGCCGGGAATTTCGATTTTCTAGCCAGATTTTGTTGAGGATAATTGCCAAAACTCATTTTTCTTTCCAGAATCCAATTTTTTAAGTTTGGAATGGTTCTCCTCATCAAAATTGATGGATTTGGTTAAATATGGATAATATAGGATTATTATTAGTCAAATATTTGACCTAGTAAGATTGAAACAGTTTCAATTTACACCCCTAGGGTTTATAGTTTAAATTTGAACTTAAAAGTTTTAGTTTTTGAAATTTAAATAGTTAAACCCTAATGTTTTGAAAGGTTTTAAAACTTGTTCTTAAGTTTTGGAATTTAAAATTTAATTAAAAGGTATTAATTTTAAAATATTAAATTCTAAGACCCTAGTATTTTGAAAAGTTCAAATTACACCCTTATGGCTTTATTAAATTAATTAAATGTGTAATTAAAAGAAAGTTAGTAAATCCATAATGATATGGTTTAATTTTAATTAATTTAAAAGTATAATTTATTAAATTAGACCACCTAGTATTTTAAAAGTGTAAAATACACCATTATACTATATATAATTAAAAGTTTAATATTATATATGTATAAGTAAATGTCAGTCTTACTGTTAGTAGGCCTCATTCATGAAATTGGTCTATAAGGGGTGTTTAAGGAAATTGTCTATAAAATGGCGATTGAATGGGTATCCACTCTTACCCACCGTACTCTTGACTAGTGGATGGTCGTTAGCCAAACGGGTAGGATATGACACAACCTTCCATTATAAGTATAATGAAATACGAAGTAACTAAACACTTTTACAAATTCCTAAATCTTAGTTACTTAAGAAAAAATGTGGAGTTGGTGCTAATCCATGAAATTGCACATTGCACCTTGTTGGTCGTTAGTGGAGCGTGTGTGGTTAACCGACACACTAATATGGGACCAATGAAGGATAGCAATAGGTAGCTCATAGATTATCATAGATCAATGGAGCGTGTGTGGTTAACCGACACATTGATTAGGTGATATGCATCTTCGAGAGTACCAAGCTAATTTGCATGGTTATCCACACATTGTTTGTGATCCTCGGCATCCCAGTCACAAACTTGAAGGGCACTCATATCAACATACCAATCTGGAGACTTAGAAATAGAGCAGGAGTTGGAAAAAGCTTATGCATGATTTGCTGTATTGTGAGAAGTATCTGAGTTATAACGTTGAGGACAAGAATTTGCCTTGTGACCTTGAATGCTACATATCTGACATCGAGGTGTATACTTGTGTCTACTGCGACCATTTCCTTGATTACCACCACGACCAGACTGTAAAGAATTACCACGTTTGACAGATGGGTGGCGAGGCTACTGATTTGATCGGCCAGATTGATTGGAGGCAGGACGATTGTTACTGTAGAATGCCACTTGTGGAGAAGACCGATATGTCATCGATGAATGAAATATCTCAAAGCTAATGACCTTATAAATCAATTCTTAAAAACTAGGCAGTGGGTTAATGGCAGATGAGTAAATGCAAATTGAGTAAAAGACTCACCTAAGCCTCTTAAGAATCAACGGAGTTTGTCAGACCAATGGAGTAATGGAGTTTGTCAGTCGCATCAATGGGCGACCCATGGAAGCTAGTTGGTCGTATAGAGTTTTGAACTTTCTAAAGTAATCAACCACAGATTTATCACCTTGACGAAGAGATTGAAGCTCATCTTTGAGTTGAATCTCCCGTATTCTAGATGCATGACTAAAGGTGACTTGAAGCTTTAAAGATATGACCGAAAAATTCCTCATGCTATTAGTGTTGGATTAGTGTCTAAGTCCATAACTATTTTGGTATGTACTTGACCCGATGGTGCATGGTCCTTTTGGGTTGCCTTCACCAAAGCAACTTGATAGAATGAATTATGGAGAGAAAGGATTAAATATGATTTATTAATATATTATGGGAATAATATATTAAAGGAGAAATCATATTGTTTAATTAATATTAGTCAATAATTAATTGGTAATTAGTTTTGTGACTAAAAGAGATTAATTAAACTTAAGGGACTAGAATTGTAATTATAGGATAATTGCAATTTGGGCCATGGATTGCCTTGAATCAAGAGGTGGACGAATTCTATGGGGAAACCCATAAGGAAATCATCCATGGGCTTGATTAAAGGAGTCTATGGGTTGCTTAGGGCTTAAGCAACCAAATTAGGGTTTCCTTGTTAGATAACCCTAATAGCCTCACTATATATAGAACCCTTAAGGCTCAAAAACGTGGACAAGCAACCTTCTAGGGTTTTCACATGGTTTTGGCAGCCTCCATCCTCTCTCCTCTTCATCCTCTTGCTTATGGTGTTTGTGAGCCATTAGAGGAGTGACACTTGTGACTCTAAGCCTTCCAAAGTCAATTCAAGGAGGAATTGGGATTGTTATTGCTACATAACAATTAAGGTAATATCTTAAACCTAATTATATGTTAATATCGATTTCCATATGCTAGAATTAGGGTTTATAGTCTTGGATTCAAAGCATGTACAATAGAGAAACCTAGATCCAAGCATTAGGGTTTGTATGAGCACATAGGATGTCTTATGACCAAAACCCATCAATTAGTACTTGAAGTCTACCTGTCACTATATATATATATATATATACATATATATATATATATATATATATATATATATATATATATACTAGTTTATAACCCGTGAGAACCACAATTATAAAATTAATTAAACTTTCATATTAAAAAATCAAAATTATTAACCAATTATTTTAAATAAATTATTACTTAAGAGATACTTTTTTTAGTTATATAAAATTATAATCGTTAATTTAAATAAATACATGAAGTTGTATCACCTTATAATTTGTATTAATTTTATTTGATTTTTTTAATCTAATGTTATTAATTTAATTTGATTAAAGTGAAAAAAAATAAAAATAAAAATTAAAAAATTTATGTAATTAGGATGAGAAATTTAAAATTTGAAATAGATAATTAATATGTTGACATGTGGCATAATAAAGATATATAATATTAATAAGGATTTCTAATATAATGACATTTGTCGATACGAGTATTCATTTATTAGAATAGTAATATATATATATATATATATATATATATATATATATATATATATATATATATATATATATATATATATATATATATATATAACCCAAAATTATTCAACATAAGGACTCGAGTCCGAAGATTCTCCTCATTTCACGCCTCTCCTTGCTAATACATTAGGTATATTTTGCGATTTAATCGATTATGTTCCCGAAAAAAAGTTTAATGACACACTGCCACTTTTAACGTGAGTTTAGTAAATAACTGTTCTTTTATGATCCACTACGACTTTTCAGGGTAGCAAACTTTTGAAAATAAATAGAAAAGTCAAACAGTCCAAAGAAGACCAAAGTTGTCATAAATACAATCACCATCATCTTCACGAAAATGTAAAAGTAAAACCTCTGAATCATAAAAATGGCCGAAGTGGTGAGAAACAAGCAGGTGCTACTGAAAAACTACGTCGATGGATTCCCCAAAGAATCCGATATGGTGGTGACTTCTGATGCCACCATCAATCTGGAGCTACCCAAGAATGAACCCGGCTCGATTTTAACAAAGAATCTGTACCTCTCCTGCGATCCGATGATGAGGAATCGCATGACACAGACATACGAAGGAGCCTACATGGATTCCTTCACTCCTGGTTCGGTATGTCCCCTTTTTAATTCGTTTTCTCAATCCGTAAATTAGGGATAAACAAACTTTTACTTCGATTCGTAACACAATGATCCAATTTGATATCTAGTTTGATAATGATTAGTAAAGTATATGAGTTCGAGTTCTGTGATTGATTGATTGACTTCGAATTCCATTGAATCGATCATATAATCATTTGATTTGATTATGATCTGATGTATCGATAAACCCAATTCGTTTTCTAGCCTCTAGTCGGAGTCGGAGTATCGAAGATCGTGGATTCTACTCACCCTGACTTCAAAAAAGGCGACTACATCACCGGACACGTTAACTGGGAAGAATACAGCGTGATTCGAGATCCACAGTTCCTAACAAAGATCCATAACACAGATGTTCCTCTTTCATACTATACAGGAATCCTGGGTATGTTGATCGAAGAACTTGTTAAGCATGTGTCTATCTCTACAGATTTGATATTTCTGTTTGAATCTCTTACAATTTGGGATTCTGGGGTTGTTTAGGTATGGCGGGAATGACTGCGTATGTTGGTTTTTACGAGTTTTGTTCTGCGAAGAAAGGAGAGTATTTCTTCGTGTCCGCAGCTTCGGGAGCCATCGGGCATATCGTCGGGCAGTTCGCGAAACTTGCTGGCTGTTATGTTGTCGGAAGTGCTGGATCTAAAGAAAAGGTTGGCTAATGGCTATAAATAGATGTAAATGGTTTTTGTAAATATAGCTAAGTTTTTTTAAATGTGCAACATTTCTTTTGTCCTTTTCTCTACGGTTTTTTTTAACGGATTAGTGTACTTTTTTTAGTGGTTTTGATATTTCATTTGTATTACTAGGTTGATTTACTTAAGAACAAATTTGGATTCGATGAGGCTTTCAACTACAAAGAAGAAGAAAACCTCAAAGCAACATTGAAAAGGTGTGTTTTTCGTGTATTCCATTAGAGACATTGATATTGGATTTGATATTCTCACATGACGACTGTTAATATTCAAACCTTTGTTGAATATTAGTTAGAGCGAATGTGATTATGCTAACTTTTTTAAATGTTGTCTTTGTAGGTATTTTCCAGAAGGTATTGATATTTACTTTGACAATGTTGGGGGGAAGATGCTCGATGCGGTGCTTCCAAACATGAGGCTTCATGGGCGTATTGCTTCTTGTGGGATGATATCGCAATACAACAAACTTGATCAACCCGAAGGCGTGTACAACCTCCAACATGTCTTTTTCAAACGTCTGAAAATTCTAGGGTTTACATTTTATGATTTCCTTCATTTGTATCCTAAGTTTTATGATTTAATTTTTCCTCTCATTCGAGAAGGAAAGATTAAGTATCTCGAGGACACTACTGAAGGCATTGAGAATGGCCCGACAGCTCTCATTGGCTTGTTTTCCGGCAGAAATGTTGGAAAGCAAGTTGTAGCTGTGTCACACAACTGAGCCACTCTTTTATTATTATTTTTTTTGTACTGAAGTTGTTTTTTTTAATATGAATAAGTTATACTGAGTTTTAGATATGTTATAAATAAGATGTTTAGTATTATAATACATGAATAACATATATGGAAATGTATCTTTCCTTTTAATGTGAATAGTAGATTATTGAAACTTATGAACAACACTAATAGAAATATATTGTTTCAAGTGATGTGATTAGTGGATAAACGAAACTTAGTTATAGGGTGTGTTCAACACGGAGCGTTTAGGAGCGTTTGAGAGCTTCTAGCTTCTAGTGTTTGATAAAACGCTCCATTTAAAACAAAAAGTTTTGTTTGGCACTACAAACTTCTAGCGTTTATTTTATTCAAAACGCTCCAAATCCAAATGTTACTTCATATAGCGTTTAACAAAACGCTACAAGCTACAAGCTACCTGCTACCTCCTACAAGTTACCCGTTACCAGCTAATTTTGCCGAACACGCCCATAGTGTTTTGATCTTTGTAGTTTACACTAATCAGTACTTTGAGTCTAAATCTTTTAAAAGTTGTTGTGGTCCATCCTTATGGTTTCGAAAAGTTGCATGTGTTGTCTCTAAGATTGTTACCGTCTAATGAATTTTCGTTAAATGTTTGTAAAATGACGAGGATGCCTTCGAATCAAATTAATAAAACTTGTTCACTAAAAGGTCAAAATTTGCTATTTCTTTATATTTCTATCAAAATTTATAATTTGTTAAAAGCTTAAAACCTAAAATATTATCAAACCCTCTTCAAGTCTCCATTTTGAAAAGAGAAGTCGCCTCTACCTTAGTAGTCGCGACCAACAAATATCTCCCCTACATCTCTCTCTCTCTCTCTCTCTCTCTCTCTCTCTCTCTCTCTCTCTCTCTCTCTCTCTCTCTCTCTCTCTCTCTCTGATTCAATAAGCATATGCTCTCTGAGACATCTTCAATCTCCTCCTTCATCTTAACTCAACCCCTATATGATTCTATGATTATGCCTTCTCACATATCCTATAGGCTACAATATATATATATATATATATATATATATATATATATATATATATATATATATATATATATATATCTTTATACCTTAATAAGCATTTAGCATGTTTTGCTGAATTTTAAGATGTATAACTTTTAAAGCATCATTTACAACAACTTTTTGCATTCTACAGAAATCATATCTTATCGGGTAAGCATTTAGAAAATGTCAACAAAGCTCTTATCGCCCCTACTATCAAGGTGTTATTGTTTTGAGTTTTGACCTGTCTCCCTCTTATCTCAAAAATTCCTCATATCTCGGCAGTTCCGTTTATTGTTCATATAAACATACGGAGACATTCAAATAGAAGCTCCCGTCACTCCCTCATCACATTGATCTGGAATTGGTTTCTCTAGAAACCCTAACCGTCGACTTCTACCACCGGTGATTGGATCCTCTTGAAAGAGGAAAAAAACGGCCTTTGGCCTCCTACTACGTCGTCGTTTGCTACTCCCCCTAAACCACAACTACTGTTCACCACTACATACATAAACAACCATCTGCTCGATTATCTCTCTACACCCCAATCATCTATATGTTGTCTAATCCACTCGATCAAGATTTTGTAGGTCATAATTTAGCTTCAAAATCGCACACATGCAACCAGAATATGGGAGTTAAAAGGAAGAATGATTGAGCAGATGGAGCCGTGTTTTCTACTTTCGATCCAATCGTCTCTCCAGGAAGAGTGGGCGTTTTATTTTATTTTTTTTAAATCAGAACTTATCGTATCGTGATTTCGGGAGAAACATAGACAAAATCATCTGCTTGGACCACTTCACTAGCCGGGCAACTCGCTCCCAAGAAGGCGTACATCATCTCTTCAATTTGATTCTTGAATCTGAACTTTCATGATTTTAGGATAGAGGTATTTTATTATTTTTATTTTGAAATTTCTTGATATTCATCTATTTATCCCACTGTGGATTTGATGGTATTTGTTTGAAGGGTCCTTTTAAAAAGGTATTTTGTTGGTATATCTATTCTTCAAGGAGGAAGCAATGGTCATAATTTTTTGCTTAGGCTTAAGCCTAAAGGATGTGGTGGATTTTGAAACTTAAGTTCTTTTAAGGAAAACTATCAACAACTAAAATTTCCCCTGGCTTGTGTTCTTCCCTTATTTAGATATATGAATCTTTTCCAGCAATCTCTTAAATTTAGTCTTTATCTTTTGTTTGTAATGATTTGTTTAATTTATCTACATTGATTGAATATATTTTTTATTTTCAGTTTCATTTTTTCATTGTAGGTCTGCAGCTACGTAGTTCTATCCATATGCCTACAAGGTGTTTGTAAAAGCTCCTAAATGAAGTCAAGAATACAATACTAGATAAGTTTCTCATTAACAAAAATAAATCTATGTATGCCTCTGAATTCCTAATTTAATAACCCGTTGTTATTGTTGCTTGATCCCTTCATCTGATCTTTTGCGGGTGTTGGTGACAGGTTCTCTACATGAAGATTGTACATTAAAGGTAATTATTCCAAAAGTTCCATTTATAAAGTAAATGATGTGAAATTTTTCCAAAGTTACCACTTATCATGTCAATACTCTTTGAATTGCAGGGGTGATATCTTCTTTACTCCATGTCTCCCTCTGTTTCCATGGCTCCAAACACGATAACATTGACCTCCCTAATTAGGTTTTCTAAAATTGCGGAATCTGAACCAGACCCCTTCTTTGCTGACTGCTCAGGGAATGTAATAAAGACTATTTGTCTTTTGTGGTTGACGACCTTCTTGATTTTAATGACAAAACCGCCATGAATGTCTACCAAGGGTTCATTGAGAGCTTCAAGACATCCTTCTCTCCATTCATGGATTCCACAATCACAATAAGGAGTTAAACAAGTTCCCTTCTTTTTCAACCTCAAACATCAATATTTATGAATTTGTACCTTCTTTTTGTCGATGGCAATCCAAAAGGGTTACTGATTGATTAATTTTGAAGGGTATATAACAATTGGCATGGGCCCATCACATCAAGATCAAGATTAATTTTGCAGGGTATATAGCAATTGATTATTAAATCTTGATATATAACTAACCAATATATAGTTTTACTGTAGAAATTGAAACTTCTAGCTTTTGATATCCTGCTCTTGGCAATATAATCAAGAAAGGTATGATCACTAAATTTCTCCCTTGGTCCCAATTCCTATTAAATACACTAACAAAGTAATTTTCTCTCTGCCATCTTGACCTTCATGTCTTCACCAAAATCATGGCAGTTGGTCCAAACAGAAATATCTGCATATACAGGTTTTTTATATGATTTTTGTTTGTTTTTATCGATTTTTGGTTCAATCGCAAATTTTTTTACTCTTTTCAATATCCCATGTGTATGAGTTTTTTAATTTGAGAAATATTAAGGTCTGATGATTTTTTTTTATTTTCCAATATTAAGGTATGTAATATGGCATTCTACTTTGCATCGGACCTAAAGTGGTGTAAAAGGGTATTTGGGATTTTGAAAAATGTTACTTTATACTACAATGGGAAGTTAATCTCTTATAATTTGACTTGTAGGTTATCGATCTACGGAGTTTAGAGGTCTTGGTTCACAAAAAAGAAAAAAGTAGGAGCATAATCTCATCTAATAGTCTAGAACTGGATATTTTAAATCGGTTTTGCTGCTTCAGGTTGATTAGAACTCATTGGTTAAACCGGATCACCAAGTAAGAAATGATATGAAGCTATCTTTTATGATTTTTATAATCTTACAAATTTCAAACCTGTTTTTCAAAAAAAAGTGTGAAAATTTCATATTATATATAGTTAAACTCCAACAACTTGGTTTTGTATTCTTTATAGCCTCACAAATTGAGTCATAAATGCATGAAAAGATCTCGACAACAGAAACTTTAGTGACTATAGACAATATGAGGGCACTCAATTCTAACATGGAGAGAATGTTGGAGAAGAGTATTCCAGGAGTGGACTTGGAGAGCAGAAAAGTTTGACTTTGTTGATATAGAAGGTTGGGTTCAAAATAGTTTGTTCATGATCCTTTCCCTAGGTGTTCAGATTGTTTCCTTAAGCTCACGGTTGGGAGGAATCAATGTTAAGAGAAATATATGTATGGTCTTATTTAAATTTCTGCACGTAATAAATATATCAAATATGAATAAAAAATAAAAAATATGTAAGTAAAATGTAAAATGCCACATAAGGTAATGGGAGTGGGGTATAAGAAAAATTACTTTCATATTTAATCAAAGTACATTCGCTGATTTGTTTTCTTTACTTTTGTTAAAAAAAAATTAGAAAATAAACTTTATTAATATAACACACCAAGAATCCCTAATTTTTTACAACTTAGATACTACCACTTCCTTTAGTCAATGTGACATCAAAAAATTATATGTGGCTTTAAAAAATCTTACGTGGCAATATACTATGAGTGTTACCACTCTTTTGTGGCTAATAGTCATTTTTTTATTTGTTTAATTGAACATAGCATATTTTCTCAGCCCACTAATAATGTCTTCTTTTGATGTATAAAAATATCTTAAAAAAATTTCAAATGTTTATCAAATTATATAGTTTAGTTATCATTTATTTTTCGTGGTGTTTTCTTTCGTGTGAAAATTGGGACGTGGGATGGGGGACATCATAATAAACTATTGGTGTGCGTTTTTCTCCTTTTTTCTGGTGTTGCATCCTTAATTTGCAGGGTTGTAGAATATTGGAGCTTGAAGTCGATCAAAGTTAACACACACATCGCTGATTGAATCCTTCCAAAGTCGACACTGATCTTGCCTTTATCACAGACATAAGCTAAGCTGGAATTTATGGTTTCTAGATATTATGGACGAATTTGCCCCTGCCCAAAAATGGCTGATTTGGAGAGCTCTGCACTACACTGTGACTGCGAAATTGATGAAGCTGATGAAGTTGCTTTCTCAATCAAGGAATATATTACCCCAGATGGGCAAAGAGGTGGTATGAAGATTGAAATGGGTTGACTTTAAGGAAGTACAAAGTTAATATTGACATTTGGAGCTACAATCGTAATAAAGAGATATTAGTCTTTAGGTTCTTCAGACATATGTGTTTCCCACTTGGTTTGGTGCCTTGTACTGGTGCCTTACAATTGTTTAGTTTAGTTTATCTTGGACCTTATAACTATTTTATTCTCGTCTCATTTTGTACTACTTCCAGCTATGCTCTGGATTCTAATATATATATATATAGTTCTAATAAATGATAACTTTTTTTTAAATATCTCTAAGGGAAAACACTGTAGTTCTAATAAATGATAACTTTTTTTTTTTAAACGGCAATATATATATATATATATATATATATATATATATATATATATATATATATATATATATATATAAAAGCTTTTATGCATTATATTTTTTAATTTTTATTCTAAATTATATTTACTCTATTTATATTATAATCTTCTAGCATCTTTTTTATAAATAAATCTACTAAAGATTATTTATTATAATTAAATCTACAATTCATATTTCTAAATAAATAAAAAACGTATAACCAAATATTACAATTTACAACATTATACAATAATAATTTAAAGATTGTTAATTGAAAATTTATTAATGATTACTGTGAATTCAAATATACACTTTCCTTTATGTTCAATGAAGTGAGTTTAATATCTCATCTTCACAAAAAATTTACTGAAAGAAATTAATTTCCAAAATTATCCATTCGTCGAAAATAACAAACCCTCTCACCCGAAATAATCGTTTGTAAAAATGAATTTCTGAAAAACAATTCACACCCGTCGCTTGACGCGGGTGAACGGCTAGTATATATATATATATATATATATATATATATATATATATATATATATATATATATATATATATATATATATATATATATATATATATTTCCAAAAATACTTTTATTTTTACCGAAAATCTTTGTTTATATTTTTAACCAAAAACATCATCATACTTTTATTTTATTCCAAAACAATAATATAATTTTTTTTTCAACCAAAAACAATTTATCTTTATTTTAAAAAAAAAAATACAACCAAATGGGTTCTCTTTTTTCTTACATCTGACACATTTTATAATTTGTATTTTATATGTGTGTATAATGAGAAGGGTAAAGAGACAGGAAGATAACTTGATTTCAGTTAATACATGTGTGAGGAACATGATGTAAATCGCTGTGTTGTACTGATTGCTTTATATATATTCGATATTTTTGCAGAGTTGCGATGATTCTTATGATTTTTGCATTGCTGTAGGTGTCTTTGTCATCGGCCATTGCCGCCACGAAACCCCACCGTGAACTACCACCCAACGTCAGTGTTGAGTTGCCTTGAATTTATGTTATACTATATATATTCGAGTTCACAAGATACGTAGTATTATAAAATTGTGGTATATGTTATTTTAATTTGTATCACATGTAGCTATATGTTATTTTAATTTGTATCAGGTGTAGTATACGGGTTATAACATATATATGGACCAGATAATGTTTGAATAATTAAAACAAAAATATTGTCTTAATTATATTAATTTATCATCCATAATAAAAAAAAAGTTATTTATTAGAGTTTTTTTTTGTCAAAAGGCTTCACATAATAAAAAATAAAAATTAATAAATTAAAAGTGAAAACCAATCAAAATTAGTTTGATAATAATCAAAACTAGAACTTTGGAAGTGAAAACGAATCGGAAGTTTTATAGGTGACGATTGACGACTATTTCAAATGTGTATTGGGCCGCAATTTAAAGGCTCAAGTGACAAGAATTGTGTATTGGGCCGCAATTTACTGGTCTAAAAATATTTTAAGAACCTTTTTTTTAGTTCTCTCATTAATAAATATGAGATATGTGTATACACAATGTAACCTTGGTGGATTTGGACTCTTGTCACTCTTCTAGTTGCTAGACTACTCTAATAGTAATTAGATACAAACTAATCGGCTTAAATAATGAAGGCTTATATATTATTAGTAGCCACTATTGCAACAACAATGTGTGTTTTTTTTTTTCTGAAAATTTCCCAGAATGATTTTTGAAACCAATGTCATTTTTTTCAAAAATTAAAATTTTGAAAAGACGATATTATTAAAACACTATAAGAATTTTTAAAAAGCAATAACACCATACAATTTAATTTGAGACGAAAATATAGATATAGTCGGAAATTTGTGACAAGATCAAGAATACAAAAAAAAAAAAGAATTTTTCTAAATTATGAATGTAATGACCCGAATTTTCTATACATACATCTAATAGGATTATTAGAGTTACTTCTAAATATTTATGGAATTCTATTAACTCATAAAAATAAAACATTTTATATCTCATACAATAATCACGGGTTGCAATAAAATTTCATCATAAAAGAACAAGGAAATACACAAATAGTATCTCACTATCTGTTTCTTGTCGTTACATCAGACATGTTTGTCTGGTGAGTTATTCTTGCTAATATTCTTTCCTCTTTCATCTCTGATTTTTCTTTCTACTCTTTCTCTTTTCATCCACATCTTCCTCTGTCATCCACTATGTTTCTAGTAGTATTCTCTTATCTCTCTCTTACTCTTTCTTAGTCTCTTATCAAGCTCATCTCATACTCTTTACATACTCTATCTATGTCTCTAACTTTGTCTCTTCTCTACTCCCTCTCTTCTCTGCTCTATCTCTTATTTGTTCTATTCTCTCTCTACCTTATTTATTCTCCGTTCTGTTCTCTACTCTACTCTATTCCTTTTATGTTCTATCTTTTTTCTAATGCCTCAAAATTATTTTCCTATCTAGACCCAACGATCACATCTCATACTCGAATCTCATGTATCTTCTAAGGAAAAAACAACAAACTAACATTGTCAAGTACCTTCATCCGGTCTTACATCTCTCTCTCTCTCTCTCTTATGATCCCTCGTGGATTCATAATCTTTCTTATTCTCTTGAATCTATCACGGATTCCTTACTCTTAATCTCTCTTGGATTATATCTAAGTTCATACAAAGAACTCACTTATCTTGTTCCTTTCAAGGAATACATAGTTTGGATTCCCTCAAGATCCATCTATCTACATCTCGAAAGGGATCATCATCTATCTCTATCGCAAAATGGATCATCATCTTTTTCCCCGCATAGACATAATATCATTCCCGATAGAATCATACTCTTTGTCACCGTAGGAACCATAATATTTTCCTCGTAGGAACCATACCATTATTCTCGTAGGAATCTCTTTATCTCTTTTTCCCGAAGGAAGCTTTACCTTTTGCATCGAAGGAACATCTAGCTCTCATACCCGAAGGAACCATCTTTCTCTACATCTCTATTTTTGTTATGTGACTCATCACATAACACTTGTCACTATGGAAATCTATCTCTTTATCTCATCAAGATATCTTTTAATACTATTCTATTACTTAACTTACTAACTACTTAATATATATTTATGTCTAGTAACATATAGGAATTCTTAGACAATACCTTTAATGTTTAGACATACATACTTACTCTTATGATTATATTGAAAATAATCATATTCTAATTCTTTCTTTTATTTCTTATCTATTTTAGCAGATATCATTCTCATCTAATGTTACATACTCTAGGCATACATGCATGCTCGCTACATTTATTTAACATATACTTTATGCATACTATTAATATGTACAATCTCCAATACATATTCTTACATGTTTATTCTCAATAGATCTTCACCACATTCTTGGGGACACTCACTTATTGCACCAAGATTCAACATACATACATACATACATACATACATACATACACACACATATACATACATACATACATACATACCTACCTACATACATACATACATACCTATATATATATATATATATATATATATATATATAATCTTAATCTAAAGAGAGGGAGAGAGAGAGAGTGTGTGTGTGTGTGTAATAACTTACATTGGTACCATTCTTCAATTGATGCATCTTGATCCATCTTATATGCTCTTAGGCATGTTCATACACATACACAGGCATCTTAATACTTGTCTTAGCCTCTTAAGTGATTTTAACTCTCATAGTCATCATAACCACTTAATGGATCAAAACTCTATCGTTTGATTCTCTAATTACTAGTCTACTCCAAACAATAAATTAAGCATCCTATAATACCTAATTCATTATAATATACTATAATGCATCAATTCTCATAACCACTATTATAATACCTAATTCATTATAATATACTATAAGCCATCGTACTCCATTATCGGAACCCACCTCCTCCTCCCCCACACCTCCGCCTCACCTCCGTTGTTGCCCCTTACCTCCACAATTAATTACTGGAACCCATCTTCAGTCCATCAATGAAGCTTCACGTTCCCGACATTCCTTACAACACTCCACCACTATTGTCCTCATCTACTTCCCTCATCCACCAGATTTGTCTTCGTACCCTAGATTATATATAGAATTCATGTCCAAGTTTGAATTTGGTATGGATTTGTTGAATATATATCTCTTTAATGTATAAATTGTTTTCATGACTTCATTTGATTATAATTGAAAATTTGAGGCCAGTTATGGCTGTGATATATGGTGATGGTTGTGGCGGTGATATACGTTGCTTGGTGATAGTTTTGTTTTTATTACTTTTTTCATAGTTTATTTTTAGTTAAAATCATCTCATTTTAGTTAATCTTCATGCATATTTTCTCTTTTTATTATTTTTCTCCTTTACCGGGTGCTTTCCAGTCTTTTGAGCTTATTTGCATGATTTAGAGAAGACTATTTGTTATTGGAGGTATGGAAGGAGTGTGAGACTACTGGAGGTTTACAATCTGTTTGTGGGCTTGAAGTGGTGCAATTGAGCTTGGTGTCAGTATAAGTGAGAAACTCGTTGGTCTTAATCTTTGGACGAGGACTCGAGTTAAGGAAGACTAAAGAAGCATTGGACCATCATTGGAGGCTTTGGAATAACATAATTGGGCTCCCAAGAATTGATATATGTGGGCTAAAGGATGAATGAGAAGATTGGTCTGGATTATATATTAAATGGGCCAAGACATACAATCAGCGAGACCTACGCGGTCCGCGTGGATCCACAAACGGGCCGCATGGATCGTGTTGTGGTGAATCCGGGGTTTGACTTTTTAACTCTATTTTAGGAAGGTTGGTGGATGGCTTTTGGGGAGTTTTTGAATACGGAAATGAGCCCTTTTTACTGGAAATTTGAGAGAGAGTTCATTATCTACACTTTGAAGAATCACTTATTTTCTCTCAAGAAGGCTTTAGAAGATTGGTGTAATTTCTTTTCATCTTGCAACTAGAACAATGTTTGGTACCTCTAAACTATCTTGTATTTCTTTTATTTTGGCCATGCTTGGCTAGATTCACATTTGGTTGATTAGGGGCTTAACTCATGGATGATTAGTTGCTTTGAAGACTTCATATTATCTTGTGTTTGAAATTTATGGAATTGTTTTCTAGTCAAACATCTTCTTGTGTTTATTTATCTTTGATCATGAGCTTTGATGAATGAATGCTTATTTTTGTTGACTAATTTCTTGGTTAAGTAATGGACCCTCAAATTAGTAAGCAACAAATGGTTTATATGTTTGTTTTCATGTCATTTAGACCATGGATATGTTTCATCCATAATGATACTTGTGACATCCCCAATTTCACGGCCAGACAAGACCGATTTGTTTATGTTTTGTTTTTAAAATCAGAGTAATCTTTTACCGAAAACAGTTGAGGAATTTGTTCCCAAAACAAAATATGATAAGAATTTATCAAAACATTTCTTTAAAGAAATATATTTTCATTATATAACAAAATCTCAGGATGTCATGTTCAATACAGACCAAAAGCATAAACAAAACAAAATAGACCTTACAACAGTTATTCATAACTACCGGCCTATAATCCAAAATCTCTCGTTATGTTAGCCAACTTATGCTCTCGTGTAATAACCTGTAATACAAAGAAAACTAAGTGGGCCAGGCTTGGGAGCCTGGTGATCATATAGGGTTTTCATCCCACAATGTTATATATATATATATATATATATATATATATATATATATATATATATATATATATATATATATATTAGAACTCACAAACTTATATAATTTCACAATATAAAAGCAACTCTTATCCCGCCCCATCGTTCCTCACAACGACACGATCTAAACTCTCGTATCTAAAACCTTCCTCCTTACCTGATCCCTACTCACGGATCTAAAACTAATCTCTTCACCTGATCCATACTCATGGTTCTAAAACTAATCTCTTCACCGGATCCATACTCACGTTTCTAAAGCTAATCTCTTCACCTGATCCATACTCCCGGATCTAAAACTAATCTCTTCACCTGATCCATACTCCCAGATCTAAAACTAATCTCCTGATCTGATCCATACTCCCGGATCAATAACTGTGTCCAATCCATACTCCCGGACTAGGGACAATTAACTTAGTCTTAATCCATACTCCCGGACTAATAACAAGTTTATCTCTTTACCTGATCCATACTGCCGGATCTAAAACTAACCTTTTCATCTCATTATCCAACTTATCTTTTATCACCCACCAACTATCTCATATACCCATGTTCTACCCAACATATTTGTAGATATAAAATACATATATAGTTTAACTCATTTAAAACTATATAAAACACCCATTCCACACTCATCTTGAATAAACAACAATATATAAACCCATAGCACGTTTTTCATAGCAAATACTTCATATTTATGTGTTAGAAGAAAGTGACTACACATTCACTCATAACATGGATATAATACATTCAACCAATACTTGTATTAAAATCATGTTTATGAAAGAGACTATACACTCACTTGATAAGACGATGATCTAACAACACCTCTGTCACACCCCCAAACCAGAACGGCGGAAACGTTCGGGGGCGGAGGACTTCATGTAAGTATCACAACACATGCAATATAGTAATCCAAGTACAAACAACCATTTGCATTAATAAGTATAAGTGTTTACATAAGTGTTTAAACATTACATATTCAAACACCAAAGTAGGTACAGTAGAAGACAAGAGTTGCGGTACGGTACTAGGTAGTCTTCTCAAGAGCTTTGGGAGTGTAACTGTCTACTGGATTCCTGAGAATACAAGTTATTTGAAAAGAGTAGATCAGCATTTAAGCTGGTGAGTTCATAAGTATTTTAGTTCTATAAAGTATACTCTAGGTTCTTTGGAAAAGTTCACTGGTTCCTCCAGAAAATCCTATATTTCCTGAGGTGATAAACTGATAACCTCAATAGTTTCCCTCTGTAATTACTTAGTTTATATTAATTATGTATAACCTAATATCGAATTGACAGTCAAATGAGTGTATATTCCCTAAGCCCACAACCAAACAAGGAACAGGAAGTAAGGCGGAAGTCACACATTTCACTGTCAATCGGATATTACTTATATATAACTCTGATGTAATAACTAAGGACTTATAGAATTAACCACTAAAGGTCTTTTATGTTATACTAGTTTACAGAGATTGAATGACTAAGTTCCATTTGATGAGTGGTTTAATTCCATAACCTGTTTCATTTGTAAAAGTGGTTTGATCCCATAACCATTCCATTTGTAAAAGTGGTTTAGTCCCATAAACCGTTTCCTTTGTATAAGTGGTTAAATCCCATAACCTGTTTCTTTTGAAAGAGTGGTTTAATTCCATAAACCGTTTCATTTGTAAAAGTATTCTTAGTTATATGTGCTCTATGGTAAAAACCTTAGTATTAATCCTGGAAAATATTATATTATCCATAATACTGCCTTGTGGTTTTAAATGTTCAAAAACAGAAGTACAAGTATATTTACCATACTTGATATCAAGATACGTAGCTTTTACTGTAAGTAAAACTACAGAAGGTATATTTGGTCGGGATGTAATTATCTTTTCTTACTGTTTTAAGAGAAGTATATTACTTATTAATTCACTCGTTGTTTTATCCATGTGAGTTCTATTAACCATACTAATATGACTGATATGCCTGCGGTGACGTTCTTCAGGCGTAGTAATGGAATGATATTTGACACCCTAGGCCTGCCGGCCAAACTGTAGCGAACAGTAGAGGTGCGGGATTGTCAGTCCCATATAGATCTATACACAAATTCATGCTCTCCCTACAAGAGATTCTGGTTAATAGGTCAGGACTTAAAGTCGTACTTAGATAAGTACACCGTGAAGGGTCTCACAAATTTATTGTTTCAACGAGATTTACGATGTATTATTACCCCTTGATTGATAACCCTGGTACTCTGTATCGTACCTTTGTTAATGCAAACTCGGTATGATGTATTATTACCCCGTGATTGCTAACCCTGGTACTCTGTATCGTACCTTTGTTAATGCAAACCCGGTATGTTGTATCTTTACTTCTTTAATATGTTATTCGTATATTAAAGGCATTATACATATCCTGGTATAGATAAATGAATTGTTGGTAATTTCCTTGGAAAGTATATAGTCGTGAATCATACTTGTATATTTAGTTTTGAATCATAAATTATACCAATTATAATTTATATGCTCTAATCAATTAGCATGATTTCTCATGGATGAATACATTTGCTCAGCCCGATACAAAGGTGGTGATACCAAAAGGAGTAACCTTTTGTACTCATATATAATATATATATATATATATATATATATATATATATATATATATATATATATATATATATATATATATATATATATATATATATATAATTAAGAAGGAAACGACCTTCGGACAAATAACACAACCTTAACTCCACATCCAAACAAGGAAAAAGGAAATAAGATAATTCATTAGGTCTAAGCCCTTTAAATCTTATTTATATATTTATACATATATAAACATGATTTTTGGCATCTATAATTTGAAATATTTTATAAAACATTTTTCAAAGAATTTAACGGAGTTTACATGACTTTAAGTATTTAACATGGCTTTAAGTCATTTTGGATGTATTTGGTAATTCTTGAAAGCATACGGAAACTATTTGCGTGATTATTATCACATACAGTTATTAACACAATTTAATATTGTGTTAAACTTGTATTCACCCCCTAAAAAGCGTTTAGAAACCATTAAAAATGTAAATTATAGGGGTATGAACTCACCTTGATAAGCGGTGATTCGGGCAGCGTTTCGTTTCCCGGAAAAAGAGTTTGTGTGACGAAAAACCGGCTTAAATTGGGCAGAGTTTTGACAGGAGAGAGGATGAATTCTCGAGAATTACATGGCTCCGGGGCTTGCTTCGGGCTTTGGATGTGATACCGGGGCCTTTGGGGGTCGTGAGAAAGTCGAGGGGGTGAAAAGGTGAAAAATGGTGAAAATTGGGGTGAAAAACCTCTCAAATCCGAGAAGTCTCGCACCCTTTATATAGGGGTGCGAGGGTGCGGTCCGAAGTGGGACAGGTGGCGAGGGCGAGGAGTCAGCATCACATGCGTCAGAAGGAGGGTTGTACACGAGGCAAGGCTTCGGACATGGCAGCTTCTGAGTGGACCGGACTTCGGTCTAATAGGAGAAGGCCACGTTGCGAGGGGGTGTCCGAGGAGCATCCGCGGGGTGTCTCATGCGAGGGTTGTCAGCTGCCTATTGGACCTCGGTCTCGGTCCAATCAGATGTGACACGGCGAACTTCGGTCCAACCAGAGGATGACACGTGGAGGCCTCGCATGCGAGGGTGACGTAGCGTTACTGTTCATGCGAAAATTCCCGATTTTTGCTATTTTTCTTTATTTTTTTGCCAAAACTTGTAAAATTCATAACGTTTGCATACGAACTCCGTTTTTGACGTTCTTTATATGCACGCGTAGGTAAAATTATACTCTATGACTTTCGTTTAGACTTCGTCGGATAATTTTGACTTTATTTTTAATATTATTATTTTAAACAGACCGGGACGTGAATCCGTTATAAACTCATAACTTCTTCATACGACGTCCGTTTTTGTCTGTCTTTTTACCGTTGTACTACTAATGACGAGACCTTCAATTCTCATTTAGGTTGTGTCGGCTAAAAACCACTCGATCTTTATTTCGAGTTTTTAGCTGTACATTGCTATACTAAAACTTCGAAAAATCATAACTTCCTCATACGAAGTCAGATTTTGGTGTTCTTTTTATGAAAGTTCTCGATTTAACATAAACCATAACTTTCATTTAGATTAGTAAGGCTAAAAATCCTTTTATCGAAAATTCGCTTTTTACACGGAACAGTGTTTTGCCGGTTTTATCGCGGATCTTCGATTGGTCATAACTTCTTCGTTATAACTCGGATTTCAGTGTTCTTTATACTTTTGGAAACCTTGTTACAATCTCTACCACTTGGTTCATCCCAATTACGATTATTGATGAATTTATTTTTGACCAAAATTTGACTGGTGTCACATTATCCCCCCGTTAGAGGGAATTTCGTCCCGAAATTAACTCTAAAATGATACTCATGGACTAGGTCTAATCTTCTCTTTCCCAAGTGAATTCAGGTCCCCGGTTTGTAATACATCGAACCTTCACTAACGGGATAAGACTTTGCGTGGTTCTTTAGATTTCCCTATCCATGGTTTTTATTGGTTCTTCTACAGAGTGTAGACTTTTATATAACTTGATTTCATCAAGTGAAATAACAAGTTTTTTTATCGGATAGACACCTCTTAAGATTAGATATGTGAAAGATGAGATGAATGTTATTAAGTTTTTGTGGTAGTCTAATTTTAAAGGTACAAGACCGATTCTGGTAATAACCTCAAATGGTCTTATTTACTTTGAGTTTTGTATTTCACGCTTTATAAAGCGCATCTTGTCTTTCCTGAGTAAGACCTTCATATGACAAGGTCATCAATCCTGGAATTCCAAGGGTTTTCATTTATCGAAGTCGTAGCTTCTCTGGTTAACTCTGGAAGCTTTATGGCGCTTCCCGATTCGTATTTTGTTTTTGGTAGTTTCTCGGATGAATTCCAGATCAGCAAGGGTGTTGTGTTGAAATTGGATCTCTAGCTAGTTGCGTATTACCTAATTTAGCCCAGTGCAGATGGGATCTGTACTTGTGACCACATAAGGTTTTGAATGGAGCAACTTGAATGCTAGTGTGATAATGGTCTCGACTAATTGGTAAATGGGTATCCCATTCTTTACCATAGCTGATCCCATCGAATCATGACTACTCTAGCTCCTAGAGATTTTTGAGTGACGGCCTGAACTAGAAGATGATTCTATTATCTCAGTGGAGATAACAGATATTCTCATACCATGCTCTCATACGTTCCAGTTATCTTCTCTACTAGCCACATTTTCAGGTCTCACGACTTCCTGTTGAGCCTCCTTACTTTGTGTAGAGAGATTTGAATGGGTTATCATAGTCAATGATTGGAACTATGACCTAGGTACTCTTTTCGACTTAGGGTGTTAGTTACTATATTGGCTTTGTCGAGATGATAACGAATTTCAATTTCGTAGTCATTTAGTAGCTCGACCCACTGTCGTGGTCTCATGTTGAATTCTACCTAGTAGAATACATGATGTTGGCTTTTGCTCCGAAGTTCCTGATCAGACTCATACTTGGCTCATCCATCATCACCTCATGTATACAAGTCGTATATAATTTAGATTTCCCAAAACGTTCAGATGGGTGACTCTACCCCAGGTCCACAACCAAACAAGGAACATGAGATAGGGCGGAAGCACACATCCTTAATCTTGTCAAGTTTAACTTATATACCACCCTCGTGTATACACTTAGCAACGATAGATCAAGTTAATGAGTTCTTAGTCTCTATTCTTGAACTTGACCTGTGGTACAATGATTTTCCTATGAGATCTATTGAGGTATTTCAGTATTTATTGACTTCTAAGACTACATCTGTGCTTTTTCGTTTGAAGTTTCATGTCTAATAAGTAGGCCAGAATGGCGTGGTACTCTTCTCATGGGTACTTCTGAAGTTTTGAAACGAGAGGAAACCTAAGGGTTTTGTGTTATGGATTGAAAGAATTTTATCTTACGGCTGATTAAGGAAAAGTTCTCTTATACAGCTTAAGAATTTTCACATGGTAAGGGCCAGGCCAAACCATGTCGAATGAGGATGTCAGAATTTCCTCGATGAAATAGATATTAAGTCGTTCTGGGATGAATGATTACTAGAATGATATCCTACGTACCTAAGTTTTCCGCGCTTCTGGTTTTATTCTGTTATTATCACTACGAACCCCTTATTGATTCGAAGTTGGTGGGTACTACCAATACAAGGGTTCTGATAATTTGAAATTATGAACTTTCATCAAACGATCCTTACTAGGTCTCTCTATAATTGCTTGGTGCATACAAGTCATGTATAATTAAGATTGGTAAGACCTTAGACTGGGCAACCCTGCCCTAAATCCACAACCAAACAAGGAACAGGAAATGAGGCGGGATTACTCACTCTAACTCTACAAATCTTAATTATAAATGACCCTTAGGTATACACTAAGTTATCATAGATTACCTGTTAGGGTTTCAAATTTTTATATGTGTTATGATTTAGTTTGAACGGAAGAGTAATCATAATTATAAATAGTTATCGGGGTTTGGAAGCGTACCAAAATATAGCAGGGTTCTTTGATGCTTTCCTATGTATTGGGATCAAAATCCTCTTGCTCCCCCGTAGTTCTTCTTTGTTGGACAGTCCCTCTTGTAATGTCCTGTTTCACCACAAAGGTGACATATGGGAATGGTTCCAACATCAGTATTTGAAGTGATAAACTCGACCGGAGTTCTACAGATGCGGGCGGTATGCCCCTTTATGTTGCATCTATTGCAATGCAGGTCTCGGCAAACTCCATGATGATGGTAGTTGCACTTGCTGCAGTGTGGGAGGTTTCCTAAGTACGGCTTGGTTGGTGCTAGAATAACATGGTTGATGGGGGTATTGACTGCCCAGTTCATTGCCCTATGTTAGGTTCTTAAGTTGAACAACTCATTTTCAAGTTCTCGAACTTTCGTTTAAGGATATTAGGCTTAAGGTTTGAGGTGTCCTTACAAGTAGGTGCTTATGGTTGTACTTGGTCATCACCACTATCGGGGTTACCGATAGCATTACTACTAACATTTGCATTGTTAGCATTAAGGTGTGCCATGACAGGTGTTACAGCTACTGTGACCGCAGCTTGAAACGTAGCTGCATATATCTGAAGGATTGGTGTTTTGCTGGTGGGTTGGTTACACTTCTTTGGAGGCATGATTCTGTTATATGATAAGAAAATGAGTTCGTGAACGACTATCGTGTCTATAGATGTATTCTAACCATTTGTATCTATGTATTAATCTTTCGTTTTGTTATATTGTTCTTAATGATTCGACCTGCATCCCTATGATGCAGTCCTGGTAAGGAATATAGTTAAGTTTCTAGAATGGTTAGGAACCAAGTATCATCCGAACTAAGTTACCTTCGCTTGGTGGATATCGTTTCCTAATTTTTGAAAATATTCGAAAACAATTCATAACAGTGTCTACATAGAATAGACTTATGAATTTGAGAAGTAATCACCATCAATTAAGATTTCGTGATCTGATTTATGCTCATTAGCTATGACAGGAAAAGAGGATAAGCTCCAAACCTAATGTGAGTAATGAAATCACTAACTCACTAGGTTGAACCGATTTACTAGTTATTACTTAGATGAAATGGTGCTCAAACTCTTCACAAATCATGCGTGGTTTTCCTTTGTTCTCTATTTTATTCTCTCCTGGTATTGATTTATTCTCTCCTGGTATCTATACGGTGTTTTTCTCCTCTGTAGGTATATTGAATTCCCGGGCTGTCTTACTTCCGATTCTGACCCTGGTCCCCATTGCTTCGTGATGAAGATTTTGAATCTCTGAAGTTTATGCGAATCTCTCATTGGTGTCCTTAATAGGGTAAGGGAACTAAATGATTTCTATAGTTTATGTACTTCTTATATGTTTCTTTCTTGGGATTCCCCTAATGAAATTTTGTTGGATCCTCCTTGACTCTTCTATTGATTTCCAGAGTATTTATCTAAGGGGTTTATACGAGAATGGGAATGTCTAAAGAATCTATGAGAGAATTTTAATTTCTTACAAAGGTGATCCTTCCTGGTCCTCCTATAATCACATGGGGTGTACCGATTATATGTAATCCAGATCAAATAGACCTTCGAATAAGTAATCCTACTCTAAAACCACATCCAAACAAGGAAAAGGAAGTAGAGTGAAAATCACCTAATCTAAGTCCATAAAATCTCGGCTATATATAACCTTAACGTATCCACTTAGTACTTATAGACTTATCAGAAAAGATCTTTTTAACATTTCCCAAAAGTTTATTTAAAATACTTCCATGGTATTTGATTCTTGGACTTCCAGTTATTAAAAGTTGATAAGTTTTCAATTTTCTTGTTATAGCATCCTAAAATACTCCTATAGTATTTTAACCTTTGTGTTTGGTTCTACAATTCATCTAGTACCTAGGTAAGTTTTAGACTTGTTGCAACAATACAATCACTCCTAAACACATGTTGGTCATATCTCAAATGAATATAGTTGATCAGGCTATATTGATCCCATATATGATTACATAACTGTCTAGGTTTAACTGTAATGTTCAACATCCAAATACTTTTGTTTTGTTCCTCTTGTGAACTCATTCTAGTATATATATTCTGCATGTACTTATACTTTTATAAAATATTGTTATATTTTTAAAGTATAACTCTTGGTCAGAGTGTTTTTATCTCAATGGGTTTATAGTTGTATATCTTTTATGACTGATATACTGAGTTCACTATAAACAATGCTCTGATACCAATCTGTCACACCCCAAACCAGAACGGCGGAAACGTTCGGGGGCGGAGGACTTCATGTAAGTATCACAACACATGCAATATAGTAATCCAAGTACAAACAACCATTTGCATTAATAAGTATAAGTTTTACATAAGTGTTTAAACATTACATATTCAAACACCAAAGTAGGTACAGTAGAAGACAAGAGTCGCGGTACGGTACTAGGTAGTCTTCTCAAGAGCTTCGGGAGTGTACCTGTCTACTGGATTCCTGAGAATAAAAGTTATTTGAAAAGAGTATATCAACATTTAAGTTGGTGAGTTCATAAGTATTTTAGTTCTGTAAAGTATACTCTAGGTTCTTTGGAAAAGTTCACTAGTTCATCTAGAAAATCCTATATTTCCTGAGGTGATAAACTAATAACCTCAATAGTTTCCCTCTGTAATTACTTAGTTTATATTAATTATGTATAACCAACCTAATATCGAATTCACAGTCAAATGGGTGTATCTGCCCTAAGCCCACAACCAAACAAGGAACAGGAAGTAAGGCGGAAGTCACACATTTCACTGTCAATCAGATATTACTTATATATAACTCTGATGTAATAACCATGGACTTATAGAATTAACCACTAAAGGTCTTTTATGTTATACTAGTTTATAGAGATTGAATGACTAAGTTCCATTTGATGAGTGGTTTAATTCCATAACCTGTTTCATTTGTAAAAGTGGTTTAATCCCATAACCATTCCATTTGTAAAAGTGGTTTAGTCCCATAAACCGTTTCCTTTGTATAAGTGGTTAAATCCCATAACTTGTTTCTTTTGAAAGAGTGGTTTAATTCCATAAACCATTTCATTTGTAAAAGTATTCTTAGTTATATGTGCTCTATGGTAAAAACCTTAGTATTAATCCTGGAAAATATTATATTATCCATAATACTGCCTTGTGGTTTTAAATGTTCAAAAACAGAAGTACAAGTATATTTACCATACTTGATATCATGATACGTAGCTTTTACTGTAAGTAAAACTACAGAAGGTATATTTGGTCGTGATGTAATTATCTTTTCTTACTGTTTTAAAAGAAGTATATTACTTAGTAATGCACTCGTTGTTTTATCCATGTGAGTTCTATTAACCATACTAAGATGACTGATATGCCTGCGGCGACGTTCTTCAGGCGTCGTAATGGAATGATATTTGACACCGTAGACCTGCCGGCCAAACTGTAGCGAACAGTAGAGGTTCGGGATTGTCAATCCCATATAGATCTATACAAAAATTTACGCTCTCCCTACAAGAGATTCTGGTTAATAGGCCAGGACTTAAAGTCGTACTTAGATAAGTACACCGTGAAGGGTTTCACAAATTTATTGTTTCAACGAGATTTACGATGTATTATTACCCCGTGATTGCTAACCCTGGTACTCTGTATCGTACCTTTGTTAATGCAAACCCGGTATGATGTATTATTACCCCGTGATTGCTAACCCTGGTACTCTGTATCGTACGTTTGTTAATGCAAACCCGGTATGATGTATCTTTACTTCTTTAATATGTTATTCATATATTAAAGGCATTATACATATCCTGGTATAGATAAATGAATTGTTGGTAATTTCCTTGGAAAGTATACAGTCGTGAATCATACTTGTATATTTAGTTTTGAATCATAAATTATACCAATTATAATTTATATGCTCTAATCTAATTAGCATGATTTCAAATAGATGAATACATTTGCTCAGCCCGATACAAAGGTGTTGATACCAAAAGGAGTAACCTTTTGTACTCATATATGTATAATATATATATAATTAAGAAGGAAATGACCTTCGGAAAAATACACAACCTTAACTCCACATCCAAACAAGGAAAAAGGAAATAAGATAATTCATTAGTTCTAAGCCCTTCAAATCTTTTTTGTATATTTATACATATATAAACATGATTTTTGGCATTTATAATTTGAAATAGTTTATAAAACATTTTTCAAAGAGTTTAACGGAGTTTACATGACTTTAAATATTTAACATGGCTTTAAGTCATTTTGGATGTATTTGGTAATTCTTGAAAGCATACGGAAACTATTTGCGTGATTATTATCACATACAGTTATTAACACAATTTAATATTGTGTTAAACTTGTATTCACCCCCTAAAAAGCGTTTAGAAACCATTAAAAATGTAAATTATAGGGGTATGAACACACCTTGATTAGCGGTGATTCGGGCAGCGTTTCGTTTCCCGGAAAAAGAGTTTGTTTGACGAAAATCCGGCTTAAATTGGGCAGAGTTTCGACAGGAGAGAGGATGAATTTTCGAGAATTACGGGGCTCCGGGGCTTGCTTTGGGCTTTGGATGTGATACCGGGGCCTTCGGGGTCGTGAGAAAGTCGAGGGGGTGAAAAGGTGAAAAATGGTGAAAATTGGGGTGAAAAACCTCTCAAATCTGAGAAGTCTCGCACCCTTTATATAGGGGTGCGAGGGTGCGGTCCGAAGTGGGATAGGTGACGAGGGCGAGGAGTCAGCATCACATTTGTCAGAATGAGGGTGGTACACGAGGCAAGGCTTCGGACATGGCAGCTTCTGAGTGGACCGGACTTTGGTCCAATAGGAGAAGGCCACGTTGCGAGGGGGTGTCTGAGGAGCATCCGTGGGGTGTGTCATGCGAGGGTTGTCGGCTGCCTATTGGACCTCGGTCTCGGTCCAATCAGATGGTGACACGGCGAACTTCAGTCCAACCAGAGGATGACACGTGGAGGCCTCGCATGCGAGGGTGACGTGGCGTTACTGTTCATGCGAAAATTCCCGATTTTTGCTATTTTTCTTTATTTTTTTGCCAAAACTTGTAAAATTCATAACGTTTGCATACGAACTCCGTTTTTGACGTTCTTTATATGCACGCGTAGGTAAAATTATACTCTACGACTTTCTTTTAGACTTCGCCGGCTAATTTTGACTTTATTTTTAATATTATTATTTTAAACAGGCCAGGACGTGAATCCGTTATAAATTCATAACTTCTTCATACAACGTCCGTTTTTGTCTGTCTTTTTACCATTGTACTACTAATGATGAGACCTTCAATTCTCGTTTAGGTTGTGTCGGCTAAAAACCACTCGATCTTTATTTCGAGTTTTTAGTTGTACACTGCTATACTAAAACTTCGAAAAATCATAACTTCCTCATACGAAGTCAGATTTTGGCGTTCTTTTTATGAAAGTTCTCGGTTTAACATAAACTATAACTTTCATTTAGATTGTTTAGGTTAAAAAGACTTTTATCGAAAATTCGCTTTTTACACGGAACAGTGTTTTGCCGGTTTTATCGCGGATCTTCGATTGGTCATAACTTCTTCGTTATAACTCGGATTTCAGTGTTCTTTATATTTTTGGAAACCTTGTTACAATGTCTACCACTTGGTTCATCCCAATTATGATTATTGTTCAATTTATTTTTGACCAAAATTTGACTGGTGTCACAACCTCGTCTCTTAAAATAATATTATTTGCTGAAACCGGGATGTTTTCTCCAAAATCGGGTTTCAAGCGGGCAGAGTTTCGGCTCGAAAACTATATTTCTCGGGATCTTCGGGGCTTCGGGGCTTGCTTCGGGTCTCGGGATTAATACTGGGGCTTCGGGGGTAAAGCTTGCACGTAAAACGAGGTAAAACGAATGAGAGAGAAAGAAATTAGCAACCAAATTCGGCTGGGGTCAATTTCTATTTATAGGGCTGAATCCTCGCGTTACGCTGGGCATAACTCGCAAGTACGCGGGGCGTAATGCCTCTTTCATGCGTACGCTAGGCGTACCATGCCTTACGCTGGTCATAGTTCGGATAATAATGCTACGTGGCGAGCTTTGGGTGGTGCTACGCGGCTCTCTCTCGGACCACACAAGGCCGAAGTACGTCGAGCGTACTCAAAGGTTACGTGGGGCGTACCCTTCGGATCAGATGGGTGAGTCACGGATTTGGATATTATCCGAATATGTAATAAAATTTATATATTTTAATTATTTAAAAAATTCAGAAAATCATATCTTCCTCATACGAGCTCCGTTTTTGACGTTCTTTATATTCACGCGTAGGTGAGACTATGCTCTTCAACTTTCGTTTAGACTCCGTCAGCTAATTTTGACTTTAATTTTATTATATTATTTTTAGTATGCCGGGATACGAAAACTCCGTTATAAATTCATAACTCATTCATCTGACGTCCGTTTTCGTCTGTCTTTTTATCGTTGCACTACTAATAACAAGATATTTGATTCCCGTTTAGATTGTTTCGGCTAAAAATAACTCGATCTAAAATTTGAGTTTCGGGCTGCATACAGCTAAGCTGAAATTTATATTCTGTCTATGTGTAGATGGACTTCTTATACTTATATAAGAAGTAGGTATATATCTTGTTATATAGATATATTTTACCTAGATAGTAAAGTGACCCATTTAGGAATTCCATGAACCAAGCACTTTTCTTTTAACTCAGTGGTAGAGTAATGACATGGTAAAGCGTAAGCCCTCGGTTCAAATCCGATAAGGGGCTTTGTATTTTTTTCAGTCATAGTATTCATATTTGAAAGAAGAATAGCGATATTATTAATAGTAATAAAAAATAGTAATAAAAAAGTAACCAACTGTATAATATTATCGTCTAATGAGTTATAGTATATTAGTTGTTAGAGTATATTAGTTATAGTTATCACGAATAATGATAAGTCATCTGTTGAATCATCAAATCTTCCTATTTTCAATTAGGCCAATGAAATCAATAGTAAAGATTATAGATCAATCAAAGAAAAATAAGTGGACCTGACCCATTGAATCATTACTATATCCGCTATTATGATATTCAAATTCAATAGAGATGAAATTGGAACAAGTTGACCTTTTATTTATTTTCATTTCTTTGGACTCCGCAAGAATTTGTCGATATTTCCAATTCAATTGTATACGAAGTCAAATTTGGACGTTCTTTTTTTGCACACTCTTGGTTTAACAAACTCTACGACTTTTGATTAGATCACTAAGGCTAAATATCGCTCTAATGTAAATTCACTTTTTACGTCGCGCTGTGTCGTGCGGGTTCTGTCGCGAAACTTCGACAGGTCATAACTTCTTTGTTTTAACTCGGATTTCAACGTTCTTTATATGTACGGAATCCTTGTAACATATACTACAACTTAGTTAAGACTAATCCTCCTAAATAATCTTCTATCAAAAAGCCATTTTTGATGTTCCTTGTCTCTAAATTGACTAGCCCTGATCTATGGGCGTTACAATAATGTAAGCATTTGATAACCATCACTTTTAAGGATTTCTTATGCTTTGTAAATGATCAAATCAATTTCAAAAACCCTTTGAAAAGATGTTACATTGTTGTTTATAAAACTCCATTTTTAAAGTACATGCATAACTCAGTAGATAATCGAGTCTTTTCTACAAATCAGGGACAGTTCAAAACAAACATACTAGTAAACTATAATAGGTATAGTTTATGGGTTTAGTTCATACTATAACTAGAACAGGGAGGAACATACTATAACAAGAACAGGAAGGAACATACTATAACAAGAACAAGATAAAAATAATGTGAAACCACTACTTCACGGCATAGCAATATACTTGTTATGTTGCGTTTTGTAACCAGAGTCTCCTGGAAGGAGAGCGTCAGTTTGTGTATAGATCTATACGGGATTGACCATCCTACACCTTGTTGCTAGTTACAGTGGGACCTGTAGGTCTACGAGTGACAAATGCCATACCATTTCGATGTATTTGGAACGTCATGTTTTATACTAGTCAAGAAAGCATGGTTACAACCACATCACATTTTAACCTTAATTAAGAAATTGGTCTTAAGGTAGTTAGTGCTTCAGTAGTTACTTTATACAACATTACTGTACACTTTCATTTTTCCCATTACATTCATATAGTGATATTCTCACATAAAAGGTAATGCAAACTGTTTTCTAGTAAAGGTAGTCATAAAATTAGGAAAACATACATTATTAGAAAAGACAAACAAACAAAACAGTCGAGTCTTGGTACATTTAGTTAGAAGGGGGCCTATAATACTAACTTTATGATTCCTCGGTGGATACATTATGTGACACCAGTCAAATTTTGGTCAAAATTTATTGATATATAATCATAATTGGGATGAACCAAGTGGTAGAGTTTGTAACAAGGTTTCCAAAAATATAAAGAACACTGAAATCCGAGTTATAACGAAGAAGTGATGACCAATCGAAAATCCACGATAAAACCGGCAAAACACTGTTCAGTGTAAAAAGCGAATTTTCAATAAAAGGCTTTTTAGACTTAACAATCTAAATAAAAGTTGTAGAATATGTTAAACCGAGAACGTTCATAAAAAGAACGTCAAAATCTGACTTCGTATGAGGAAGTTATGATTTTTCGAAGTTTCGGTTTAGCAGTAGACAGCTAAAAATTCGAAATATAAATCGATCGATATTTAGCCGATGCAACTTAAACGATAATCGAAGGTCTCGTCAAAAGTATCACAACGGTAAAAAGACAGACGAAAACGGACGTCGGATGAAGAAGTTATGAATTTTTAACGGATTTTCCTGTCCCGGTCTGTTAAAAATTATAATATTAAAAATAAATTCAAAATTAGCTGACAAAGTCTAAACGAAATTCGTAGAGTATAATTTTACCTACGCGTGCATATAAAGAACGTCAAAAACGGAGTTCGTATGCAAAAGTTATGAATTTTAGAAGTTTTTGGCTAAAAACCGAGAAAAATCGCATAGTCACTATTCTACCACGTCACCCTCGCATGCGAGGCTGCCGCGTGTCATCTTCGGGTTGGACCGCAAATCGCTGTGTCACCATTGAATTGGACCGTAGCTGCGGTCCAGTAAGAAGCATACACCTTCACATCGGACACCCCCTTCGCATACGTGGCCTTCTCCTATTGGACCGAAGTCCGGTCCACTCAGAAGCTGCCATGTCCGAAGCCTCGCCTCGTGTACCACCCTCCTTCCGACATGTGTGCTACTGACTCCTCGCCCTCGCCACCTGTCTTCTTCGAACCGCACCCTCGCACCCCTATATAAAAGGTGCGAGACTTCTCGGATTTGAGAGGTTTTTCACCCCAATTTTCACCATTTTTCACCTTTTCACCCCCTCGACTTTCTCACGACCCCCGAAGGCCCCGGTATCACATCCAAAGCCCGAAGCAAGCCCCAGAGCCCCGTAATTCTCGAGAATTCATCCTCTCTCCTGTCGAAACTCTGCCCGATTTAAGCCGGTTTTTCGTCAAACAAACTCTTTTTCCGGGAAACGAAACGCTGCCCGAATCACCGCTTATCAAGGTGAGTTCATACCCCTATAATTTACAGTTTTAATGGTTTCTAAATGCTTTTTAGGGGGGGAATACAAGTTTAACACAATATTAAATTGTGTTAATAAATGTATGTGATAATAATCACGCAAATAGTTTCCGTATGCTTTCAAGAATTACCAAATACATCCAAAATGACTTAAAGCCATGTTAAACATTTAAAGTCATGTAAACTCCGTTAAATTCTTTGAAAAATGTTTTATAAACTATTTCAAATTATAAATGCCAAAAATCTTGTTTATATATGTATAAATATATAAATAAGATTTGAAGGACTTAGGACTAATGAATTATCTTATTTCCTTTTCCTTGTTTGGATGTGGAGTTAAGGTTGTGTTATTTGTCCGAAGGTCGTTTCCCTCTTAATTATATATATTATACATATATTAGTATAAAAAGGTCACTTGTTTTGGTATCATTACCTTTGTATCGGGCTGAGCAAATGTGCTCATCCATGAGAAATCATGCTAATTAGATTAGAGCATATAAATTATAATTGGTATAATTTATGATTCAAAACTAAATATACAAGTATGATTCACGACTGTATACTTTCCAAGGAAATTACCAACAATTCATTTATCTATACCAGGATATGTATAATGCCTTTAATATATGAATAACATATTAAAGAAGTAAAGATACATCATACCGGGTTTGCATTAACAAACGTACGATACAGAGTACCAGGGTTAGCAATCACGGGGTAATAATACATCATACCGGGTTTGCATTAACAAAGGTACGATACAGAGTACCAGGGTTAGCAATCACGGGGTAATAATACATCGTAAATCTCGTTGAAACAATAAATTTGTGAAACCCTTCACGGTGTACTTATCTAAGTACGACTTTAAGTCCTGGCCTATTAACCAGAATCTCTTGTAGGGAGAGCGTAAATTTTTGTATAGATCTATATGGGACTGACAATCCCGCACCTCTACTGTTCGCTACAGTTTGGCCGGCAGGTCTACGGTGTCAAATATCATTCCATTACGACGCCTGAAGAACGTCGCCGCAGGCATATCAGTCATCTTAGTATGGTTAATAGAACTCACATGGATAAAACAACGAGTGCATTACTAAGTAATATACTTCTTTTAAAACAGTAAGAAAAGATAATTACATCACGACCAAATATACCTTCTGTAGTTTTACTTACAGTAAAAGCTACGTATCATGATATCAAGTATGGTAAATATACTTGTACTTCTGTTTTTGAACATTTAAAACCACAAGGCAATATTATGGATAATATAATATTTTCCAGGATTAATACTAAGGTTTTTACCATAGAGCACATATAACTAAGAATACTTTTACAAATGAAACAGTTTATGGAATTAAACCACTCTTTCAAAAGAAACGGGTTATGGGATTTAACCACTTATACAAAGGAAACGGTTTATGGGACTAAACCACTTTTACAAATGGAACGGTTATGGGATTAAACCACTTTTACAAATGAAACAGGTTATGGAATTAAACCACTCATCAAATGGAACTTAGTCATTCAATCTGTGTAAACTAGTATAACATAAAAGACCTTTAGTGGTTAATTCTATAAGTCCTTAGTTATTACATCAGAGTTATATATAAGTAATATCCGATTGACAGTGAAATGTGTGACTTCCGCCTTACTTCTTGTTCCTTGTTTGGTTGTGGGCTTAGGGCAGATACACCCATTTGACTGTCAATTCGATATTAGGTTATGCATAATTAATATAAACTAAGTAATTACAGAGGGAAACTATTGAGGTTATCAGTTTATCACCTTAGGAAATATAGGATTTTCTGGAGGAACCAGTGAACTTTTCCAAAGAACCTAGAATATACTTTACAGAACTAAAATACTTATGAACTCACCAGCTTAAATGCTGATATACTATTTTTAAATAACTTGTATTCTCAGGAATCCAGTAGATAGGTACACTCCCGAAGCTCTTGAGAAGACTACCTAGTACCGTACCGCGACTCTTGTCTTCTACTGTACCTACTTTGGTGTTTCAATATGTAATGTTTAGACACTTATGTAAAACTTATACTTATTAATGCAAATGGTTGTTTGTACTTGGATTACTATATTGCATGTGTTGTGATACTTACATGAAGTCCTCCGCCCCCGAACGTTTCCGCCGTTCTGGTTTGGGGGTGTGACACATTAGGGATATATATTAATCGGATCCGACAGATAGTAGGATGTGTGCTTTCCGCCTCATTTCCTATTCCTTGTTTGGTTGTGGTTTTAGGGCAGATTCATACTATCGATGTTCTGTTTGCTCTGGATTTTATATACCTTGTATCCATTTAGTACTCATAGAAGGAATTGTAGAGTCATTTTTACTTATCATTCATCACATCAGAAAATATAGGATTTTCTGGAGGAACAGGCGAACCTTTCGAAAGAGCTTACAGTTTACTTTTCATCACTAAAATACTTATGAAGTCACCAACTTAAATGTTGATCTACTCTTTCTAAATAACTTGTATTATCAGGAAACTAGTAGACAGGTACACACATTGGGATTCAGAAGATGGAGTATAGTAGCTTCGTGTCTTGTTTTGTTACTTACTTTTGGAGTTAATCTTTTGTGAATCATATACACTGTAAAAAAATTTAATATTAATGCAATGGTTGTTTGTTGATTTGATTACTATGATGCATGGGTTGTGATACTAAGCATGACGTCCTACGCCCCCAAACGTTTCCGTCGTTCCGGTTTGGGGGTGTGACAGATTGGTATCAGAGCATTGTTTATAGTGAACTAAGTATATCATCCTATAAAAGATACACAACTATAAATGCAATGGGGCCGAAGTGCTCTGATTAAAAGTATATTTTGAAAATATAACAAAATTTTATAAATGTATACATACCTGCTTATACATATATACATACTAGAAAAAGTATCACAAGAAGATCAGAACAGAAGTATTTAAAGGTTGGACACTACGGTTAAACCTGGACAGTTATGTAATCATATCTAGGATCAATATAGTCTGATCAACTATATATATATATATATATATATATATATATATATATATATATATATATATATATATTGAGATATGACCAACATGTGTTTGGGAGTGATGTGGTGTTGCAACAGTCTTAAAACTTACCTAACTATATATACGAAGGACTTCTAAATCAGAACATAAAGTTAAAATACTATAGAAGTATTTTATGATACTATAAGATAACAACAAGTTTAAAACTTACCAAGTTCATTACATTAAAATACTATAGGAGTATTTTAGGCACTATAAATAACTTATGTGATAATTTAAAGACCTTTCTAGTAGGTTTATAATTCCGAAATGTATACTCCGAAGGTTTTATATAATTGTTGTTTTATAGACTTAGAATTGGTGATCTATGCTCTACTTCCTGTTCCTTGTTTGGTTGTGGTTTTAGAGTAGGATCACTTATTCGAAGGTCTATTTAATCTTAAATTATATACAACTTGTGTACACTGCACAATTATAGGAGGACCCGGTAGGGATCACCCCATAATGTTTCACTTAATCTCATAGATTCTTTAGAAGCTTCCATTCTTACACGACAAACCTAGATAGATGTAACCACTCCATCATAGCAGTCAACAGAGGAGTCGAGGAGGAACAAGTATGAGTTCATGAAGATTTTTTCCAAGAAGGGATCAGCCGAAGAAACCAAAAACGTCCTATGCGTCACACTAATAAATAATAACCTTAAATGAATTTGTGAGCTAGTGGAGACACTACTCACACTACGTGTTAGGATTATTTCTTTTCATACAGCCAGTAACGGATATTTAATTCACAGAATTCCATTCAAGGATAGCCACTTCTAATTCATAAAGTTTATTTTATATAGACTCCCGTTATGAATTGTTTTTCAGAACCCTATGAAAGTCAGAACCAGATACACTCAGAACTAGGATAACTTAGTCATTCAGCTTTCGACTTATAATCACTCCTATAGACTTATTTCCATCTTATCTTTGTATTCTTTTTAGCAAGAGATTCCTCATGGTAGACCTGTAAGGCATGTAGTCAATAGCACAATAGAGAACCCACCACCACAATATGACCCTGTTGCTTTCCAAGCAGTGATAATAGCCGCAACAACGGCTGCCATAGCTCAGATCTGCGCAAGTGGTACCAGTAGATGTAGTAGAGGTACCCACCTATCTAACCCCGGAGTTACCCACGGACACTCACAGGAGTGTTCGTACAAGGACTTCATGAACTGCAAACCCAAATCCTTTAATGAAAATGGGGGAGTCATTGCTTTAATGCGATGGTTCGAGAAAACAGATTCAGTTTTTGAAATCTGTCTGTGCCCAGAAGGGAGCAAAGTTAAGTTTGTTGCTTGCACCTTCTCCGACAGAGCCCTAACATGGTGGAATGGCCATGTTAAGTCACTAACCCTACCAGTGGCAAATGCGATGGGATGGGAGAACCTGAAAGAGATGAGGAGGGAAGAATACTACTCCAGAGGTGAGATTCAAAAGCTGGAGCAAGAACTATGGGAGCATACCATGTCCAACTCAGACATAGTAGCCTACACTGACAGGTTTAGCAACCTGGCAACACTATGCCCCGGGATGGTTACCTCGAAGAGTAAAAAGATAGAAAAGTACATCTGGGGTTTATCTACCCCGATTCAAGGGGATGTACTGTGTTCTAATACAACTACCCTTGATAGCGCCAAACGCTTGGCCCAGAGACTGATTGACCATGGAGTCCGCCATGGCGTGGTGATCCCCGTACCCGAGCCATCAGAGGGAGGGGGCTATAAATGAATTTCGGGGAAAAAGAGGAAGGAGCGAACAACACAGTAACACTCACAGGAGCAAACGGTTACTATACACGCCGCTACAACACCTTGCACTCCAGCACCTGTTAGTCGATATGCTGGAACTCTCCCGAAGTGTGGTAAGTGTAACTACCACCACACCGGAGTATGTCGGGAAATGCAGTACATGAATTGCCGCAGGAAGGGGCACACTGCCTGGTTCTGTAGGGCACTGGCACAACCGATCTCCCAAGTCCCCAGAGTTGAAGTAAACCAGGTTTGTTATGGTTGTGGTGAGACTGGGCATTACCAGAGGGACTGCCTGATAACGTAGAACTCTGGCGTAGATGGACGAATTCTGATGATCACCACAGGAGGAGCTGCCTCGGAATCACCAACAAACAACGGTACGTCTTCGAAATAAAAAAATTTACTTTAAAAATTTAATTTATATTTAATATAAGATTAAAATTGGGGATATTAAAAGTAATTATAATAACGCACTCGTCCGCACAAGTCACAACATTCATAACTAAAGATCCGTATAGGTAAGCTATGATGGCTAAGTATGTACATGAGGGTTGTGCATAGCTAAGATTTTGCAGGCTTAGAGTGAGTGATTCCGCCTTAATTCATAGTCCTTGTTTGGTTGTGGATTTAGGGTAGACTCACTCAGTCGACCATCTTATTCATCTTAATTATACATAACTTGTATGTCCCAAGCGATTATAGAGGTACCAAGGAGGATCATAATATAAAGCATCGACACTAGTTATCAAAACACTTTCACTGTTAGTACTCGCTCGTCGCGGTATGATTTGTGGTAGTGATTTTATCAAGGAGAAAACTGAAAGCACTAGAAAGTCTTCATATAATACATTGTCGAGCACGCTCGGGATACACCATCATATAACAAACGTTTCTTTCAAATCTACCTAACATTTGTTTCTGTAAAGAGTCCGTAGTCATCATTCATCATGGATTGACGTGGTCCTCACCATACCAAGTTCATGTGTTTCGAAAACCCATCACCTTAACCGACAAATTCATGAAACCCTCGTCATTCGTAACAACAACCCAACCCAAACCTCAGTATTGTCTCTTGCCTTCAAAACCCCGAAGCACTCATGCGAGGATTATCTTGCCCTCCGAAACCTTGCCACCATATACTCAGCAGACCTTCCCGAATGACCACTCGTCCAACAGATCAAGTTCAAGCATAGAAGCTAAGCACAAAAGCAAACCACCTATCACTATTAAGTATATGCACAAGGGTGGTATATAATTATGATTATGCGGATTTAGTATGTATGTTTCCGCCCTATCTCTTGTTCCTTGTTTGGTTGTGGACCAAGGGCAAAGTCGTACATCCGACCGTCTTAATAATCTTAATTATATACGACTCGTATACACAAGGTAATGATAGATGGACCAAATATGAATCTTATCATGAATGGTAGGGCAAAGTTTCCCAGGTCTACAAGTGGGTATTCTGCCATTTAGAGGAGCACGACCCCAGGAGTGCTGCTAAGAAAGTTAATTCCGGGACGAAATTCCATCTAACGGTGGGATGGTGTGACAAACCGTAAATTTTCTATCTTGTAAAGTCAATTCATTCAATCAAAAGTCATACTTGTTTCTGTTACCTTTTAGCCTTATTAAGGGTCATTTTAATGAGTTCTAAGACTAGTATACATTAGGGTTGCGTGTTAGGAAGTGAACCACGTAAGAACCAAGAGCCATAGAGAAGAACATTTGAGCCATAGAGCCTCAACAAGTGAGGTTCACGGACAAGGACCATGTTCACGTCCGTGAACCCCTCTTAGTGTTGGATAAGGTGTGTAAGTCCATAAATATATTTGGTATGTACTTGACCCGACCCGTGATGGTCCATTTGGGTTGCATGGCATCATGCATTTGGATAGACTTAATGAGAGAAATAACACTTGTGGTTTATTAATATATTATAAGTTCTAATATATTAATAGTATTATTTAATTAGTATTGATCAAGAATTAATTTGGAATTAATTAAGTGATCAAAAGATAACTAATTAAATATATGGGTTGATTGCGTAAATCATCCATAACTTATATAGTGGGCTAAAAGGCTCCATGGATTATCAAGTTGGGTTAAACCCATAGGATGCTCCATGGGAGTTACAAACCCATGGGTCATGGAAATGAAGAGTCATGTCACATTAGGGTTTACATGGTGTAATCCTAGATGTGATACACTATATAAAGGACATCATACTCACCAAAATCGGCTACAGACTAAGAACAAGAGATGGCAAGTCGGTTTATACAAGTGTTATACATACTCTAAGGTTATTCCAAAGCATTTGGTGTTGTGTGAAGCATTTGAGGCATCACACTTGGGGTGCTAGGCTCTCAAGGTTTTCAAGGAATCAAATCAACTACAAGGTATGTAATTCTAGCCAACTTTTAGATTAAAAGCTCCCCATGTATGCTAGATAGGATTATGAACCTTGGAAATCATATTTTGCATGTATTTTAGACAAACATAGATCCAAGATTTTCTAGGGTTGCATGTACACGTAGGTGTGTTAGAATGCTCATATCCCATCACTTAGGCCATGAAACCTTAGCATATATATGAGTTTTTGCCACTTTTCCTTCACTTCTTCTTCTCTTGGTCGCAAACACTCCATTCTCTCTCAAGTATCATAGTTCAAGAACACCATCTTTCACTCCTAAACACCCCCTTTCCTTTACTACTTAATAGAAGCTTAGTAGGATCTTCAAACACTCACCAAAACACCAAAATCTTCAAGTGTTCTTCATCATTTGGGTCGTGAACATCAAGTGGGCCGTGAACCACTCATCAAGTTGGGCCATGAACCATCAACTTGGGCCGTGAACACCATCGGGCCGTGAACCATCCTTCCTTTGGTCCGTGAACACTCCTTCAATCTGCTAACTTGCTTCTAGCACTCTTTTGGTGAGTTACTCTTGCATCCTAGGTTGTTTCCTATTAGATTCACTAATTACATGCCTATATGTATCAATATATGCCATTTAGGACTCGTTTGTGCCTCGGGACTTCATTTGTGGAACTTATCATCCTTATTCGAATCTTCAGTTGAATCACCCACATAAGGTGAGTTCATACCCCTATAATCAATCTTTTAAATGTTTTTAAATGCTTTTAAGGGAGGGGAATACAAGTTGAACACAATGATATTGTGTTAATATTTACCTGTGATAACCATCACTTTTAAGGATTTCTTATGCTTTGTTAATGATCAAATCAATTCAAAAAACCTTTGAAAGGATGTTACATTGTTTTATAAAACTCCATTTTAAAGTACATGCATAACTCAGTAGATAATCGAGTCTTTTCTACAAATCAGGGACAATTCAAAACAAACATACTAGTAAACTATAATAGGTATAGTTTAGGGGTTTAGTTCATACTACAACTAGAACAGGGAGGAACATACTATAACAAGAACAGGAAGGAACATACTATAACAAGAACAAGATAACAATAATGTGAAACCACTACTTCATGGCATAGCAATATACTTGTTATGTTGCGTTTTGTAACCAGAGTCTCCTGGAAGGAGAGCGTGAGTTTGTGTATAGATCTATACGGGATTGACCATCCTACACCTTGCTGCGAGCTACAGTGGGACATGCAGGTCTACGAGTGACAAATGTCATACGATTTCGATGTATTTGGAACGTCGTGTTTTATACTAGTCAATCAAGCATGGTTACAACCACATCACATTTTAACCTTAATTAACAAATTGGTCTTAAGGTAGTTAGTGCTTCAGTAGTTACTTTATAAAATATTACTGTACACTTTCATTTTTCCCATTACATTCATATAGTGATATTCTCACATAAAAGGTAATGCAAACTATTTTCTAGTAAAGATAGTCATAAACTAGGGAAAACATACATTATTACAAAAGACAAACAAACATAACAGTCGGGTCTTGGTACATTCAGTTAGAACTTAAAAGGAACTTAGAAGAGGGCCTATAATGCTAACTTTATGATTCCTCAGTGAATACATTAGGGATATATATTAATCGAATCCGACAGACAGTAGGATGTGTGCTTTCCGTTTCATTTCTTGTTCCTTGTTTGGTTGTGGGCTTAGAGCAGATTCACACAGTCTACTCTCTATTCGATCTTAGCTATATATATATATATATATATATATATATATATATATATATATATATATATATATATGTTGTATACACCTTGAAATCATAGGGAATAACTGGTATGGGTCAGGTCGTAGCATACAAATTCAGTATACCGCTTTCTAAGTACAAAAACATACTTTTCGGATAGAACATCATGTAGGAGAAACTAGAAACTCATATGTAAAAGGTTTGATATGCATTATTAAACCAGTATAACTTAAAGGACCTTTAGTGGTTAATTCTATAATATCTTAGTTTATACATTAGGGTTATATATAATTAATAACCGATAGGCAGTTGGATGGGTGTTTGCCGCCCTACTTCCTGTTCCTTGTTTGGTTGTGGGCTTAGGGTAGATTCACCCATTTAACTGTCCATTCGATATTAGATTATATATAGCTAGTATAAACTAAGTGGTTATAGAAGGTACTATTGTGGTTACCATTTTTACTAAAGGAAATATATGATTTTCTTAAAGAATGTTTTCATCAAAAATAAAAGATCTAGTACAGTTAACTCCATAAGTACCAAAATAATATGCCAGGGTTATATACAACGATTATCTAACAACCAATGGGATGTGTGACTTCCGCCTCATTTCCTTTGCCTTGTTTGGTTGTGGTATTAGGGAAGATTCATACAATCGATTATTTGTTTACGCTGGATTTTATATAACTTGTATCCATTTAGTATTCATAGAAGGAATTGTAGAGTCATTTTTACTTATCATTCATCACATCAGAAAATATAGGATTTTCAGGAGGAGCAGACGAACTTTTCTAAAGAACATACAATTTACTTTTCATTACTAAAATACTTATGAACTCACCAACTTAAATACTGATCTACTATTTCAAAATAACTTGTATTCTCAAGAAACTAGTAGACAGGTACGCGCTCTGGGATTCAGAAGATGAAGTATAGTAGCTTCATGTCTTGTTTTGTTATTTACTTTTGGATTCAATCTTTTGTGAAGCACATACATTGTAAACACTTTAATATTAATGCAATGGTTGTTTGTTACTTTGATTACTATGATGCATGTGTGGTGATATTAAGCATGACGTCCTCCGCCCCCGAACGTTTCCGCTGTTCTGGTTTGGGGGTGTGACAATTATCTTTTGGGCTTGGTAACTCTTAGAACTTAAAGCTAATTGATTTACACAAGATTATATGCTTCATTGATTTTGTGACTTTAATTAAGGAAATGTGTTAAGAGCTCCTCTAACCATTTTAATAACTATGAAGCGTTGAGGTAATTTGTGCTTATGAATTGCTATAGCCAAGTTAAATTAATTCACAAGTGTTGTTCCACTTAGTCTAATGATAAGTCAACTATGTCATCCATGTGGTGTATCCCACAATCAACCAACTTCACTTCATTGAATTTACTCAAATCTTTTACTTGTTTACTTGTCATATTTGCATTCTAGCTTAGTTTTAACTTTTTCAACAATAAAAAAGAATTAAACCTCCCCCCCCCATGTTACTTTTACTTTTGCTTTACAAGTACTTGAACAAATGATTTACATAGAGATTTAAATTGAACCAATCTCCGTGGATATGATCCCTTTACCACTATACACTATTTTAGTGTGTAATATTTAGGGTATTTATTTTGTTGGCCTCGACAACCACTAGTTGGCATGGCAGAGTGGTGGTGGTGGTGGTGATATATGATGCTAGTGGTGGTGCACAGTGATGGATATGATGGTATAGGGTAGTTGTGGTGGTAAATTGTGTGAAAAGGAGTAAGAGTTAAAGAGTGGGGTTTATTAGTTAAATTTATTTTTAATATTATTAAAATAAAAATGTAATTAGAAAAGAAAGGAAATTTTCTTCATTTCACTTTCTTACCAATCATAAAGATATTAACCAGACAAATCTATATGAATGGTCTATCTGGTTTATCAAAGGTCATAAATAGGGGTGCAAATGAGCCAAGCTACTCATGAGCTACTCGAGATCGACTCATTAAAAACTCGACTCGAAACCGATTCTAAACGAGCCCGAGTTGAGCTCGAGCTTGATATTAATCTTGTTTACTAAACGAGCTCGAGCTCGAGCCTATGTCACTAAGCTCGATTAGGCTCGTGAGCCTAAACCAACTTTTATATAATATAATTTATTATTATTTTTATATATTAAAATGAAAATATATTCGGGGAATTAGGAATTTATGGTATTAATAAATGATCTTTTTAACGAGATCGAACCGAACATAAGCTTATTTAGTCATGTCGAACAAAAACCGAGTTGAGGCCGAGCCGAGCTTGTATAATTATTTACGAGATCGAGCCGAGCTCAGTACACGAAAGCTCGAAGCGAGCCGAGCTCAAGCACGAGCCTCATATAACTTAAACGAGCCCGAGCCGAGCCTGACTAGGCTCGGCTCGGCTTGTTTGCACCCTTAGTCATAAACTCAATCTCTGTTAATTTTTTTTTGACAAACATGGACCCTATGGTTTATAAAACTTGCATGGCTGGTCGTGATCCATGTAAAAAGACCTTTTTACCCTTTTTATATAGTTTTTACCTATAGTTTTTGTAACATCCCAAAATTTAAGGCCAAAAGCTTTATTTTAAATTAAACAATTATAAAACCATTTGTCTGATAACAATCACAATATCACTCATATGAAAAACCAACGTATCGATAGTCAAAACATGTCATAACTCATAACAAAACATCATTAGAGTTTAATTCCAAAGATCTTCGTGTGGAAAATGTAGTGTGATGCGTTGTGATCATGTCAACTCCTTTCCCTTCCAAGAGGAAGTACCTGAATCCAAAACTAAAAACCGTAAGCACAAAGCTTAATGAGTTCCCCCATCATACCACATACCATACAATAACATAATGCCTTGCATATCTTGGTGCTGACTTCCCCTTCGGTCTCTTTCAATCGGTAACTGCCTAGCATATCTGGTTGTTGGCCTATCCCTTCGGTCTCTTTCAACCGGTAACTACCTAGTATATCTGGGTGCTGGCCTACCCCTTCGGTCTCTTTCAACCGGTAACCGTGGACTATTTGACCCCCTACTACTACCACATAATACCCTAGCATATACACATAAATCACATACTGCCTAGCATATTTGGGTGCTGGTCTCCCCTTCGGTTTGTTTTAACCAGTAACAGGGTCTATCCCACCCTTCCTACCACTATCACATAATAACATAACATACTAGCACATAAAGCATAACAGATAGTGGCATACCAGACAATTATCATAAAGACAATCATCTCAACTATAATAAAATACTAGTGGGTCGGCATTGGTGCCTTCGACCCACTCCTACTGGAAGGTAACTCCCCTTAAATGCCGTGAAGTTGTTGAACTGTCCTCGGTTATGAAATCAACCCCACTCAAACTCCTACACATAAAATATTTCCTTTAATTACCCTTTCATACCTATAATCCCTTACGTGTAAACTTTGGTCCAAGTCAAAGTCACAGTTAACACCCTGGTCAAAGTCAGCCTTCTGGTCAAAGTCAACATCCTGGGTTGACTCAACTCGTCGAGTTGATCCATCAACTCGTCGAGTTGATCCATCAACTCGTCGAGTTGATCCATCAACTCGTCGAGTTCCATGAATCATAAACCCTAAAATCGCGATCCAACTCATCAAGTTCTTTCACTACTCATCGAGTTCCCCCTATCCACAGAATCGAGACTTCTCCAGTCAACTCGTCGAGTTTTTCCCCTTATAGAATCGGGACACTTCGACCCAACTCGTCGAGTTCCTCTATGGACTTGACGAGTTCTTCAGTCTGTTAAGCCATCTTAATAAATTAAGCTCCTATCCTTCAGATCTAATCTACATACTCCTTCTACATACTAAAAATGTCCTTTTAAGGGTAAAGTTTCCAACTTTACCCGTTAATAGCCTTCCTTAATGGGTTTAGCTCAAACCATAACTCTTTAACACCTAGATCTTGATCCAAAAGCCATTTATACTTCAAGCTAAGGCATACAAACTGAGATCTAGACCCTAGACACTATATGAACACGTAAAGGCCAAAATGAAGAGTCTCTGACTTTCTCTCCATGTATGGCCTTTTGGAGCTTAAAAGGCCAAAATAACATCCTAAAGCTTGCATGGGGCTTCAATGGCCATAAAGTTTGCACCTTTATGCCATGAAGGCCCTCCAAGGTCCTAGATCTGGAAGTATACTCACTTGGGACGTCCACTTCCCAAGGACCATGCTACTTGGACCAAAAACTCAATAAAAATGAAGATGAAGAGATCTAAGTAATCATTAAGCAAGTTTGAGACTTGCTTACTAGAAAATGCTACAAATGGAATGAAGTTTCTGGATCTACTCTCTTCTTCTTGAATCCTCAAGCTTCTTCTTCTTCCACAAGCTTCAAATGCACATGTTTTCTCTCAAAAATGACTCATAAGCTCACACAAGGCATTACGGTTTCGAGATTTAGGGTTTGGGACTTGGAGGTTGTAAATGAGGCCAACCTTTGGAGGTTAAGGTGTTTAAATATAGAGCTAAACCCTGAAAATTAGGGTTTCACTCAGCCAGTCCTACTCGTCGAGTTGAGACTCTCAACTCATCGAGTAGACTTTACATCCTGCTTACATATTACATTCCTACTCGACGAGTTTGGGGCCTCCAACTCGTCAAGTTTCCATAAAAAATAAATTTTGATTTAAAATACATACTAGGAACCGAGCGTTACAAATCTCCCCTACTTATTTTAGACTTCGTCCTTGAAGTTTGTTGCGTCTGGAAATAACTCTACGTAGTGCTCCCTCATCACATCATCCGAATACGAAGTCCATTCCAATCCCTTGCGGTGCTGCCATTGCACCTTCACCAACTCCACCCTCTTGTTCCTCAGATCCTTCGTCTTCCTGTCGAGGATGGCTACTGGTCGCTAGATGTAGTTCAGGCTGTCATGCACCTGAATATCCTCTAAAGGCACCACGGCAGAGTCATCTACAATGTGAATCTGTGCAGATTCACAATAAACCATGGTAAAAATACTCGTCTTCTTGCTTCTTTTTCACTGATAAACCATGGTAGAAATACTGAACAAATTGATCCTCATCTCCCGTCTCTACTATTCTTCACATACTTAATATTAAACTCTCTTCATTTAACTATCTCATGTGGTAGAAGCAAATTATAGTCTAACTATCCTATCAGAATCTCCTCGGACATGTTCATGGCTCATTTGAAGCACCATCACCTACCATTATTGTGACATCCCCAAAATCTCGGCCAGAAAAGACCGGTTTCATTTATGCTTTTTAAACATTTTCAGAGTAAATCCTTTTGATTTTAAAAGAGATGCGGAATTTGTTCCCAAAAACAAAGTATGATAAAATAATATTTACCAAAGCATTTCATAAAGAAATGTATTTTCATTATATAACCAACACTCGGGATGTCATGTTCCGATACAGACCATAAAGCATAAACGATAAACATTACAAGTCATTCAACAAATATATACATATACAGACTTGTAAACAAAAACAACTTGATGATTATCCATCTCATGCCCTTGCGCCACTTCCTGTAATACAAAGAAACTAAGTGGGTCAGGCTTGGGAGCCTGGTGAGCATATAGGGTTTTCAACCCACAATAAATAATTAAATTAATTTTTCATCAACCAACGATAACCCAATTACCCATTCCCATTATTCTCACTTTATGTCCCTAAAATAACTAACACAAGGGACCTAGTCTAAGAATATTTCATCGGGGCGACAACACATGCATTCGGGGGTTTCCCGGCAATATATGTCAAATAAGGCAACCGTGGGGGGGATGGAGTACAGCGAATGAACACCCAAGTTCATTAACACCTACAGGTGGCGAGCCTGCTAGTGTTCCACAAGACTGTCTAGAAAAGTCTGTGGTCGTCATCTAAACTCCGCTAGATGACTAAATCAAAACAACATTGAGGCCTCTCATCTGTTTATTACACACCAACCATCTACCCATGTTTTACCCAACATATTAGTAGATAAAAATATACATTTTTATACATAGTTTAAAACCTGTATAGCATGCTTTAATCAATACATATTCCACATAACAGATGAGGCACACACACATAACACGTATTTCATAGAGAATAACACAGATCTAGGAGATAGAAGAGAGTGAATATACATTCACACATATAACAACAAAATATATACACATAGCACGTATTTTATATAAAATACTTCATAATAATGTGTTGGAAGAAGGTAACTACACACTCACTTGATCAGAAGATGATCCGACAACACTACGGCTTATAGAAGTAGTATACTTCGATAGATCTGGAAGATCTTCACCAAAATCGAACTCCTCGCGGGCAGAGCTTCGGCTCGGGAATAACGCTCTTCGGGATCCTCGAGGCTTCGGATCTTGCTTCGGGGCTCGGGAATGATACCGGGGCTTCAGGATATGATTGGCACGCAAATCGAGGCAAAACTTAGAGAGAAGGAAGAGTTTGAACAAGAGAAAATGGCTGATTTCGAGTTCTATTTATAGGCTGAGGGTCTGGGATTACACGGGGCGTAATCTCAAATTACGCAGGGCGTACTCAGTACACGGGGCGTAACTTGGTTACATGGGGCATACTTTGACGTCGCTGCATGCGTCGATCTGTGGCACTCGAGTATTGGTCAGGCAACTTGCATCCGCCTGAGTACGCAGGGCGTACTCAAATTACGCTGGGCGTAATTTGACTCGTCAAACTTCTAAATTCCGTAACTTTCGCATACGAGATCCGTTTTTGACGTTATTTATATCCACGCGTAGGTGAGACTACGCTCTACAACTTTCGTTTAGACTCCGTTGGCTAACTTTGACTTTATTTTTTATTATTTATTTTTAGAAGGCCCGGTCAGGAAAACTTCGTTATAAAATCATAACTTCTTCGTCCGACGTCCGTTCTCGCCTATCTTTTCATCGTTTCGCTACTATCAACGATATATTCGATTCTCATTTAGATTGTTTCGGCTAAAAACCGCTCGATCTCAAATCGAGTATTCGGGCTGCATACTGCTAAGTCGAAACTTAGAAAAATCATAACTTCCTCATACGAAGTCAGATTTGGGCGTTCCTTTTATGCATGCTCTCGGTTTAATGAAATCTACGACTTTCGTTTAGATCGCTAAGGCTAAATATCGCTCTATCTTGAATTCATATTTTACGTCACTCGGCGTCGTGCCGGTTCTGTCGCGAAACTTCGACAGGTCATAACTTCTTCGTTATAACTCGAATTTTGGCATTCCTTATATCTCCGGAATCCTTGTTTCGACCACTACAACTTTATGCAAAGATATCGGGCTTATCTCACACTTTAATTTTGATTCTTATTTTATTCTTAATTCATTAAATTATAAAAATCAAGAAAATAAACACATAAATCACATAATTCACATAATTCACAAATAAAACATTTTTATTATTTCAAATTTAGTTACAAAGGTTAACCTAGACTATTACATTGCTAAAAATGGAAAGCCCAGAAACACATGCGTTACAATTCTCTCTACCTTGGAATGATTCCGTCCCCGAAATCACACAACAACAAATGCGGATAGCGACTCATCATGTCGCTATCCGTCTCCTAGGTGAGATTCGGCCCATTCGTGTGTTTCCATCGGACAAGCACTAACTCAACCATCTTACGTCGCAATTTCTTAGTCTTCAGGTCAACGATTGCCTCTGGTTCTTCAATTAACCTCTTGTTTTCATCAATTATCAATTCAGAAATTGGAATCATATCGGGAACTTCTCCCACGAACTTCCTCAAATAACACACATGGAAGGTGTTATGAATTCCAGTCAGTTCTTCTGGTAGTTCGAGCTTGTAAGCTTGGTTCCCAACTCTCTGAAGAACTTTAAACGGTCCAATAAACCTTGGACTCAACTTTCCGCTTTTACCAAATCTTATAAGTCCCTTCCACGGCGAGACTTTAAGCAAAACCGAATCTCCAACTTCGAAGGTCATTGGCCTTCGCTTCTTGTCAGCATAGCTCTTTTGACGATCTTGAGCTGCTAACATTCTTTCTCTAATTATTTTCAACTTTTCAGCGGTTTGATGGACCATCTCGGGACCCATAAACTGCTTTTCTCCAGCCTCAAGCCAACAAGACGGCGTACGACACTTCTGTCCGTACAAAGCTTGATAAGGTGCCATCTTTATGCTCGAGTGGAAACTATTATTGTAGGAAAATTCTACCAAAGGTAAATGTTCATCCCAGTTACCTAGGAATTCCAGGGTACATGCTCTCAACATATCTTCAAGTGTTTGTATTGTTCTTTCACTCTGGCCATCAGTCTGCGGATGGTAAGCTGTACTTAAACACAACTTGGTACCCAATTCCTCTTGTAGACTTTTCCAAAACCTCGAGGTGAAACGGCTATCTCGATCCGACACAATCATTAACAGAACACCGTGAAGCCCCACAATTTCCCTCACGTAAGAATTTGCAAGCTTCTCCATAGACCATTTCTCCTTGGCTGCTATGAAATGCACACTCTTAGTGAATCGATCAACGACCACCCAAATCATGTCGTGACCATTCTTTGTTCGGGTCAGTTTAGTGACAAAATCCATAGCAATGTCTTCCCACTTACCCATAGGCACATGCAATGGTTCTAAACTCCCGTACGGTTTCTGATGTTGTGTCTTTACTCTCGCACAAGTCACACACTCAGCCACATACTTTGCAACATCAAGCTTCATCGTCGGCCACCAGTAGTAGGGTTTTAGGTCCCTATACATTTTAGTGCTACCGGGATGAATCGAGTACATGGTTTTGTGAGCTTCTTCCATCAGAAGATCTCTGACTCCTCCTATCTTAGGTATCCAAATCCGATCTTGGAACACCTTCAGTCCATGATTGTTTACACCGAACACCAACGTCTTGCCCAAACGTTCCTCCTTTCGGTCATTCTTCTCAGAAGCTTCGCTTTGAGCTTTCTTTATACTTTCCAAAATAGTCGAGACAACTTCAATTCTCAACGCTCTTGGCCTTTTCCTTTTAAGATTGACTTTCCGACTGAGAGCATCAGCAACAACATTAGCTTTACCGGGATGGTAAAGTATCTCACAGTCGTAGTCCTTGAGTAACTCTAGCCAGCGTCGTTGCCTCATATTTAACTCTTTCTGATTAAAGAGATATTGGAGACTCTTATGATCAGTGAAAAGTTTACACTTCGTGCCATAGAGGTAATGCCTCCATATTTTCAGAGCGAAAACTACCGCTGCCAACTCCAAATCATGAGTCGGGTAATTCTTTTCATGCTCCTTCAGCTATCAAGACGCATATGCTATCAACTTTTCTCTTTGGGTCAAAACACAACCCAATCCAACCCCAGACGCATCGCTATAAACAACGAAGTCTTCAACTCCATCGAGTAGAGAAAGTATCGGTGCCTCACATAGTTTCTTCTTTAGCTGCTCGAATGCCTCTTTATGCTTATCACTCCAAGCATAAGTAGCTCCTTTGTGGGTCAAAGCTGTTAATGGAGTAGCAATCGAAGAAAAGCCTTGGATAAACCTTCGGTAATATCCGGCTAATCCTAAAAAGCTTCAGATCTCCGTGGGACTTTTCGGTTGCTCCCACTTCATTACAGCTTCAATCTTTGCTGGATCAACCATTATCCCTTCTTGGTTGACCACGTGACCCAAGAATTGGACTTCACGAATCCAAAAATCACACTTAGAGAACTTTGTATACAGCTTCTCCTTCTTCAAGACTTCTAACACTTCTCGTAAGTGTCTGCCATGCTCCTCTTGGCTTTTCGAGTAAATCATAATGTCGTCGATGAACACCATCACAAATTTATCAAGGAACGGATTACAAACCCTATTCATCAAATCCATGAACGCTGCTGGAGCATTGGTTAGTCCAAACGACATAACCAAGAACTCGTAGTGTCCATATCTAGTTCTGACTGCAGTTTTCTTGATATCTTGCTCTCTTACTTTTAGCTGATGGTATCCTGACCTAAGATCGATCTTCAAGAAATAGATCGAACCTTGCAATTGATCAAATAGGTCATCAATCCTTGGCAACGGATATCTATTCTTTATTGTTGCCTTGTTCAGCTCTCTGTAATCCATGCACATTCTCATACTTCCATCTTTCTTCTTCAAAAATAACACCGGAGCTCCCCAGGGCGATGAACTGGGTCTGATGAAACCTTTGTCCAATAACTCCTGAAGTTGCATCATCAGCTCCTTCATCTCCGTCGGTGCTAATCGGTAAGGTGCTTTTGCTATTGGCGTGGTTCCTGGTAAGAAGTCTATTCTGATCTCCACTTGTCTATCAGGTGGTAATCCAGGAAGATCTTCGGGAAATACTTCCGGATAATCACACACCACTCGAATACTATGCATCACCTTCTTTTCCTTCTTAGCATCGATCACGAATGCTAAATATGATGTACATCCCTTGGTCAAACACTTACGGGCTTTCATTAGGGAAATGATTCCAGAATTTACTCGCCGTTTGTCCCCGTACACCATAAATGAATCTTTCCCAGGTGGGTTTACTTTAACTATCTTCTTCTTGCACAATATTTTGGCATCATTGGCGCTAAGCCAATCCATTCCCAACACGATGTCGAAACCATTAAGTTCGATAGGCAATAATTCCTCGTGAAACTTATTCCCATTAAGGTCGATCAAGATGTCTTTCATACAGCTAACAGGTACAAACTTGCCACTAGCTACTTCGACTAATAAAGCATTATCTAGTCTATCAACAGGCAAAGCTAGTTTCCTACCAAACTCATGCGAAATAAAGGAGTAGTTGGCTCTAGAATCAAACAAAATTTGAGCAGGTAGTTCGTTAACAAGAAAGGTACCTGAAGCGACATCAGCTTCATATTTCGCAGCCTCAAGTGTCATCTGGAAGGCTCTCGCCGTCGGCTTTGGTGGAATGTTGGGCCTCGCTGCCTCCTTCTTCTTTGGACAGCCTTTCAAAATGTGTCCCTCTTCATTGCAACCAAAACACATCCTTTTGTTGTTCGGACACTCATTGGCAAAATGCCCAATTTTTCCGCACTTGTAGCAGGTTAAATCCTCACTACATTTCCCAAAGTGCTTCTTCTTACACTTATCACACCATTTCGCTTCGCCTCCTTTTCCTCCACCAAACATTTTCGAATCAGATTTCGAAAATTTGCTTTTCTTACCGGAACCAGATGTTCCCTCAAACTTTCTCTTCTCACCAAACTCAACCTTGTCGGTGGTTCTCCCCTTAATCATGTTCTCAACAGACTTGGCAGCCCAGATAGCTGCCTCTAGAGTATGTGCCTGACGTACTGGCACCTCGTACTCCCATGGGAGTCGCTTCGCATACCAGTCCACCTTTGTCAACTCGTCTGGGACGATACGCAAGGAAAACTCCATCTTATCGGTGAAGTTATTGGTGTATTCATCAACTGACATGTTGCCTTTCGTCAATGCCAAAAACTTATTCTCCAACTCCAACAAATTTTGAGCCGAGCAGAATCTGCGCTTGAACTGCACCAAGAACTCTGCCCATGTCAATTGCAGTGGCTCATTAGGGCTTAACGTCTTCCCTAGAGTGTTCTACCAACGAACGGATCCTCCTCGGAACTGACGTACTGCGTAGATAGTCTGCAACTTGCCTCTGCAGCCACAAGTCATGAAAGCCAACTCCATTTCAGAGATCCAATCCATCACTCCGATTGGGTCCTCCTTTCCAATGAAGGTCGATGGTTTGCAAGTTAGAAAGTCCTTGTACTTGCATCCCATTCCATCATTCCTTCCGTCATGGTTGTTTTGCCTAACTATCGGTGGGTTGGCTTGACCAACAGACCCACTGAAGTTTCCACCTTCCGAGTGCCCTTCATTTAATTCAGGCTCTTCCACACGAATTGACAGTTCTTCACGATTCTGTTGAAGCAACTATCTAGTTTCATCCATCTGACGATCCAACATCGTCTGAATCATCATTTGCACACCAGCCATGGTTATTGGCTCAGGTGCTGCTGCTCCGACAGGTATTTGCTCAATCACTGGTGGTTGATTCTTGTTTTCATCAGCATTTCCAACTCCACTTCTTTTTCTCACCATTTTTGATCTACACACCGAATAAGGTGAAATTAGATCCTCATTCATGATAGATATTCAAATCATCCTTATCGCTCCGAAACGTTTACATGCTAGTTCTAATATCGTAGACATACGCTTAGAATCCTACACACATAAGGTTTCCAGATCCGGTCGGCAACAGACCATAGATCCGAACAAATAATATCATATATGGCAAACATATAACATTTAGCACATAAAAGCATTTTAGGCAATTTTCCTAAAATAAACTAGTGCTCGTGTCTAAAATATCACAGACACACATCTCAAAATTTCACTTAGCATTTTAAGTTTAAGTCTAGAAATCCTATAAATTCCTAGTTCGCTTAAACTAATGCTCTGATACCAACTGTGACATCCCCAAAATCTCGGCCAGAAAAGACCGATTTCATTTATGCTTTTTAAACATTTTCAGAGTAAATCCTTTTGATTTTAAAAGAGATGCGAAATTTGTTCCCAAAAACAAAGTATGATAAAATAATATTTACCAAAGCATTTCATAAAGTAATGTATTTTCATTATATAACCAAAAATTGGGATGTCATGTTCCGATAAGGACCATAAAGCAGAAACGATAAACATTACAATTCATTCAACAAATATATACATATACAGACTTGTAAACAAAAACAACTTGATGATTATCCATCTCATGCCTTTGCGCCACTTCCTGTAATACAAAGAAATTGAGTGGGTCAGGCTTGGGAGCCTGGTGAGCATATAGGGTTTTCAACCCACAATAAATAATTAAATTAATTTTTCATCAACCAACGATAACCCAATTACCCATTCCCGTTATTCTCACTTTATGTCCCTAAAATAACTAACACAAGGGACCTAGTCTAAGAATATTTCATCGGGGCGACAACACATGCATTCAAGGGTTTCCCGGCAATATATGTTAAATAAGGCAACCGTGGGGGGGATGGAGTACAGCGAATGAACACCCAAGTTCATTAACACCTACAGGTGGCGAGCCTGCTAGTGTTCCACAGGACTGTCTAGAAAAGTCTGTGGTCGTCATCTAAACTCCGCTAGATGACTAAATCAAAACAACATTGAGGCCTCTCATCTATTTATTACACACCAACTATCTACCCATGTTCTACCCAACATATTAGTAGATAAAAATATACATTTTTATACATAGTTTAAAACCTGTATAGCATGCTTTAATCAATACATATTCCACATAACAGATGAGGCACACACACATAACACGTATTTCATAGAGAATAACTTAGATCTATGAGATAGAAGAGAGTGAATATACATTCACACATATAACAACAAAATATATACACATAGCACGTATTTTATATAAAATACTTCATAATAATGTGTTGGAAGAAGGTAACTACACACTCACTTGATCAGAAGATGATCTGACAGCACTACGGCTTATAGAAGTAGTATACTTCGATAGATCTGGAAGATCTTCACCAAAATCGAACTCCTCGAGGGCAGAGCTTCGGCTCCGGAATAACGCTCTTCGGGATCCTTGGGGCTTCGGATCTTGCTTCGGGGCTCGGGAATGATACCGGGGCTTCGGGATATGATTAGCACGCAAATCGAGGAGGAAGAGTTTGAACAAGAGAAAATGGCTGATTTCAAGTTCTATTTATAGGCTGAGGGTCTGGGATTACACGGGGCGTAATCTCAAATTACGCAGGGCGTAACTTGGTTACATGGGGCGTACTTTGACGTCACTGCATGCGTCGATCTGTGGCACTCGAGTATTGGTCAGGCAACTTGCATCCGCCTGAGTACGCAGGGCGTACTCAAATTACGCTGGGCGTAATTTGACTCGTCAAACTTCTAAATTCCGTAACTTTCGCATACGAGCTCCGTTTTCGACGTTCTTTATATCCACGCGTAGGTGAGACTACGCTCTACAACTTTCGTTTAGACTCCGTTGGCTAACTTTGACTTTATTTTTTATTATTTGTTTTTAGAAGGCCCGGACAGGAAAACTTCGTTATAAAATCATAACTTCTTCGTCCGACGTCCGTTCTCGCCTATCTTTTCATCGTTTCGCTACTATCAACGATATATTCGATCCTCATTTAGATTGTTTCGGCTAAAAACCGCTCGATCTCAAATCGAGTATTCGGGCTGCATACTGCTAAGTCGAAACTTAGAAAAATCATAACTTCCTCATACGAAGTCAGATTTGGGCGTTCCTTTTATGCATGCTCTCGGTTTAATGAAATCTACGACTTTCGTTTAGATCGCTAAGGCTAAATATCGCTCTATCTTGAATTCATATTTTACGTCACTCGGCGTCGTGCCGGTTCTGTCGCGAAACTTCGACAGGTCATAACTTCTTCGTTATAACTCGAATTTTGGCATTCCTTATATCTCCGGAATCCTTGTTTCGACCACTACAACTTTATGCAAAGATATCGGGCTTATCTCACACTTTAATTTTGATTCTTATTTTATTCTTAATTCATTAAATTATAAAAATCAAGAAAATAAACACATAAATCACATAATTCACATAATTCACAAATAAAACATTTTTATTATTTCAAATTTAGTTACAAAGGTTAACCTAGACTATTACATTGCTAAAAATGGAAAGCCCAGAAACACATGCGTTACAATTCTCTCTACCTTGGAATGATTCCGTCCCCGAAATCACACAACAACAAATGCGGATAGCGACTCATCATGTCGCTATCCGTCTCCTAGGTGAGATTCGGCCCAATATTTTCTGGTTGAAGAGTCCCAATATTTTCTGGTTGAGTCGAAAATCGGCGAGTCAAGGGATGACTCGGTGAGTTGTGTGCGAGTGGACTCAGAGTTGTGGAACTCGGCGAGTCTCGGGGTGACTCGGCGAGTTGAGTCACGGATTGGGGAAGTTCTGAGCATGGGGACTCGACGAGTCGACGGGATGACTCGGCGAGCAGGGTCAACCAGGAGGGTTGACTTTGACTGAGGACTTTGACTTTGACCAAGAGTTGACCGTTGACTTTTAGGGCTTGGTCAGCGATGTGACCTTTAGGCCAAGAGAGGGGTAAAATAGTCTTTTACCCTTAAGAGGTTGCCATGAGAGGGTTGATTCTAGTCTCGAGAGTTATATTCATGAGAGTATATGCCTTAAGTGTTAGGCGGTGGCGAGTTCGAGATTCAAGTGTGGGGATATCTGCTTTCTGCTTGCCAGGTGAGTCTTCTCACTATACTTTACCTTGAGTAGGTAACCAGAGTTATGTGACAGAGTATTTGTATGCTATATATATGTTATGTGTTGTACTGCATTATTTCTATGTGATTTATGTTGTGCATGTTTACAGAGTTTGAACCGGAGGGTTCCTAGAGTTAGAACCGGAAGGTTCACAGAGTTAGAACCAGAGGGTTCACAGAGCAGGGTCTACGGACCCACAGAGTTATAGCCTCGAGTGGCTAATATGTGTTATGTGTGGTATTTTGGGGAACTCACTAAGCTTCGTGCTTACAGTGTTTTGTTTTATGTATGTGTTTCAGGTTTCTTTCAGGATCACGGGACGACACCGACTTGATTGTACACACCAGAGAAAGGGTCATGTTTTGAGGATCCTGGTTTACTATGCAAGTGAAAATGGAGTTATGATTTGTAATTCGATTAAGAATGAGATTTAAAAAAAAGTGTTTCTAAGAATTAAACGATTATTTTAAAATGAAAAATTTATTTGAAATTTTCGGTGTTACATTATGGTCTCAACTCTTCATTCTAGAATTTCTCTTCTACCCAAGGTCTCATCAGGTCGTGCCCTTCATTTCATGATCTCATATCCAAATCCAAGAGTCATGAAATTTTTCTTCACTCACTGTTTGGTTCTATTGTCTCATAGGTTGCATTTGTAATATCTGTTTTTCGTAACAGGTGCTAACTTAAGAAATATAGATCATTATGAGATAAGTAAGTGAGATAAATCCTTGAGTTTCTTTAAATTAAGAAATGTTATATAGTAAATTATAGTCGAGGAGAGTTTTAGATCTTGTTGAGAGGATTCTGTGGATATAAAGATCATCGAAAATGGAGTATGTATGAGAAAGTTATGACGGTTACAAGATTTAGATGAAAGTACATTTCTATTTTGAGAAAGTCAACAAAAGTCGAGTCAACAGTCAATCTTTGACCACCACAATGTGGTGGTAAGCCTTCCACAATGTGGAAATGAGTGATTCATCGAGACACATATCACTCGGAGAGCGACACGTAGCCATTTGGTTCCTACGACGCAGTAGAAGATTTACCATGACGTGGCGCATCCGTGATTATAAATATGCGAGTTTTCGTGTCATTTGGGGGATTTTTGGCACATTTGAACAGAGATACTGCTCGGGAATCGATCTCGGGAGATTATACAAGAGGAATTATATCGATGTATGGGAGATACATGGCCGAGTTACAAGATCGTGGAGGTATCTTTTACCCCATTATTATGTAATTATTATACGTGATAGTTTTCAGGAGTTGTTTAACCTGAGTATATGTTACAAGTGTTCATGATATGGTGCTATTATGGATCTGTTGATAAGATTTGTAAATAAATCTTACGGTGAGATAGTTAGTCGGGACTGTGAGGGTTGTAAAACCTAATTTACTAAAGTTTCCCGATGTGGTAGAATTAGTTAACAACTTACGGTTTTAGCATATTGTAGTTGTATTATTGAGTGTAACGAGTTTGGTAACAAATAGTCATAGAGTATAGCTACTAGTGAATTATGACGGGTTCTGAGGAACTTAATAATTATTGGTTAGGTATTGGCATGTGACAACCTAGAAAGCAGAGTAGATAGAGGACAAAAGTCAATGTGTCTGCCAGCTAACCAGATGAGTAGCACTACGCTAACATCCATTGTTTGGATATTTATGTTATCCATTACATTAAATATATATTTTGATCTATATGATTGATTATTGATTGAGAGATTGACCAGAATTGAGAAATAAATTATTACCGAGAGATTGATTATCTTGATAGATTGAGACTTAATTGATAAATAGATATTGATTGATAGATAGATCTTATTTGATAGATAGATTGATCTTGATTAAGAGAGAGATAGATCTTTGATTTAGAGATTGATCATTAAATGAGATAGATCTTGATTGATAGATTGATATCGGTTGATATATATATATATATATATATATATATATATATATATATATATATATATATATACACACACACACACATCATCATCATCACTGAGAGATAGATTATTCCTGAGTATTAGATTTTACTAGATCTTTGATACACGATTTACATGATTTCATGATATATGATTTGTGTTATTATGTTATTGTAGTTATTATTCACTAATCCACAAGGATTACATTTTTGTGATGATCTGTTTTGCAGGTAGATGATTTGTGACTCCTGGCTCGATCTTATACATTCGGCCAGTATAATCCTTGTGATAATTTCTTGTATACCAAATCGCCAATGTACACCAAAATAAATTGTAAATTTTAAATTAGAAAAGAGAAAATTTTGGGGTTTACCTGGTATGAAAACCTGGGCGTTACACATTCAACACCATGACATATTATAGCTCTACTTGGTGTTGTGTCCTCTCCTCTATTAACGGGGGTTATTTAATAGGACGTAGTCATGGTCAACCTCTTCCCCACAATAAACTATGTTGCAAAGATGGTCCTTGAGCAAATTAATGTCCCTATTTGCATAACTTTTCTAGTCTTCCAACTATCCTAGATGTAAATTTAGCACTTGCAAGCTCAGTGCAATGTGTTAAGAGTCCACACCACAACAGACTGGTTTATTGATATTGGCGCAACGACACGCATGACATTGTTTTCTACGAAAAGGGATTGGGCTTCTACTTACTCTTTTAATGCTTATGTTTTTTTTGGTAATGGACATATATATATATATATATATATATATATATATATATATATATATATATATCATGTTGTTTCTTCAATTGCATCTCCTCACATTAATTTGCTTGATGTTCTTGTACTTCCACAACTCACTAAAAGTTTGCTATTTGTTAGCAAACTTACCTCGGATAATAATCCACTTGATATCTTATTTTTTTAATCATGTGTTTCACATCCAGAACTAGCTTTCAAAGGAAACACTAGAAAATGGACGACTTAGAGATGGATTATATGTTCTTGAGCTAAAATATCATATATTTTCTTTGGCAAATATTACTTAAAAAAGGCTACGAGCTTCTTATGATTTATGGCATAGTCGTTTAGGGCATGTTTCATTTGACATTATCACAATATTAAATAAATTGGGTTGCCCGTCTATTACTTCTCTTTTGCCAAATCATAGTGTTTTCTTGCCATGTCAATCATCCAAGAGCAAATTTTTTTCCCCTTTAATCTTAATTTTAAACGTTCATCTCATGTTTTAGAATTGGTAGATTGTAACTTGTCTGGTCCCTCTCCTGTTAGTTCTACACACGACTATCGATACTATGCTATTTTTGTTGATGAATTTTTTTGGGTTTACCTCGTTCTATCCTTTAAAATAAAGTCTGGTCTTTATGGCGTCCGTAATTATTTTTTCACATTTGTACAAACCCAATTCTCATGCAGACTTAATAGTTTCCAATTTGATGGTGGCAAAGAATTTGTATATGAGTATGTTATCTCTCTATTTTTCAAAAATAACACTCATCATATGTTATCTTACCCATACACTCCTTATCAGAATGTTCGTGCTAAAAAAATCATCATAATATTGAGACTGTTTTTGGAAATGATGTCTGGTGCTCAAGTTCTGAATTCTTAATGGGCTTATGTATTTGGTTCTACTACTTATATCATAAATCGGTTACCCACCCTACTTTTGGATAGATGATCTCCTTACGAGTTGCTATTTTCAGCAACTCCAAATTATGGGAATTTTCATATATTTGGCAGCTGAGTTGGTTCCTATATTAGGGATTATTCTTTGTACTAACTTGCACCTTGAAATGCTATGTGCATTTTTGTTAGCCATATAACTCAATACAAAGGCTATCACTGCATAAATTTGGCTATATAGTGGCTCTAAGCCACTTTTCATGGTCAGTTTGATGAGTCAAATTTCCTTTTTTTTGGAATCTTCTTTAAAATTTCCTCAAACATATCTCTTTTTTTCAACATATTGTGAAGGTCCTTCTTTCACCATACCTTCGGCTTCATCACCATCATCAGCAAAACCTGTTACTCCAACTGTTCCTTCCCCCATAATCTCATACACCCCCATGCTAGTTGTGCATGCACCCTATTGGTCGAATTACGACACCTCATGATGCCAATCAACCACCAACTTCACCGTCTTTCGAGTAGCCTATTGGCTGCTTCGTCTTCATCCACTACTAGTCATCTTACGATGACTCAATTAAAAGCTAGTATTTTCAAGCCCAAAAATTCCATCGGTCTCTCTCATCTATCAAGCTCAGATCTCCATCATGTTATGTTTGCCTCCAAATAACCAAAAGGATTCAAGTCTACAACAAAAATCCAATTTGATACTCAGCTATAAGTGTTGAAATGTTTGTTTTCTAGAATAATGCCACATGGTAACTCGTTCCATGCCCTTTAAAATCAAATGTTGTTAGTTCAAGATGGGTTTTCCATACTAAGTTTAACGTTGATGGTATGATTGAAAGATACAAATCCCGATTAGTCACTCAAGGCTTCACTCAGGTACAAGGCTTGAAATTAATAATTTATTTATCCAATCTAGGGAACCAACATGTGCGGTTTAATAACTTAGATAAGAAAAGAAAACTTTAAGCATGAATCCCCTTCGTGTACCCTAATCCCATCATATGAAGCCCGATTGTTAAGGCATCTATTATACATACTATTATCTCTTTAGTTGTACTTTACAAATGGCCAATTTATTAGTTAGATGTTAAGAACATGTTCTTAAAAGGTCATCCCACTAATACTGTCTACATAGAGCAACCACTAGAATTTATTAACTTGCAATTTCCCACTAATCTCTATTGCCTAAAAATAGCTTTCTATGGACTCAAGTAAGTTCCACAGGCTTGGTTTTAATTGTTAAGTAGTTTTCCAGTTAGCCTTAGCTATTCCTACAGTCATGTCGATATCTCTTTATTTATTTTCAAACGGTATTCTTGTATCTTATATTTGTTGGTCTATATTAATGATATTTTTCTAATCGGGAATAATATGTCCACCATTCGGACTTTCATCTCCCATATTAACACAGACAATTCCCTTACAGACCTTGGAAGTTTGAGTTACTATCTCAGGTTAGTATCATATCTTGACTTTGGGTTATTCCTAAGTTAATCTAAATACGTTCAGGACATTCCCGCATGAGCTAAATAGATTGATGTCAAACTGGTTGCCACACCTTTCTCTACATTAAATTACTTTACCACTTATGATGCTCCTAACTATGATTTTATGCTCTATCTGTTTCACATCGGTCATTTTAGCTCTATCAGTTTGACATCAATCCTACGCTTTATGTTCCCTTCTATAATCCTATGCTCTATCCGTTTGAAACTTAGGGTGCTACTTTTATGATCCTAGGTATAATCGGTATTTAGTTGGTGCTCTCTGATATCTAACCAATTACACAAACTGATCTTACTTATGCGGTCAATTAGGTCATTCGGTTTCTTTATGCTCCAACTGAAGATCAAATTCATACAGTCAAGCACATTCTACGATATGTCAAAGATACTATGTCCTATGGTCTCTCATTCCTTCATGCGCCCTCCCCTAATATTATGGGTTACTCTAACGGTGAATGAGCTCACTGCATTGAGACATTTCGCTCTACCTATGGTTACTCGATTTTCATAGGTGAAATTTTGGTATCCCTAAGTGCTAAGAACCAACCTACAATTTCTTGTTCACACTATATATGCTTCGGGTTTGGATGAACTTTTTAACTAAAAACCCAAACCAAATTCGAAACCAAACCCAAAGAAGCTATTGGTATTCGGTTAGGTTCTCAGTTCTTAGTTTATGGCTTATTTGGTTTTCAGTTTTTTGGTTCCGGCCCATTTTGGGCCGATTTGGATTCCGAACACCATCTTAGATAACATATTTCAAAGTATAACTGGAACTGATTGGAATCAGTTAGTGGTATTCGGTCTGGTCTTTAGTTTTTAGTTTACAACTTATTCGGTTTCAGGTTTTTTTTGTTTCTAGTCATGTTTTGGGCTGGTTTACATGCCTAGCTTCATGAACTCTATATTTTAGCCCCTTCTTGAACAATTATCAAATGCAATAAAAAAGTGCTTTGTTCCTCAGTCAAAATCATGTTCCTCACAAGTCATAAGTATTCTAAACATATTGACAATGACTATCATTCTGTATGAGAGTTTCTCCAATAGGGGAACCTTCACACCAAGTTTGTTCCTTCGTACCTCCAGTTAGTGGATATCCTCACCAAGCTTGAATATTTTCCCTTGTTTGAAGATTTTACTACTTTGTGCTAAGTTTGTCCAATGTTTATAGATTTTAGCATCAAGCTTCATGTTGGTCCTTTCCCATTTCGCTTGTGGGGGTAATAGGAATGATTTTGCAAAATCATGAATATATATTAGGAATTGATTTTTGTGCATCTTATTTTTTAGAAAAGTTTGTGATTTCCTTATCATTTCCATTATACTTTTATTACCTAATAAATCTTAATTTTTCATAATTCTATCAAGTGTTGTGAAAAGACAACGTACTTCTCAATTGAATGCAATAACTATGAAAATGGAAATCCATGTTGATATGGAGGAGTTAGCCATGCGAATTGAAAAACAACTTGATTGTGAACATGGAAACTAGTCTAATATTCCTATTAAAAATTGGTTTAGATAAGTGTCTTTTGGTTTCATTTTTCTCAAGTATTTTATTTTATACTTATCTTATCATTGGGATCCTTTTTTTAGGCCTATGTTAGGTTTTCTTTTGTATTTAATCTCCTTCTGCATTTTGGTGAGGGATGACTTTTTTTATCAATAAGCTTTTGGTTTCTGTTCAATCGCCTTTTAAAGGAATGTTGCTCAGTGTTTGTACTTGAGCTGCAACTCTTGTTGTGTATTCTCTTGTCTAATTACGTCAGTTGGTATTAAATCGAGGTCTTCTCCCGCTCCCCTAACCCTACGTCATGTCCAGAGATCAACCACCACAACCCCTTGCGGATTTGGAAGGGACTACAACAGCTTTTACTGCAACCCTTACAACCATAACCACCAACTTCACCACCATGTTAAACGAAAGCAACCATGGAAGAAATACAGACTGTAGACTAGTGCAACAACACCATAGCAACAATAATACCAATGACAATGATTCTGGTTAATTTGGAAGAAGAAGAAGAAGAAAAAGAAAAGGAGGAATTCCGCAATAACGGTAATGATCAAGACTATCGACTAAAAGACGATATTCCATTTTCTATGGGAACATGGGCATGGAAGAGTTCCTTGATTGGCAAGTAGAAGTCGATCGATTCTTTGAAGTTATGGAAGTTTCAGAGAAGAAACATATAAAGATGGTGGCCTATCGTTTGAAAAGCACTACAGCAGTGTGGTGGGACAAACTCGTACTACAACGCCAAAGACAATGATGATTTCCTATCAGGTCATGGAGAAAGATGAAACAACTAATGACGGAACGTTTCTTACCAGACAATTATGAACAAATCTTGTACAAGATGTATCTCGGGTGTAATAAGGGAACCAGAACTATCGCAGAATACACAACAGAATTCAAATGCCTTTAAGAACGAAACGAAATTAGAGAAACAGAAGGTCAAAAGGTGGCTTTCTACATTAACGGGATAAAGATTTCCATCCAAGACAAGATTGGGCTTCAGACCGTATAGATAGTAACAGAAGCTTCAAGTTTAGCGACGAAGGCCGAGCTAATCGAGAAAACCAACCGTAACTCATCCACCTCATCGACTTATTGGTAGTTCCTGAACCAACTGGGCTCCGATGAAAATTTGAAAAACAAAGGAAAAGGAATTGCTTCAAGCTCAAGTGGTAGCCTAAGTCAAAACTCGATCCCCACACCAAAGGATGATAAAATGAAGTCGTCAAATCTGTATGCCCAACCAACAGGATCTAAGTGTTTTCGTTGTGGTCTATCAGGATATAGGTCCAATGATTTCCCATCACGAAAAACAATCGGTCTCGTGGTAGAAGAACGTTATGAAGTAGACAACAAATATGAGTGAGTTGAGTTCGCTGAAGAGGAAGCCGAAGAAAAGATTAATGTTGTTCTACAACACATCTTGCTCACACCAAAAGAAAAGGGACAGAACCTGTTCATATCGCATTGTAGCATTAATAACAAGATATGCAACTTGATTATTGATAATGGTAGTTGCGAGAATCTTCTTTCGAGAAAATTAGTTGAGCATTTTTAGTTACCAATAAAACCACATGACTCTCCTAATTCCCTCGGATGGGTGAGAAGAGGGCCTTAAGTTTGAGTCACACAGTCATGTAAGGTACCCATATCTATCGATAAACATTATAATGGAAATGTGTTCTGCGATGTCCTCGACATAGATGCTTGTCATGTTTTACTAGGTCGCCTGTGGCAAGACGATAACGATATCACCTATCGGGGAAGGGATAAATTATGCTTTTCTAGTGGGGTGGACATAAGATCACCATCGAACCCATACCACACTTCGAGAAAATTATAGAAAAGAAAAGTGATAATTTTTTAGTCTTAACCAGGAGTGGACTGATCATGGATAAAGCATTGAAAGACACAGATGTAGTGTATCATGTCGTGATAAAAGGTCTCTTAAGCACAGAAAAGGAAAAACTAGAAATTCCATATGAAGTAAAAAACACATTGATCGGTTTTAAGGATTAAATTGTCGATGAGCTTCCGAATGAATTACCCCCATGAGAGACGTCTAACATCAAATTGACCTACTTCCAAGTGTAAGCCTACCTAACCTTCCCCACTACCGTATGAGCCCGAAAGAAGCAGACATCTTAAGAGAGAAAATTGAAGACCTACTAAAGAAAGGGTTTATTTGTGAGAGCCTAAGTCCTTGTTTCATCCCTGTTCTCCTTGTACCTAAGAAGGGAAATCGATGGAGTTCGTGTATCGATAGTCGAGTAATCAATAAAATCATCATTAAGTATCGTTTCCCTATCCCACATCTAGAATACATGTTGGACAACCTAGCGGTGGCTGTAGTTTTCTCAAAGATTGATCTCCGTAGCGAGTACCATCAAATCCAAATTGGACTAGGAGACGAGTGTAAAACGGCTTTCAAAATGTCGTTTGGTCTCTATGAATGGAAGGTGATGTTTTATGGAACATCCAATGCACCCAACACATTTATGAGGTTAATGAATCATGTTTTGGAACCTTTCATTGGTTTATATGTGGTTGTATACTTCGATGACATCCTTATCTACAACAAAAGCGATTCAGGTCACTTGGAACACTTGTGACAAGTCTTTAGTTTCCTCCAAAAAAAAGTTATATGTTAATTTACCAAAATGTATTTTCTACACCAGTAAGCTCCACTTCCTTGGTTTTATTATTGGAAAAAATGGAATTGAAGTAGACGAGGAGAAGATCCGTGCAATTAAAGAGTGGCCAACACCTAAAAATGTTTCTGAAGTTCATAGTTTCCATGGGTTAGCATCCTTCGATCGGAGGTTTATACAAATTTTTAGTACTATAACTGCTCCCATCACTAAATGCCTGAAGAAAGGAAGGTTCCAATGGGGTTGCGAGCAAGATTGTAGTTTTACCACGATTAAGGAAAAGTTGTGCACCGCACGTGTTTTAGCCCTACCTAAATTTGACAAAGCCTTTTAGGTAGAATGCGACGCTAACGGAGTGGGCATAGGAGCTGTCTTGTCCCAAGAAAATAGACTCGTTGCTTTTTCTAGTGAAAAATTATGCAAAGCACAAAAAAATGGAGCACTTACGATCAAGAATTTTATGTTGTATTCCAAGTCGTGAAGCAATGGGAGCACTATCTCATTCACAAAGAATTTATTTTGACCACGGATAATCAGGCCCTAAAGTTCCTCAATAACTAGAAGGCGATCAATAAAATGCATGCACAGTGGGTAAGTTTCTTACAAAAATTTCCTTTTCTTATCAAGCTTAAAGCAGGAAACCTTAACAGAGTTGTAGATGCTTTAAGTTGTAGAGCAACCCTGCTTACTACTCTATGTCAAAAGATTGTAGGTTTTGAGGTCCTCAAAGACATGTGCATATATGATGTTGATTTTAAAGAAATTTTTGATGTTTGCACTAAGGGTGCACCAAATCAGGACTTCTACATCAGAGATGGGTATCTTTTCAAAGGTAATAGGCTTTGTATTCCTACATCTTCCCTGAGAAAAAAGTTAATTAGAGATTTACATGGAGGAGGTATGGGAGGACACCTTAGAAGAGACAAGACTTTTTCTAGTATGGAAGCTAGATACTTCTAGCACCATTTGAGGCGGGATGTGGGAACCATTGTCAAACGATGTTATACTTGTTAGGTTGCTAAAGGTCAATCACAAAACGCCGACCTTTATATGCCTTTACCGATTCCTGATGATATCTGGCAAGATCTTTCAATGGATTTTATTTTGGGGTTACCTCGTATGCAGTAGGGGGTTGACTTAGTTTTCGTAGTAGTTGACCGATTTTCAAAAATAACACATTTCATAGCTTGCAAAAAAACTGCAGATGCAAGCAACATTGCTAAACAATTTTTTTGAGAAATTGTTTGTCTTCAAGGTGTCCCAAAGTCGTTCACCTCTGATTATGACAGTAAGTTCTTTAGCCATTTTTGGATTACTTTATGGCGTATGTTCGGTACAACCTTAAACCAAAGTACTACTGCACACCCACAAACGAACAAACATATGGAAGTAACTAACGGTACATTGGGAAATATGATACAAAGTGTTTGTGGAGACAAGCCTAAACAATGGGACATAACATTGCCTCTATTAACGATAAGTCTAACTTATCTCCAACCAAGTCATCTACCTATAATTGATAAGATCATATTGTTGTATTTAAATTTTGTTATCTTGTAGTTTGTAAACAATATATATAGTGCAATATACAACACTCCAAATCATTGAAGATTCACAAATCATATCTTTATATGGTATCAGGTTGATTTCTGATCCTTCTTTTTCTTTTCTTTTATCACCCGACCCTATATCTTCTTCCTCTCAATCATGGTGACCGGATCTTCTTCTTCATCTGATGCCTCCCTCACTCTCAACACCATTCTTCACATGCTGACAATCAAATTGTTTTCCACTTATTATCCATTATGGAAAAATCAAATCACCCCCACCTACGATATCAAAATCTTATCAGCCATGTCAATGGGACATCCGTGGCTTCTGCTGCATCACTGGTTGTCCAAGACAAGTCTTCCCCAACTATTCTCTATACTTTTTGGGTTGAAGATGATCAATGTGCCATGCTTATCATTCAATCCTTACACACTGAGGAAGCCATGGCATAAATTTTGGGTCTCTTCACTGCACGAGAACTCTAGAAAACTCTAGAGTCAGCATATAGCCATGACTCAGTTGAAAGAACACAAAATCTTCGTGATTCCTTGCGTCAGATTCAAAAAGGTTCATTATATGTCTCTGAATTTGGAAGAAAATACAAGTCCATTTGTGATCAACTTGCAGCCATTGGGTAACCAGTGGATGAAACAGATAAAGTTCATTGGTTTTAATGTGCCCTAGGGCCTTCTTTTGAGACTTTCTAAGTCGTTCATCATGTTGTCAAGCCACACCCACTTTTTCATGATCTTCTTGTAGCTAATGAAGGACATGAACTCTTCCTAAAATATGTACACGGTTCTTTTAGCACTCCTCCTGTGTCGTTTAATGCCAATACTGCTCGCAACACCGCTTCCTCCGGTCGTGGTTCCTCTGCTCGTGGCTCTCGTAGGGGTCGATCAGGTAGCAAGGGACATGGTTGGAGACCTCCTCACTTCCAACTCTATCGCAAAGATGGTCATTATGCCTCTCAATGCCTAGATCTCTCTTCCTTTGTAACCCGGGGACCATCTATTGATGCACACTTAGCGCATGCCTTTCCTGCCAAGTGTATTACCCAAGATGTTCCTGCACCAAAGTGGTATGTAGACTCTGGAGCATCTGCCCATATGACACCTTCGGCCTCACAATTAACCACATCATATCCTTATACCGGAAACTATCATGTCGCCTTTGGAAACGATAACATTCTAAACATCTCATGAATTGTCAATGCTTCTATTTCTAAAGATATCAATCTAGCAGGTGTCCTTATGGTTCCAAATTTGACTAAAAAATTATTTTATATAAGAAAGTTAGCATCTGATTCTCCTGTTGATGCTTTATTCTCTAATCACAAATTTGCAATTCAGAAGCGTCGAACAAAGGAAGTACTAGCAACATGCAGGGTTGAACATGGTCTATATGTGCTCGAGCATGGTCCTAAAGCTTTGGTTTCTCATCTTACTTTGAATAGGCTGCGAGCATCATACGAGCTTTGACACAGTAGACTAGGACATGTTTCTTTTTCAGTTATTTCTTTATTACACAAACGTGATCATTTATATGTTACTTCTCTTTTATCCAAACCTGGTGTTTGCTCCTCATGTGAGCTTTCTAAAAGTCATAAGCTTCCATTTGCTATAAATGAAAAATGCTCTTTACATGTTTTCGATATGATATACTGTGACTTATGGGGCCTTGCACCTATTGCTTCGACTGACGGTTATATGTACTATGCCATTTTTGTTGACGATTTCTCGAGGTTTACTTGGTTTTATCCCTTGAAGCTCAAACCTGAATTTCCTTCCATTCTTAAATACTTTATGTTATTTGTTCAAACACAATTCTCATGCAAACTCAAGGTTTCTCAAAGTGATGGTGGGAAAGAGTTTCTCAATAAGCAAGTTCAAGCTATATTTTTTGATAATGGCACTCATCATCGAGTTTCGTATCCCTACACCCCGAAATAAAATGGTAGGGCTGAACGAAAGCACTGTTACCTCACTGAAACAGGGCTTGCAATGCTTTTTAATTCAGGTGCTCTAGCTTTCTCTATGGGTTGATGCATTTAGTTTCGCTATCTACATCATCAATCGACTACTGTCTCTAGTCTTAGAAAACAAATCACTGTTTGAGCTTCTATTCCACACTCAACCAAACTTTCAAGCTTCTGTACCTTTGGTTGTCATGTGTTTCCATATTTATGAAGCTACTCGGCTCACAAGCTCGCTCCACGAAGTCTCCCATATGTTTTTGTTGGTTACAATACACAATATAAAGGCTATCATTGTCTTGACATGACCACATCCAAAATTTATACTACTCGTCATGCAAAAATTGATGAGACATTATTTCCATTTACCAGTAGCCCTTCACCGATTACTGATGCTCCCTTATTACTCTCTACCTTTGAAGAAGTTGTTGTTGTGTCTCCGCAAACCGCACAACCCGATCCCACCAACACTCCATCCACTCCTATTTCACTGAGTCCACAGTCTAGCCCATTTCATCTATGTTCGGATCTGGTACAACCCATTCAGTAGCCACCGGCCCATGTCTTAGTACCTGACTCGAATCCAGCTTCACCGGTTCATGCAGCCCCACGTAATCCTTCAGTTACAACCACATCAGGCCATCCCATTCTTACTCGTAACAAGGCTAGTATCACCAAGCCTCGTCTTTTTCCGGGTTACACATCTCTAAACTCGAGTACTTTTCATGTTGCCCTCCTCACTCATAAAGATCCTAAAGGATTTAAGTCAGCTGCTAAGCACTCTAAGTGGCTAGCAGCTATGCACGATGAACTTCGGGTGCTAAAAAATAATGACATGTGGTATCTTGTACCTCGAACCACTGCCTCCAACATTGTCGGTTCTAAATGGGTCTTTTACACAAAGTATCGCTCTGCCAGTTCTATTGATTGATATAAAGATTTCTTAGTAGCTCAAGGCTTTAATCAAATTTCGGGTATCGATTTTTCTCACACCTTCAGTCCTGTTGTTAAAGCTTCCATAATTCACATTATCTTATCTATTGTTGTACATCAAAATTGGCCTCTTCACCAATTTGATGTCAACAATGCCTTTCTCAATGGCCATCTAAGCGAAACCGTTTTCATGGAGCAGCCTCCCGGGTTCGTTGATTCCACATACCCAACTCATGTATGCCGTCTCAAAAAGGCTTTGTATGGCTTGAAGCAAGCCCTAAGGGCTTGGTTTCAACTTCTTCGTTGCTTTCTTCTTAAAGTTGGGTTCACTTGTAGTCGTGCTGATCCGGCCTTGTTCATGTTTAAGCAAGGTTCGCATCTTCTTTTTCTTCTGGTTTATGTCGACGACATCATTCTCACAAGTAATAACAACGACTCTATCACCACATTTATCAATCGTCTTCATAAAGAATTAGCTATCAAATATTTGGGCTATTTCTTGGGTATTGAAGTGCTTTATACTTCAGAAGGATTATTTCTTACTCTAACAAAGTGTGTACTTGATATACTAGCTCGTGTCGGTTTCTTGGATGTGAAATCGGTTTACACTCCTCTTGCCACATCTGAAACACTTATTGCTTCTAGAGAACCGTTTCATGATCAAACTCTCTATCGCTCTTTAGTTGGTGCCTTGCATTATTTAACGATTGCTTGCCCTGATCTTTCTTATGTTGTAAACCAGGTTAGTTAATTCCTGCATGCACCAACCATGGTTCATTTCCAAGCTGTAAAACGAATTCTACGGTATGTAAGGGCACTGTGGCATATGGTCTTAGTTACAAGCGGTCACCTGCTATTCCTCTTGTTGCTTACTCTGATGCAGATTGGGCTCGCTGCACTGACACTCAACACTCCACGTATGGCTATTCGATCTTACTTGGTGGTAACATTGTTTCTTGGAGTGCTAAAAAGCAACCTACCGTGTCACGTTCAAGTTGTGAATCAGAATATAGAGATATGGAAAACATGACATCTGAACTTATTTGGATTACTTATCTCTTGCGTGAGGTTCATATCACTATTTCTGCACTGCCTTATTATATTCGGAGAACAAGAGTGCTATTTTTCTGAGTCAAAACCCAGTTGCTCATAAGCGTGCCAAACACATTGATCTCTATCATTTCGTAAGAGAGTTGGTTACTTCTAAAAAATTACACACTCGGTTTATTCCTACTAAACAGATGGTGGCAAATCTTTTTACCAAAAGTCTTCCTCGTCCTCTATTTGAACACTTTCGATCCAAGCTGTGTGTTGAACCACCACCTTCTAGCTTGATGGGGGTATTAACGATAAGTCTAACTTATCTCCGACCAAGTCATCTACCTATAGTTGATAAGATCATATTGATGTATTTAAATTTTTTTATATTGTAATTTGTAAACAATATATATATAGTGCAATATACAACACTCCAAATCATTGGAGATTCACAAATCATATCTTTATATGGTATCAGGTTGATTTCTGATCCTTCTTTTTCTTTTCTTATATCACCGGCCTATATCTTCTTCCTCTCAATCATGGTGACCGGATCTTCTTCTTCATCCGATGCCTCCCTCACTCTCAACACCATTCTTCACATGCTGACGATCAAATTGTCTTCCACTTATTATCTATTATGGAAAAACCAAATCACCCCCTCCTACGATATCAAAATCTTATCAGCCATGTCAATAGGACATCCGTGGCTCCTGCTGCATCACTGGTTGTCCAAGACAAGTCTTCCCCAACTCCTTTCTATACTGTTTGGGTTGAAGCTGATCAATGTGTCATGCTTATCATTCAAGCCTCACTCACTGAGGAAGCCATGGCATAAATTTTGGGTCTCCTCACTGCACGAGAACTCTGGACAACTCTAGAGTCAGCATATAGCCATGACTCGGTTGAAAGAACGCAAAATCTTCTTCATGATTCCTTGCGTCAGATTCAAAAAGGTTCATTATATGTCTCTGAATTTGGAAGAAAATGCAAGTCTATTTGTGATTAACTTGCAGCCATTGGGCAACCAGTGGATGAAACAAATAAAGTTCATTTGTTTTAATGTGGCCTAGGGCCTTCTTTTGATACTTTCTAAGTCGCTCATCGTGTTGTCAAGCCACACCCACTTTTTCATGATCTTCTTGTAGCTAATGAAGGACATGAACTCTTCCTAAAATATATACACGGTTCTTTTAGCACTCCTCCTTTGTCGTTCAATGCCAATACTGCTCGCAACACCGCTTCCTCTGGTCGTGGTTCCTCTGGTCGTGGCTCTCGTGGGGGTCGATCAGGTAGCAGGGGACATGGTCGGAGACCACCTCACTTCTAACTCTATCGCAAAGATGGTCATTATGCCTCTCAATGCCCATATCTCTCTTCCTTTGCAACCCAGGGACCATCTATTGATGCACACTTAGCACATGCCTTTCCTGCCAAGTGTAATACCCAAGATGTTCCTGCACCAGACTGGTATGTAGACTCTGGAGCGTCTGCCCATATGACACTTTCGGCCTCACAATTAACCACATCATCTCCTTATACCGGAAACAATCATGTCGCCTTTGGGAACGATAACAATCTAAACATCTCACGAATTGGCAACACTACTCAACCAATTCCCCCCCCCCCCCCCCCCCACACACACACACACACACACACTTATATATATATATATATATATATATATATATATATATATATATATATATATATATATAGAGAGAGAGAGAGAGAGAGAGAGAGAGGGAGAGAGTACAAACCCTATACTTCACTTGTCAAGTGTGCTTAATGTTTACATTTTTATGAGAATGATATTATCTATTTAGTCTTGGTCAATAGTTATTATCAAATTAAATAAAAAAATGAAACTTACTTCAAATTTACTTAATGTAATAATTTATTAAATTAAAATAATTGTTTTACTATTTTTATTAGACGGTAAAATTGTCTCCATGTTATTGCTGATAGTTAGCTATTATTATTTAAAATTAGAAAGAATTTTGTAATATAGTATTATCAATTTGTGCCAATCAAATTTGTTGGTATCTAAATATACTTGATAGATACATACGGTAATGATAAAAAAAATTTATACCAATTATTGGTACAGCACACAATTGAAATAAAAATAAATTGATACACTGTCATTTTCATTGTTCACCCCTTGAAGAAATTGATCAAAACATAAAGCAGTTATGATTGCTAAGAAATCCTGCAAAGTTAACGATAATGCTTTCGATTTTCATTTGGGCAAGATAAATTTTGCGCCTCTGTCAATGGAGATAGGGTTGTAATCTTCGTATTTTCATCGTTCATGTTTTCTCTTTGTTGTACTTTTAATCCTAGCAACTTGTTGGGGTTCTTTTTTTACTATTAATATATTCTTCTTTTGCCGGTTCAAAAAGAAAAAAAAAAAGATTTTATTTGTTGATATTTATAATGCTTCTTAAATGATGATACTGGAAGTGGGAAGGATATAGTCAAATCAAGTGAAAATTTAAGGTAATACCAAGTAAATGCAATCAAAAGAATAATACGATATTTATTGTGGTTTACACTTTACACGATCAAAGTGACCGGCTAATTTAAGGGCGAATGAGAAAATAAATTTTATTAAATATTAATCATCAAAAAACTAATACGTAAATAAATCATAAATTTTATTAATCATAAAAAACTAGTACATCTATAAATCGGTAAACTGTCATGAATCTAGTCTGTGTTTTTCCGTATATAAAAAGAATTAGAAGCGGAAAACTATTTATAGGAGCAAGTCGACCTAAAACCTGCGAGTAAAGCCAAACCTAAAAAATATGACGAATGGACTCCTTTGTTCCACAACTCGATATTAATTGGTTGGGTTGTTTATGTGATAATTGTTTTTCAATATATTCGTAGGTGTAGCTACACGGGTGCAATAGCAATAGTTGGTATTGGTCCATCCCACATAAATTTAAGGTGAAATATATTATATATAAATTTTACATTTCTTTTGACTAAAAAATGCTAAGGCTGAAAATTGTAATGTGACTCATTCTGTTCTAAACTTAAATTCATAATTAAATCAATAATTTACATGTTGAAACATGTCGATTAAAGAATTAAATTAACAATTTTTTTGAATAAACCAAATTGCATTTCAATCTTCAGGTTTGTATATTAATATATATATATATATATATATATATATATATATATATATATATATATATTATTTTCTTAATTAATCAGTTATTTCCAACTTAAATGAACAATTAACTTTAAAATCACATATTATTACATTTTGTTACCATTTCCAATATTTTGTTATTTATTTATATTTTGTAAATTATTTGGTCTATTCTAAAACAAAATCTTGGCTACGCCACTTAATATGTTAATGTGGATGAGATAATTGTTTTTCAATAAAAGTTTGGGTTGAGTTGAGTAAGGGAACTTCTACGTAAGGTGTTGCAGAAGATTGTTCATTTGAAGACTCCTAAAGGCTTTGAAGCCTTCTCAAGAGGTTCTGGTTGTTTTATTTTATGGTCTTGGCATGTATGTGATATTAGGCTCGGCTTTCTTCTTATATGTTATACTTGTAAAATTTATGCCTGTATTATTCTGAAATTAATAAAACGTCTTTAGTTTGTCTATATACGTAACACGATTATCCTTATTGTATAAACCATGTAAATTTTTGTGCATTATTTGTTTTCTTGGTATCTTATAATTGTTGATGTGTTGCACGTAACCCGAACTTGTGTTTAGGAGTGATAACCGACAATTTAGAGTGACATTTAACTATTATGTTTTGGTTTGTTTATATATATTCTTGAAACTTTTGTTTAATATTAGATTTAAAATATCCGACTCTTAAAACAATGTATATTAAAATTAAAAGTACATTAATTTAAAGTGAAAAAAGTTGTTCACTTGTTTAAAGTGGGGGACATGATTAAGAGTCATGCTCAAAATATATGTTACATCAACGTCTTAATAGCATGAAATCTTGTATGGATGAGGGTGCACATACGCCTCATATGTTTTTATGATCCAATTTAAAGTAATGGCCATGATTAATCAATATATTCCAACTATACATCACTAGTACACCGGGACCAATCAATAGGGGCCACGTAGACCCCACATATATGGCAAATGGTCCATGTAGCATATTCTCAAATATAAGTTGGTCATTATCAAATGCGTATGCTGATTAAGGGGAACAGTGCGAGAGAGAAACGTGACGAGAGGCTCTTTTGGCAAATTATGCCAATTTTGGGGGAATGAACAGGATGACAAGTACTTGTTTTATCATTTATGTAATGTTTGATTGCAAGTAATTATTTTGATTTAAGAAAAGAACTAAATATATTATTACATATCGACGTAATGTTTGATTGCATAATTTGCCAATTTAGTATAAGTGTTATGTAAATAGATGAATAAAATCGAAATGTTATTTATTATTACAATAAAATAGAACTTTACAATTGGATAATAAAGATATAACCATTAAGATAATTGGATAATTTATTTATGTCCAATTTAGTATTAGTGTCGATTATTTGAAAAAAAATCGAAAGGTTATTTATTACCCGTGCTACCACTCATCTCTATCATATTCATATATGAATAATTATAAATATATGTATTCATAAATAAATATGATGTGTTCCGTCGGTCTTGTACGCTGCAGCGCTTAAGTGACAGATTCGAAATGAGTGGCCTAGATTCATTCCTTCATTCTCAACTTTTTTTTTCTCAATTGAACTCTTATATATATATATATATATATATATATATATATATATATATATATATATATATATATATATATATATATATATATATATATCAATCGTTCTCCAAAGAACCAAATATTTTTTCAAGTTTCAGAATTTATTCTTTATAGAAAAAAAATAAAAATATCTAAATTCATAACTTCACACCGTGAATGGTAATATATTTTTCGAATTTGTCGTGTAAATTCAGATTCACATTGTAAATCAGCATAGATTCACATTGTAAATCAGCATAGATTCACATTTTGAAGTTGATGGAAAAAAAAAGTAAAAGTTTCTTTAAACGGATTTGATATAATTGGAAAAAGGATAAAAAATTATGAATTTCTGTATTTTTTGTTTTTTTTATTGATAAAAAATAAGTTGTAAAAAATGAAAAAAGAATTGATTCCTTGATTCCATAGTTAATAATGGTTCTTTATTGAACCTCAATATATATATATATATATATATATATATATATATATATATATATATATATATATATATATATATATATATATATATATATATATATATATATAGAGAGAGAGAGAGAGAGTTATGTTCAAATGTTATCAACAAGTATTGTGTGTACATATGGACCAATCAGAATTTAGCACAAATTAAATTTTTAAATAAATCAATAATGATAAATTAGTAATATTACATGTATATTAAATAAATTCCAAAATTGATATCAAATCAAATCCCTATAAAATTGCAATCAGTTTTTAAACCCTACAAAAACCACCGTAACAAAAAGTAATTGATGTTCTCCTCCTTCCTCGTTGCTATTGTTGTCGCTGACGTGTTCTTTCCCCACAGATCTAATACTTTGAACGAAAAGATTCCAAGCATCATCTTCACTAATGTGATTTAATTGAAAAGGAACATCAACAGACATCGAACGATCGAGTTGTTAAGAGGATCTTACAACTGGAATACCTTGAAGGAATTCCGACAACATCTAAGTCGATCTTTTCCCAAACATCTTCAATGACTAAAAGGATATTCGTTCTGGTAGCTTCCACCCTCATCTTTAGTCTTCGAAGAATTTTTTTGGCTAAACTGTGAGTGGTGTCTCCTGCTTCCACTTTTAAATGAAGTATCTTGGCGATCTGAGTCTGAATCATGCTCAAATTCAAGTCCCTAGAGACTTGAACCCAGATCACGATATTAAAAGAATTTGGAGAGGAATTGCACAAGTGATTGATCAAGGTTTTTTCCTACTTTTTTTTTTACAGAAATTGTGATTTGTTTTTCTCCCTTTGCACTGATTTCATGAATCTTTCTCATGCTTTCGGTACAATTTCTGTTGTTGTGAAGGTGTTTGGTGTTTAATACAACTTGTTGAATGTGTTTGACATTATATTTCAAGGTAACACTATGACAATTGTATAATGCACAGAAGGCGTTCGATAGAATGCATAAGAGATGTTTCAAGCCAAATTCTCGGTAATTGACTAATTCCATATTTAAAACACACTTTCTAGTAATTTTTACAATCAGCATGCTTGTGAAATATTTGACCAGTTATGTCTGTGGTAAGGATGAAATTTCCAAGCAAATATTGCTAACACACCCATGTATTCTGCCATATTCTATGTATTCTACCATAATTCATAGAACACCATTAGTGTTTGTTTTTTTACTTTTTCTCTCCTGCAATGTATAAAAAAACACAATTGTGTTTTTTTAGAATAAATTAGTCTATAATGATATGAAGGTTGAGTATGAGGTGTGAATGGATTTGTGTATATTCTGTCAGAATTTATTTATATAAATTCATTCTTTTAGAATGTTTGTATTCTAGCAGAATGTATTTTATGTATTCTGCCAAAATTTATAAAACAAATCTAATCAACAATATTATTTTAGAATAGATTAATGCTTTTGTTAGATTATATTGGTTTTTTTTTTCTTTTTAGGTTTTGCAGAGTTTTTCATTCATGTGGAAAAAGAAAGAAAATATGGAGAACAAGAGTGACTTATAGTAGAATATATTTCGCCAGAATGTATAAAATGAATCTTAGCAATATTATTCTTTTAGAATGAATTAATGTTTTTTTGTTGGATTTTGATGTTTTTGTTGCATTTGTGATAGGAATGGCTTGAAAACCTTATAGGAATGACGTGAAGAATGAATCAAAGATTGATTATACTCACAGTTTAAGAATGTTGTTTTTTAAGAATTACACTTGTTATTCTTTCAGAATGTTGTTATTATTCAAGAATGTTCTTTTTGTATCATAATAATAGAATATAATTATTTGATATATTATTAGTTCAAGAATCGATTTTGTATATTGTTTCATAATGTACTTATTTATGTATTCTTAAAAGATATCATAAACTGTTATTCTAACATAATGTCATTATAACAAAATTTCATTCTAATTGAATTGCATTCTGACAGAATAAAATAAGTTATAATTGGTTATGATTACAAATTAAATTAGAACTGAAATTGAATTATTTTTTTAAAATCAGAATTATCCCTTTAATTTCGAAAATTTCATTTTTTAAATATAGTTAATTGTCTGAAATACCCTTTTAATTAAATTTGAGTGATTATATAGTACATGTTACGCTACTGTAATATCGTAGACCCTTAGATCATGACCATTGATATTATTCATTTATTGATCCAAAATTGTGCTTACGGGCACATAATAGATGTATGAAACAAAATAACATAGCCACATATATATATATATATATATATATATATATATATATATATATATATATATATATATATATATATATATATATATATAGATAATGTTCCTAGCATCAACTATGTGTCCGTAAGCACAAATCTGGACCAACAGATTGATTACATTTAGTGCTCATGATCTGAGAGTCTATGATATTACTATAGGGTAACATGTACCATATAATCACACAAATTTTAGCATAATGGTATTTTGGTCAATTAACCTATATTAAAAAAGGAAATTTTCAGATTACATGGGATAATTAATTCCCTTCTTTTTAAAAATATGAACTTTTTAAATTAATTCAAATCTAAAAAGTTGATTTTATTCTGTCAGAATGATAAAATGCCAACAATTAAGTAGTAAATATATTTTTTATTTTATTCTTGCAGAATATAGTTCCAGTTTAGATATTTTTGATAAATTAACTTATAATTTTGACTTTATTCTTGCAGAATATGATTACATGCAATATATTTTTTATAACTAAATGCTTAAAGAACTATACAACATATTATCAAGAATAACATTTTCTAAAGAATACATATTTTATTCTTTAAGGATCACTAATTTCATAAATTCATAAAAAATATGATTATAAAACGATTATTACAGTCATGCTGAAAAAAAAATGACTAATAATGGTTTAAGAATTACATTTGTTCTTAAAGATTAAAACTAAGAATGGTTAAAAAAGAAAAAAAAACATTAATCCATTCTAAAATAATATTATAATTAAGAAACATTTTATACATTCTAGCAGAATATATTATGCTAAAGTACTTTCATTCTTCATATTTTCTTCCTTTTCCACATCAATGATAGTTTCTTCAAAACCTAAATCCAAAAAGAAAACAAATTCAACTTTCAGATATGAAAAAGTTCAGTGTATTCTAAGAAAATACACTTCACAAAACGTTATATATTCTTATAGAATATACTATATTGTTTATTTGATTTTCCTTTAAAAAGTTAGTATTCTATTAGAATATATTGACAAATAATAAGATTGAATTGCATAATATAAAAATAATAAAAAAAGTATCATGCGACTATGCAACTCTAGTATTTTGCATTTTGTATATTATGGAATTTAATACGATAACTAATATTTTTTTATACTTCAACTTATATTTGATATTAATATTGATAGTTCACATAAACCAATAATCATCCATGAAAATCTTGAATTGAGAAATAAATTGAGATTTAGAATTGGTTAATAGATACTAAATTACATGTCTAGATTTTCTAAACAGTAAATAAAGATGATGCTTGTGCGATTAGGAAAAAGAATTAAATAATTAATTTACCTTTGTTGATGCTTCCATGTTGCCGATTGCCAACAACTCCACCATCCAAATAAATTGAATATTTTTTCCTCATTGTCGGTTCCATTTACTAGAAGGTACTTGAATTGGATTTTGAATTTATAACACCATATAATAGAGGAGACATTTATACGATCTTGATATAAAGATTACATGATTGTGAACTTAAATTAGCACAAAATCTGTTAGAGAGCATGAAACACAAGGTTTAGAATTGGGATTTGAAGTGATTATAATTCATATTCATAATTGCAGTTGAATTTGTTGAACCCGCTTCGTTTTGTGGTGTTTGGATATGAGTTTAAGTTGAAGTCGCACAAATCAGTTCATATTAGGCCGTTTGGATTAAAGTGTTTATGATTATATAAGGTCATACTAATCAGATTAGAGTAGCCTTTTGAGATAAATATATAATTACAAAATTTGTACGAAGTTGTTGTCATGTTTTAGAAACGTAGCTTGGGGCTAAAGTATAATTGTGAAATTTGTTTTTGTTATATTATGTAGTTGTGCAGTCTACTCAGGTTGAGGGGTAAATGCCCTAGTTTTCTACAAAAACTAAAGAGCACACATATGTCTGTTACATAAAATTTAACAGAAAAAGCATAATGATTAACTAAGAATTGTTTGTTGTTGACATGTTTAAAAGAAAATAATTTTTGGAACTTGGTGAGTGAAAAGGATTTATAGGAAGGTGGAAACATGGTGTCAGATGAAGATTATGTGTTGTTGAGACAAGATTATGCCATGGATAGAATGGAATGCTTCAAGGATCGAAACAGAGGGGAAATATGGAGGGTTCGAGGATTGAAATAGAGGGGGAAGGTAGCTCGATACCATGAACAACTGACATATGATAGTCACCGACATACTTGTCTAAGGTGCAAGTGTCAACTTTAGAACGGACTAACAACATTAGAAATACCATGTTGAAAAGCGAACAAAGATATCAAAAGTACAAAGAATAAATGTTCCAAACAATTTGAAACCGGGGAATAAAAAGAAGGACCGCAGAAGTGATAATTAACGATCATAGGGAAGATATATATGTGAATTAATGACGATTGCCAATATTAAATGCAATATGTCCATCCGAGACTCCTCGTGTACCGCAATAATGTAAGTCCAAGTGATGAAAGTTAGCAAGCTTTTTTCTCCCAATGGACTTGGGGGCTCAATGGTGTACCCAAGCATACATTATCGGAAAAGGCCAACCCGGTTCTCACCCGGATAAGAGCAAACTCAACAGTTTTGAATGACTAGAAAACACCGAGAATACTGTAATACACGATAGGATAGAACCATTAATAAACATATCCCAAAAAACACAAACTCTATATAAAGCAAGGTATAAATACATGGAGTAAACAAATGACTTAAAGTATGAAACTACAACTCATATGAAACGGGTCAAAAAAGAGACCGGGTAAAAGGACGTTCCCGGTCTCCCACATAACTCTATAAAATCATAGTAATCCCTAAGGTTAAGGGGACTCACTTTTTCCTAAAATATACTTAATTTTATACTCTAAGCTTGTAATCTCATTCTAACTTAGGCATCTAAGAGCAATATCAGGGGGTACGATATAGCTCATGATATCATTGTTTACATCTCTAGGGAATACAATGAAGCACACTACAATTTGCGATTAACATAATATGGAAAAAGGCATATCATCAGGTTCACCTGATGATATCATATATATATATATATATATATATATATATATATATATATATATATATATATATATATATGAAACCAAGTCCTGGAGGGGAAAAGGTTAATAAAGGAAGGATTGAGAGCTTGGAGTCTTCTTTCTTGAGTTGATTGTTCCAAGACCTATTGATCATAATGAAATTTTAGCGTCAGTCATAATATAGGGGTGCATCCCGAGATTATATCCCACCCTCAGGTTAGCGGTGTATACTCAATAAGTGCATGTGAGCGATAAAGAGAACTTAGAAGTGAGTAGTTGCTTACTGATATTACTTATGTATGAGATATTTATCATGTTTGTGAGTAAACAATGCATGGTCTATTCATACAGGCTATTGTCTTATTTTTAAATGTTTGTGTGAAATTGAGTTGTAGGAGGCATATGATATGGTAAAAGAGTCTTGGACGCATGTATGTGGCATATCATCAAATTTACATATATAGAGAATATTGTAACGTCCCAAAATTCAAAAACCCAAAATTTTTGTTTTCATATAAATAAAACATCAACCAAACATGTTTAGTAAAACCAAAGGGAAAACCATAATGTATTCATAATGTAACATCCCTTGTTTCCAGGTATTCTCAAATCATTCATTCAGTAAATTAATATGCCATGATGCTCTTTGAAATTGGTTGAATTTAGCCTTAAGACGCCCAAGGGTAAAATTGGTAATTTTGGTTGGAGGGGGAGTACGCTAGGCATACATATGAGTACACTAGGCGTACTTGGGTGCGCCCTAATATGCTGGGCGTACGCATATGTACGCAGGGCGTGCGTATGTCCGAGTGCAACCCTAACTTTTAGGGTTTGTTGGGTATTTAAACACCATTATGGACCCTTTACCCCTATCCTTTCAGCCTCCAAGTCCTGAGATTGTTTCTTGGCAACCCTAGCTTCTCTTTTGTGTGTGTGTGTGTGTGTAAGTTAAGAGTGTGTTTCTTATTTTGTAGAAGAAGAAGAAATGCATCAAGGTGTTTGGATAGTGAAGCAAGCTTGTAGATCTGAGATCATATTGTCATTTAGAAGCTCCGGAAGGTAAAAAGCTTCTGCCTTTGTGCTTGTGTTGTGTAGATCTTGTTTTGATAGCTTTTTGGTACTCTTCTTGTCCCAAAAGTCCCAATATGGTGCATGAGTTGTGTTGGACGTTTTGAGATGTCCTTTCAAACCCAATGAAGGGTTCTAAGTTATAAAAATGAGGTCTCTTTGGCTAGTTTGGCTTCATGTTGCTTATAAGAGGTCTTAAGACCATGCATTAAGGACTTTTTAGACATCCAAAGTCTTAAAGTTTGAGACTTTATGGTTCTGAAATACATTGGGTCGATGGTCTGGAATTTGGGCTTAAGTGCTTTAACAATTAAGAACTTATTAAAGTTTTGAACTCTGCGAGGGTACACCCCGTGTAGAGGGGAGTACACCTCGCATACGCAGTCATCGCCCCGTTTCCACTCAATGCGAGGCTCGCCTATGCCCCGTGTAGCCTTAGAGTATGTCCAACATACGTCTTCTAATGGGCCTTTGCGAGTTGGGCTGCGGTTTTGGGCCAGTTTGGGCTTACACCTTAATGGAATTTCCATGGAGAATTATTATGGGCGAGTTAAGGGAATTGGGCCTTAGGATGAGGTCAATTATGGGGTTGGGCCAAATTTAGAAAATTGGGCCAAGTATGGGCCTTATATATTTTGGACCTTTTTATCAAGGTTGGACTTGGGCTTTAGCTCAGTTAAGGAAGAGTTAATGGACAATTATGAGTTATGAGATTTGAGGTGATAATCTAGTTATTAATTAGAGGTTTATTTATTATGATAGTTCGAGGTTTTCATAAGCTAGAAGCCAGAGGTTCTATTTGATACGTCAGTGTGAGGTGAGTCTTCCTTACTATACTCTCGGGTCGAAGGCACCAAGGTCGGCCCATTGGTTTGATAACCTGATATCTCTGATATGATGAGTATGATATAATTATGCATGCTAGTCTTGTTATGATAGTAAGGTAGATCTGTATGACTACCTGTGAATTGTCTGTTTATCGGCTTATGATATTATCTATTATATGTCGACATATTGTGTGGGTTGGATTAAGGTTGTATTGCTTTGTGTTGTAGCCAACTAACCTTGGAGCATACCAGATATTAGTTGAGGGCATAAAAGGGCATGCCAGAGTCATACTATGGGCTCATGGGCATTCTAGATACGAGCTGAGGGCCGGGAAGGGCATGACAGACTCGTACTGAGGGTCGGGGAGCAAGCCATACATAAGCTGTGGGCTAAAGGGGCAATCCAGACTCATGTTGTGGGCTTAGTGGTAGTCCAGTCTGTTAGCTATGGACCCATTGCATGCTGATATTATATTTGTACTGTTTGTTATGTATTGCTATTTTGCGGGAAACTCACTAAGCTTTGGGCTTACAATTTTGGGTTATGTTTCAGGTACTTCAGAAGATCGCGGGAAGGTGAAGGCGTGATCATGCACCTCCTCATATTTTGTTTTTACGATTGTGGGAAAACTATGATGTGAAACTAATTTTGAAAATAATTCGTAAACAATGATGATTTGGGGTTATTTTAAAAGTTTAAATTTTTCATGAATTTTATTGGTGTTACACATAAGTATCCAAAACACATCAGAGGCAAATGAGTGAAAAGCCATGGTGTGTGAGATGTGATAATCCCAAGCTCTTCCCCTTCGATTCAGAAGTACCTGAAACATAAACTAAAAACCATAAGCACGAAGCTTAGTGAGTACCCTAAAATACCGCACACATGTATCTGTCAACTCAAGGCTGTTTCGTGTCTATTTCACCCCGAGTCTATTGCAACTCATGCATTGGCCCAAGCCGAACCGGGTCTATTTCAACCCCTGGTCTATTTCACCCCTGAGTCTATTTCAACCAAGGTTCTAAAAAGCTTGCCATGGCTCCGCCATGGCGCGCCACGACTCCAAGGCTTGCACCTGCCTCCAAGCTTTGCCAAAACGCCTCCTTAACTCATATATGTGTATAAAAATGAATAATACTTGAAAATACATATAAAAATATTAATTATATAGAAAATTGTCGCCTTAAGTCAGGCCTTACAAATGTCGCGACTCGCCAAGGCTCGGAAAAGCTTGAGGCTTGACATTGCCGCCAAGTCACGCCTTACGTTATTTAGAACCTTATTTTCAACCCATATGTCAGCACAAGGCTATACCGGGTCTATTTGACTCCCAGATCTATTTCACCCCACATATATGAAGTAAACAAGCACACATGCATATATCACACACATCAAGAGTCACAAAGACTACAAGCACATAACATATCCTAGTGTCCTAAAATATAGAGAGCAAACTGTGACAACCCGAAATTTCGAACTTATATATTCTTCATTTTTATCAAAGTTTGCCTCGTTTTGCTATTTTATAATGAAGTTTTGGGTCTATAGGAGTGCTTGAGACTTAGTATAATCAAGATATGAGTCGTAGAATGGGTTTGTATATGTGTAGCATCACAAAATCGGACCAAACACACCAAACAAGGTGTGTGCGGCCGCACACACCCCCTGGCCGCACATACACAAATAGTGTGTATTTTGACCATACACTCCCTTGTATAGCCATATACCCCTTATATACAATCTTATATGGTTGTACCACTTCAAAATAAGTGTTTACTAGCCCCTAAGGTGGTTTCAATTCAATAATTAGTTGTTATAAGCACTAATTATATTTATATGTGTATCATTATATGTTAAATAGTGTCACACCCGAAAACCGAGAACGGCGGAAACGTTCAGGGGCGGAGGACGTCTGTTAGGGTGCAAAGTTATTCATTCATGACTTTGTAAATGTTTGACTTTTGTAAAACCCACTTGCATGTGGTGCTTTAGCCTTTAGACCCATTTGTTAGTTAGAGTGAGAGAGAGACATGTAAACACCTCTATAAATAGTAGGTTTGTCCACTTGTAGAGGTGTGCTTGAGAGATGTAGAAGTGAGTGTGTAAGTGTGTGTTAATTATGTAGTCTAGATCTAGATCTTTTTTGTAACGCCATATACATTCAATATATCTCTTAAACACCCAAATCACCATGTTCAATTGTGCAAGCTTTAATTCCGCATGCCAAACCATGTTCTTTGACACTACAATTGGTATCAGAGCAGGTCTTCAAGATCAAGGTGATTTTTGAAGAACGATTCTCGGTTTGGCAACTTTTGTCACAATTTGATCAATTTTGGTGAGTCTTTCTCTATGATCTCTCTTAATCTCTATGAAATCGTGCGTAAATTTTTTTTTTCTTTCTTGTTTTTTGATCGTTTGATTCGTTGGATCAAATTTTTCTTTGAAAAACCCATTTGTTATGATCCAATAATTTTTTGTTGATCAAAGTCCAATCCAATCTTATATTCGTTTGTATGAATTGATTTTCAAATTGCCAGTGTTCATTTGAATTGAGCTTTAAGATCAAAATTCATTTTATGATCTAATATCTTGAATTGTTACTGTTCATATGATCCACCGATTTTCAAGCCCAAAGAAAAAGTCAATAATCCAACCGTTTCTTTTATTCAAAGATCTAGCCCAATTAAAATTCGTGTTACTGTGCGTAAATCATTTGAGCCCAAAATTGTTAACATGTTACTGTTCATTGATCAAGGAGGCCAATCGTTCATTTAAAAGATCCGATCTATATGAGTAAATTCAAAAAGAAGTGTGATTCTCTACAAGTTATGTCCGTTCGTCAGTTGACATATACATATGCATAACTCACTTGTACCTTCATCTCATCTATTTGTGCAAATCATCTTGAATACTCAATCTCGTTTTTCTTTTCTGGTTAATCGATTGAATGCGATTAGTATGTTGATCGATATTATTTGGATGATTGTTTGATTCATAATCGTGTTTGGATTGAAGAGCTTTAGAGCAAATTTGGTTTGAGTTGACTTTTGAGAGTCAAAGTTATTGTTCTTAAGGAACTTTGATATGAAATTGATGAAATTGATTTTGATTTCAAAACTAGTTTGATGTTCTTGATTGATAACGAATGAGAAGCTATAGTTGAAAACGATCTCTATTTGATTTTGGAATTAATCGATTTTCGTCATCAAGATTTTGAGATCGATCGTGGTTGTTTGATAACAAACTGGTGAGGAGTTCGTGTTTTGGTGTCGATTGATGAACAAATGAGTTTTGATTTTTGATTCGCAATTGGGTTGATGATTGAGGGAAGATTCGTGAATGAAGAATGCGAAGTCAAGAACGAACTACAAAATCGATGGTTTCATGTTTATGAAACACAGGAAATCAAAGTTCGCATGTATGGATTGGGTGTTCAATGATTGTTCGAATGGTCTTGACAGATGGGATCAATATTTTGGGAATCGATTTGAGTTTAATTTCGTTTGGTGATTTTGTGTCAAATAGTAATGGTTGATACTTGCCAGATGAGCTGTGAAAGATCGACTTGGGAGGAATTATTTTTGATGTGTCGGTGTCTAAATTGGAGTTCATTGTGGGATTTATGGAGTCGACTTTCGCGTATGAAATCAATTTGGTTCGCAAATGGATGAATTAAAACATGAGTTCGCATCTATGGATTGATTCTGTTGTTCACTGGGATTTACATATAAAATCAATTTGTGTTCGCATCTGGTTTCAAAACTAATGTTCGCGTTTGGTAAAATAGATAAGGATTCGCATTTGTGTGACTGCAGTTTGCATCTAGTGTTTAATTCGCATTTGGAGTTTTGTATTGGAGTCAAAATGCGAATTCATCTCATTATGATTCGCATTTTGGTGAGTTAAACATGCGAAACATTAAGATGCGAAGTCTGTGATTTGGGAAAGAAAACAAAGAATTTTACAGTAAAATGCGAATTAGGGAAGAAGGCTAACAGTTTCGCATTTGGTCCCTGCTCTTTTCAAGAAATATCACAAGTAGCCCAACTTTGCAAGTTTGAAGAACATGCAGAAATTGTCAAAACGAATACCTGTAGTTTCGCATTTTTGACAGTTTATACCCAACTTCGCAAATGGGGTCATAAAATGTTGAAACTGCAGAATTTTCAAATCTGGTCCCTGCAGTTTGTGCGAATTTACACATTTTACCCAGTTTAGCAAATGGGAGTGTGTTTCGCATATTTGGCTGTTTTGGGCGCAACGGGTCACTGCAGAATTTTGAAATTGATAATTTCTACCCATTTTTGAGAAATTTTGTCAAAGGCAATCCGTTAACGAAGCTAAAAATTGATTATTTTTTGGATTTTCCGGATTGAAGCACAATGTTTATGCCACATGTTAAGGGGGAGTTTTAACATGAAAAATTCCGAATAGAGCACGTTCTTTTTCCTTGGAGTTTTATAATCAAATTTCGATTATAAAAAGGGGGAGAAGTTTTATATGGAAATTCGAACTTGAATTTTTCATATTATGCGGATTTGAAGACCGAAGTGATCTTGATGTTTTGAAGCCTACGAGATGATGCATTTGGAAGTTCGGAAGTGATGTATTCGAAATAGGTTTGGTTTATTTAAGATTTTTGGGGTGTGTTTTTATGCGCAACTATAGGGTGATTATTTGGAGTTTGGAATACTCTTGATCATTCGTTGCTGCTCGGATTGTATGGTCTCACATCCTAGAGCCCAAATTGAAGAATCATGGAAAAATTGAAGATTGAAGTTCGTTTCGACATGTGTCACCTTTGAGGCTCGAACCGCGTAGTGCTTGATTTTGGAAGATTTGAAGTGGGTCATTCATTCCTAACTTTGAGGGGGAGAATGTTAGGGTGCAAAGTTATTCATTCATGACTTTGTAAATGTTTGACTTTTGTAAAACCCACTTGCATGTGGTGCTTTAGCCTTTAGACCCATTTGTTAGTTAGAGTGAGAGAGAGACATGTAAACACCTCTATAAATAGCGGGTTTGTCCACTTGTAGAGGTTTGCTTGAAAGATGTAGAAGTGAGTGTGTAAGTGTGTGTTAATTATGTAGTCTAGATCTAGATCTTTTTTGTAATGCCATATACATTCAATATATCTCTTAAACACCCAAATCACCATGTTCAATTGTGCAAGCTTTAATTCCGCATGCCAAACCATGTTCTTTGACACTACAACGTCATGTAATGTATCACAACCATGTAAAGTAGTAAACAAGCAACAATATTATCCATTGCATTAATAGTATGAATTTTATATACATGTGTGTTCGTTCATAATGTACAACAATAAGATGAATAATCAGAATAAGACGAGTCTGGACTGCTCCGTCTTCACAAAACTGGTCGTCGTACCTGTCTATGTGTGACCTGAGAATACAAGTTATTTTGAAAGCGAGTATTTGCCAAAAAGCTGGTGAATTCATAAGTATTAATGTGTCTTTAATATGTAAAACTTGATGTGAAAGTCTTAACATTGTTTTGAAAGAAAGCTCATATAAGTATGTAAATGTCTGTAAGTAATGGAAAGCGTTTGATTAACCCTAGAAATCCCTATGATCCCTATGAAAGAAGTCTTTTACCAAGACCCTACTGTTTTGAAAGTACGCATCTCTGTATATGTGATGGTTTTTCCCTGTTTAACTATTAGTATAAAACTAAAGTATACCTCATCGTTTTTGTGTATGAGTCACAATATAAAGGTAATAAGGAAAAATATAATCATGTAAGTGTTGTCCTTTTGTATTAGGATTAACACGACATCGCGACTAGCGAAATGTATAACCTTTGAACATCCATAGATGGTTCAATTTTCCTCTGTAGCTGCAGCAGGTCTAAGGAATGGTTAGTCTTGTAAAGGTACCCCTAATATAAGTATTAACCGTAGGCATCCGTAGATGGTCATTTACCTCTGTAGCGAACAGCAGGTTAAAGGAATGGTTAGTCCCGTAAAGGTACCCCTAATATAAGTAATAACCTTAGGCATCCGTAGATGTTCATCTACCACTATTGCTAACAGGTGGGTTCCGGATTGTTTAGCCCCATCTAGACATCCCGTTGAACTGGGATAGGCAGGAGAATTTACACATAATGTACCAGTAAATCATCCTAGTGAAGCTAGGTACAAGTATCCATGTAAGTGCATACAAGTATCCATGTAAGCGTCTCTATGTAAACGTTCTCATGTAAGCGCCTCTATGTAAACGTACTCATGTATCATGTAAGCATATGTAAACATACTCATGTATCATGTAAGCATATGTAAACGTACTCATGTATCATGTAAGCATATGTAAACGTACTCATGTAAGAGTATCTATGTAAACGTACTCATGTAAGCGTGTCTATGTAAACGTACTCATGTATCATGTAATGTATTGGTATAGACTCATGAATGAACTGACTCTTGTGTGATTCCTTGTGCTTGGAATGGTAAGTGGTATCTCTTAACTAAACCTATAATAGTTACTAACCATGTACGTGTATAACCTGAAGTAATGCCTTTGCTACCCAAAGGTACTGAAGTGACTGAGGACAACTCTTATGTCTTTATATGTATACATGATATATAATTGCTAGTTAAACGACATTCGGACGGATACCTGATACCCTACCAGACCCCATCCCAACAGGAAAAAGTAAATAAAGCGGGTTAGCCTTCCTAAGTCCTTTAAACATTAATTATATAACTATACATATACCGACATGCAATTGACAATATAAAAGTATATAAGAAGTTTTGCAAAATCTTTAAAGGAAAATTAATACCTAAGACGAGATCGACTTGATGTCAATTTATAAAATGGTTTGAAAGTATTTAAATGATAACAACAGTTTAAGTATAAAGGAACCCTTGTTTGACCCACAAATGTAACGGGGTTTGAAATGAAACATACTGTGTTTAATAAACAGTTTAATAAAGTGTTTTAAACACTTAAAAACGTTTAAGATAAACATTTGATGAAAACTGATTGGCAAAACAGTTAACGTAAGGTAAAGTCATTTGCATGTTTAGTTATTAGTCACGTGTGATTTATATAATAACTAATCATGATTCAACCTGTATCCCCCCCCCCATAAAGCATTTATAAACATTTGAAAACGTTTAAAAGGTTAATTAAAGGGGTATGAACTCACCTGCAGTGAACGGGTCGGAAGCAAGTGTCGGACCAGTGCTTGGTGTCAAGTGAAGACTTAGACACGCACAAAGATCCTAATAACATATAAAGACATATGTATATAAAAAATAGTCTCTAAACAACTATAAACATAGTTAAGACACTCTAGGACATGCTAAACACCTTATACAAGTGTTATAAGTCTCAAGGGTTGCATCTAAGTGTTGTAGGGAAAGGCTAGTGTGTTTGGGGTTCAAGGGTAAACTCCCTTGGAGTTTACGGTTTTGATGACCATTACCCAAGGAGTTTACGGCAGCAAACTCAAGGGTTTACGGTCGTAAACTCTACATTTTATGGCCATTTGTTGTTTTGAAGACTACTAAGCTATTCCAAGCATTCCTACTTCATGATTAAGCCTTAGGAAGTGTTGTGTGGCATCAAAACACTCCTAAATGGAGTTTACGGTCTAAGGACCATTTCTTCATGAGTTTACTACCTTAAAATCATGAGCTTACTACCTTAAACTCATGAGTTTACTACCTTAAACTCATAAGTTTATGGTATTTGGGGTTTTCAAGTCCTTAGCTCAATCATGGCACTAGTCTAGGTTAGATTTAGACATAAGGAATAACCATGAGACTTTATGGGACTTTTATACACCTTTTGGGGTGTTTACGGTTCTGGGAGATCCCCACACCGTAAACACATAAAAATTTAAGCTTTTGGTGCTTTTTGTATGATAAACTCATCAAGGATGAATCTAGACAAGTCCCTAAAGCATTGTGAAGCATCTAGGCACCCTAACACACCACTTTGGCCCTATTCTTGGTGTTTACGGTTTTAGGAGCCTCCCAAAACCGTGAACACCTTGTTCTTGGTGTTCTTGGGACTTTTCTTTGATATTAACATGTATAGCAAGCTTTAAATGACTCTAGGATAGAAGCACTTATTTTGTGGAAGCTTGTAATGAACTAAAAGTCCAAGAACACTAGTGTGTGTTCTTGGTGTTTTGGAAAACTAGTCAAAACAAATAAATGGATGGATTAAAGGATGTATAATCGCTAGATGTTATGTTATATAAACTAATCAAGTCGAGAAAGACTTACGTTTTCGGGAAATCGGGCAAAAACCGGGATGATACTTGAGAGAGTTTGGAGTTTACTGTTTTAGGGTGGAAATGAGAAGTGTGATAATTTGCGGAGTAAACTCATGTTTAAGCATGAGTTTACGTTTTTGGGAAGATTTTTCGGCCCAAACATAAAAGTTTGACCGTGAACCTCTAAGGCACGAGGTGTTTGCGGCTTTGAAATTTCAAGACTCGAGACGACACTTCCTTTCACCCGTTCGTTTAAAGAATAAAATTAAAATAATCAAACGAACCTTAAATTTGCTAAATATAAGAAATAATGTAATTGACTTATAAATCGAAGTGATTGACTTTTACGGTTTGACTGAATGAAAAATTCGAGTTTTCACAAATAGGATCCGCGTGTGTGCTCAAGTCTTCACTTGACACTTAGCATTCTATACAATCCGTTCATCCAAACCACTCACTACAGGTGAATTCATACCACCTTCATAAATATTTTAAATGTTTTTAAATGCTTTTATGGGGGGATACAAGTTGAATCATGCTAGTTATTATATCAATCATATGTGATTAATAAATAGCATACAAATGGATTTACTACTCTTTTAGCTATTTTACCAGACAGATCACTTCAAATGGCTTTCCAAAACATTTTTACTTGTTTAAAACTATTTATCAAACTGTCTTACATATTGAATGTTTCTTTTCAAACTTTGTTATAATTGTGTTTCAAACAAAGGTTTCCTTATACTTTAAACTATTCTTATCAAACAAACTGCTTTCAAATCATTTTACAAACTAACATCGAGTCATCCTTTCTTAGTTACTATACTTTTCAATGGTTTTACAAAACTTCTTTTATACTTTTATATTATCAAATGCATGCCTATGTATGTATAGTTATATAAGTAATGTTTAAAGGACTTAGGAAGGCTAGCTCGCTTTATCTCCTTTTCCGCGTTGGGATGTGGCTTTAGGGCATCGGTTATACGTCCGAAGGTCGTCTAAATATTATTTATATATTATGTATACATATATAGACATAATAGTTCTATCAGTCAATTCAATACCCTTAGGTAGCAAGGGTATACGTTCATGTTCATACGTATAGGTCATATTACTAGTAAACTACGATAGGCATAGTTTAGGAAGTTATTAATACTATTACTAGAAAAAAGAATCATACAATGAGTCAGTTCATTCATGAGTCAATACTTTCTAGATAGAGAGAGCACACAATACAGCTAGTACACACAGTACATTTCAATACTTGCTAGATAGAGAGAGCACGCAATACAGCTAGTACACACAGTACATTTCAATACTTTCTAGATAGCGAGAGAACACACAATACAGCTAGTACACGCAGAACATTACAATACATATAGGCTAGACAGAGGGAGAACATACAATACAGCTAGCACATTCATTACATATACATTCATGCAGTTATGTGAGCCACTAAACAGGGCATAGCACTACCTGCCATGACCGTTTTTGTATCCAGAATCTCCTTAATTGGGGATCGTATGAGTTTGCGTATAGCTCTATAGTGGATTGAATATCCTACACCTTGCTTCTCGCTACAGTGGGACTTGCAAGTCCACAGGTGCCAAATGTCATTTCTTACGGCGTCTTACATCGTCGTTTTACTAGAGTCAGTAGCAGGATACAAGTCGATCACATGGTACTTTAAATTACAATTGGTTTAAGGTAGTTAGTATAGCAGTATTTACTTATTACAATACTACTGTACTATAATATTTTTCCCATTACATTCACTTCGTGAACATTCACACGATGCACGGTAATGTAAAAACTATATTTTTGGTTAATGATAGTTGGATTTGGGAAAATACACACACTTACAAGAGACACACACAGATACTAGATGCCTTGGTAGAAGGCTGCTTTTAGGAGGAAACATAGGGTTTTCTAAGAGTACAACACTTTTACATACTTACGTTTCACATACTTACAAATACTTTCTTACAAATTCAGACACTAAAATACTTATGATCTCACCAGCTTTAAAGCTGATACTCCCTTTCAAAATAACTTGTATCCTCAGGTCAACAGTCATCTTTAATTTTGATTTATACTTTAGTGTCTATTAAACATGTCAGAACAGACTTGTATTAAAATTATATTGTTAATGAAATGGATGATGTTGTTGCTTGTTTTACTACTATTCATTGTTGTGATACTGTACATGACGTCCTCCGCCCCAGAACGTTTCCGTCGTTCTATGGTTTTGGGGTGTGACAGATTGGTATCAGAGCATTGTTTATCGTGAATTGAGTTTATCAACGCATAAAAGATATACAGACTATAAATACAATGGGATTAAAATACTATGACCAAGAGTTTATACTTTAAATAATAAAATATTTAATTAAGTATACGTGCCTGCATTCATACTAAAATCAGTGTCACTAGGACAGTACAAAAGTATTACGATTGTTGGGCAACACAAGTAGACTTAGAGACATATAGTCAAAACTGGGAAGATATAGCCTGATCAACTATATTATCCGAGGGTTGACTAGCATGTGCCTAAATGTGGTTGTGAAGTTGCAAAAAGTCTAAAAACTTACCCACAATACCACAACGAGAACAATAGAACCTAAACCTAAAATACTATAGGAGTATTTTGTGTTACTATGAGCTACTTATGTGCTAGATTCTTATATCTCTTTTCTCGCGTAGATAATATGGCTGAATTCCATCCCTACGACAACTTGTACTTCCCTAACCAAGGTAATGAAGGCGGTTTTGAAGCTGATCCAAGAAATGACCACCCAATCCCTGTGGATGGTCACCAGGCTGAAGGCTTAAGAGATGGTTTCAACTCCGAGCCTGAAGTAGAGAATCTACCCCCGATGGCTCTTGTCCCAATTCCTAACCCTCGTCCGGCTTTTCAAGGCCCGATGCCTCCATGGGTGGAAATTTTGGAAACATGGAGCTAACGGCAGGATTAGCCCATGCCATTTAATGGAGACCGAAGCTTTTATGACATGAGTGAAGGGGGCTCAGCAGACAGAGTCTTGCCAATCCTGGTCAGCAGAGTGGCCTGAAATGAGATTCAAGGCAGGACAACCCTACATCAAATCACGGAAGTTGTCGCCAATGCGAGAATGCATACCCTCCGCACCATTCATCTCGAAGATGCTCGTGAGAGATCTGAGAGAGACCATGAAACCCTACTGCAAGCACTGCCTGAGTCACGAGCCGAAGTCATAAAACTCCGAGTATGCTAGAGGGTGTACGAAAGGCTCCTGCTTGATATGGAACGCCAACTGGCTGAACTAAGGGTTCACCAGAGGGATGGCCGTCACCAGTAGTAGATGCCTTACTTTCTTTCCATGTTAAATGGAATCGTTTTTCCTGTCTATGTCCTATGTGGCATTTTTCTATGAGACTATCTTGTACTGTAGGTACTTTTATTTAGGCCTTTATGTGACCAAAACCTTTCTACTCTGGATATGATGTAAGACCCTCCACAAGGTCAATTTTTCCCGAACTTATTACGTCATGAATATCAAGATATTGACAGTCGGCTGACTTCTGAGTCATTCATTGTTCAAATACTTTCATCATGCCATCCTAGGAGTCTACCAAAGACCCAGTCTAGTCAAGTTATTAGACTAGGGTAATTTAGCTCAGGGATTATTCCCATTTCTTTTTCAAGGGTTGCATCATGTTATTTATCAACCGATGGTACCCTGTTTTAGACGTCAAGCATCTTGTGACCATTCTACGAACTTACTTTTACTCTGTACTAGGACTGCATCATAGGGATGTAGGTCAAACCTTCGATAACATACTTCTACTCTTTACATCAACGATTGAAATACATCTAGGGTCAACCATAATCACTCACGAACTCCTTTTCTTTCGTGTTACAGAATCATGTCGTCGAAGAAAAGTAATCAACCCATCGGCCAAACACCAACTCTTCAGATTGATGCAGCTACCTTTCAAGCTGCAGTCTCAGCTGCCGTGACAGCTGTTCTGACTCACCTTAACGCTAACAACGCAAATGTTAGCGGGATGGTTTTCAATAATTCCAATCCAAGTAATAACCAAGTACACTCACGAGTAACAAACTACCACGACACTCCAAACCTCAAACCAAAGAGCAATAAACGAAAATTATGGGATAGAGTTAAAGGCAAATCACCCCGAGGGACGAACAAGAAACAGTCACCGGTGGTAGCCTTCGCGGCCACGACGTCTGCAACTCCTACTACCATCCCTACTAGCATCCCAAATATCCCTAACCCAGACAGACAGTATGCTGGTAACCTCCCAAAGGGCAATAAATGCAGCTTCCATCATCTAGGTAGTTTTCATTTGTTGCACTGCAGGAACTGCAACAAAAAGGGACACATTACCCGCTTCTGCAGGACTCGGATTCAACACCTTACTCCAATCACCAATGTTGAAATTTCTTAGATATGCCATCTGTGTGGCGTAATGGGACATTTAAAAAGGGACCGCCCAACAAAGAAGGGTGACGGGGGAACATGAGGAGTTTGACCCCAGAACAACAAAAGACAGTTAAGGACCCTACTATAGTATAGATTCACTTCCTTTTCGTCAGTATAAAGTATGTGTTTAAAAATGTTTAAAACTAGTGCAACTTGAGTCTTATCTTTTGCAAGATCCCATCAGTTAAGGGACCCTTGTGCTGCGTATACTTGCCTTTTGTAGTATACCTAGTACGCAACAATAGTCTTGTAGTAAATCTATAGTACTGTAACTCTGTTAAAAGTTGCACTGTTGTGTTTTGCCTGTGACGCCTTTATGATCAAGTCTAATGTCTTTATTTCCAAGTGAATCCGATATTATCATACAACTTGATTCAATTCGATCTGCACAAATACCAGTTTCGTACGTACATCTCTTTCACCGTAAACGTCTTTCTAGAGAAGCCTCATTTCAGAACTCTGAAGTACTCATGCGTAGAGTACCTCATGCTTCTTATCCTTTTCGAAGAAACTTCAGCAAGCCTCCCCAGAGTACCACTCGTATAGTACGTCAAGTTCAATCTAAAGACCCATACGATTGATCTATCACGGAAGAATGTATACACAAGAGTGGTATATAATCAAGGTTCTACAGGTTTAGAACTAATGATTCCACTTTAACTTCTTTTCCTCGTTGGGATGTGAGCTTAAAGAAGAATCATTTATTCGACTACCTTTTCAATCTTAATTATATACGACTCGTATACACGAGACTGTGATTGATGAACCATGTATGAATTCTAATATGAACTTCAGGACGGAGACTGCCCAAGACTACGAGTAATCGCATTGTCATGCGAATAAACTTAGAACCCAATACAACTCCTGTAACCAGATCGCCCTACAGCCTAACACCTACGGAGATACAAGAACCGTCCGGACAACTTAACGACTACTCAACAACAGAATTGAAGACCAAGCTTCTCACCCTGGAGAACTCCGGTCTTATTCTTCAAGAAGGTAGACGGATTGTTTCGTAAGTCCATCGACTTCAGAGACCCTGACAAGATTTCCATTAGAAATCATTACCTACTGCCTCGCATAGATGAGTCGGTTGACCAACAACAAGGAACTATTCACCTTTCAGAAATAGACCTGAGATCCGAATATCACCGGTTACGAGTGTTAGTGAAGGATGTCCCGAGGACACTCTTCCAAACTCGATGCGGACACGATGAGTCCGTAAGGATACCCCTCGGATAAGACCAATACGCCCGTAGTATTCATAAACTTAATGGATAGGGTATGCCATCCTTACCGGGATCAGTTCGTCATGATCCTTGCGAATAACCTTCTTATCTAACTTTGTAGTAAGGATGAGAATAAAAGCATCCACGACCCAGCTTACCCCGCGAACTCAGTAACGTATGTTTTACCCTCACATCTTAAACTTGGAAAAGTATCCGTCCGACGAGACTCTTGTAATCCCACTCGACGAGATCGGTTCCAACAAGAGCCTCTCCTTCATGAAAGAACCGTAGTGACCATAGACCGAGAGGTCATGCGAACGAATCAGAGCCGCTTCCCATTAGTGAAAGTTCGCTGGAATGCCAACCGAGGACCTGAATTCACTTGGGAGCGCGAGAATCAATCGTTTAGGGAGTATCCCCACTTCTTGTCTCGATTATTCATGCCTACTTCTTTACCTAAATCCTAATTTCGAGACAAAATTCCTTCTAACGGGGGGATGACGTGACAATCCGAAATTTCTAACTTATACATTCTTCATTTTTATCAAAGTGAGCCTCGTTTTGCTGTTTTATAATGAAGTTTTGGGTCTATAGGAGTGCTTGAGACTTAGTATAATCAAGATATGAGTCGTAGAATGGGTTAGTATGTGTGTAGCATCACAAAATCGGGCCAAACACACCACACAAGGTGTGTGCGGCCGCACACACCCCCTGGCCGCACACCCTGGCCGCACACACACAAATAGTGTGTATTTTGACCATACACTCCCTTGTATAGCCATATACCCCTTATATACAATCTTATATGGTTGTACCACTTCAAAATAAGTGTTTACTAGCCCCTAAGGTGGTTTCAATTCAATAATTAGTTGTTATAAGCACTAATTATATTTATATATGTATCATTATATGTTAAATAGGATCCTCGTGTGTGCTCAAGTCTTCACTTGACACTTAGCATTCTATACAATCCGTTCATCCAAACCACTCACTACATGTGAGTTCATACCCCCATCATCAATATTTTAAATGTTTTTAAATGCTTTTATGGGGGGGGGGGGGGGATACAAGTTGAATCATGCTAGTTATTATATCAATCACATGTGATTAACAAGTAGCATACAAATGGATTTACTACTCTTTTAGCTATTTTACCAGACAGATCACTTCAAATGGCTTTCCAAAACATTTTTACTTGTTTAAAACTCTTTATCAAACTGTCTTACATACTGAATGTTTCTTTTCAAACTCTGTTACAATTGTGTTTCAAACAAAGGTTTCCTTATACTTTAAACTGTTCTTATAAAACAAACTGCTTTCAAATCGTTTTACAAACTGGCATCAAGTCATCCTTTCTTAGTTAGTAAACTTTTCAATGGTTTTACAAAACTTCTTTTATACTTTTATATTGTCAAATGCATGCCTATATATGTATAGTTATATAAGTAATTTTTAATGGACTTAGGAAGGCTAGCTCACTTTATCTCCTTTTCCTCATTGGGATGTGGCTTTAGGGCATCGGTTATCCGTCCGAAGGTTGTCTAAATATTAGTTATATATTATGTATACATATATAGACATAATAGTTCTATCAGTCAATTCAATACCCTTAGGTAGCAAGGGTATACGTTCATGTTCATACGTATAGGTCATATTACTAGTAAAATACGATATGCATAGTTTAGGAAGTTACTAATACTATTACTAGAAAAAAGAGTCATACAATGAGTCAGTTCATTCATGAGTCAATACTTTCTAGATAGAGAGAGCACACAATACAGCTAGTACACACAGTACATTTCAATACTTGCTAGATAGAGAGAGCACGCAATACAGCTAGTACACACAGTACATTTCAATACTTGCTAGAGAGCGAGAGAACACACAATACAGCTAGTACATGCAGAACATTACAATACATACAGGCTAGACAGAGGGAGAACATACAATACAGCTAGCACATTCATTACATACACATTCATGCAGTTATGTGAGCCACTAAACGGGGCATGGCACTACCTGCCATGACTGTTTTTGTATCCAGAATCTCCTTAATTGGGGAGCGTATGAGTTTGCGTATAGATCTATACTGGATTGACTATCCTACACCTTGCTACTAGCTACAGTGGGACTTGCAAGTCCACGGGTGCCAAATGTCATTTCTTACGACGTCTTACATCGTCATTTTACTAAAGTCGATAGCAGGATACAGGGCGATCACATGGTACTTTAAATTACAATTGGTTTAAGGCAGTTAGTACAACAGTAGTTACTTATTACAATACTATAGTACTATAATATTTTTCCCATTACATTCAGTTCGTGAACATTCACACGATGCACGGTAATGTAAAAACTATATTTTTGGTTAATGATAGTCGGATTTGGGAAAATACAGACACTTACAAGAGACACAAACAGATACTAGATGCCTTGGTAGAAGGCTAGTTTTAGTAGGAAACATAGGGTTTTCTAGGAGGTACAACACTTTTACATACTTACAAATACTTTCTTACAAATTCAGACACTAAAATACTTATGATCTCACCAGCATTAAAGCTGATACTCCCTTTCAAAATAACTTGTATCCTCAGGTCAACAATAGACAGGTACCGATGTAAGGTTTAGAGAAGATGGAGCTCGTTCAAGACTCATCTTTCATTTTGATTTATACTTTAGTTTCAATTAAACATGTCAGAACATACTAGTATTAAAATTATATTATTAATGCAATGGATGATATTGTTTCTTGTTTACTACTATTCATTGTTGTGATACCATACATGACGTCCTCCACCCCAGAACGTTTCCGCCGTTCTATGGTTTTGGGGTGTGACACAAACTCACCTCAGTCAGTTGGCCGTCGAACAAATGATCAGGTTGTTGAATTGGAAAATCACCATGCTAACCAATCAAATAAAACTCCAATTAATAATTAGGCTATAAACCATAACTGTGAATCTAGTTCATATGTCTAACACCCAGGGTAAAAGACCATTTTACCCTTTTCTCACTTGGTCTACTATCTGAGGCCTAATCCAATGGCACTAAAAGCCTAATAGTGGCCCAAATTCCTAGAGGTTACCTAAAGCCCCAATATGGACACAAATCCAAAAAGGTCCAAAGCCTACAATGGCCCAAACTCAAAAAGGCTAAAGGTCCGACAAAGCCCAAAACCCCAATAGTCCAAATATGACCCAAACCGCAAAGCCCAAGACTAGGCCTGATACGGTGCACGTACCAGACATACGCCCGACGTACTAGGCGACATGCCTGATCGGGGACTCGAACGCGTACGCACAACGTTCGCCCAGCGTACACGCCCATTAAGCACTTTTTCCTCAAAAGCACTTAAAGCTTGCAACTAGATGTCCAAACTACATATCCAAGCTTTGTGGAGCATCTTAATCCATAAAGTTATTAACTAACAAAAACCTAATTTTTTAATATATATTCCGTTTGAAAAATCTAAACATATGTTTTCTCAATATATATATATATATATATATATATATATATATATATATATATATATATATATATATATATATATATCAAATAATACATGAAGAAAAAAAGTTTGAAATTCATGCATTTGGTCGTGCCCTTCATCATATCAAAACATAAAGTTACATTACCTTTTGAATGGATGGATATACAACATCTTGTTTTTGTTTGCTGGTTCATCTTGTTTTTATTTTCCAAATTCTCAAATCTTAAATATCAAACATAAAGGAACTATTTAAATTGCTTCTCCCTAACAATTCAATATTCCTAATAATCATTTCTAATTTCATCTTGTTTTTATTCATCTATTGTCATGGTGCTAATTTACAACATAATCATTTCACACACAACCACTTGTATAAATTACTTTATACATACATATATATATATATACATACATATATATATATATATATATATATATATATATATATATATATATATATATATATATAATTTCATAATTAGTCCCTATGGTTTTCAAAATTACATGAAAAGTTCAATTGCCGTTAAATCTTACTTTTCAGCTGTTAGATTTTAATGAAAAAGACTTTTTGCCCTTGTACCAAATTTGCAATATACTACAAACCTCAAGGACCATTTTTATAATTTTGTATATTTGAAATTTTGTTTGTGTGCGTGTGTATATATATATATATATATATATATATATATATATATATATATATATATATATATATATATATATATATATATATATTTATTGAATTTCAACAATTTGATAACTTTTTTTTATTCATTTTGACACTTTGTTTTCTATTTTTATTTTATAATTTTAGTTATTTATAATTTTTTAAAGTTTTTATTTTTTTTATTCAAATAAATAAACTTAAATTCGATAAACCATGTCGAAATTGGTTTTTCTTTAATTTTTCTTATTTGTGGATTGAAGCGTTAATGATTTTTTATTTAATTTTATGCTGTTACGGTTCATGTTTTTTTGTTACTTTGATGCTTGATAGTTAATATTGTTAGCAATTTTATGTTTGTGTTTATCATTATATTTCACCTTTTGTTTTCTATTTTTTTATAATTTTAATTATTTATTATTCTTCTATTGTTTTTATTTATTTTGATTCAAGTAATGAAAAATAGAAAAACAATAAACAAAAACTCAAACACCAAAATTGTAATATACTCTAATATATTAATACATTTTACACTTTTAATCTTTTTTGATTTTTTTCGTATTTTTTAACATTTTCATATTATTTTTTAATTTTTTTGTTTTTAATTTTTTTTTATTGTTTTTTTTTATCAATTTGATAACTTTTTTTTGACATTTTCCAAAAAAGTATATAAAATATATGAATATAATAGAGTATATTACAATTTTGGTGTTTGAGTTTTTTTGGTTTTCTATTTTTGTATATTTAGGTTATTTATGGCTTTTGTAACTTTTTTTTTATTTTGATTCGAGTAAATATAATAGTTATATTTACAAATATAAATAAAGAAAATAAACATAACCTTTTTATTTACTCGAATCAAAATAAAATAAAATTTACAAAAACCATAAATAACCAAAATTATTTTAAAAAATAGAAAACCAAAAAAACTCTACCAGAAAAATTATAATATACTCTAATATATTCATACATTTTACACTTTTAGAAAAAAAAAAGTCAAATTTTTATCAAATTGATGAAAAATAAAATGAAAAACTGAAAAAACTAAAAATTGGAGAAAAAAAAACTTAAACATAATACCAAAAAATTAATAAAGTAATATGAAAAAATTAAAAAAAAATACAAAAAGAACCAAAAAAAATATATGAAAAGTGTAAAATGAATTAATATACTAGAGTATATGACAATTTTGGTGTTTGAGTTTTTGTTTTTTTGTTTTTCTATTTTTTTATTGCTTGGATCAAAATAAATAAAAACAATTTAAGAATAATAAATAACTAAAATTAAAAAAATTAGAAAACAAAAGGTAGAATAACGATAATGATAAATGCAAACGTAAAGTTGCTAACGATATGAACTATGAAGCATCGAGGTAAAAAAAACATGAACTGTAACAACATAAAAATTTAAACAAAAAACATTAACATTTCAATTTACAAATAATATAAAAAAACAAATTGTCAAAAATATTAAAAAAAAAGTTATCAAATTGTTGAAATTATATATATATATATATATATATATATATATATATATATATATATATATATATATTATATTATATTTATAATTTATATTTATATAAAATTTATATTTATAATTTATATATATACAAAATTTTAAATTTACAAAATTAAACAAATGGTCCTTGAGGTTTTTAGTATATTGCAAATTTGGTACAGAGGCAAAATAGTCTTTTTCATTAAAATCTAACAGCTGAAAAGTTAAATTTTATTATGATAGGGAGTCCTTTCATTTAATTTTGCAAACCACAGGGACTAGTGGCGTGATGTTTTCCTTGAAACTCCTCAAAATGAGATATTTTGCAACAACTAGGATTAATCATGAAATTTTGTCATATATATATATATATATATATATATATATATATATATATATATATATATATATATATATATATATATATATATATATATATATATATATATATAACCCTCAAATCCTGGACATCTGCAATTTTTTTTTCAATCTTTCAGATTCCTTGAGGGATATCTGCTTAGCTCTTTCAATTCCACCAACTGTAATTTAACAATTCATTTATGCTTCAACCAATCAAACAATAACACGAATTCTAAAAACCAAAAAAAAACCCAAACTTCTTTTTATGTAAAGTTGGATTTATGACATATGCACAAAAATTGGGTTTGTATTTAGGAGTGGTCTGTTGAAACTAGGTGTCTAATGTCATAACTAAATTTGTATAACTTTAGGAATAATAACAAAGTCCTTTTGGTTACCCTCAAGATCTAAAATAGTTACATCAGATTTTAAGAGAGTGAGGAAAATAGCTTATTAATTTATTACATATTAATAGATTAATTAGAAGTTTGTTAAAAGTAATTTAGAATTAATCATTAAAGGTGTAGAGATTGAATGTTAAATGTTCAAAGGTTTAGCAGGAGCTGAGAAATCTAGTATGCTCAAGAGTCATATTAAAATGATATTGTTAAATAACATATGATCCTAAGGGTCACACTCACAACATATTGATACAAATGATTATTTATTAGAAATTGATTTTAATAAATATTCATAAACTCTTATAATAATTGGGAAAATATTTATTTCAAGGAAATATTTATTTTACAATATAAGTAACAAATTATTTCATATGGTATGAATATAATATGTCATGTACATCTTTTTGGACCTAATAAACCTTTTGTCTTTTAGCGAAAAGACAAAGTTTATTTCTTATAAACTTTGAGTTTATAAAATATAAACTCTTGACTTGTCTTTTCTTCTTGGAAACATGAGATGAAAAGAAATAACATTTGTATTGGTATAATACAAAAGAATCAAACCTAGGAAGATGTGTTCATGAAATAGGGGGCAAAGTTGTCTAGTGGTTAATAACTCTTGGACCATAATTCCATTATAAATAAGAGGTGAGTGTTCTCATTTTTCTTCACTCCACTCTCCTTGGCCAAGAGCTCTTTCTTTTTCCCTATCTTCTCTCTAAAGTCTTGAACTTGGAGATTTTTGTTGCTTGCATTCTCTCTTTAAGTCATAATCTTGTTTTAGCTTAAAAGCTTAATAGTTGTAACTAGCATTACATCAAGTTGGCACATTGTTGGTGTCTCAAGGGTTCATCCTCACTCCATCAACTTCCAAGCCTCCCCTAAAGGACTCAAAGTGCTTCAAAGGTTGTTACCACTTCTTCTTTCTATAGTTGTTTATTATATCTTTCATTTACTTGCAGGATGATCCTTGGTGGGTGATAAAATGTGTATGTTATTTTAGAAAACCCAAGTCTTTCGTTTGCCATTATTTGTAGTTTTTGAAACTAATTTTTAAATAAAACCCAACAATTGGTATCAGAGCCACCTTGCAAGTTTGGTTAGATTTTTTATGTATGGAAATTTTAGTTTTTGGAGAATATGTGTCACACCCCGAAACCGATGGCAGAAACGTTTCGGGGCGGAGGACGTCGTGTAGTATCGCAACCAATGTACATAGTAAGCGTAGTAAACACAAAACATTACATTACATAGAATCATTAAATTTGTTTAAAAATTAAAGTAACACAAGTTCTATACGTATATATCATATGAACAAAAGCTAAGACGAGTCTTCTATACGCTCCGTGTTCTCCAAAAGATCGCGGGGTACCTGTCTAATGTGGACCTGAGAATACAAGCAGTTTGAAAATCAGCATAAAGCTGTTGAGTTCATAAGCGGTTTATTTTCGAAAAAGAACAAGTTTCCTTTGATTTTCTGAAAAAGTTGTTATCCAAGAAAATCCCATATTTTCTTATAAAAACAGTTTAGTTATCCATTCGTTACACAGTTCGATTAAGAGCAGTTATGTTATCCCAGGAAAAACCCTTATTTTCCTAAAATTCGTGGTTAGTCCTTGGTTCAGAATGCAATGTACTAGTTATCTACCATACTTGTAATATTAGATAAGTATTCTGAAAGCCTGGTTATCCTATACACGAATGTTGAATATCTACTATACTTGTTCGAAATTTCGAATCTTTGGAGACACTCAGAGGCGTACACAAGCTATATATTCGAAGTTCTGGTGACATCCAAAGGTGTATTTTAGACGTATTTTCGAAGCTATGTCGATATCCAAAGGCGTATATCTTCGAAACTCTGTCGATATCCAAAGGTGTACTTTCGAATTATTCCAAAACTTTGTCGATATCCAAAGACGTATATTAAACATATTTTTCAAAACTCTGTCGATATCCAAACGCGTATAATAGACGTGTTTTCGAACCCTAACAATATCCAAGACGTACATTCGAATTATTTCGAGACTTTGTCGATATCCAAAGGCATGCACTAACTATATTTTCGAAGTCCTGGTACTATTCGAAGGCGTATCTTATTAGTAATAATCCTAAATTATAATTAGCATGAATCCTTCGTATATTATAAAATGTAACATAGATTATAACATTTTATAATGAAATCTACAATTAGTCTGAAAGCTAACTCTGCAAGTCAAACTGTTGGTTAATACGATTTTCGATATTAAAAGCATACATAATTTGAAACATTTGAACTGAAATAATAAGTTTGAGTATAAGATTTCCTTGTACTTTTGCTTGTATTCCCCCTGAAAACATTTGAAAAACACGGAAAAAGGAGTAGGGCTATGAACTCACCGGTCGAGAAACGTGTCGGTTTGGGTGCTAAACGTCAGTTCCGGGCTTGAGAACGCGCGAGGTTCCTACGTAATATGAAGAGATACACAATTGTATCTAATTAGACCTTGAACCACTAATTAGATATGGATTTACACTCCAAGACGTGAAGACACTTCAAATCAAGTGTTCAGAGTGACCCGGGTGGTATCTACGGACGTATAGGGCATAGATATGGAGTTTGCTCTTCAAGAATAAACTATTAGAGGAGTTTTCGGCCCTAAACACCACATCCCCATGAGTTTACGGCCGTAAACTCATGGGTGCTAATTGGCCTTATAACACTTGAGGGATGATGCTAGGTTTGGTTATAGGGCATTGGAAAGGGATTAAATCAACACATGGACCATTACAAGGAGTTTACAGATGTAAACTAGGAGTTTACGGCCGTAAGCTTCCTTATACCCCTTCCTTATGTGTTTTGGTGGTCCTAGATTAATCACATGTGATTCTAAGTCATTATACAAGCCATGGAATGAAATTACGGCATCATTTGACTAAGTTTTAGGAGTTTACGGCCCAGGAATCTTTCCTTGGGGGGTTTACGGCCGTGAACTCCTAAGGGGGTGGTTTTTTATCAAGTTTAAGTCCCCTAACTCATTTGTGGTTGCTTCTAGACATTAATTCAAGGCTTAGGAGGTGTTTAAGGGGCATCTTAACACCTTAAAAGGTGTTTACTGCCCATGAAAGGGTGTTTACGGTCCAAGCATGTTCTTGGGCTGTAAACTCATATTCATCCCTCAATTGATAAGTTTTTGGTGTTCTAAGTCCAGTCTTGAAAGCCCTAAGTCATATCTAAGCTCCAAAGGTGGTTTGGAAGGGTTTTGGGGCTCTAAAACCCCATCTGTGTGTGTTTGCGACCTAGGACTGTTCCAGGGCCGTAAACACATGATTATGGTCCTATTTCATGATTTAAGCACAAATTTGAAAGCTAAAGAGGTTATACTATGAGCTAGGATAATTATCTTACCGATTTGGAGCTTGAATTGAGTAATTTTGGGACCTAGAACTTGGATTTGAGGAGAGAGAGTGGAAAGGCTTCAAATGAAGCCCACTCAACTTTAAATATGGTTTGAATTTGAGACACGGTGGAAATCTACCCGATACCGACGTTAAACAGGGCTTTTGGTCGCACCCGATTAAGTTGTCGTAACCCGATATGGTCGAAACTAAAAAAATTTCAATTACTAAATTGGGGTGTTTTCATGAGTTTCTAACGTGTTTGGATACCCATTAAGTCATAATAGAAGTCTCAAAAAAAATAATGACTTAATTTAAAAACTTAAACGGAAACAATTCGAAAAAGATGAATTTTATGGACGGAAACGGGTTATGGCGATGGAGCAAACTTCGAGTTGTCACAATATGAATAACTTGTTTTTGTATAAAAACAAGTTCATACATATTTTCTTTGAAAATTTTATAATTGCTATTTTATAAAACTTACATACATTTTTGTCACTTAAAGTTGTCTTAGAAAAACAAATGTTGTTTTATGTTTAAATGTATTTTAGAGTGCATAAACAAGCTTTGGACCATTTGTGTTGTTGTTTGTGTGATTTGGTTGAAAATGGTTTGTAATATTCTTTTATTCATAAAGTATATAATAAAAGTAACTAGTTTTATTCTTATTATTTTTATGTAATAGATTAGTTTTAGACTAGATTTATTTTATGAAAAATGTAACAAGATGAAGATGGAGGCCATTTCTTGAAGAACCATGGAGACCCACGATTTTATAAAGATTTTATTAAAGTTTATAACTTTTATAAAAGGTTTTATAAAATTGCAACAAAGTTAGTTGTCAATTCAAGTGGGAGCTTGAAGATCACATGAAGAACAAGTTGTAATATTTGGTCCCCTTGCCCCTTAGGAAAGGACTTAACCCTTTTGTGCTGGCTCACAAAAGTGTTACATAATTTAAGGCTTGTTTATGTCAAATGCACGTTTGTGTTGTTTATTTTTCAAGTAAATATTTATGTGGTTGGTAATTTAGTTTTTCACAAACCCAAACTATTTATTTTTTTTAACAAAATAAACATCACATGGGTTTTGAATTTCAAAATGTAAAATATGGACATTAGTTGTGACATATTTTAGCCATAAAATAAAAACCGGTTTTATAAAATTGTTAATTACGACAACTTTTGAAATATTGAATTATTGTTGTAAAAATCATGTTTTTATAAGTTATTCAAACTCCAAAGTATTATTTAATGAACGGAAGTTTTATTAAACAATATTAAAAGGGTTGTACATGGCTCAAATACAAACTTAATACTAGTTGTTAATTTTAAAATTGAACCAAACCGAAATATAAAAAACCAGGTTTTTTATCAGAACCTTAAAAGTGATTTTTAAAAAATTGATACCATGACATATTGGATGCATGCAATTGTCATGATATCACATCTTTTAAATAGAATAATAAAACATACAAATCCCTTTTTCAAAATACAAGTCTATGCCATCCAATTTTATAAACATTTGTACATCACTTGTGTAATGTTAGTGAGATAAAGGATACCTAACCATTAGTATTATCTTTTGATGGCCAAAGTATTTTTGCGATTTCTATAACCAAGTTATAGGCCAATTGTACAAGTTTCTCTAATTGGATGACTTGATTGGAAACCTCTTGTGATAAAGGTTACCTAAGCAAGAGTGTTCCAAGGCATAGATGGGACCAAACATGTCAAATTAACAAATGGATTTTTAAGTGTCTCATAAATGTAGGAATTACAAATGGTGTAATTAATATAAGGTTTTTACCTTGTTAAAATTGGGTAAATGGGATAAAGGATACCTAACCATTTATTTGATTTGTAACTTAGATCCTAGACTTTAAATAAATAATATTTTTGGAAACAAAAGGGTATTATTATTTAAAGAATTAAATACTAAATGAAAACTTTGCTAAACTTTTATAGATGGCTCCACCAATTACTGTAACACATCGCCCAATGAACATTCGATCAATTCTTGACAAAGAAAAACTCAACCACTCCAAATTTTTGGACTGGCGCAGAAATTTAAGAATCGTTTTGAAACAAGAAAAGAAAGACTATGTCGTAGAAAACCAAACTCCTAATGAACCACCTGCTCTCCCAAAGGTTGCACATGATGCATGGCTAAAGCATGTAGATGATTCACTTGATGTTTCATGTCTCATGCTTTCCTCTATGGTTCCTGATCTTTAGCGGGATCTGGAACACTACACTGCCTTTGACATGATTGAACATCTCAAGGAGATGTTTGGAAAACAAGCTAGAACCGAAAGGTTTGACATTGTGAGAGCACTTCATGCCATGAAAATGAAGGAGAATGGGAATATGAGCACGCATGTTCTCAATATGAAAAGCTACATGGATCAATTGGAGAGATTGGGCTCTCTATATCCACAAGACTTGGCTACAGATATCATCCTGAACTCTTTGTCAAAGTCTTACAATGCTCTCATCATGAACTATAACATGAATGGGTGGGAGAAACCAATCTCTAAGTTGCACGGGATGCTAAAAACTGTAGAGAAGAATATCCTAAGTAAAACTCCCCAAATGCTCATGATTAGGGAAGGAAAAGTCAAGAAGAACAAAGGCAAGAACTTCAAGGGAAAGAAACAAGCTGGCAAGGGCAAAGGGAAGAAAGCTCCTCAAAATCCACCACCCAAAAAGAAGGAAAAAGGTTGCCAAAGATGACACATGCTTTGAATGTGGAGTTGTGGGGCATTGGAAAAGGAATTGTCCTAAGTACCTCGTAGAGTTGAAAAACAAGAAGGTCGGGGATAGCCCTTCAGGTATATCCATTGTCATGATTGAAATGAGATTATTTAGTTTTTCATTAAACAGTTGGGTATTAGATACTAGTTGTGGAGCTCATATTTATAATTCGTTATAGGGATTCAGAAAGAGTAAGGAACTGAAAGCATATGAGATGGTATAACATGTGGGCAATGAAGCATGGGTTGCAGTCAAAGCAATAGGACATTTTGATTTATGTTTACCATCTGGTCTGTATTTGACACTAGACAATGTGTGCTTAATTATTTCTATTACTAGAAATATCATTTTAGTTTCACGTGTGAGAAAATTTGGTTATGATTTCAAATATGTTGATGATAACATTCACTCCTTCCTGAAAGGAATCTTCTATTTTAAGGCTAGACAAATAAAAGGAATTTATGAACTAAACCTAGATAACATATCAAGCAATAAGTCCCTTTATCATGTCAACACCAAAAGGCTCAAACCAGATTTGAACCAAACATATCTTTGGCATTTCGCCTTGGACATGTAAACATGAAACGCATATCTCAACTCCAAAAGAGTGGACTTTTGGGGGAAAATGACACTAAGTCATTTGGAATATGTGAATCTTTTTGATGTGGCAAGATGACAAAATTCCCTTTCTTTGGAACAAGTGAAAAGGCAAGTGTTTTATTAGGCATCATACATACGGATGTATGTGGACCTTTTAAAATAATGTCTAGATATGGTGAGAGATATTATATCACCTTCATTGACGACTTCAGTCGTTTTAGTTATGTGCATTTGATGAAAAATAAACATGAAGCATTTGAAAAGTTTAAATTGTTTCAAAGTGTAGTTGAAAATCAACTCGGAAAAACAATCAAAATCCTTTGTTCGGATAGAAGAGGCAAGTACTTGAGCCAAGAGTTCCAAGACCATCTAAGGAGTCGTGGGATCATCTCACAACTCACCCCACCTAGAACACCACAGCTTAATGGTGTTTTTGAGAGGAGAAATCAGACCTTACTTGATACGGTTCGATCTATGATGAGTCGAAGTACCCTTCTTTTATCTTTTTGGAGTTATGCTTTACTCACCACAACCCGTATCTTAAATATGGCACCAACTAAGAAGGTAGAGAAAAAAACCTTATGAGATGTGGTATGGAAGACCTCCATCCTTTTCTTATATGAAAGTTTGGGGATGTGAAGCTTATGTTAGACAAGAGACTTCCAGCAAACTTGAGCCTAGATCTACCAAATGCATCTTTGTAGGATATCCTAAAGATTGTTTAGGATATTACTTCTACATCCCTAGTGAGAATAAGATCTTTATTTCACGAAAGGCTAAATTCTTAGAAAGCAAGTTTCTAATGGATGAGGCAAGTGGGAGGCATATGGAACTTGAAGAACATCAAGAACCTCAACCCGATGCACCTTTAGTTGGCACTAGTACTGAACAAGAGGTTGTTGAAGATGAAAAGATCATTATCCTTCAACCTACTGAAACACAAGGCGTTCGCAGAGTTGGTAGAATTCGTCATGAACCTGAGAGATATGGATTTGTCATTGACGACTGCTTCGTAATGACGAATGTTGATGAGCCGGTCAGCCACCAGTATGTAATGACAGATCTTGAATCTACCAAATGGCTTGAAGCCATGAATACTGAGATGCAATCCATGAGAGAAAATCAAATCTGGGACTTGGTTGATCTTCTTCCCAATAACAAGACTGTTGGAAGTAAGTGGGTCTTCAAGAAGAAGATTCACATGGATGGAAACTTACACACATTCAAAGCAAGATTGGTTGCTAAAGGATTCACTCAAACTCATATGGTAGATTACGATGAAACCTTTTCACCAGTCGCTATGAGTAAATCAATTCGGATACTATTTGCCATAGCTGCAAATTATGAATATGAGATATGGCAAACGGATGTCAAAACTGCTTTTCTGAATGGACACTTAGAAGAAGATGTCTATATGGATCAACCCGAAGGCTTTTTCAACCAAAAGCATCCTAATAAAGTGTATAAAGCAAGCATCTCGTAATTAGAATCATCGTTTTGATGATGAAATCACAAAGTATGGTTTTATTAGAAATGAAGATGAATCTTGTGCTTACATAAAAACTAGTGGGAGCTTGGTGACATTATTGGTCCTATATGTGGACGACATATTGATCATGGGAAATCACATTCCAACTTTACAAGGTGTAAAGACTTGGCTTGGAAAGTGTTTGTCAATGAAGGACCTAGGGGAGGCATAATATATTATTAGAATCAAAATCTATAAAGATAGATCAAAACGATTAATAGGTCTAAGCCAAGGTACATATATTGAGAAAGTATTCAAGTGGTTCAATATGGAAAACTCTAAGAGAGTATTTGTACCCATGGCACATGGCACTATACTAAGTTCATCTCAATGTCCTAGCAAAAAGGCTGAGCTAGACAAGATGAAAGATATTCCATATGCTTCTACAATTGGATCCATCATGTATGTTATGAATTGTGCAAGACCTGATCTTGCTTATGCTATGAGCATGGTAAGCAAGTTCCAACAAAATCCATAGGAGAGTCATTAGAGAACTATGAAGAACATCCTAAAGTATTTACAAAGAACTAAGGATTTCTTTCTCGTCCATGGAGGCGTGGAAAAAAGCTTAAGTGTAAGGTGCTACACTGATGCTTCTTTCACAACTGATCGAGATGATTGCAAATCACAATCAGGATCTGTGTTCATTATCAATGGGGCTGTGGTATCTTGGAAAATCTCCAAGAAAAGTGTTGTTGCACAATCTACTAGAGAGTCAGAATACATTGCTGCCTCTGAAGCTGCACAAGAGGCTGTCTGGATGAAGAAATTCATTGGGGATCTAGGGGTAGTCCCTATCATTCAGGACCCCCTAGATGTTTTCTGTGACAATGAGTGTGCTTTTGCTTTGGCAAAAGACCCTCGAGCACACAAGAAGACCATCCTTATTAGCCATAGATTCAAATTCATCCGGTATAAAGTTGAAGAAGGAGAAATTAGTATTCGCAAAGTTGACACTGATCAAAATTTGGCGGATCCTTTCATGAAGCCTCTTCCTCAAGCAAGATTTGAGGGACATGCTCGAGGAATAGGGCTTTGCTATTCTAGTGATTGGATTGATCTATGTATTAGTATTGAATATTGGAACATTATATAACATCATCTATTGTAATGGCTATGATATATATGGCATATGATCTTTTCATTAAATATTTCCTGTGTTATTTATTAACATGTTTAATCCTTGAGTGAATTTATTCACTCTAAAACTCGATAGTCAGTTGTTATTATGGGAGAAAAAATGAAATAAGACTAATATGAAATAGGATGGTTGACAAAGCGTTGTAACCAGTTTCATAGATACTTACTAGAGAGTAAGTATTGGAGTGACCCGTTCAAGATCACTTCATGGATCTTTTTCATGAATGATACTTGATAAAAGGTAATATATGTATATCCTTAACACCTGAGATACATATTTGGGACTTGAGTGTGGAAACATTATGATTTGATGTAGACAAAAGCTATTCTTTTGTTAGGTAGTTATAAAAGCTATTATCAGGCATGATGTAAACCATGTAAACATCTAAGGCATGATGTAAAGTTGACAACCTATATGAGATTGATTGCGATCTATATCTCTTGATTCAAGATGATGTCTGTAGCAAAAGGATTACCGATAAACTTACCTTACTCACCATTTGTAGCCTTGGGGCTTTTGGGGAAGTGGGCGTTAATGGAATGGCACTATATCATATGTTGTTGGGGGCAATGAAATGTTGCTAGACGTTCACCACGGTCTATATCAGTTTGATATGAGTCTTGCGCAAGTGGAAGATTGAAAGTTCTAGTATGCTCAAGAGTCATATTAAAATGATATTGCTAAATAGCATATGATCCTAAGGGTCACACTAACAACAAATTGATACAAATGATTATTTATTAGAAATTGATTTTAATAAATATTCATAAACTCTTATAATAATTGGGAAAATATTTATTTTACAATACAAGTAAAAAAATATTTCATATGGTATGAATATAATATGTCACATACATCTTTTTGGACCTAATAAACCTTTTGTCTTTTAGAAAAAGGACAAAGTTTATATATTATAAACTTTGAGTTTATAAAATATAAACTCTTGACTTGTCTTTTCTTCTTGGAAACATGAGATAAAAGAAAATACATTTGAATTGGTATAATGCAAAAGAATCAGACCTAGGAAGATGTGTTCATGACATAGGGGACAAAGTTGTCTAATGGTTAATAACTCTTGGACCAGAATTCCATTATAAATAAGAGGTGAGTGCTTTCATTTTTCTTCAATCCACTCTCCTTGGCCGAGAGCTCTTTCTTCTTCCCCGTGTTCTCTCTAAAGTCTTGAACATGGAGATTTTTATTGCTTGCATTCTCTCTTTAAGTCATAATATTGTTTTGGCTTAAAAGCTTAAGAGTTGTAACTAGTATTACATCAAGTTAGCACATTGTTGGTTTCTCAAGGTTTCATCCCCACTCTATCAACTTCCAAGCCTCCCCTAAAGGACTTAACTTGCTTCAAAGGTTGTTACCACTTCTTTCTTCTATGGTTGTGTTTTAAATCTTTCCTTTACTTGCAAGACGATCATTGGTGAGTGATAAAATGCTTATGATATTTTATAAAACTCAAGTCTTCCATTTGCCATTATTTGTAGTTTTTTAAACTAGTTTTTAAATAAAACCCAACAAGAGCAACATTGTTGAACCCCTTAAAGGGGATGGCAGTTTTAGGAGCTCTAGAAGGGCTCTAGAATTGATCCATATCGCTGATAAGGAAGTGATTTGAATATGGGTTAAATCATATTATTTAATCAATTTAAATTAGCTCTATCTACAAGTTACGTCAGCTAAAAATAGACCATTTTGGCCTTCCTAATACTTTGAGAATCCAATTTTCTCAAGTACTTTCTCCTTTCTCCTAAATATTATAGGGTTTTAGTCTGTTAGGTGTGAGCCATTAGAGGCATTCATACATTCAGTGCTAGTCCTTCCAACTTATTACAAGAGGTCGAGATCTTCAAGTAGATTACAAGTATATATGATTATACTTAAAAGGTTGGTAATCTTATCCCTCTTGTAATTTAATTTCACAGTTTTGAAAGTAGGTTTCTATAATAATAAAACCAATATCTAGGGTGCGTGTACACATTGGATTATTATTGAATACTTTCGTTGCCTAAATCTAGTATAAAGATGCATAGAATATCCAGAAGTGGTATCAGAGCTAATAGGTTTTAGTTATCTGGACTAAAGTTAAATGTCAAAAATCGAAGAACCTGTTTAATCGCAGGACGCAGCCTACATATGCCTGGTGTGGTGCACCCTGCCTATCTTTTTAAGTTTAAAGTTTTTTGCTAAAATTTCAAACTTGGGATTTATCTATAGTTTAACTTATTGTCTTAATCTATTTAAAACTAGATAATTCAACTAGGAGGATAAATATGTGTAATTTATTTGAAGTTAGTGATGATCGATTTAAAGTTAATTAATTAAAAGTTAATTAAAGATAATGTGAATAAAACATAAATTTTTAAATTTTTTAAAAATACACCCTTATATATATATATATATATATATATATATATATATATATATATAATATTATATATAATATATTATATATAATATTACTAAATGACATGTGTCCTCACATGTTTAATAAATGATCGTTATTCGAATCAAGACTTGGCCCCATTCATAAAGCCATGTTATAAGACATGTATAAGGAAAAAACCTATATGGCCATTGAATTAGTGTCCTTTTCTCTCACAGTGTCTTTGTGCGGTGGATTGTCATTAGTCAAAAGGATTCGATAGGACAATGTCTCATTAAAGGTATAACAAGTAAAAGTACTAAAAACAAAATTCTTTTTCTTATTTAATTTAGGAAAATATGAATAATTGCTAATCCATGAAAACGCACATTATACATTATTGTCTATTTATGGAGTATGTGTGGTTAACCGAACATAAGCTTGAGCGTAAGAAAAATATGATGTTACACTTGTCGTTGTGGTTTGTTGGTGGAACATGTGTGGTTAACCGACACGTCAATTCCAGATCCATGACATAATCAAGGATCACATGTTTTTGCATGGTTGGTTCAACACCTTATTTGTGAGAACATGGTATCCCTGGCACAAATATAGGATGTATAAATCTGAGATTAGCATGCCATTAAATAGTTTTAATGAATCTTAAAAGATCTAGGATTTTTCATTGCCAACGTAAATAACTTCGTGGTATGTCGACAACAACCCTCTACACAGCACAAAACTAAATATGGATCCTAGCCTAAGTAAATAATAAATTAGGGTTGAGAAAATTAGTTTGAGGATCAAAAAACGAACACAAGAATAGAAATTAAATTGAATAATGTCAAAAAGATAATCCACTAAATATACTACAATAAAAACCTCTCAAAATGATTACCTGGAAGGATGATCAAATTTGTATTTTGGAATAGTTGTCATTTATAAATAGAAAGATCATGTCTTAGCTTTTCCTAAGGTTTCTCCAACCACTACATTCCAAAATTGTTAACAATTGTTATTAAATTAACATGAGTTTCATTTAGTTAGGAGTTGACTATGGTTATAAATTAATCTAACCATGTATATATAATCAGCTCATTCTGATTTTGATATGAACAACTTGAAAATGTTCATTAAGGAGTTGAATAGATGTAGACACCCTTTGGGTATAACTTAGCCAATCATAGAAAGCCCAACTTTGATAGTACCAAATTCATTATCATAAATATAAGTGTCAAGAAGAATAAATTTGTTGCCCATGCGTGAAAGGTGATAAGTTTTTAGATACCTAATTAGTCCTCAAATGCCAAGGATAATAGGAAGACTTATTTTGATAGTTTTTCTGATAAACTATCATTTCGAAAATAAGAAGAAGGACTAATAAAGCATTAAAGACCAATATGTTTGATAGGTAAGACTAAAACGTAGAAAAATAATTTGATCATGGATTACAAGCCCAGGTTACTATCCATAGGATAAAAAGACAACTCATTCTGACAAATATTTAGTCAACAATCGAATATATAAATTTATACACCATTGGAATATTACTTCCAATATTTAGTATTTTTACTAGGGATAAAGTACTGGCATTCACAAGAATGTGTAGTGACAAAAAAGGGAGTAAAGAGGAATAAAACAAGGAGAAAGAAAGTTGATCATAAATACCAGGTTCTTGCTACTATTCATAGGATGAAAGGACACATATCCTAAATATTTAGTTTATGGTCTTATGATTCAAAACTGTTTATACAAATTTCATGAGATTATTGTGACTCATTTAAACATAGAATGTTTCATATATTTTGTATTTAAAAGAAAATGCATGAAGTCTATGAAACTTGTAGGTTGACAATAGTTCAAAAGGTTGATTCAAATATTTGAATGAGATGTAATATTAAGGAATCATATTCTTAAAAATGGGAACTGCATTGACAAAGATCCAATTGGATAGGAATTTGGAATTCATTTGACCACAAGTCTTATGATAAATGCAAGTTTTATTGGTCAAGACAGATCATAAAGCACTACGTTATATTGTGAATGTATGTTGGAATTAGTTTTGACTAATAGTCCATTTATGCTATCCACAATACAAACTAATTCGAATATATTGTGGATTCATTTTATTGAACATGTAAACATAAAATGCATTACCAAGTATATAATTGGATCAAATCATGGATATCATTTGATTGCAAGTCTTATGGTAACTATAAATCATGTTTATCAAGATAAATGATAATTACAATATTTGATAATGCGAATATTTGTTAGAATAAGTTTACATTAATGGACCGTTCAAATAAACCAGAACACATAGTAAAACTAATTTCGTGCGAACATTTTTATTAATCACTGAGTCTGGAACCTTCTAGGTATTCAGAGTTCTCATAAAACGAGGTTAAGAATCAACTAGGCAAAAGGATAAAATACTGAGATTCAACAAGGTTAGTGATCATCTTAGTCAAAAACCAAATTGATAATCTAAGGAATTATGAAAATGTTTCATAAATTATCTCCAACACTATCACTAAGAGTGTTATTGGAAATATAAACAAGTTATTGTTTGATTTGATGATTAATGAGTCAAATTATGCTTAACAGAACAGTTCATGGATTGTACCATGAATGTGTTACATGCGTCCTTGGTCTTGTACCAATTTAGAAGGTTTTGAGACGCCCTCTAAGATGTAGAGTGAGGGTTCATCCCTCACTAAGTGCATTCAGAAGTCTATGATTTGGAGGCTTACATTCTTCATCAAGGACTCAAAAATCTAAGACATAGCTTAGAGATTCCTTGTATCGTTGGACACCCCAACCAACATTTTGGATAATTTTTTTATAAAGCTTTTGAGAAGAAAATGTTTTTTACTCGAAGGATTGTCTTCCAAGAGATGGAGTTGTTATCCAAATGATTTAGTAGGAGCCACACTGATCTTGATATGATTCAAGACCCAACCAATGAAGAACCTTAAGTTGTTCCTATCATTCAATTCGAAATTGAAAGGGAAATTAAGGAAACTGACATACCTCCAACTCTTGATAAAAGACTTGAAAGAAGAATATATATATATATATATATATATATATATATATATATATATATATATAGTCATATAGATTGAGGCTATATGAGTTACTAGAAGACAGTAATCAATGGTAGGCCCTATAAGGATGTAAGATAGAAGGATACAGAGTGCGATATTCAGTCCATGAAAGTTTGGAAGACTTCATTGATCTAACACTTTGCATTAAATCATAAGTGTTAGTTAATCTTCAAGAAAATGACAAACATGGATGGGAACTAACAAATAGTAAAACCAAGATAGGTTATAAGAATGTATAAGCTTATGAACTTCATTTATGAACTAAAGAAGCATCACACAAGATGAAATCCTTGCTTTAATGAAAGAATTCGAAGACTATGATTTCTGAGAAAGGAATATGGACTATAAAATATGTCAAGGATAGTGGGAGTTATTGGGATTCTCGTTTCAATGAGAAAGTTCAAAGAGTTTGAACTTTTGAGAAAAGAAAATAAGGTGTGTGTGTGTATATATATATATATATATATATATATATATATATATATATATATGTATATATATATATATATATATATATATGTATGTATATATATATGTATATATATTAAGGGTAAATTACATGAATGGTCCCTGTGGTTTTGGATAGTCAGCATGCTTGGTCCATACAAAGAATTTTTAACTCGAACCGTCCCCGTGGTTTGCATTTGTTTTGGGGTTGGTCCCTACAAGACAGGAAATGACATTTATGCTCTTTTTATTTGTTTATTATTATATTTTTTAAAAAAATATTTAAATAAAAGTATATGTGCGCCCCATCCCTACCCCTAATGATTTCTCTCTGTTTGATTTATCATCCATCCCTCTTCTAAATTCTACCGATCTTCAATCTAACACCTTCCTCGCGCCACCATCACTTCATTGATTGTAGAAAGTATCTTATGCTAATATCATCACCGATATCCTTTGTCGTCACCTCCACCCACCCTTCCCCCTCTCCTTTTTAACAAACCCCTGTACCTTCCTCTTCGTCGATTACAACTCGAAAGTAGACGATATGCCAAACTTCCACTATGTTGCCCTTATGATGCCATTCAAACCTGTCACATTATCACGCCCCCTCTCTTCCCCTATCTCTCCACCCAAAATAATACCAATACATCACTGAAAGAAGACAGATCAAGCAATCATTCCTCCACTATGCAACGGTCTAGCATAAGTAGATAGTGGTTTACTAGAAACCCTAACTAAACCCTTTCCCTTTCGGTTTCATATCTTTGCGGTCGGAGACCTACCTTTCTAGATCTTTTGAACACCCTAATTGATAGCTTATTTTATTTCCTTACTTTTATTAGTTTATTTTAGTATTTTTAGCTATTTTTATTAATATTGCATTATATATTCTTTAGTTTCTTTATCATGGATCGTGTCAGGTACTTTCTATTTTGCATGAGTTGTTTTTTAGGGTTTTGGAGCTCATTACGGTTGCGGTTTGACTGGAGTTGGGCTTGGTGGGATTTTGATGCATTATTGGGCTTTACATATCGATCAAATGAGAATTGGGCTTAAAAAGTTAAAGATTTGGATGAAGTGGACTTTTGAAGACGGTTCATGGATTCTTAATTTGGGCATGAACTATCTATATTTAAAGTTTGAAGATGATTGGCCAAATTCAAATCATGTGAGTCATGGAGGGTACGAAGGAAATTTTGGGTGGTGGAGTGGGTAGTGGAGAAAAATGGACCAACATCATTCCGACAACACTTGCGAGGGTGGAGTCTCAGTCGCGTAACAAATGCGCGGGTACCCGCGCAACTGCACACTTTTGGGCATTTTGGTCATTTTGTTTACCATTTACCTTGGGGTTGGATCTTTTAGAGACACTTCGATTTTCCACAATTAGAGACCTGGAGAAGGCAATTTTGGGAGCTTGGATACTCATTCATCTCATCTTTCTAAGTAATTGGTAGATTTTTGATGCAAAAACACTTTTGTGATTGTTATTTTGTTGCCATGAGTGGCTAATTTCTCTATTTTGGTTAACTTTAGCTAAAACCCTTGGATGTTTGTGGGTTTTTGAAGGGTTCATGCTTAATTTTCATTTATCTTATGTTTATGATTCTATTTCATATTTTTTATGCTTGTTTAATACTTTTATCAGGAGCTTGGTACTTGAATGAGCAATTGTTGGTTTATTTCTTTGGTTTAGTATTGAATCATTGAATTTACTTAGAATAAGGGCTTTATGATGGTAGAAATCATCTCTAGATTATGAATCAGATGTGTAAGCATTGACATCCTCTAGGAATTAGGGATTCCTTCGTTCTTAAGGCTAATCAACTTATTGGGTTCAATTGCTTCAATTGGATCCTTGATTTTGATTAATAAGGTGTGTTGTGGGCTTCCCCAACCTCCATACTACCTTTGAGGAATCTTGGCATATCATGCTTCATGATTGCTATAACTAATATGGGATGAATGATAAGATTCATATTGAATCCTAATGATAAACACACAAATGTTCATTGTGTTGAATTGCCTTGATTAACCAATTCTCCTCAATATTTGAGCATCTCAGCATCTTGCTTAATTGCAAGGTTTCTATTTATTCAGGTCTTTTAGTTTTAAGCAATCGTAACACCCCCCCCCCCCCATTTTAGTTTAATTGTATTTAGTTAGTTTATTTACACTAGTTCTATTGGATTGCATTGGTAATTGAATACAACCATTTCCTCGAGGATCGATACCCCTTTTTACCATTATATTATGTTTTATTTGCAAACAAAGGGTGTAATTTGCTTGGTGGACTTGACATCCCATCACTAACCATTTCATCACCGTGAGCAAAGGTCAATCAGTCCGGTAATTGGATCGATCAGATAGGAATACACTTCTGAAATTGTAAGGGGGAATTTCTTGACCGATTGTACATATCCATGGATGTTCAGATTGCAGAGTTGCAAGTTGATGATTGAGAATCTTGCAGGGTGGGATATCAAGGTAGTAGTAGGATTTCTTGCTAGCGAGGTTTTTACAGACTTTAGATAAATGGTGGATGGATGTGATCGGTAGTGCCGACGAGTCTATGGAGAGATGCAGGGAATATGAAGGTTAGGGAGGGATAAAGGGAAGAGGTAGAGTGTGTTTGTTTAATAATTTATTCCATATAATAATTATAAAAAAAGAGTTTAAACAGATTAAAAAATATATCATCAAAGGTAAAAGAGTCATTTCAACTAGATTAGGTACCAAATTCGAAACAAATACAAACTCCAAGGACAGTCTGAGTTAAAAATTATTTATAGGGACCAAGAGTGCAGACTTCCCCAAACCACAGGGACGATTCGTGTAACTTACCCATATATTAATGCTAGTGGGAGAAATTAGGATCTTTGTTTAAATAAGAAAGTTTAAAGAGTTTGAATTTTGATAAAGGATGATAAGCTATGCTAATGGAAGTAACTCAGATCTTTGTTTCAATGAGAAAAGTTCAAGGAGAAATAATATGAATGCTAGTAGGAGAAATAGTATGCATACTATATTTGTTGATCTACTGAGATAGATCTAGGTAATTCATTATGATAAGCCAAAGTACATGAAGCTTCAAGGTAACTTGAAATAGTTCATAATATGTGGCATTACATTAAGCTAATGTCCTAGTTCTAGCATTGAGCTAGAAATGAACCGTGTTCCATGTTGTTGTGCTTATAGGATCAATCATGTATGTCATAACATATAGAAGATCTGATGACTTAAATGCCTCGAGCATTGTAGATAAGATAAGATGAACTTGGTGAGAATCGATGAATCAAAATCTATAACGTTCCTTATATGTAAATGTTACACTGATGCTTAGTTTCACACTACTAAAGACAGTTCCAATTACAGTAGAAATTTATGCATTTTACTGAATGGTGAAGTACTTGCTTGAAAGAGTACCAATTAATAAAGCATGGTGGATTTAATAATAAAATTAGAGTATATTTCAACCAGTTAAATGCAAAGGGAATCTATATGACTTCAAGAGATTTATTAGTGAAGTCTTTATTGAAGAATTTCAATCATTGATGATCCTTATGAAAGTTCTTGTGTATTAGTGAAGTCTTTATTGAAGAATTTCAATCATTGATGATCCTTATGAAAGTTCTTGTGATTGAAAAGGATTTAACTCGAGTATGGATCCTAAAGTCAATCAAGCTCATATGGTGTATACTTAGTAAGAACCGTCACATTTGATAGTTGTTTGAATGTGAAAGACATCATAGTCAGTAGAGTCATATCGAAAGAAACTCTTATCAATCCTTTCACTAAGTCAGGCTGACAGTGAAACTTGATCATAAGGCAATTGATTTGAAATGATTTGACTATAGCCCACTTGAAATAATTTGTTTTAGATTTTAGAACCTAAGAAGTATAAAGTCTTAATATGATTTGGCGATTATTAAGTAGATGTCTTAATATATGATGGTGATCAGTCAATTCAGTTAATTTATCACTGTGTTCTCCTTTTGCATGTTTAGAACCCACATCCTGAATATTAATATATTCAAAAATCCATAGTCGTTCATGTTGGATTGGTGTCTAAGTCCATAACTATTTTGGTATGTACTTGACCCGATGGTGCATGGTCCTTTTGGGTTTTGGGTTGCCTTCACCAAAGCAACTTGATAGGATGAATTATGGAGAGAAAGGATTAAATATGATTTATTAATATATTATGGGAATAATATATTAAAGGAGAAATCATATTGTTTAATTAATATTAGTCAATAATTAATTGGTAATTAGTTTTGTGACTAAAAGAGATTAATTAAACTTAAGGGACTGGAATTGTAATTATAAGATAATTGCAATTTGGGCCATGGATTACCTTTTATTATAAGGTGGACGAATTCTATGGGGAAGCCCATATGAAATCGTCCAAGGCCTTATGGAAAGGGCTACATGGGTTGCTTAGGGCTTAACCGTCCAAATTAGGGTTTCCTTGTTAGATAACCCTAATTGCCTCACTATATATAGATCCCTTAAGGACAAAAAACGTGGACAAGCAACCTTCTAGGGTTTCCACACGGTTTTGGCAGCCTCCATCCTCTCTCCTCTTCATCCTCTTGCTTATGGTGTTTGTGAACCATTAGAGGAGTGACACTTGTGACTCTAAGCCTTCCAAAGTCAATTCAAGGAGGAATTGGGATTGTTATTGCTACATAACAATCAAGGTAATATTATAAACCTATTCTCATGTTAATATGATTATTTGAATGCTAGAATTAGGGTTTATAGTCTTGGATAACTTGCATGTACAATAGAGAAACCTAGATCCAAGCATTAGGGTTTGTATGAGCACATAGGATGTCTTATGACCAAAACCCATCAGTAGTATCAGAGCCTAGACTGGTTTCAATTGTATTGATGCTTAATATGTTTGAAAAATTCAATTTTTTGGATTCTGGAGGTTGGACTCGCCGAGTCCGTAGCTGAACTCGCCGAGTCCATGCAGACTCGACGAGTCCAAGCCTGACTCGACGAGTTAACTCGTCAGATGGAGGGTATTTCGCGATTTCTTGCTGTTTTTGCTTATGGATAGTTACCTTATCATATTAGATCAATATAAATCCGATTTTATGATATATTTGACTATATTATTGATCTAATTGAATATATTTATCAATTAATAAGATAATTGTTTCCTTACGTGATAATTGATTAGTTATTTTGACTAAATTGATAAATTGTTTTGCAAGAAATCATTAAATAAATCAAATATGGATAATTATGTGATTAATTGTTAATTTAGATTATTTGTTATTTGATCCTTGTTGTTATGAAAAGTTTCATATTTTCCCCTTAGGTTTTATAGTTTAAATTTGAACCCCAAAAGTTTTTTTGTTTTGAAATTTAAATAGTTGAAACCCTAATGTTTTGAAATAGGTTTCAAAACTTGCCCTCAAGTTTTGGAATTTAAATTTTGAATTAATAGTTTAATTTTGATGTATATTTAAATTCTAAACCCTAATGTTTGAAATGTTTCAAAACTTGCCCTCAAGTTTTGGAATTTAAAAGTTGATTAAAAGTTTAATTAGGAATGTTAAATTCTAAGACTCTAGTATTGTTTTGAAAAAGTTCAAATCACAGCCTTATGGTTTTATTAATTAATTAAGGTATATAATTAAAAGAGGTTTAATAAATCCATAAAGTTTTGGTTTAAAATTTAATTGAATTAAAAGTATAATTGTTAAATTTGACCACATAATATTTTAAAAGTGTAAAATACACCCTATACTATATATAACATTAAAAGTCTAACATTATATATATATATATATATATGTATATATATATATATATATATATATATATATATATATATATATATATATATATATATATATGTATGTATGAGTAAAAGTCAGTCTTACAGTTAGTAGGCCTCATTCACGAAGCTGGTCTATAAGGGGTGTTTAAGGAAATTACCTATAAAATGGCGATTGAATGGGTATCCACTCTTACCCACCGCACTCTTGACTAGTGGAGGGTCGTTATCCGAACGGGTAGGATAGGACGAAACCTTCCATTATAAGTATATTGAAGTATAAAAGTAACTAAATGTTTTCATAAAATTCCCAATCTTAGTTACTTAGGCAAAAGTGAATTGATGCAATTCCATGAAATTACACTTTGTGCCTTTGCAAAGACGTTAGTGGAGCGTGTGTGGTTTACCGGCACACTAAATGGTTCTAAGCAAAGGTAGCAAAGGGTGACTCAATGTTTGTCATAGTTCGTTGGAGCGTGTGTGGTTTACCAGCACATCGAATAGGTGACTGTAACATGTGAGGGCACCATGTAAGTTTGCATGGTTATTCACACCCGCTTTGTGATCCTCGGCATCCCAGTCACAAACAAGAGGGGCATATAGAGATTTAAACATGCCATTGAAAGTTCAATGAATCTCAAAGGATCTAGGAGTTTTCATAGATTTAAAACTTAAATTTCTTTTTCGTTTTTTCGTGGTGGAAATTAGTGAATCGTCATTCACTTACCTTCAAATATTCTGCAATTAGGGTTACAACATCCCTCTTCCGAGTTGTAGAATATTGTGTTGGGTCCTAGCCTTAGTATCTCATTTGGGTGATTTACTAAGGACTCAATCAATCAACTAACTTGAATTCGTTTTCTCCTGTTTTGTAGATGTCAAAGTTCGACAACTACGGTCTTCCCAAATCCCGTGGAACAAGCATTCCACATGAAGATGATATTCCACGATTCAATTGAGGAACGAGAAATCATGCTTCACTTCCTCCTCCTCCTCCTATTGTTCTCCCCAACCCACAAGATCGAAGAATTGAAAAGTTCAAGATCACTCAAGCCCTTTTGGCAAGTAAACATAAAGAAGGAAAGTCAGTGTGTGCACACGTCCTAGGGATGAAGTCACACATTGATAGGTTAAGAATGTTGGGATCCGTTGTCTGTGAGGAGATGGCTGTTGATTGGGTTCTTCAGTCACTTCCTAACTCATATAGTGAGTTCATAAGAGAGTACTATATGATGAACCGCGACGTGACCCTTATAGATCTCACCTATATGCTTATTGCCGCTAAATCAGAAATGGTTTGGCGCAATAGAAAAGCAATGTTGATTGGTGAATCTGCCTTCGAGAGCTCTATGGATGTATTCAATGGCAACGAAAGACATGCAATGATTGAAAAGTTTGATCATAAGAGAAAGGCGATCTCTGAAGTAGTTCCATGTCCTGTTCCGATAGAGTCAATTTGCTTTTATTGCCAATAGAAGGGGCATTAGAGACGAAGTTGCCCCATTTACCTAAGAGATCTAAGAGATGGGAGAGTCGAAACGTATGGCTCTAATATAGGTAAAACCATTGACTAACTCTTTTAAGCTTCTATTCTAGATTCTTAATACATAATGTAATAAGATTACAATTGATGTTTTGTAGGATCGAAGAAAAGAAGGAAGCTTAAGGGAAGAAGTGAGCAGAATCTAACCACGAAGGAATGGATTTCGATCGCATTTCTCGAAGATTAGATTCTTGAGCTACTACTTAGAGTTAGAATTAGATTGCTAAGAAAGATGTATTAGCATAGTTTTTCAATGAATTGCATTGTAAGGACAAAATTTTTCCGGAATAAAATAAATTTTGATTTTATATTATTTATTTATCCTTGCAATGGCGTATATGAAAAATTGATGTTTGAATGTTTCTATTATTAGCAATAATGGATTTGGTTCTTATTATGTTATTTATGGAAAGTCGAGAGTCTACCAAATAGGGAGAGTTTCTCATCGCCCAAGTTTCAATTGGACAGAAACTTGGAATCATGCAACTTGGTTGCACGATGAATGAGAAATTTCATATTTGGAAATTAGACTAATTCATTGACAAAGTGTCAAGGGAAGGACTAGGAGATCGAGTACACAAAGGTGTGTGTTGATCAAGTCCACCATAAGAGTAACAAAGATATTCGTCATGATTTACTAAAAGTTTAGTAAATATGATTATACTTACAAGATTAAGTGTAATTCTGAATTGATTGAAAAAGTTTAAATCAATAGCAGAACGAATAAGAAGAATCAAGTAGACAGAAAGATAAAAGTTTCTCCATTCTAAGAAGAAGGGAGAGTAGGTTTTATGCTTTATGATAGGTCTTAGTGATTAAGAACCATATCTCAATTGATCCATCTAAGTAAGTCTTAGTACAATTGTATGTTTAAGAAGAGGAATCAAGGATTGAAGAAATGGTTAAATCAAGAAGTCAATCATACTTCGTTCCAAAAACAAGTCTTAGAGTTAAGATTGTGAAATTGAGTGATAATTATTAAAAAGGTCTATAACATTCATCAAATTTGGAAAGTTGTGATGTCTTGGATAAGACAAAGACCAACTAGGACCAATTTATGAAGTGTTTTGATAAAAGCTACACTAACTCTTGAATATTTGTTTGTCAAGAAATGTTTATTGACAAGAGAATCTTATATGTCAAGGAGTCAGTGTGAGTCTTAATGGTCTTGAAAGGTTTCAAGAACAAATCAAATAAACCTTATCGATCATCACTAGCACACGAGTTGAGGTTTACAACCTATCGTGATGACATTATTTTGTTTCTGTGCCAATCCAATCGAGTTAATTATGCATGTGAGTTCTATGAGTTCTCATTTTGAACGCATAAAAGGCAAAGCACCTTAATCAATGAAAGGTACATTGATAGGAAAGGGTGAGCTGCTTAACTACTTGGAAGTCATGGTGGGCAGTTGTGCTTCCATAAGGCAAGAAATCGAGATTAAGAAAGTTCGATCCATATGAGTTTGAATTTGTCGTAAACTTTGGTTTTGACAAATTCACATGGATAGGAACAAATACACCGTTTAAATCTAAGTGTCATAAGATTTCCTCCTTCATGAAAATGATTGTGAGGAAATGCTTTCACTAAGAAAGATTTTAAGAAGATAGTGATTGTAAAATTGCATTCTCGAATTCGATCATGGTTACGGTATCCCTTTCCATGATTTGAATTGTGAGGTTTGGCAATTAGTCTTAATTGTTTAGACACACATATGAACTATCTAAGGCAAAGGTGTATAATTTCAAGAAGCCTTGATAAAATATTATCAAAGCACTAAGTATTAGAAACATGAACTTAAGAAATTCAATAGGTATTGTTTTCTGAAAGTTAAGATGTTTATGAATACATGTCGAAGCTAGTGGGAGCATAAGTGTTATGTTTATAATAATCATCATGATAGTGGGAGCATAAATGTTATGATTGTATGATTATTAAGGAAAGTATTGCAAGGTTAGCAATATTAATTATAGAAAACAAGAGTCATACTTTGCAAAGTCGCAATAGTTGAAAAGTTGTTTTGCTATAATTAAGGGAGAGAATATTATGCTTCATTTCAAATCTAAAGGCTTAGGTTGTGGAATGTTAATAAATTTAGTCAAAGGTACATAGTGTGTTCTTAAAATTTCGATTATGATTACGGCATTCCTCTTCACAATTCGAATTTTGAGAACATAGCAAATAAAACATTGTGCGTCGTGTCCCATACGCTTCGGGTATAGGATCGATTGCAAATGCTTTAATGTTTTACCATTCTAAAATTTTCCAAATGTCTAGCGCATTTAGAGGGAAAAGGGACTAGAATCGGTTTTGACTAAAATAATTAAACAACTATCAAAGGACAATCCAAAGTTCGACGAGGATTGGTCGCTTGTGAGTAGTTGGAAGCATGGTATTGGATGGACCATATTGACATTATTATGAATAGAAAAGATTCTATTAAGAATAAGTTGTCATATGGAAAATATGGAAATGTTTCGATATTGGATGGACAATATCGACATTATTACGAATAGATAAGATTCTATTAAGAATAAGTTGTCGTATGGAAAATATGGAAGCGTATCCATATTGGGAATTGAATATTGAAAAATCTATGTCTAGATTAGAAACTTTTATGCAAAAGGATGTTCAAAGGAATTTTCTTTGAGTGAGAGACATCATATCTAATGAATTGTATTGTAACAATTTCCGATAGAGGACTTTGTAATATCATTGGCGATAGTCTTTGTGACTTTGGTGCAGTGATATTACGAAAGGATCATTGCATAAAATGTTAGAATCTAGCACATTCTATAAGTGGCAAGTATTTGATGTTCTTACACTTATGAAAAAGGATTTGGAGTTGTGAAATGAGAATGGATGGAAATGTGTTCAATTTGATCTATTTCACAAAAGTAAGAACCATAGGTAAACATTGTGTGCATGCTAAGAGCATGGGACAAGTGTAATAATTCAAGTAAGAAGTTGATTACCCGAAACGACAAATAATGAGTAATCAATATGGTGATAATTAAAAGGTGTTTTATTTATGCTTAAAGGGTTGAGGCCATATAGGATTAGTATTATTCTTGTGTTTCACATTTGCATGTTTTGACTTCCAGAATAATTGAATTTATTAAGAATAATCGAATTATTCGAACGGGCCATAGTCGTTCATATGTTGGAAGTAGATATGCATGAAGACTGTCGTGAATTGGTGTGTGGATTGTCTAAAAGAGTATTAGACATAAGCAAATGTTTGCTGCAATGTTCATGAGTGCTTATGAATATGATTTGAGCATTGGATTAAACCCACGCTCACTTGGATCACTCCATGAATTGTATCACGAGTGATTGGTGAGACGATAACATCTTATATTCTTGAAACCGAGATGTGTGAGTTGTATCTTGCGAATCGGTTGCACGTTGATAATATGTAAACGCCCTAGTAACTTGGTGTTATAAAACATATTGTTGTGTGTGATTCGGTTAGTGAGTGCAAGCAAGCATTGTATCAAAGTTTATCTGTTCCTTTTATCCAAAGTAGGATAAAAGCGATATCTTTGGACCCCTCGATGATTTAATGATGACAAACGTAAATGCTCGGCCGGGCTAGGGCTAATTTGATTTGTTCAATTAGTCATTCTTCATAAATCGGAATCGAGATATAGTACAAAGAGAATGATTTGAAATCATATCTCATATGATATCTAGAATGGAGGAATATATGATCCCTTATCTAAGGACACGCGTATCTGATAGGATCAGAGTTGACAGCGGCTTTGGAAAGCTACGATTGCAGATCAGGATCTGAAGTCATACGCATAATAGTTATTAGACTTATCCAAGTGGGAGACTGTTGGATTGGTTTGTAAGTCCATAACTATTTTGGTATGTACTTGACCCGATGGTGCATGGTCCTTTTGGGTTGCCTTCACCAAAGCAACTTGATATGATGAATTATAGAGAGAAAGGATTAAATATGATTTATTAATATATTATGGGAATAATATATTAAAGGAGAAATCATATTGTTTAATTAATATTAGTCAATAATTAATTGGTAATTAGTTTTGTAACTAAAAGAGATTAATTAAACTTAAGGGACTGGAATTGTAATTATAAGATAATTGCAATTTGGGCCATGGATTGCCTTTTATTATAAGGTGGAAGAATTCTATGGGGAAGCCCATATGAAATCGTCCAAGGCCTTATGGAAAGGGCTCCATGGGTTGCTTAGGGCTTAAGCATCCAAATTAGGGTTTCCTTGTTAGATAACCCTAATTGCCTCACTATATATATATATATATATATATATATATATATATATATATATATATATATATATATATATATATATCCCTTAAGGACAAAAAACGTGGACAAGCAACCTTCTAGGGTTTTCACACGGTTTTGGCAGCGTCCATCCTCTCTCCTCTTCATCCTCTTGCTTATGGTGTTTGTGAACCATTAGAGGAGTGACACTTGTGACTCTAAGCCTTCCAAAGTCAATTCAAGGAGGAATTGGGATTGTTATTGCTACATAACAATCAAGGTAATATTATAAACCTATTCTCATGTTAATATGATTATTTGAATGCTAGAATTAGGGTTTATAGTCTTGGATAACTTGCATGTACAATAGAGAAACCTAGATCCAAGCATTAGGGTTTGCATGAGCACATATGATGTCTTATGACCAAAACCCATCAGTTCATACTCTTGGGAGTAAGCATGGGAATTAGGACTGTCATGAGGTTAGTGGATTTTCCATTGAGATTTGACATACAATGGAGTTTGTGTTAACAATCTTGAGTACTTGAAATGGTGATTTTTAATATTGGAACAACCCACACTCAGAGAGATTACTTCATGGATTCAATCATGAGTAATTATGAGATGATAATATCTTTTATTCTGAAAATGGAGACACCTTGAGTTCTTTGCATACAAGTTGGTTGTGTATTGGTCATGCTCAAACGTATTCCATAACTAATGGTTATAATGAGTAAGTCCATGCATGATTTGACAAGTAGACAAACTATGTAATCAAAGTTTATATGTTCCCTTTGCTTTAACAGGAAAAATGATATCCATGGGCCCCTCAATGATTTCGTGCTGATATATCAACTCCCTGGTCGTTTCCGGACTAAACTGATGTGTTTAATTAGCAGTTTGATTTGATCACCAAAAAGCTGAAATCAAAAAACATAATGTTGAACTGTTAGGTTGATTCATAATCTATGACTCAGTTCACAAAGATATCTGGTAGAAACATAGGAATAATTGATCACTTATCTTACAGATGATACTTGATAAGATTGGAGTTCAATAGTTGTTTTGGAAGGCACACTTTGTTGATTATTCGAAGATTATTTGACTAATAGTAGTTAATGAATTATTCAAGTGAGAGACTGTTGGAAATATGTGTCCATTGTCATAACTAAACTGGTATTATAATTTTGGGAATAACAACAAAGTCCTTTTTGGGTTACCCACAAGAGCTAAATTAGCTAGAATAGATTTTAAGAGAGTGAGGAAAATAGTTTATTAAATTATTACATGTTAAAAAATTAATTATAAACTTATTAAAACAGTTTAGCATTAATTAGAATTAATCATAATATCATTAAAGATGTAGGAAGTGAATGCTAATTGTTCAAAAGTTGACCAAGAGAAACATTCTAGAACCCCTTAAGGGGGTGGACGGTTTTGAGATATCTAGAAGGGTTCTAGAATTGTTCCTAATAACCGATAAATAAAATATTTAAATCTGGATTACATCTGATTATTTAATTGATTCAAATCAACTTTTTCTGCAAGTTACCTCTGCTAAAAATAGACCCTTTCGCCTTCATTATTTTCGTTACTAATCTTGCTAGTACTTTGTGAATCCAATTTTTTCATGCACTTTCTCCTCTCTCCTAAATAGTCTAGGGTTTTAGTCATTTGGGTGTGAACCATTAAAAGGAATTCCTACTTTGGGTGCTAGTCCTTCCAAGTGATTTCAAGAGTTCGAGATCTTCAAGTGGATTATAAGTATATAAGACTATACTTGAAAGGTTGGTAATCTTATCCCAGTTGTTAGTTTAATTTCATAGTTTTCAAAGTAGGTTTCTATAATCATAAAACCTAGATCTACGGTGCATATACAGTTGGGATTATTATTGAATGCATCCATTACCTAAATCTAGTGTAAAGATGCATAGAAAACCCGACATGGTCTTATCTACAAATTGGGGATTTAAAGACCTATATGTATAGAAAGAAAAAGGAACAAAGAATTCATATTTATTACATATGAGTAAACATGATAACAAAACAAAATCTTGGTGAAGGAAGAAAGCATATTGTCATATTAATATTTATAAGAATTAACTATACGAGATGCAAGTCCTTTTCTACAGTACTCTATATCATTAGGTTATGTTCATGACATACCAAATAAAATCTTTTAAGAATGTATGTAATAAATATATGTATAATTGTATATTACACACACAACTTTAAAAAAGAGACATGACTGCTACAACATAATGTTCCTTAATTTCCCTCTTAACTTCTTAAGACTGTGACTCTTGCACTGTAATACAAAGTGGATCATAAATAATTTGTATTCATTTATTTATGATACAAGACTCTTAACTAATCATATCCAACCAAAAATTTGTCCAAAATGATTTACTAAAAAAAGTATGACCTTTTATGCATGAATCATCAGTAAGCTCAAAACATTCGAGTAATGCATCATCCATAAGTGATCTACAAAATGGATGGCATTTTCGCCTTCATAAACAGTTTCTTAATTATCATGTAATGAATTCCATATACATAATTTTTTGTCAAATTGGAAGTAGAACGGGTATATATATTCACCTCTTATACAGAAAAAATGACTAAATATCCAGATTTCAAAAAGTACCTACATATGATATGCAAATCCACAATATTTTTTAAAGTTTGAAATTAAATAGTAAGAAAAGTTTTGTATAGTTAGAGTAGGGGTATACTCAGTATATGTTGCTCCTCTATGTCTAAAGCTAAAGTTATCGATGTAACATACAAAATGTTATTTTAAAGGAGCAATTGTCCCGCCAGATGTAACACATATAACCCTTCTAGGCCCCACGCTTCCTATTACCTCATGAATGTTACAAAATATTATAAGAAACAAAATATATACAAAAAAATGAAGTGAAGTGAATATGCCTGATAAAGAAGAATTATGATGATCAATAATATCAACATCTTTCAGATGAAGGGCCAAGTCATAAAAAGATGTTGTTTCAGCCACAACATCCATTGACATGGCTACTACTTAACTGCAATTAAACCACTTATTAATCTTAACTAAGAGTGATTAAGTACCTAAACCAATCAAGTAGTTATAATCAACTTTAAGAAAAACCAATAAGAGCATCATAAAACAATTCATGAAATAGGTACTGGATATGATGAAAACATTCTTAGGCTCATTTTTAAATGATGCATATGCTTAATTATTACAACCCCAAAAGTAAAAATCCACTTCTTACATATTAAAAATATATAGACAATGATTAAAGCAATCATTGATATCACATGACATGATTTGTAAGCAAAAAAGAAACTCAATGTTACATCGGAAAGAAACCCTAACTTGGATAATCTTATTTTCTCTATAACACTCTGATTAAGGGGATTATATAAAAACTACTATATGGTTGGCTTTTGTTTTTTTTGTTTTTTTTGGTTTAACCACCAGACAATTTATTTATTATCTAACCAAAAAAAGCTTTTATACATGGAACTGAACCTAATTGGCATTAAAATAAATTAACCAAGATGGAGAAATTGTTTTAATAAATTAACTATTCAAAATTTTGTTTTTACTTTAACCAAATGATTTTGAGTTGTTTATTCTACAAAGGAGGGAACTAAGAAGAACCTCATCTAAAACTTGTGTTTCTAAAGAATCTAAGGCTTAAAAACATATCAATTTGAAGTAAGTATGAGTAGTGAATAAAGGTGGTCTATAGGTTCAATATGGAGGTGGAATAATAACATCTGACTATTTTAAGAAATTCAACCCAAGAAATTAAGCAAGTGTCACTAGAATTCACTCCAGATAAAGTAAAGCATTTAATTTAAGTTTGTAAGAATACATTAGTATTGATTTTTAGTAATCTATCATATTGAAGATAAACATTGTATAAAGATGTTGTTATTAGTTATCAATCATAATATCTCAAACCACTTATTAGCATATTGTTGAACACTATTGAAGATAAATATTGTATAGGATGGTAAATCCATACTATAGCAACCCACAAACTTACTAAAGCACCTGATGCCACACTCACGATACTATCGAATAACCACAATATGATAAGAACTGGGAGTATAAACATCGGGGGTAAAACTATCCATCATCCTGCTATTAAACAAGGATGGGTGGAATGAGGGTGAGGTGTAAAGAAGAAAATTTTGTCACCGAAAGAAGTTGCAAGAAAGAAGATCGAGTTGAATTCTTTGGAATCCTCTAGAACGGAAATCCCATCTCATTCGATCCATTTTTCGGGAAGCTTTATGCTTTATAAATTATTGGGAGGTGAGGATCCTTCTTGGCCCAAACGAATCTAGTGTTTCATTGTTAATCATAACTTTCTAATAGACGAGTGAAAAAAATAGGAAGAGAGACGAACCAAAACATATCTTAATCGGACATAGGACTTGTAAACTCGAGAAATCGTCGCAGTCTCCGGCGAGGTGAGGTGAGCCCGAGGTCGCCGACGAGAAGAGATGAGTCAAGGTCACCGACAGGCGTGGTGAGCAGAGAGCACTTGTACGTTTTCAATGGTTCTTGAAAAAAGCCCCAAAATGGTCCCTGCGTTTTTGTGATACAAATAATGGTCAATTTGCGTTAATTTGAAGAATTATAAAACGACATGCTTACACGACACGCATTTTATGATAAATGTCCTCTTTGTTTTTTTAAGACACATAATTTTGCGTATCATAAAACCAGTATATGCTATAGTTTACATGTCATTAATGGTCTATATTCTAGTAGTGGACTGTCTATCGGATAAGGTAAAAAAGTTTTAAGATTAAAAAGCAATTTGGTCAATTACTCTTATTTTTTAATTAAAATATTATCAAATCTGAAAAATAATTAAAAGATTATAATAAATATAATTTTTTTTTGGACAAAGATAATATTTTAAACGTAAAAAAAGATATATATATATATATATATATATATATATATATATATATATATATATATATATTAAATTTAAAATCAGACAAATATTGACGCCTTAATTAAAAAATATATACACAAAATTACCCCTTCGTTTTTTACCTTACTCCGCTGCTTAAATTATCTCACAAATTTGAAATGAATATTTTAAAATGGGTTATTTAAAATAGTCATTGCGAGGGTTGTTAATTATACTTTATACGGATATTAACCTGGACTGAACTATCACATTTGGATAATATAAACAAATAATGATTAGAACTAGTAAAAGTTTAATGATTACTACAAACTTCACGAAATAAAAACAAATATGCAAGTAATACACCCACACAAACATTAAAAAACGCCTTTAAACTAATTACTTATATTGATTTCATCCTTGCAAAATCGAAAGACTTGGATCAAACCTTAATCCATACCATATTTCATACATAAATCATTATTTTATTTTTTTTAAACTACTAATTACTCTTGTAATTACTACAGTAATAAATTAGTTTAATTGTTTTCTTGTTGGCCACACATTCTTGAAGGAGAAACACCCACTCGTTCGCTTGCACATGCAACCATATCTCTTCACTTCATCCTCATCATCTTCTTTTGTTTCTTCTTTTCCCCCCACATCTTCCTCCTGTGCATGATAGGTACAACTCACGTTACTGTCACATGCATGCTTTTCATTTCACCAAAATTTGAATATCTAATATCTAAAGAACAAGTTATTACAACAATATTACGTCTTATTTAATTGACTTAACGTCACAACAATAGAAATAACACTAGTTTTAATTACTAGTTTGTTTATTTTAAAATTTCTAAAATTATGACTCTTTTTATCGGTAGCAGAGGCTTTCTTCAACAAAAAGTCTCTATGACTTGTCTAAGTCATGCCATGTGATCAGTAAAAATGGATCATATTTGTTTCTACCAAGATGTTGAATTAACTTTTTATGATCATTTTAAGTGTTCTTTTTGTCTTTATATACAAATAGTTAAAATTATATTTTTTGCCATTTAAAGAATATTGAATCATATAACTTTTAACATTTTCATGACTTTTCTTGTAATAATGTGTATCTTTTCAATCTAAAAAGACGTGGATAGTGGAACAGCAAGGCACCTTTTTCGTGATATAAACTCATGTGATTGTAACATATGTAAAAAAAATGTACATAAATTTAAATTATAGTTTGTACACACTACGTACATATATATGTATGTATGTATGTGTGTATGTGTTTTTTGTACAATTCATATGCGTGCGTGTGTATATATGTGTGTATGTTTGGGTGTGCATATGTATAAGAATCACGAAGAAAATGGTAAAAGTCATATATAAGGAGGAAAAGGGCAATGATTAAGAGAAGACATAAAACTGGAAATCGATAAATGATGGTGAAAAGAGGGAAGAAAAGATGCCATTATTTTCAAATATCTTCTGGTTGTTGATTGAACCCTTTTGTTTCATATGTTGGTTCTTCTTCCCAAAATATGTCATGTCTAGGTGTCGTTTTGGAAAAGCTGCTTTCATCTTTATAATAAAGCAATCTTCTTCTTTTATTCTGTTTCTAAGATAAACGTTTATGAAACAAATTTATATTGTCTTGAATAGTATATGTAACCAACCATATATTTTTATTAATTTATGTAGTTACATAACTTGTTTTTGTTACATATTCAATTATTCAGCCATAAATTGATAAAACGGTTGAAATTATTATGTAATATGATAAAATGTTTGTATGTTGTTATATAAGTTCATGACTTATAACGTATGTGCATAAGCTAATAAAAACATTCAACTTGGTTGATAATTTTTAAATAAGACTTTCTTAGTATGACTTATTGTTTAAGAGTGTGGATCGTGGAATTAGTTTATTTAATAAAATTCTTAAAAGATTTTATAACAATAGTAAAAAAAACTATTATAACTAATTTGTGAAACTCCATCTCGTCTTTTTGGTATTTTTTTCTAATGGGAAGTGACCCATACACAAATATAAAACATTTTAAAACACATGTTTAGAGATAAACTCTTGTATATGGATCACCTCTTTTTTACAACTATGCTATTATTAGCAAAGAAAACAAACTCTGATAATTCATTAAAATGATGTAGTTTTATGGTATTAAAACGATCTTTAAAATTTTCATCATATAGATCAAGAAACACAAATAATCTAACAATTTCTTTTAATATAACATATCCTACTATTTATACCAAAAAAAATATTAGAAAAGATTATGTTTATTTTAATTGTTGGATATGTAAGTAATGATTGTAACACATTTGAGTTTAGCAAGTGTTGAATATACCCCAGATGAAAGCTGGCTCTGCAGAATGTGAATGGGTAAAGTACCCTACTATGCACGATTTCCTTCGGTTTACCCTCTTCCTTTCAAATAAAATGGTCCCACGAAATTTTTATTTTGTTTTCTCTAGTTATTTCATATTTTTTTTTTTACAATTTATTTTCAAAATATTTTAAATAATTTGTAATTTCAATCCTAATGGGTTATATTCTTCCAATTCTGATTTCATTTTCACGATTATAATAACAATAAATCTTCATTTTATCTATTTTTAAAGGATAATATCCAAATAATTAAATGGAGATTCCACCATCCAAAAAAAGAAACAAAATAACAAATCTTTGATCAGCATATAGACCTAACACTTACAGCTATCTCAATCGGTTAAAACTTTTATATTGTCAATATCTTGAAAAGATTCTAAAAATATCCAAAAAAGAACCCGATACAAAATTTGAAATACTATACGTTCCTATCAAACCCATATATGTTAAAAAAGACAGCCATAATTTTCATAAAAATATCGCCAACTTTCAAATTTTTGAAAATCAAAACACAATTTTGTAACTAGCATTTATATTTATTTACACAAATAAACAAAGTATGTAGATAAGAAATTTACCTTGAATTTGAAATTTGAATTGGAATTGGATTTAGATTCTGATTCTGACTTTGAGCTTGAATTTGACGAATCTAAGTTCATATTGAATTTCATCGACCTTTCTTGAATCGAAGGAGTAGAAGTCGGGCTCACAGTACTACTCTCAACAAGATTACTTTGAATTCCAACATCACGTTTCATCATCATCATCATCAACCTCTCTTCGATCTTATTGTCTTTAGCCTCATTTTCGTCTGTTTAATCATTAAAATGTTATCACCAAAAAGAAAAAGAAACAAAAAAAGTTAGCAAAACGGATGTTGTAGAACCTTGAATCGGGTGAATATTTGCAAGTTTATGAGGCAAGATTCTTGAAGAATGGTGGATTAAAGGTGCAGACATGGTCATTCTATTGGCTATGTTTCTGAAAGATCGTCCATTCATGAGTGTTTTTGAAGATAAACACTCAACCGGGACTTCACCAGAAAGTGGATTACATATATATCTTTCTGCTTCATTCCATTTCGAGTTTAGAGCAAACCCTTCTGGTGATAAGTACTCCCATGTGTTTATTGACCTCAATTGTAATGCTACAAGTTTTCAAAACAAATTAGTCCACTTTTATTTCAAGAAACCAAGTAATTTTAAAAGAAAGATGGTAAAACATTCACCTTTGAGCGCGTTAGTAAACGAGTAAGTCGACGGGTCTATCTCCTCTGTGGATGGATAATTTACTTGTTAGATAAAAAAAGAATAGGATAAATATCCTACCTGGCTGTAACTGTAACTGACAGTTACGGTTACAACCAGATAGATTGAATCAACAACCGGTTGTAATTAAAATTACAACGGGATGTTAATTCAAGTTAAAAGATTGATCAGTATGGTTATACCTTTGAGGGTGTAGCCAGGGGAGGATGCAGTGCTGGAGATGGTGAAATTTGAACGGAACGACTTGCATGCATCCTCCCTGAAGCTTGTGATCCGTGAAGACGAGAAGCGTCTGGAGATTGTGTTGTCACGGCTTATCATTCGGGCTTTGACACCAACTTCTTTGAAGTTTTGATCTTGTTTTGTTTGAGAATTTAAAGAAGATTGAGTTTCCATGGCCATGGGAGAAAAGAAATGAAGGTGTTAATGTGCTTGAAATGGCAAGAGGGCTTGTTTTTATAAGGGTGGACCCGATGACAACTATTTGAATGTTGGTCGGAGTGTAGTGAATTTTCCCTCCATGAATATCATTTAATGTCTCTATTTTAAATGGTTTGATTCAACTTAATCAAACTGTAATAATCGAAAGCATATGTAACTTTACTGTTGTGTCCATTTATTTTTATAATATAATATTCTATAGAGAAGAATTAATAAAGATCTGGAAAGCTTATCAAAGAGAAATAAAAGAAAGATAGAAGTCGTTCGACTTATAACTAATCAAATTATGTCTCCTTTCTACTTAAAACCTGACGGAGATTCATCACTCGTATGCTTGATAATACTGAAGTTTATTTCTAAGTAAACGAATATGTTTTTAAAAACAGAAAACTCATAAATTAATTGTCTTAAAAAATTAACTTTTGAAATTAATAGAGAGTTAAGAGACATGTCGTGTAGTGTCAGTATTTGAATAGATATGATGTCATGTCATACGGATTATTGGGATTTCAGAAATAAATGATAACAATTCATGTTTCCGTACAAACTTCATAAATGGAGCAACATACCAATTAATGTTAAGATACAATCAAAGTTTATACCATTGCATTAGGCCATGGGTTATGGGACAAGCAAGTGGTTTCTCCACATCTTACTACCATCTTCTTCAATGCCGTACGTGTAACGAAGAGAAAGGAATAAAGAAAAAGAGTCAGGAAAAGAGAAGAAAAAAAGTTGCTGGATCATGCCCGTTGGTGATAAACACAAAGAACCATCACAACCAATGGCAATGGCCAAGTCTAAAATTTTGATATAGGGTTATAAAGGTTGTCAATATTCAAAATAGTAAGTGTAAATAGTTTTTTAATATTTAAAGTCGTAAATCAAAAAAAAATTATAATTTAAGCAAAAATTGAATCCTTCTATCCACCATGTCTTGAAATGAATTAATCATATCATAAAAGAAATTATAGAAACAAATTACTTTCAATAAAAATAACTAAACAATTGTTTAAAATTTGATCATACATACTATTCCACAAATTATTTTTGATATATTTCATTCTAGGAAAAACTCTCTTTACTTTTGTTGTAGCAACACAAAATATATATTTTAAGAAGTTATCATAATTCATATATTAAAAAAATAATACAATCTCTTTAGCTAGTAATACAATAACATTGAACATGTTTATATATATATATATATATATATATATATATATATATATATATATATATATATATATATATATATATATATATATATATATATATAGTTTCAATAAATCATACAGCAAACATATCACCCGATAATTTAGGGGAACAATTAATTATCCAGAGAAAGAACCAAAAGTTTATTTCCTTTCTCTTTTAGACAACTCATCATTCATTATACTCAAGTAGTTTAAATATCCAAGGAAATGAGTATAATTCTCAATTTTCATCCCTGTCGATCATACACATCCGTCATGCTCACGGCGATTAAACACCCTACCCCATTTCCACTAAACATGTCACCTAAAAACACACACAACAGATAATAGGTTCAAAATAACATTTGCACGCAACCATATTTATCATAAAACATACTGTCTATAAATAAATAAAAAAAACACATAATAAACACGTAATAAACATTTATGTGCGAGCAATTATAGAACAAGAAAAAACTCACTGTGCAACAGATAAGTCTTAACCGAAGCTTTATTATTAATTTGCACCATACATTCCACGAACAAATTTTCTAAGGCAATCGTCCTAGAAAACATGTTACGTACTCGTTTCGGTTCCATCACACATATGTTTCCTTCGGCCAACCAATAATTATTTCATCATGTTAATTAAAATGTTCGTAACAATTTTAATAAAAATATTATTATCTTTTCTTTTTTTCTTTTCTTTCATGTCATCGTTCCCATTTAATGAGGTTTAACCCGTAAAAGATTTAATACTTAAATGTCAAAATAACTAAACCTTAAAAGAAAGACTTTGTTTGAATAATACCAATAAGTAATATTAACATCAATAAGTAGCAAATTTAAAATAACGACCATTTATGTGATGGTGTAGAAAATTATAAACTGCCAAATTATAAATACTGAAGGGGCTATTTTTATATCTTTTGTTATTATTCACAAGTAACACATTTGTTACCTATTTGTGAAAACTAAAATTTCCAACTTATCAACAATAGTGGGACCATTTACGTAAATATCATTTTAATCAATTGAAACATCAAAAAAACCGTTTCAGCAGAAAGATTTGAATTCTTTTCTTCTTTACACGAATAGTAAAACATTTTTGGCCATTTTTTCACAATAAAACTTAAAACCTATTGCCAAATAAAATTTATAAAACCACCATTAATCATCTGAATTTCATTCTAAATATTCATATACTAAATATTGAATAATTTATTATAAAGCTAGTTTAAATTCACCATTTCTTTTACCAAAACATAACATTTGTTTTTCATCAAATTCAATTATTCCTTGGCTGAAGAGAGACTTATGACTGAACCAAAATACATAATGGGTTCATATAAATCTACTCAAACAACTTAATCAAGCTCAAATCAAAGAGACATACCTTAATTTCTAAAATAACTCTGAAAACCTTCACGAACTTCAAACCCCGATTTATACTTTGTTTCTCCAACCTTTCTTGCAATTTTTGTGGGCATTCCACTCTATTTCTCATGCCTTTTATAATACCCAAGTTTGTAATCTTTCTAGTTAACCCAAAAGTTTAAATTTATGACTCCAATCAAAGTGATGAGTTTTGGAATTAAAATTCCATAATTTCTCTATTTACTCCTAATTAATTCTTTAATCATAATTATAATAATACATTTAGACCATATATTTATATATTTATTTTAATTTGAGTTATCACAAACTTCCCCCCTTCGAAAAATTTCATCCTCGGAATTTGAACTAAACAACATATTAAGGGTATTTGGTCTTCTTATCTCATACGTTTTCCCATGTCACCTTTGACCCTTTATGTTACTTTCACTGAGCTTTCATGAATTGTATCTCCACATTCCTTAACTTCTTGACCAGAAAATCCATTTCTCATTGTAAACTTTTCCAAAATGATGACATAAAACTAAGGTTCTGATGATAAATAAACAAGCGAACAATCTCATTAATAACTTTCCCACAAGTATGTTTCACCCAATGACACAATATAAGGGAACATTTTAGATATCCAGAAAGAGAACCAATGTTCTGCTTCCCTTCCCACTTGGCACCACTTTTCCTTTGTGTTCAAGCATTTAAATATCCAAGGAAATGAGTAACATATCAAATCGTATCCCCGTCGGTCACAACACAGATGTTATGTTTCCGACTATCATACATCTATGTCCCCATTAAATGTGTCATCATACACCAGTTAAACAAATCTCAAAACTTTCCACTTATCCTCTGCGATAGATTCTTTCTTACTCTTCTTCGGTCCACCTAGTAACCTGACAATTACATCATTTCTCAACATTTGGAATCTTACTTGATTCCTTCCTTAGCTTATGACTTAGTGTATAAGTGACAACATTAACCTTCCATAATCAGTAAAGATCTTACACCTTCTTTGACTCTTGGTAATCCATGCACATCTACAACGTCCCATCCTTTTCAATCAGGTCCTACAACTATTAAAAAAAACCATTTCATCCTTGTTGGTGCTAACCAATAGTACTCTTGAGAACCCCCTTACAACTGGCATATGTGTCATATCATGTTCTCCTAGTTTGTACCCACGCCTGGATATCTTTCTTATTACAATCTATGTTAGCTTGGTTTTCAACAACCAATCCATTCCTACTACAATATCAAAATCTCATAGTGTTATGGGTATTAGTATTAGTGGTGCTAAACAACTATCTATTTAAATCAAGTAACCATCATATTTCGTTCTTACGATTACACAATTGTCATCATTAGTCTTTATTTGTAAAGCTTTTGCACTCATATTTAGGCACTTACAAAAAGTAATGAAAAAAATGTTTACAACCACATCCAATAGCACCTATAATATAGAGTTACTAAGAAAGTACATGCCACTATATCGGGGTATCCTAAGCTTCCTGAGCTATCATATGGCAAACTCTTCCTTTTGTTCTTGCCATTTCTGCCTTTTCTTCTCCCGACCGATTCCCTTTCTCTGACATCATGCGTTTGTTATTGTTACCCTTATTCTGAGGACAGTTTGACCTGATGTGATCTGGGGACCCATACCCGTAACATAATTTCCCTATTTTACAATATGAAGCGACATATCCTATCTTTCCACATTTGTAGCAAGTTCTTTGGTTCATATTACACTCCCCATTATGGAATCATTTGCATTAATTACGTTGTTCTATCCTAGACTGTTGCTCATAGTTATGATCTGAAATAGGAGTCTTGCCTTTCTTTGATTCTGTATTTAGACTTTCTAATTTCCTTTTTCCCGAATCCTTATTCTCACCCTGACGATTCTTTTCCCGCTCTCGACCTTCTGCGGCGTCTACAACAGACTGGAAGGTACCTGGTTTCTGAATTTCTACGAATCCACGAATGGCAGTTTTTAGTCCCCAAATATACCTCTCCACCCTCCTTTCTTCCGTAAACATGTAAAATTCGGCAAAACTTTCTTTCTCTGTGAACTTAGTGGTGTACTCTCCCATAGTCATATTCCCTTGTTACAACCTCAAGAATTTTTCCTCCAGCTATTTAACTGTCGTTTGAGGGCAAAACGTTTCTTTAAAGATTCTTAGAAACTCATCCCAAGACATCTTCTTGGCAGCCTCACGCCCCTAACCTCCTTCACCAAGCCCCACCAATGTATTGCCTCCAATTTTAACATTGTCGCAGCATAAATTACCTTGTCCTTATCCGCACATTTGCTAGTATCAAATGTTCCCTCAATCTCCATGATCCATGTTGATGAAAAAATGGGATCAATTTCTCCATTAAATGTAGGTGGCCTACAATTCATGGATGTATTGTAACTACAACCCCGCCGATCGTGGTTGTCGTTATGCCTTAAGGGTTGTGCAATGCTTGGGTCAGGATTTGAATTTGGTGTACTATACTCGTAGTCTTCTTCACCTCTGCCTAAGTTACCCTGGTACTCACTCATTATTACATCTCATGCCTGAGCAACTACATTTGGCAAGGTGGCGCGTATCGCCCGAGCATTCTCATCAACCAACTCTTCTATAGTGATCATGTTTGTCGCACGACCCCTTCCGCGACCTCGACCTCGACTGCGGTGGGAGCCGGATTCACCCTGGCCAGACGGTGCATCTATCGGTGTTATTACAGCTCCTCACCCTCTTCCTCTACCCCTCCCTCCTCCTCTTCCTTGGCCACGTCCACGACTCGCATTAGGGATCAACGGAATTTCCTGTACATCTCCAAGTGCTCTAACATAAGCTCCAACTAGGATACGTTCTTCCTCTGGGGTGACCCTAGCAAACCTTCCAGATTTCCTTGAAGATATGATACCTAAAAGCGATATGTGGTCTAATTTAGTCGTTTGATTACCTCTTATTCCTTCCGTCTAAGCTTAAGTTGTTATGCAAACACCTAATCTACTTAAACATCGCTCTGATACCAACTTGTAACACCCCAATTTTCAAATATGGATTAAATGAAAAATAATCGTTTGAACATCTCCCAAGATCAATTCTGAACTTACTTATAGACTAAACTATAGAGGAAGCAAAATATAATCAAATATAGTCTTCAATTGAACAACTTCGGGTGTTACGTTTTTGCAGAATTCCTCTGTCGTCTTCTAGATCAATCCTTCTCCTTGGAATTTTCTAGGCCACTTGTTAAATAGTTTTCTGGGTTGCGCACATTAAAGTCTCTAAAAGGGTAAGCCTAGGGCCTAGTGAGTTCGTGTGCACACATATATCCATCACTAAAAAACCAAAAGCTTTTATCATATAGTTCCAATAAATCATACAAAAAACATATCACTCGATGACATAATTTTGTCGGATTAATGTCTAAGCCCGTAACTATAATTGGTAAGTACTTGACCCGGTTGTGCATGGTCCTTTTGGGTTGCCTTCACCATAGCAACTGATGGGTTTTGAGCATTCTAACACTCCTATGGTGTATATGCAACCCTAGAAACCTTGGATCTATGTTTGACTAAGATACATGCAAATAATTATTTTTCCAAGGTTCTTATCCTATCTAGCATGGCATGGGGAACTTGAATCAAATAAAGCTAGTAGAATTACTTACCTTGTAGTTGTAGTTGATTGCTTGGAGTTTTAGAGCCTAGCACCAATAGTGTGGATGCCTCAAATGGAAATCACAAATCACCACAAACTTGGAACTTTGAGAGAATAGTAATCACCTTTCTTGAAATCGGCCCTCTTAGTTTACTCACCACAACTAGTGTGATTTCAAGAACCAAAGCCTCCTTTATATAGTGTGGTGGATTAGGGTTACATCCATGTAAACCCTAATACCCATGTCTTTGATTTCCATGAGATCCATGGGTTAAAGCTCCATGGAGTATCCATGGACTTTCCATGCAAGCCTAGCCCATTCCAAATAAGCATTAGCCCACACTATATAAATACAAGAGCCCATATTTAATTAGTCATACTTTTGATCTCTAAATTAGTTCTAGATTAATTATAGATAAATACTAATTAAATAATATGATTTTATATTAATATATTAGAACTTATAATATATTAATAAATCATAACTTATACTATTCTCAAAAGATTATCCAAATTCTTCGGGTGAAGTGCAACCCAAATGGACCATGCCGGGTCGGGTCAATTACATACCAAATATAGTTATGGACTTAGACATTATATCCATCAGCAACTTGACAGGGTAATTTATGGAGAGAGAGAGAGAGAGAGAGAGAGAGAGAAGATATTATGGTTATTAATATACTATAAGAATAGTATATTAAAGGAGAAATCATATTATTTAATTAATATTAGCCATAGATTAATAAGGAATTAATTTGGTGACTAAGAGAGATTAATTGAATACAGGGGACTTAAACTGTCAAATGTTTGATAGTTGTATTTTGGGTTGGGAAACCTAATGGACTAAGGGGTGAACGAAATTATGATGGGAGTCCATCATATTTTTGTCCATGGCCTAATTCCAGAAGGTTCTATGGGCTGCTTAATGTTTAAGTTGTCCAGTAGGGTTTTGACTGAAACCCTAGCTGCTCACAGTATAAATAGACCCCCTAGGTTACAGAAATCGGCCACTTGCTTTCCTATAACCTTAGAGCCGACTTTGTGTGCCTCCTCCCTCTCTCAAATACTACCCTCTTGCTAGTTGATGTTTGTAAGCCATTAGAGGAGTGACAATTGTGGCTCTAAGCTCCAAGGATAACAAGATTCAAGCTTCCAAGAAGAGGTAATCATCTAGATCTCTTTTAGATTGTCAATTTCGAATTCTATATTATAGATCTAGGATTTGCAAGTCTTGGATGAAATTATGTTCATTAGAGAAACCTAGATCCAAGCTTTTGGGTTTGTATGTGCACATAGGAATGTTCTTATGGCTCAAACCCATCAGTGGTATCAGAGCCTTGATTGGCGTCTCTTGAATTTGATGCTTTGTGCTTTAATTCTTGCTTAATAAATCGTTTTCTTGCTCTCTGCCTGATGAACTCGACGAGTCCATATGGGGACTCGGCGAGTCGGAGCGTCAGACAGAGGGAATTTCGGGATTTCTTGCTGTTTTGATTAAGGATAATTACCTAAATTGTTTTAGACTAATAAAATCCGAATTTTATTACCTTTTTATAAATATCCTCATCAAAACAAAAGATAATTACCAATTGTTTAAATAATATTTTCCTTATTTGATAATACTTGATTATTTAAATTAATTGTTGAATTATCTTGCAAGTAATATTGACTAGGTCAAATTTAGATAATTATTAAATTAAATGCTTAATTGAAAATTATTTTCTATTTGATCTTTGTGTTTTTGAAAAAGTTCAAAACTTGTCCTCAGGTTTTGAAATTTAAATTTTATGATTAAAATGTTTAATTTGAAATATTTAAATTTCAAACCTAGAATTTTAAAAGTTTATAATTCAACCTTATACTTTATAATATTATAAGATTAATATATATATATATATATATATATATATATATATATATATATATATATATATATATATATATATATATAAGGAAAAGTTCAATAGAGAACCATAATTATGGGTTCTTCAAGGAACCAAACCTTTTTTTCAATTTCTAGAACTTATTCTTTATCGAAAAAAAAATCTAAAAATATCTAAATTCATATATTAACATTGTGAATGTGAAAAATATTTTTCGTATTCACCGTGTGAATCCGGATTCACGTTGTGAATTTTCGAAGATTCACATTGTGAATTTGAGGTAAAAAAATTTGAATTTTATATCATTGATAAAAGGATAAAAAGTTATAAATTTCTGTATTTTTAGTTTTTTTCTTATAAAAAATAAGTTCTAAAAGTTGAAAAAAAGATTGGTTCCTTGGTTAATTATGGTTCTCTATTGAACCTCATCCTATATATATATATATATATATATATATATATATATATATATATATATATATATATGTATATATATATATATATATGTATATATATATATATATATATATATATATATATATATATATATATATATATATATATATATATATAACTTAAATGCTAGTCTTACCGTTAGTAGGCCTCATTCACGAAGCCGATCTATAAGGGGGATATAAGGTTATGGCCTATAAAATGGTCATTTAATGGGTGTCCACTCTTACCCACCGCTTCCTTGATTGGTGGAGGGTCGTTAGCCGAACGGGTAGGATAGGGCAAACCTTTCCTCATTAAAAGTATATGAATATAAAGTAAGTAAACGTTTTTACAAAATTCCCAATGTTAGTTACTTTAGGAAAAGTGAATTGATGCAATCCCATAAAATTACACTTTGTACCCTTGCTAAGAAGTTATTCGAGCGTGTGTGGTTAATTGGCACACTAATTGGTTCTAAGCAAAGGTGGCAAAGGGTGACTTGTTGTTTGTCATAGTTCGATGGAGCGTGTGTGGTTAACCAACACATCGAATAGGTGACTATAACAATGAGGGAACCATGTACATTTTCATGGTTATTCACACCCGTTTTGTGATCCTCGGCATCCCAGTCACAAACTTGAGGGGCATATCGAGATTGAAACATGCCATTGATAAGTTCAATGAATCTCAAAGGAATCTAGGAGTTTTCAATACATTTAAAACTGAATTTTATTATTTGTTTTTCCATGGTGGAGAATTAGTGAATCGCCATTCACTTACCTTTAAATTATTTGCATGTTAGATTACATCATCCCTTTTCTAATATGTAAATAATGTTGTAGGATCCTAGCCCTAATTTCTCATTTTGGGTGTTTAATTAGATTACACCTCATCCAACTCATTCTCACTCATGAACTTGTGTGGGAGGGTTATCTTTGATGGGTCCAATTTCAATGATTGGATCCGTAACATCCGAACGGTCACTCGTTACGAGGACAAAGAGTATGTCCTCGATAAGGAGCTGAAGGAGGTGAACGTCAACATTGCTACTCCCAAAGAAATCGCTGCCTTTGAGGCCCATGAGTATGATGCCACGAAAGTCCATTGCATCATGTTGGCGACCATGACTGCTGAACTACAAAAGTCCTTTGAGGACTCCTATCCCTACGAGATGCATCAAGACTTGGTGGACTAGTACCACCAAAGTGCGAGGCATGAAAGGTATGAGATCATCACTTCGATGATCACTGTTAAAATGGGTAATGGAGAGTCCCTTACCGCTCATCTGCAAAAGATGCAGAGATATGTTGATCGCTTGCTGAAGTTGAATGTTAACTTCGATGAAGAGCTAGAAATTGACATTATCCTTCACTCCTTGCCTCCCTGATATAACCAGTTCTGCATGACCTACCACATGAATAAGGAAGCGGTCACCTTAAGCAAGCTTCAAGGATTGCTTAGGATTGCTAAGAGAAATCTCAAGGACAAGTCTGTTGCATCAACTCCCACTCCAACCGCTGATCCTATTTTGGCCATTGGGCAAGGGAGGGGTAAGAAGAGGAAGGCTCCTTCAAAGAGCCACCACAAGGGAAAATCCCAAGATGGTACCTCTTCTAGTGGAACCAAAGTTGGTTCTGCTAAGCCCAACTCTAACCCGAAGGAGGCAGAGTGCCACCACTGCCACAATATAGGGCATTGGAAGAGAAGCTGCCCGGAATATCTGCAAGCCATCAAGGATGGGAAGATCAAGCCATCTTTCGCAGGTATTTACACGATTAAATCTAATGATTCATCACATGTTATTTCTTGGGTTCTTGATACATTATATGGTTTTCACATATGTTCTGATTTGCAGGGACTAAGAAGAGATAAGGATGTGGAGCATGGAAGCATAAATCTAATCATAGGGAACAGAAGATCGTCGCCTGTCACCAAGATTGGAGTGTATTTTCTAGCGCTTAGTAATGTATTAGGATTAGATTTAAATAATTGTTTCTATTCGCCAGATATGGCAAGAAACATCATTTCATTTCATGGTTTGTCTAGACAAGGATTTAGATATTAATTTGATAATGAGAAAGGTTTTATTTATGCTTCTCTAAATAGTGTTTTATATTTCGAAGCATTGCCTTGTAATGGAATTTATGAAACTGTCATGGTTGTAGATAACTTAGGAAATGATGTGTTGTGTGTGGATTCTTCCAATAGTATGGATAAAGCATGCTTGTGAAATTGTCGTCTTGGACATGTCAACTAGAAACGCATAGCCCAACTCCAAAAGGATGGAGTGTTGGAGTCATTCGACCTTAGGGAAGATGACATGTGCGACTCTTGTTTACTTGGAAAGATGACCAAGTCACCCTTTACTAGCACTTGTGAAATAGGTGAGGGTCTACTGGATCTCATACACACCAATGTGTGTGGGCCCTTTAGATCCACCACAAGGGATGCAAACCGCTTCTATGTGACTTTCACCGATGATTATAGTAGATATGGGTATATCTACTTAATCAAGCACAAGTCAGAAACCTTTGAAAAGTTCAAAGAGTTTAAACAAGAAGTGGAGAATCAATTAGGCAGGAAAATCAAAATGCTTCGATCCGATCGAGGAGGAGAGTACCTAAGTCTTGAATTCCATGACTACCTCAAGGAATGCGGAATAGTTTTGCAATTGATGCCACCTAGGACACCGCAGTTGAACGGTGTGGCTGAGAGGCGTAATCGAACCTTTTTAGATATGGTTCGTTCTATGATGAGTCATGCTTCACTACCTATCTCATTCTGGGGGTATTCCTTAGAGACTGTTGCCCATATCCTTAACTTAGTCCCTACGAAGAAGGTTGCGAAAACACCTCACGAGATGTGGACAGGAAAGCTCCCTCGTTGGCACATATCAAGGTTTAGGGTTGTGAGGCTTTCGTAAGACGTGAGACTCACGACAAGTTGAACCTCATAGTGAGCGATGTATTTTCATTGGCTACCCACATAAATCCTTTGGATATCTCTTCTCTAGACCGAGTGACAATGTTTTCTTCGTTGCGAGAAGAGGGGTTTTCCGAGAGAGAGAACTCATAAGCCAAGGGGATAGTGGGAGGCAAATCGATCTTGTAGAGATTCAAGAGTCGGGCAATGAAGGAACCTCTAACGCTGGCATTCAACCCGAGGAGGAAACTCCGGTTGAACCGATTGACGAGTCCTTACCTCTTAGACGTTCCGAAAGAGTTAGAGTTCAACCCCAGTTGTATGGTTTTCATATTACTACAGAAGGGGACACGTATATTAGTGATAGTACACTAATAAATTTGGACGAACCTAACAGCTATAAGGAAGCCATGGTAGGCCCGGAGTCTGCAAAATGGAAAGAGGCGATGGACAGCACGATTCAGTCCATGTACGACAACCAAGTTTGGAATTTGGTTGACCATGTGCCCGGACGTAAGATGGTCGGGTACAAGTGGATCTTCAAGAAAAAGACCGACATGGATGGGAATGTGCACACGTATAAGGCGCGATTGGTTGCGAAGGGATTTACTCAAACTCCCGGAGTTGACTATGATGAGACATTCTCACCAGTTGCGAAAATAAAGTCTATTAGGGTGATGTTGGCCATTGCTGCATTTAATGATTATGAAATATGGCAAATGGATTTCAAAACCGCTTTCCTTAATGGGAATTTGACTGGAGATGTTTACATGGCTCGTCCAGAGGGTTTTGTCAATGCGAAGCATCCCAATAGAGTGTGAAAACTTGAGAAGTCCATTTATGGACTTAAGCAAGCGTCTCGCAGATGGAATCTTTGTTTCGACGAGAAAGTCAAAGAGTTTGGTTTTCTGCAAAGCGAGGATGAGTCATGTGTGTAGGTAAAAGCCAGTGGGAGTATAGTTAGCCTCCTCGTATTGTATGTCGATGACATACTACTCATAGGAAACGACATCCCGACACTACAGGAGTTTAAGTCCTGGCTCGGAAAGTGCTTCGCTATGAAGGACCTCGGAGAGGCTTCCTATATTTTGGGAATAAGGATAGTGAGAGACAGAAGTAAGAGCCTAATAGGACTTAGTTAGAATACTTACTTGGACAAAGTACTAAAACATTTTAGTATGGAAAACTCAAAGAAGGGAGAGTTACCAATCAAAAGTAATGCCAAGTTGAGTAAGACTCAAAGTCCAAGTACCAAAGCCGAGAGAATAGAGATGAGATGAGTACCTTACGCTTCCACAGTTGGCTCGATCATGTATGCTATGACTTGTACTCGCCCTGATGTGGCCTTCGCCTTGTGCATGGTCAGTAGATATCAAGGGAACCCTAGCAAAGCACATTGGACCACAGTCAAGAACATACTTAAGTACCTTCGGAGGACCAAGGAATGGTTTCTAGTCCTCGGTGGGAGTGATGACTTAAAGTTGCGAGGCTATAGTGACACCAATTTTCAGACCGATAGAGACAACTACCGTTCGCAGTCGGGCTGGGTCTTTACCCTTAATGGAGGAGCACTGACTTGGAAAAGTTCCAAGCAAGAAACTGTAGCTGATTCAATGTGTGAATCAGAGTACATTGCAGCGAGCGAAGCGTCAAAGGAGGCGATATAGTTGAAGAACATCATTGGAGACCTTGGAGTTGTGCCTGCCATAAAGGAGCCCATGGAAATTTTCTGTGATAATGAAGGAGCGGTTGTCTTGACCAACGAACCAAGGGATCATGGTAGATCTCGACATACCGACAGAAAATATAACTTTATTCGACATCAGGTAAAAGAAGTACTCCTCGTAGTGAAGAGGGTATCGTTAGAGGATAACCCAGTAGATCCGCTAACGAAGGAACTGAGTAGGGTTAAGCATTTGCAGCACGCTAGGAGCATTGGGCTGAAGGACGATATTAGTTTAGATTAGATAGTTTAGAAACATGTAATAGATAAATGTAATTGAAATTTGATGATTAAATAAAGGAGTATTGTTTATAAGTAAAGTTATTGTCTTATGTTAATTGTTTAACTATTGTTCACTTTGCATGTTTTGACTTCCTGAATAATTGAATTATTTGGGAATAATCGAATTATTCGAACGGTCCACAGTCGTTCATATGTTGGAAGTAGGTATGAATGAAGACTGTCATGAATAGGTGTGTAGATTGTCTAAAAGGTATTAGACATATCAAAGGTTTGCTACAACGTTCATGAGTGCTTATGAACAAGTTTTGAGCATTAGAATAAACCCACACTTGTTGGAATCACTTCATGGAATTTATCACGAGTGATCGCAAGACGATAATATCATGTGGTCTTAAAACATAGATATATGGTTTATTGTTTGCTGATTGGTTGTGCATTGATAATGCGAAAACGCATCAGTAACTTGATTTCATAAAACACATTGTTGTGTATGATTTGATTAGTAAATAGTAAATGCATATAAGTCGAAGTTTATTTGTTCCTTTTATCCTAAGAGGATAAAAGCGATATCAGGGCCCCTCGATGATTTGATTTGACTTATGTGCAGGGCCCGATCAGGACTGAATTGATGTGTTCAATTAATTTCTATGTCAAATGAATCTGAGATCAAGAAACAAACTGTTGGACAATAAGTATGACTATGTTCCATGTGATTGTCCGCACGATATCTAGAACAGAGGACTATACGATCCCTTAACTAAAGGACAGGTTACTGATAAGATCAGAGTTTGATAGCGTCTTTGAGAGCTACGATTGTTAATCGGATTTTGCTTATATATATAGTTACTAGACTTATCCAAGTGGGAGACTATTGGATTAGTGTCTAAGCCTGTAACTGTTGGATATAGTGTCTAAGTCCATAACTATATTTGGTATGTGCTTGACCCGACCCGTCACGGTCCATTTGGGTTGCACTTCACCCCAACAATTTATGGATAATCTTTTGAGAATAGTATAAGTTATGATTTATTAATATATTATAAGTTCTAATATATTAATATAAGATCATATTATTTAATTAGTATTGATCTATAATTAATCTAGGATTAATTTAGAGATCAAAAGTATTACTAATTAAATATGGGCTTCTACATTTATATAGTGTGGGCTAATGCTTATTTGGAATGGGCTAGGCTTGCATGGAAAGTCCATGGATACTCAATGGAGCTTTAACCCATGGATCTCATGGAAATGAAGAGACATGGGTATTAGGGTTTACATGGATGTAACCCTAATCCACCACACTATATAAAGGAGGCTTTGGTTCTTCAAATCACACTAGTTGAGTGAGTAAAGCAAGAGGGCCGATTTCAAGATAGTAGTGACTATTCTCTCAAAGTTCCAAGTTTGTGGTGATTTGTGATTTCCATTTGAGGCATCCACACTATTGGTGCTAGGCTCTAAAACTCCAAGGAATCAACTACAACTACAAGGTAAGTATTTCTACTAGCTTTATTTGATTCAAGTTCCCCATGCCATGCTAGTTAGGATATGAACCTTGGAAAAATAATTATTTGCATGTATCTTAGACAAACATAGATCCAAGGTTTATTAGGGTTGCATGTACACTTAGGAAGTGTTAGAATGCTCAAAACCCATCAGTGGTATCAGAGACTAGGCTTGTTTGTTTGATACTTGATGCAAAATATTGGAAAAAGTCGAAAAACTTGTTGTCTGCCTGATGAACTCGTCGAGTCCATGGGGGAACTCGCCGAGTTCATGTGTATCTTCATCCTACTCGGCGAGTAGGTTCGTGCACTCGACAAGTAGGAGCCACAGAATGCAGATTTTCGACTTTTGCTGCTGGAAATGGACTAGTAACATTACCCTAAACTGTTTTGGTGTTATAAAACTTGTTTTAGATGGTGTAATGTTTGTTCTAATCCATTTACAATGGCTAATATCAATTTTTCATGATTATATCTGTTCATATGATCTTAAAACTTTGATATGGATATTCATGTTCTTGATCTTATGAATTTAGATGATCATAGGAATTACTTGTAACCTACTTGGTAGTTTAATTCTTGATCATAATGTGTTTTAATGGAGTCCATAACTTGTCCTCAAGTTATGGAAAAACCAAGAGTCACACTTGAATTAAAACCATTAAAAGAACACAAGAGTTAGAAAAATGAAGAGTCTTCATTTTTATTACTCTATTTAACTCATAAGTTACAAGAAATGAAAAGTTTTGAAAGTTTACAAAACTTTCCCTCAAGTTTCGGAACAAGTAAAGTCATATTAAAAACTTTAGTTCCAACCCTTAGAATTTTAAAAGTTAAAATTCAACCCTTATACTTATAATATTATAAGTTAATAATATATATATATATATATATATATATATATATATATATATATATATATATATATATATATATATGTATAAGATCAAAGTCGTCTTACCGCTAATACCGCGTCATTCACGAAGCTAGTCTATAAGGTGGGTATAAGGTTGTTGCCTATAAAATGGCAACTTAATGGGTGTCCACTCTCACCCACCGCTTGCTTGACTGGTGGAGGGTCGTTAGCCGAACGGGTATGACAAGGACTTATAAATTCTCATTAAAAGTATGATGAATATTATAAAGTAACTAAATGTTTTATTAAATTCCCAATCTTAGTTACTTTAGGAAAAATGTGAATAAGGTGCTAATCCATGAAATTACACTTTACACTTTGTCTAAGTCATTAGTGGAGCGTGTGTGGTTAACCGGCACACTAACTTGAGCTTAAAAAGGTAGGTAAAGGGTGACTTAATGTTTATCATAGTATCGATGGAGCGTGTGTGGTTAACCGGCACATCGATTGAAGGGTTATACATTAAGGGTACCAAGTAATTTGCATGGTTACTTCACACCTCGTTTTGTGATCCTCGGCATCCCAGTCACAAAACTTGGAGGGCACACTCGAGATTGAAACATGCCTTTGAAAGGTTCATTGAATCTCAAAAAGAATCTAGGAATTTCTAAGTACCAAATTAAAACTTAATATTTAATATTTCGTTTTTGGTGGAAATTGGTGAACCGTCATTCACCTACCTTTCAAATATGTTCTTACTTAGATTACGGCATACCTCTTCTAAGTATAATATATGGTGATTGGGTCCTAGCCTTAATATTACAGTTGGGTGTTTTATTAAGGACTATCTCTATATCTAAACTAAACTTTTCTTCTTTTCAGATGTCTACAAAAACTGCTGCTTCTGGCTCTAATCCTAATGGCTCCTTTTCTCTTATGAACTTGTGTGGGAAAGTCACTTTTGATGGATCCAACTTTAATGAATGGATCAGAAACATCAGAATGATCACTCGCTACGAGGACAAGGAATATGTCCTCGATAAGGAGCTTAAGGAGATTGATGAGACAGTTGCTACTCCTCAAGAGATCCCTGAGTTTAGGGCACATGAAAGGGATGCCACCAAGGTGGCATGCATCATGATGGCCACTATGACCGGGATCTCCAAAAATCCTATGAAGATTTCTACCCCTATGAGATGCACCAAGACTTGATGGAAAGATACCGTCAAAGTGCTCGTCAAGAGAGCTATGAAATCATCTCCTCCATGATAACAACTCGCATGAAGGATGGTGAACCCATCATGGGCCACATGTAGAAAATGCAAAGATTTGTGGACCGTTTGCTGAAGCTTAATGTGAACTTCCCGGAGGAGCTTGCAATAGATATCATTTTGCACTCCTTACCTTCATGTTATGATCAATTCCGCATGACATACCACATGAACAAGGAAGAGGTCACACTCAGCAAACTTCAAGGACTCTTAAAGACCGCGGAAAGTGGTCTTAAGGGTAAGGCGATTGTTACTCCTACTCCTACCAACTCCGCCCCTGTCTTGGCAATCAGGAAAGGACGAGGGAAGAAGAGAAAGAGTTCTTCGAAGGGTACCAAGGTTAGGAGCCTTGATGGATCTTCTTCAAGTGGAACCAAGAAAGGTTTCATCACTCCTTCGTCTGAACCAAAAGAGGCTGAATGCTTCTATTGTCATGAAAAGGCACATTGGAAGCGGAACTGCCCAAAGTACCAACAAGATGTGAAGGATGGGAAAGTTAAACCCAACCATTCAGGTATTTACACTATCATTTCTAATAACTCACCCAATTCTAACTCTTGGGTCCTTGATACCGGTTGTGGTATTCATATTTGTTGTGACTTGCAGGGACTAAGAAGAAGTGAGAATGTGGAGCAAGGAAGGATAAACTTAATCATGGGGAATAGGAAAGTTACACCTGTCACCAAGATTGGAGTTTATACTTTATCGCTAAGTAGTGGGTTTAATTTAGATTTGAATAAATGTTGTTACTCGCCAGAAATGGCAAGAAATATTATTTCCTTTCATGCATTGTATAAACAAGGGTTTACCTTTTCATTTAATAATGAAGTTGGTTCTATTGATGCTTTCTTTAATAATGTTCTTTATTTTAAAGCATTACCTTGTGATGGTGTGTATGAAGTTGTGTCTGTTGTAGATAACTTAGGAAATAATGTGATGTGTATTGATTCAATTAATAATAATAACTTGGATAAAGCATCATTATGGCATTGTTGTCTTGGACATATAAGCAAGAAACACATAGGACAACTCCAAAAGGATGGAGTCTTGGAGTCGTTTGACCTAAAGTCAGATGATAGTTGCGAATCATGCTTACTTGGAAAAAATGACAAAGTCACCCTTCACAGGCTCTTGTGAGAGGGGTGAAGGTTTGTTGGACCTTGTACACACGGATGTGTGTGGACCATTCAAACATGCCACAAGGGATGCTAATCGTTATTATTTGACTTTTACTGATGATTACAGTAGATAGGGATATGTCTACTTAATCAAGCATAAGTCAGAGACTTTCGAAAGGTTTAAGGAATTTAAACAGGAAGTCGAGAATCAATTGGGCAGGAACATTAAGATGCTTCGATCCGATCGAGGTGGTGAGTATCTTAGTTCAGAGTTCCTCGACTATCTTAGGGAATGTGGGATTGTCTCACAATTGACACCTCCCAGGACACCACAGTTGAATGGTGTAGCTGAGAGGCGTAATCGAACCCAGTTGGATATGGTTCATTCCATGATGATTCGAGCTTCGCTACCAATCTCATTTGGGGGGTATGCCTTAGAGACTACCGCCCATATCCTTAATCTAGTCCCTACAAAGAAAGTTGCCAAAACTCCTCACGAGATGTGGACTGGTAAAGTACCCAAACTAGACCACATCAAGATTTGGGGTTGCGAGACTTATGTGAGGCGCGAGACTCATGATAAGCTAGAACCCCAAGCGAGAGGTGTATTTTCATCGGCTACCCACAAAGATCCTTTGGTTACCCCTTCTACAGACCTAGTGATAATGTTTTCTTTGTAGCAAGAAGAGGAGTCTTTCGAGAGAGAGAGTTTATAAGCCAAGGAGGCAGTGGGAGGCAAATTGACCTTGAAGAACTTCAAGAGTCAAGTGGTGAAGGAACTTCAAACCCTAGCCCTCAACTTGAGGAGGAAACTCCTGTTGAGCCAATTGACGAGTCTGTACCTCTGAGACGTTCCACGAGAGTTAGGAATGCACCTGAGCATTACTATGGTTTCCATATTACTGCGGAAGGTGAGACACTTATTAGTGATGAGACACTAGTAGGTCTGGATGAGCCTAACAGCTACACGGAATCCATGGCAGGCCCTGAGGCTGCTAAATGGAAAGAGGATATGGATAGCGAGATACAGTCCATGTATGACAATCAAGTTTGGAACTTGGTTGAACATGTACCTGATCGTAAGGTAGTTGGGTGCAAATGGATCTTCAAGAAGAAGACCGACATGGATGGTAATCTACACACTTATAAGGCACGACTAGTTGCAAAGGGTTATTCTCAAACTCCGAGAGTTGATTATGATGAGACCTTTTCACCAGTGGCCAAGATAAAGTCTATTAGGGTTCTGTTAGCCATTGCTGCATTTCATGACTATGAAATATGGCAAATGGATGTCAAAACCGCTTTCCTTAATGGAAAGTTGGCTGAAGATGTTTACATGGTTCAGCCTGAGGGTTTTGTCACTACAGAGTACCCCAATAGAGTGTGTAAATTCGAGAAATCCATTTATGGATTGAAACAGGCACCTCGCAGATGGAATCTTTGCTTTGATGAGAAAGTCAAGGAATTTGGCTTTTCAAAGAGTGAAGATGATTCGTGTGTCTATATCAAGGCTAGTAGGAGCATAGTCAGTTTTTTGGTACTGTATGTGGATGACATACTACTCATAGGAAATGACATCCCAACCCTACAGGAAGTAAAGTCTTGGCTTGGGAAGTGTTTCGCTATGAAGGACCTTGGTGAAGCTGCCTATATCCTAGGGATAAGGATTTTGAGAAACAGGAGTAAAAGACTAATTGGACTTAGTCAAAGCACCTATGTGGACAAAGTGTTGAAAAGATTCAACATGCATAACTCCAAGAAAGGTGAGTTACCCATTCAGAGTAATGCCAGATTGAGTAAGACACAAAGCCCTAGTACTGAGGCTGAGATAGCAAAAATGAGTCGACTACCTTATGCTTCAGCTGTAGGATCAATCATGTATGCTATGACGTGTACTCGACCTGATGTAGTTTTTGCTTTGAGCATGGTTAGCAGGTATCAAGGGAACCCTAGCAAGGCACACTGGACTGCGGTAAAGAATATCCTCAAGTACCTGCGAAGGACTAAGGACTGGGTCCTTACCCTTGGTGGGAGTGATAGCTTGAGAGTTGTAGGGTATAGTGATGCTAGCTTTCAGACTGACAGGGATAATTTCCGCTCTCAGTCGGGCTGGGTCTTTACCCTAAACGGAGGGGCAATTACTTGGAAAAGTTCTAAGCAGGAGACAGTGGCTGATTCCACTTGTGAATCAGAGTATATAGCAGCAAGCGAGGCTGCAAAGGAGGCTATATGGCTAAAGAACTTCATCGGAGACCTTGGAGTTGTACCAGCTATAAAGGAGCCAATGGAGATTTTCTGTGACAGCAATAGTGCGGTTGCCTTAGCCAAGGAACCAAGAGATCATGGGAGATCCAGACACATTGACCGAAAATATCACTTCATCAGACATCGAATAGAAGAAGGAATCCTCGTGGCAAAGAGGGTATCATCGGATGAGAACCCAGCAGATCCCCTCACGAAGGGACTGACTCGGGCTAAGCATCTCCAGCATGCTCGGAGCATAGGGCTGAAGGATGATACTAGTTTTAGTAGTTAGATAATCTTGAAATTTGTAAAATGTAATTGACATTTGATGATAAATAAAAGCTTTTATTTATGAGTAAAGTGTTGCTATCACTTGTCAATTGTTTACTATATTTCTTTTGCATTTTTTGACTTCCAGAATAATTATGTTTGGTATATCATATTAATTGAATCTCCACAGTCGGTCATACGTCGGAAGTAGGTATGAATCAAGACTGTCATGATTGGTTGTAGAGATCTAAGGTGTTGGACATAGGCTACAACAATCATGAGTGCTCATAAGTTCTGAGCATTGGACTCAATCCACGCTCACTGGAATCACTTCATGGAATTTATATCGAGTGATTGTGAGACGGTAATATCATATAAGTCTTCAAACTTAGAGATATGATTTGTTACTTACAAGTTGGTTATGCATTGATTGTACAAAAACGCATTGGTGACTTGATGTTATAAAACGTGCTCTTGTGTATAATTCAATGAGTGGTAGAACAAACATATGAGTCGAAGTTTATCTGTGCCTTCTAGGATTAGAAGCGATATTTGGGCCCCTCGATGATTTTGTTTTGACCTATGTATCGGGCCCGGTCAGAACTAAATTGATGTGTTCAGTTAAGTTCTATGTCAAACAAATCGGAAATCGGGAAACAAATGTTGGACAATAAGTAAGACCATGTTCCATGTATTTGTCCGGATGATATCTAGAACAGAGGATTATATGATCACTTATATAAAATGGCGCGTTCTAGTTCAACAGAGCTTAAAGAGCTACGATTGCTGATCGGTTCCTGAAGTCATACTTGCAACTATAGTTATTAGACTTATCCAAGTGGGAGACTGTTGGATATAGTGTCTAAGTCCATAACTATATTTGGTATGTTTTTGACCCGACCCGGCATGGTCCATTTGGGTTGCACTTCACCCCAACAATTTATGGATAATCTTTTGAGAATAGTATAAGTTATGATTTATTAATATATTATAAGTTCTAATATATTAATATAAGATCATATTATTTAATTAGTATTGATCTATAATTAATCTAGGATTAATTTAGAGATCAAAAGTATTACTAATTAAATATGGGCTTCTACATTTATATAGTGTGGGCTAATGCTTATTTGGAATGGGCTAGGCTTGCATGGAAAGTCCATGGATACTCCATGGAGCTTTAACCCATGGATCTCATGGAAATGAAGAGACATGGGTATTAGGGTTTACATGGATGTAACCCTAATCCACCACACTATATGAAGGAGGCTTTGGTTCTTGAAATCACACTAGTTGAGTGAGTAAAGCAAGAGGGCCGATTTCAAGATAGTAGTGACTATTCTCTCAAAGTTCCAAGTTTGTGGTGATTTGTGATTTCCATTTGAGGCATCCACACTATTAGTGCTAGGCTCTAAAACTCCAAGGAATCAACTACAACTACAAGGTAAGTATTTCTACTAGCTTTATTTAATTCAAGTTCCCCATGCCATGCTAGTTAGGATATGAACCTTGGAAAAATAATTATTTGCATGTATCTTAGACAAACATAGATCCAAGGTTTATTAGGTTTGCATGTACACTTAGGAAGTGTTACAATGCTCAAAACTCATCAGTAACTATATTTGGTAAGTACTTGGCCCGGTTGTGCATGGTCCTTTTGAGTTGCCTTCACTATAGCAACTTGACAGGGCAATTTATGGAGAGAGAGAAGATATTATGGTTATTAATATATTATAAGAATAATATATTAAAGGAGAAATCATAATATTTGATTAATATTAATCATAGATTAATAAGGAATTACTTTTGTGACTAAGAGAGATTAATTGAATAAAGGGGACTTAAATTGTCAAATGTTTGATAGTTGTATTTGGGGCTGGGAAACCTAATGGACTAAGGGGTGAACGAAATTATGATGGGATTCCATCATATTTTTGTCCATGGCCTTATTCCAGAAGGTTCCATTGGCTGCTTAATGTTTAAGCTGTCCATTAGGGTTTTGACTGAACCCCTAGTTGCTCACAGTATAAATAGACCCCCTAGGTTACTGAAATCGGCCACTTGCTTTCCTATAACCTTAGATCCGACTTTGTGTGCCTCCTCCCTCTCTCAAATACTACCTTCTTGCTTGTTGGTGTTTGTAAGCCATTAGAGGAGTGACAATTGTGACTCTAAGCTCCAAGGATAACACGATTCAAGCTTCCAAAAAGAGGTAATCATCTACATCTCTTTTACATTATCAATTTCAAAGTCTATATTATAGATCTAGGGTTTGCAAGTCTTGGATGAAAACATGTTCATTAGAGAAACCTAGATCCAAGCTTTAGGGTTTGTATGTGCACATAGGAATGTTCTTATGACTCAAACCCATCAAATTTAGGAGAACAATTAATTATCTAGAGAAAGAACCAAAGGTTCATTTCCCTTCTCCTAGAGACAACTCATTATCCATTGTACTCAAGTATTTTAAATATCCAAGGAAATGAGTATTATTCTCAATTCTCATCCCCGCCGATCACACACATCCGTCACGCTCACGGCAATTAAACACCCACCCGTTCCCACTAAAATGTCACCAAAAAACACACACAGTAGATAACAAGTTCAAATAACATATGCACACAACCATACTTATCATAAAACATACTGCCTATAAATAAATAAAAAACCACATAATAAACGTGTGATAAACATTTATGTGCGAGCAACCATAGAACACGAAAAAACTCGCATTGCAACCGATAAGTCTTAACAGAAACTTTATTATAAATCTGCACCCTACATTCCACGAACAAATTTTCTAAGGCAATCGTTCTAGAAAACATCCTACGTGCGTGTTTCCATTCCATCACACATATGTGTCATTCGGCCAACCAATAATTATTTCATCATGTTAATAAAAATGTTCGTAACAATTTTAATAGAAATATTATTATCTTTTCTTTTTTTCTTTTCTTTCATGTCGTCATTCTCATTTAATAAGGTTTTACCCGTAAAAGATTTAATACTAAAATGTAAAAAATAAATAAACCATAAAAGAAAGACTTTGTTTGAATAATAGCAATAAGTAATATTAACATCAATATAAAGTAGCAAATTTAATATAACCATTGTTTATCTGATGGTGTAGAAAATTGGAAACTGCCAAATTATAAATACTTAAGGGGTTATTTTTATATCTTTTGTTATTATACACAAAAATACTAAAGGGCTATTTTATTATTTTTTGTTATTATACATAAGTAATGCATTTGTTACCTATTTGTACAAACTAAAATTGTCAACTTATCAACAATAGTGAGACCATTTATGTAAATATCATTTTAATCAATTGAAACATCAATAAAACCGTTTCAGCAGAAAGATCTGAATTCTTTCTTCTTTACCCGAACAATAAAACATTTTCGGCCAGTTTTTCACATTAAAACTTAAAAATTATTGCCAAATAAAATTTATAAAGCCACCATTAATCATCTCCATTTAATTCTAAATATTCATATACTAAATCTTGAATAATTTATTAAAAATCTAGTTTAAATTCACCATTTCTTTTACCAACACATAATATTTGTTTTTCACGAAATTCAATTATTTATTGGCCGAAGAGAGACATATGATTGAACCAAAATACGTAATGGGTTCATATAAACCTACTTAAACAACTTAATCAAGCTCAAATCTAAGAGACATACCTTAATTTCTAAAATAGCTCCGAAAACCTTCACAAACTTCAAACCCCGATTTCTTTTTTTTTTTCTCCAACCTTCCTTGCAATTTTCGTGGGCCTTCCACTCTATTTCTCGTGCCTTTTATAATGTCCAAATTTGTAACATTTCTAATTAACTCAAAAGTCCAGATTTATGGCTCTAATCAAAGTGATGCTTTTGGAATTAAAATTCCATAATTTCTCTATTTACTCCCAATTAATTCCTTAATCATAATTATAATAATACATTTAGACCTTATATTTATATATTTATTTTAATTTGAATTATTACACACACACACACATATATATATATATATATATATATATATATATATATTTATATATATATATATATATATATATATATATATATATATATATATATATATATATAACAATTTTTTTGGAGGGGGGGGGGGGTGATGTAATATAAGTACCCCATTTTGCTTCGTTACTGATCACAATCGTTGCACAGCAACAACCTGTAAGTGGTGTGTACGATGGTGTACCCAATATCACCTAGCCATGAACTTGGTTTGTCATAAACATACCTCAAGGCCTTATAGATGTGTACGAAATGTTAAATAGATCAAATCATGGAGTTATAAATAACATTAGGACACTTCCAACGGGGGAATATTTTTATAGCTTATTAATATTTATGTATTTTTATTGACAATTTATTATTATTAGAGCCTGTATATTATTTGTGTTTTAAGGCTGACGAATATATACCACGGGAAATCAACCAAAATGTTAGCAACCATACCAAAAATATTAGTAACCAATATGTTTGATAGCCAACATATTTTGTTGGTAGTATCATATCAATTGAGTAATCATTGTATGGTAGTAATACATTGTTTTCTATACCACAGTAGTACCCTGGCAACCAATTCATATTTGGTTGGTAGTAACATATTTGGTTTGAAGATTTAGCCGGTATTCTGTATTCTTTTGTTAGTTTGCTTAAAATTTTGGGACTTTTTCGAAGACTACCTTATAACCAAAATATTGGGACTTTTTTTAAAATTACTATGGAATTAATGGATATTATTATTAAAAAAGCATTTATAAACATAACATATATTTTTATTATAAAAAAGAAAATACTTTTGTTGCTAATTTCTAAGAATAAATTTGTGGTCTAAGTACTCATCTATTGCTTATTAATGACATCAAACTCTCTACGTTCCTCCTATGCACTGTTGTGGGTGTGATGGTGAAATGTACTCAACGAGTGTTCTTTTAATGTTGGTGTTCCTGTTATGTTGTTAAACCTAACTTCCACCCAACATCCATACCTCACACGGTAACAACCATAGGCTAACACATATCTATCGAATGTGAAAAAGTGATTCGTGAATGATAGTTTATATGGAAAAAAAGTGTAGGGTGATTATCTATTTAAATTGTCATTCAAAGTTTATTTTTCATTATGTTTTTAATTTGATGGTTGTTACCGAATAATTTATGGAGGTTAGGTGGTATTTACGTTAAAGAACATAACGAAAGATCTATATATTCAAGAATTATTATTTAATGATATTTTCTAATAACATATGATCCTATAGCGTTACACCTAATAGAAAGCAGACACTTAGATTGTGTATTAATAAATATTATCAACTCTTGTATTTAATTGAAGAAACGTACATAGTACATCTTAGTATGACACTCAGAACGATACATAGGAGGAACATAAAGAGCTTGAAGTAGCCAACAAACAATAGACTATGTCGACCATTCTATTCCTAGAAATTAGAAACAAATGTATTTCCTTTGTTTATAATAAAAAAAATATTTGTTATTTTTATAAATGATTTGTTAATAATAATATCCATTAATTTCATACTAATTTTCAGAAAAGACCTACTATTTTGGTTATCGGGTAATTTTCAAAAAAAAAATCATAATATTTTGAGCAAACTAACGAAAAATGACAGAATAGCAGCTAAATCTACGAAACCGGCCAAAAGGGTTTTTTTGAAGTTTTAGCCGGTAGTTTGTGCTTTTCTATAAACAAAATTTAGTTTAAGACTTTTTCATAAATTGGACTAAAATTTTAGGACTTTTCAGGAGATTTCCTTCATCGTATTAGTAAAGTTTAAAGTTTGAACTCATATTGGCATGTCCCATTTTCAATATTGTTTTAACTTGTAAACTCATGGTAGAAATTAATAAAATCTTTTTGAATCGAATGCTAAATCCCAACAATTATTATTCACAAAACCCTTATTCATGTTTTACAATGCTCAAGAACACATAAATCTTCATTCACAAATCCCACATACGTGTTGGTATATACCGTTACTAACATATACAAACTAAATTTATTAGTAGCCAAACAAGTTTTCTATATAGACAAAATTTGTCATTATTATGGAAGTTTCATTTCTCAATTTATATATATATATATATATATATATATATATATATATATATATATATATATATATATATATATAATAAAATATTTTATTTATTTATAAATATAAAATGATTATATAGTATTTTAAATCTTTTTTTATAATTATGGCGTATTACTTTTGTAGAATTAATTTTTCCAAACAATGTGTTGCAATATTTATTTTAAATAGCATATTGTATTATTTTTAATTATTTAAAATATGATGTGTGTTTAAAAGTGAGTAATTAAATGACAATGATTTATATTTTAGATAAATGAAGATAAATTAATTAGAAAAAACTATTGAAAAAGGTAAATCATTGATGAGATTATTTAGTTAGAGGTTAAAATTATTAGAGTGATGAAGGGAAAATAAATTTGATTCATAATATAGTTTTATTGTTGGAGGTGTTTTTAGTTAGTTGTGTGTTTTTTTTATTTAAAAATAAGGAGATTAACTAATTTAATCCATATTAATGGTCTTATTAACAAAAAAAAACATTTTATTTTTAGTTTTTGTAAGCCATTCATTTTTGGAGATTTTTCAATATTTTGTATTTTTGAAAAAGAAAATCATATAGCATGATGAAATTATTTACTTTTGAATGTGCTCTGTTAAGATTGAGCATGATAGAGATCGAAACGAATTCTCAATATTGGTAGGTGTAGTAATAACTCATCATAACTAGAAGATTGTAAGACATAACAAATTATTATATTAAAACACACCTAATAAAAATATATCAAAATATTGTGTGATAAAATAAAAATAAAAAAAAAGAATCTTAGAACTAATTTCTTTAAATTTATAATTAAGATCCTAACCCCCCCCCCCCCCCCCCCCCCCAAAACATGTCGTTGATGTTTAGACAAATAAAGATCACGGGTCGAATGCATTAAAGGATAGCACATGGAAGTAGCGTCGGATCATTGGGGACACAACCTAATGATCAATGTTTCTTTATACAATTCAATTCTAGTAAAAAACAAAAAGTTTATTTAAGGGGGGGTTTTGCAATAGAATTAACAACTAAAAATTTCAGTGAAATAACTAAAGAATATTCAATAATAAAAAATGTGTTTTGCGATTATCTTAATTATGCAATTATTCCAAATCTTATTATTTAAGATGTGTTATATCTAATTTGGTACTGAAAGGTATTAATAAGTTCTACCAAGTTCTATTTTACCAAATTAATTATCAAAACAAACTCTTCGAGAATCATAACTTTTCACTAACTTAATTAAACGGACTCTTAATTAAATTAGGAAAGCAACATTATGAACGGTGTAAATTTCTCAATAATATTAAATAGTTTTCACAAGCTCAAAACCATAAAAATATGCGATTTCAGTTTATAACAAAGTTAAATCCAATCGCAGAACCAATTACTTGTTATTTATTCTGTTAACACTACATGAGTCATTTTCCATGTAGGATTTAGGTGACAAAACAAGATGGCCAAAGAGGAACGAAAAGGCTAACACCTAGAAAGACAGCTCCAAATTGTGTGCATACCTCAAATATTTCGGCCATAATACAGACGATTGCATCGCCCTTATGAGAGAAATAAGCTACCTAATTAACAATGGGCACTTAAAAGAACTTTTAGGAAGAATGAATCTAAAATCAAAGGATTCAGACCAAGATCTTGCCAAAATTATGCAGAAAGTAGTGTCACCTCTTCGAGATTGCAAAATCATAAACTTTATATCGGGAGGATCAAACTTCTATGACATCACTTACTCTGCAGCAAATAGGCATGCAATGTTTCAAAGATGGAAAAAGAAGAGAGCCCAAGAAACAACATAGCCATCACAGACAAAGATAAAGTCACATTTTCTGAAGATGAAAGAGATAGCATTCTAGATCCTAGTCACGATGGGTTGGTGATGACCCTATACATTGCAAACCACTATGTGAGAAGAATCTTGGCAGATGAAGGAAGCTCCGTCAAAATAATCCTCCAAGAAAACTTGCTAAAGATGAACATTCTACATTTCCAAAATCTTGTTGATATCCTCAATACTAGTTGTATTCAACGAAGAAATAAAGGACACCATGGGCGAAATCAAACTACCCATCTACGTAGGAGGATTAAACTCAGTACAACAATTTTGATTCTTGGATTCTATTTCCTACTATAACATAATTTTAGGTCGACCTTGGATCCATGAGATGAAGGTTGTTCCCTCAACGCACCACCAATATGTCAAGATGCCTACACCGTGCGGCTAGTGAAGATTTTTGGAGATCAGTAGTAAGAGAAGAACTGTTACACATCCTCAATGAAATCTTCGACAAAACCTAAGTAGACATAGTAATTAAAAAATTAAGCATTGTAAGTCCTGGAAGTAACGAATCAAGAAATAAAAGAAGTACCCTTAGACCTCATTAATCTGGAAATCAAGGTGGTACTAGGGATATATTTTCCCCAAGATCTTAAAGATGATCTCCTCCAACTCATGAGTAGATGAATAATAACATTCGCCTAGAAACACGAAGATATGATAGGTATAAAAAATTTTATTATCACTCACAAACTAAAACCTGGTCCTTCTTTCCAGCCGACACACTAAAAAAGATGGAAGTTTGCACCAGGAAGAAATGAGATAATTCAAGAAGAAGTAGAACACATACTCAAGGCCATGATGATTAGAGAAATCATGTTTCCAAGATGGAAGGAAATGTAGTGGTGGTCCAAAAGAAAAATGGAAATGGAGAGTATGTGGGACTACACATACCTGAACAAAGCCTGCCCCAAGGATCCTTTCTGGTCGACCCATATAGATTCTTTAGTGGATTGCATAGCTGGACATGAAATTTTAACGTTCATGGACGCATCCTTCAGGTTCCAGTAGATTCAAATGGAGGCATCAAACCAAGAAGACATAACATTCGTAACACCAACATATATATATATATATATATATATATATATATATATATATATATATATATATATATATATATATATATATATATATATATAGTTATAGTTATACGGCTACGCCATTTGGTTTTAATAATTCATGTGCTACTTACCAAAGACTAATGAACAAGATGTTCAAAGATAAGATCAGGAAAAATATGGAAGAAATATATATATATATATATATATATATATATATATATATATATATATATATATATATACACGACATGGTGCTGAAATCAAGGAAGTCCAAGGATCATCCCAATGATCTTGTAGAAGCCCTCGACATTTTGGAAAAATACAACATGAAGTTAAATCCTACAAAGAGTCACTTCAGAGTAACATCTATAAAATGCCTAGGTTATATGGTGATGAAAATAGGAATCAAAGCAAGTCTAGAGAAAATAAAAGCAATCATCAATATAAAGTCCCCAACGTCTACAACAGACATTTGGAGGCTAAAAGGAAGGGTGACATCAGGAAACATATTCATCTCCAAAATCCATGGAAAGATGCAAGCCATTCATTACAAGAAAAACCCTTTAATGATATGCATTGCATGTCGTAAAAGGGTCGGATGACACATAAATGTGTGTCAAGGAATCCTCTGTCATAAAGAAAGACGACACACATTTACGTGTCATAACCTTACGACACACAATGTGTATCATTAATGCCCCTATCATAACGAAAGACGACACACATTTTTTCGTGTCATAATTTAAATGTTTTAAAATATATGTATATTTAATTGATATACTTATTTCCAAATTAAATGACACATTTAAAGTTTTGTAATACAAAATAAAATACCATACATAGGAAAGATAATTCATTATACAAAATATATTATGTCAAATACAAATAATCATTCCAATAGTAACTAAATGTAATAAATTGCAAATATTATATAATACTTATTATAGAAAAACAAAACACAACATTAAAAGGAACTCATGATTAATTTCTCTTTTGATATACTTCGTGGCAGCTTTAACCCTTGCAACTTTAAGTGTGGACTCTTTCTCAACATGTTTCCTGCACTTGGGGACATAAAATGACTTATGTAGTAAAAAGAGTAAATTATGCTTTTTTTTCAAGTCTAATCAATTAAGTATATTGCTATTTCTTTCATTTGAACCAAAAAATATCTAAATTTATGGAACAACAACTTACTTTAACTTATTTGTGGTAAAAGAAGCTTAAATGAAAGAAATAGCAAAGTACATTACTATTTCCTACACTTGGGGACATAAAATGACATATGTAGTAAAATGAGTAAATTATGTTTTTTAAGTCAAATCAATTAAATATGCTGCTATTTCTTGCATTTGAACCAAAAAGTCCTAAATGAATGAAATAACAACTTACTTCAACTTATTTGTGGTAGAAGAAGCTTAAATGCAAGAAATAGAAAAGTACGTTGCTATTTCCTACACTTGGGGATATTAAAGGCATATTCTTGTTTTTTAGTGGGAGAACCATTATCTTTTTTGTATAATTCTCTTTTTCTTGAAAAAGAGAAAAGAATAATGCAGACAAACATGCTCAAGACTTATTAAAAGTTTTAAAACAAGTTGGGTCAGGCATATATATTGTAGAGAGGAAACATAAGACAATAGCTAGCTGGTGTAGGGAACTGATAAGAAACAGAAACAATACATGTGATATCGATGTAAAGCACTCCAAAAGTGGGAAAAGATATTTTTCTGAATTTGAAAGTTACTACCATTTTGCAATCAAGGGTGGCATCAAAATTTCAAGGTATTTAGGCTAAAAAAATCACTATCATGTTTACCATGTAAATGAAATCGATTCATGATTTAAACTCATGATAAATCAATGAAGAAAGAGATAATATAAAACACATGCAAGACCATAAGGTTGCACTTGTTAGATAGGACATGATTGGACAAGATTTCTAAGGCTATTTTCATTGATGAGAATGAGGAGTGAATTCACATCTTTTTCCTAGAAGTGGATCTCTTTTCCCATCTTGTTCCATGTTTTCATGTTGGATAAAATTCGTCCAACGTTAATATGCATTACCTGATTCAATTCCCCTCCAACTGCATCTGCTAAAGTACCAATGGCATCATAAACAATTTTGAGCTTTCGCCTCAACATACCATGAAAAACATGAAACTTGAGATAAAGTGAAACAATGTCTTTGTAAGAACAATCAACAAAAGACTATAAACCAACCTGATATTTTCCAAAGGAACACATCAGGTTCTTTAGTATGATCTCTAGGTGTGATCTCATTTCATTAGTAGCTTCCTATAATTAAAAATATTTTAAGTTATATGTTTCATTTTTCAGACCACTAAAGTTATGATATATTGTTTTCTTAATGACCTCTTTAGGAGTTGCAAAAGTGTTGAGGTCGAATGTTTTTATGAGATGTCGAATGTGTCTAGGTATTTCAGAGTGTAGAATGTCTTTTTGTAAAATTTATTATAAGGGCATTTTTATGTTTCGAAACGGTAATGTCGAGTCCCTTATATTTTTTGTTTGCTTTTTTTATCCCTATAAATATGAGATGGATATGTGTTTAGAGGGTGGCTTGAATACTTCTATTGTACTCTCATATTCTCTTGTATTCTCTGAAAGCAATATATTGAGCCAACTAGATTATATTTAGATTTTGTGTTCTAAACCTTTTCTTAACTTTGATTTCATATTCAATGTAACATCCACAAAATTCGAGCCAATTTAAAACTTTTTAAATCATTAAAACCATTCAGTCATTACATTTTGTTTTCAAAATAGGTTAAACATCAGAGTTCCCAGAAATCATAATCATCAATCGAGGAAGTGTACGGTCACACCTTCGCCTTCCCGCGGTCATCAGCTGAACCTGAAATAATAAACTGAAACTGTAAGCCCGAAAACTTAGTGAGCTACCCCCAAAATACTAATCTCATATAACCATAATCATATCATATCAACAAGTACAGAATAGCATGCATAATGAGCCTTCAGCCTGAATGGACTGCCTCGCGGGGCTTACAACCTATCTGAACCGCTCCCGAGCCTTCGATACGTCTGTACCGCCTCGCAAGGCCTGCAGCCTATCCGGACCGCTCACTGGGCCTTCGGCCTAACTGAACCCCTTTCCAGGGCCTTCAGTTTATGCAAACCACCCTGGGTATGTTGGCCTGCATCACAAAGCAGGACTGCCTCAACCCAACCACCAATCAACAACATGTGCACATACATATCATACGCTAGCATATATAATAAATAATCATACCAATCTAACAGATCACTAACACAACAACCATCCTATAACCAAGATACCGACTTAACCAGTCACTAACATAACATCATCCTAACTACCGGGATGCAGATCTAGCAGATCAAGAAACATATCAACCAAATACCCGGATACAAATCCGATAAAGGGCCGACCTTGGTGCCTTAGACCCTGTTGATATAGTGAGGATAACTCACCTCACAACTGACGCGCTGAAGTGATAAGCTCAACTCTCGGACCACCCTCACAAACTCCAACACCTATATCCACCATAGAACCATATCCATAAATTTCCAATTTCCCAAAATGCTCCTAGAAGTCAAATAGTCAACCCTTGGTCAAAGTCCAAGCCAATGGTCAAGGTCAACAGTCCATGTTGACCTACACTCGTCGAGTTCCTTGCATAACTCGTCAACTCGCTAAGTCACTTGAGTGACTCGTTGAGTTCCTTGATGTTTGTGGCGGTAAACTCTCAACCACAAACTCCTTACCGAAACCCATCCAATCGAAAACCCCTTGGCCAACTCGTCGAGTTTCCCTGCAACTCGTTGGGTTCATGCGTGCCAAAAGTCGGGAAAACCCTAACTGACTCGCTGAGTCCATGGTAATCTTCATCGGACTCGCCGAGTTGACCATGCAACTCGCCGAGTCCTTTTAGTCCATAACCAGACACATGCTTATTAAGAGACCTTTAGGTTCCATATTGCAGATCCACCTTCCCAAGGCATGTTTATCACGTAAAGTTGCAAACTTTACATGCATGCAAGGCTCTAAAGTCTTAAAAAGACAAAACCAAGCTTGTAATGGAGTTTTACATTTAAGGAGGAGTTCATACTTCCCAAAGCTGAGAGCTTTATGGACTTAGAGACCAAAGAGAATTCAGATCTAAAGTTACAACTTCAGATCTGAGCTCATACTCAAGAATAGCTTCATAATATGCTAGAAAAGCCCTAATCTTCACCCAAATGAGATCTAGAAGGAAATGAGGTCAAGATAACGACTTGATACCTTCAATTGATGCTAACTGAGGTAGATTTCTGATTCCCACACGTTCCTTGCTTCTATTCACTTGTTCTTCAAGCTCTTCCCACCAAGAATCCTCTTCCAAAGCTTAAAACACACAAATGGAGCACACACACGTATTAGGGTTTGCTGAGATCTCAACGGACTACAAGGAGGCCAATGGAGGCTAATGATCCCTTAATTAGGGTTCAAAACCTCGGAAATTAGGGTTTCATCCTCCAGCTCCTACTCTTTGAGTCCCTTATTGGACTCGGCAAGTAGTTCACTTAAACACATAGACCAACGCACAGCTACTCGACGAATCATGGCACCCAACTCGTCGAGTAGACCTTGAAATCATTAATATTTAACCATAAATCAATACTTTGGGAATTGGGGCGTTAGATTCAATATCTTAAAACAAAAAGTCCATTCATCCAAATCAGATATACGATTCGATGGTTCACTGTTCTTCATCTTGTGTATATATGATTTGTACATTGACATCCCAAGCGATTTATCAATTGCTTCATTGTTCTTGAGTTCTGATTTAATTTTACCGATTTTGAATAGTCGATTAGTCTTTGTTTTGATCGTTAAAATAGTCTTCTGAATCAAATGTGTATTGTGTGTTCTATCTTAAAATCGATTTTACTCAAATCTTAGTCTAGAAGTCGACAATTGAGTTTTTGATTTTGATAAAATTAGTCAAGAACTTTGAAATTTTCGTGAAGAAGATGTGAAGAACAGATGGTTTATCAAGTTTTTGATCCAAAATTTGTTGTTAGATTCATCAATTTGGTGTTTGACTTTGAAAAGTCAAACTGTGAAAAAGTCAACATTGGAGTTCAAAAGATGAATTGGTGAATTGTATGCTGAAATCGGTAAGTTGTTTTGAAGTTGAGAGATTCGAAATCTAGTCTAATTTGAGTCTAATTCAAAATGTGGTAGATGTTGTTGTTCTTGATGTCAAAGTGACGAACTGAAACGAAGGTTGAATCTTCTTTAGTTTTTGCTTCTTGGTCGTGATTTGAAATTTGAACTCATGCATGGAATGGGTAGGTGAAGAGATTAAAGTTTTGAAAGTCTCAAATTAGATGTTGATGTGGACTTGTGAAGACGATGGGGTCAAAGAATGAAGGTTTGGGAAGTGATTGGGAAATTGATAATCGATATTCGATGGTTTTTGGTGTCGATGTGAATTCATTTTGATTTTGGTAAGTTGATAATCGAAGCTTTGATGTTCAATTGTTGATTTGGAGTCGATTGGTGAACAATTGGAAATTCGATATGCATAGTTGAATGTCGATGTTGGTTTGTATCGAAAATTGTTGGTGAATGAAAAGAGAAAGTTGAATTTAGTTGGAATCGTATGTCGACCAATGGGGTTAAGGATCGATTTTGACTGAAATCTGCTTTGGTTGAGTCGAAAGCTTTGTGGAGTCGACATCGGAAATAGATGGTGTATTGGAGTCGACATGAGAAAGAGATTAATAATTAAGGTGTGATAATCAGATTTTGATGTCTTGATTTCGAAGGTTTCACAATGAATAGATGTCGATGATTTTGTTTTGAGACTGGGATATTTAGGCTATTGCTTGAGTACATACTTTCGAAGATTTTGGAATCAAGACTAAGAAGCGATATCTCAATTTGGAAGGTTTTGATGAATTGGGTTAAAACGTTTCGAAAGTTTGGTTGTGAGAATCGGGTAATGAATTATGGCTCACTTTTGAATGTTTGATAACGAGTTAGGAAGGAGACAGGAAGCCTACGTCACCTGATTCACGAATTGGGTAATGAATTGAATATGAAAATGGAATGTTTTGAAATTGGTCCTTAAAGTTTCAAAGACGTGGCAGTTTATACACATTTCAAAATTAGGACTGATTTTCGACAGTTTGGAAGAAAAGAGGCAAAATTTTCGCAATGAGTCCCTGCACTTTAGTCGAAATTTATAATTTAAACCCATATTCGACATTGGGGTATAATTTTGATATTTTGAAGAATTGTGCAAAAGATTCATGTTCAACCCCTGTAGTTAATGCGGATTGAGGCTTTCTACCCAGTTTCGCAAATAGGGGAGAGTTTCGCATTTTTGGCTGTTTTGGGTGCACCGGGTCACTGCAGAATTTTTAAATTGACAAATTCTACCCAAATTTGTGAAATTTGTCAAAGGCGGTCCATGTATAAATCATATTCAAAAATTGAGAATGTTTTTTGGATTTATGGATTTAAGTAAAATGTTCATGCCATGTGTTGAGGTGGAGTTTTAGATAGAAAAATTCCGAATTGAGTGCTTTCTCATTCCCTTTTTGGTTTTATAATCATTTTTTGATTATAAAAGGGGGAGAGATTTAGATATGGAAATTCGAAAGTTGAATTTTTCATATTATTTGAACCTGAAGACCGAAGTGACCTCGAGTATTTGAACTTTATGAAATGATTCGATTGGAGATTCGGAAGTGATTTCGGTTCATGATGGGTTTGGACTTATTGAAGATTTTTGGAGTGTGCATTTATGCTTAACTTTTGGGTTATTTTTTGGAGATTTGGATACCCTTAATTATCCGTTGATGCTCAGTTTATATGGTCTCACATTCTAGAACCCAGATTGAAAAGTCACTGAAGAATTGAAGATTTGAAGTTCATCTCTACATGTGTCATGCTTTGAGGCTCAGTTCGTGAAGTTGCTCGAATTTGGAAGATTTGAAGCGGATCATCCATTCCTAACTTTGAGAGGGGGGGGGGGGGGGAATGTTAGGTACAAATTTAACCATGTATGAATTTGTAAATGGTTTGACTTTTGTAGACCCACTTGCATGTGGTAAAGTAGCCTTGTGACATGAGAGAGAGAGAGAGAGAGAGAGAGAGATGTAAACACCTCTATATAAGGTGGGTTCATACCACTTGTAGAGGTGTGCTTGAGAGATGTAACATTCAGAGTGTTAGCGTGTGTTAATTATGTAGATTTTGATCTAGATCCTTTTTTGTAAACACCTTTCATAATCAAATGCATCTCCTAAACACCTATATCACCGTGTTCTTTGTGTATTTTTTAATTATGCATGCCAAACAAATGTTCATAATTCACTACACACATCAAAACCAAGTTCCCAAATCGTTACCAAAAACTGATTCCAATCCAAAATTGACATCACAAGTCGAAATCTACTCTTCTCATCGCTAATTATTCTAATTTCGAAATCAATATGGACCACAAAACCACTTTGATTTCCAGATCACAGTTCAAGAGTCGAATAATATCATATGAATTTTCATCAAAACCAAGAACTCCAATCCAAGCGATTTCGAAATTAACAACCAAATCATACTCAATTTCGATACCCATAGCCTCAAAACAACTTGTATATGTCGATTTCAGCCACCAATTCATAGAATCACCTCTTGAAAATCACGTTTGACTTTTTATTATGTTTGACTTTTTGAAATCAACAGTCAAAAAACATGAAATTGATGATTCTAACATCCAATTTCAGATCAAAACAAGTTCAATCAATAGTTCTTCACCTTCTTCAAGTGTTCTTGACCAATTTCATCAAAATCAAAAAATCAACTGTCGAATTCTTAGTTTTGACTTGAATAAAATCAATTTCATCATACACCAATCATATGAAATAAAATCTCATTTCAGATTATCAATCAACTACAAACGATTAAAAGACACAAGAAAATGAGAACAAGAATTCATGAACAACATATGGATACGATTATACAACAAATAAAGCATGTGTACAAGTCAAATGACGAACATCAATATACGTCGACTGGATGTGATGAATCAATGGGCTCCAACATTAAGAATGGATTCAATTACATTTGGACTGATTGTTTTAATATACCGGATTGAAAACTGGGATTAATATTTGGATATAAACAATATGGAACATCAAAAACATGGACTCAAGATAACAAAGTGTAATAAATGGATCCATAACATGATTTTTGGGCCAAATTCTTGATTTAAACAATAATTGGAATTGAGAATCAAATTGAACAACAAATAGAATTAGATTGGGCTTGATCAATGAAAAAATTATTGGCTCATAACGAATGGGTTTTTCAAAAAAAAAATTGATCCAATAAATCAAAATGATCAAAAATTCAAGAACGCAAGCACGAATCAAAGAGATTTAGAGAGATCATTGAGAGACTCACCATAACGTTCAAATTGTGTTGAATGTAGCCAGACCGATAACCGTTTCTTCAAAAAATTGTTTTGATCTTTGAAGACCTGCTTTGATACCAATTGATGTGAATTATGAGCATTTGATTTGGCATGCGGAATTAATGAACATAAAGAACATGGTGATTTGGGTGCTAAAGGTGTATTCAATCATAGTAAATGAGTACAAAAAAGGTAATAGATCTAGAACTCCATAAATACCTCACTCACTAATCACTATGAACTACAACTCTCAAGCACACCTCTATAAGTGGTATGGAACCCACCTTATATAAAGGTGTTTACATGTCTCTCTCTCTCTCTTTATATATATATATATATATATATATATATATATATATATATATATATATATATATGTCATGTCACAAGGCTACTCTACAACATGCAAGTGGGTCTACATGAGTCAAACCGTCAACAAAGTCATACACACATAACTTTGCACCTTAACATATATTATGAGCATAAGATATTAATTAGAAATAGTATTATTTAATTAAGAATTAATCAGAAATTAATTGGAATTAATTTTGGGATTAATTAAAAGTGGAAGGACTAAAGGTGAAAATGTTCAAAAGTTGAACATCGACCGATTCTAGAACCTTCCTAGGAGGGGTTACAAAATTGTAGATGGTTATTGGGTTTCTAGAGGTATTGTTGGGCTCTAAGGAAGTTGGGAATGCCTTAGGGAGGAAGCAATGGGAAAGGGTTATCTAAAAGGAAACATGCCTTATCATTAGCCTCCCTATCACCTATACAAACTCCCTTGGGTTATGAATTTTGAAATTCACCTCATTCTAAAGAGAATTTCAAAAATTCCCGTCCTCCTCCTCTCTCCTCTTTAGCCTCCAACTTTCTAGGGTTTGGGTGTGTGCCACTAGAGGCACGTTATTTATGGTGCTTGCTTTCTAAAGCTAAAACAAGAAGGAACCATTGTTTATTTACTACAATAAACATAAGGTATGTGTTTTCTAATAACCCTTTAGTGTTTTTCAAAAATAGAAATGTAGTTCTAGGGTTCTTGATATTCAATATTTGTTTGCAAATCATAGTGAGAACATAGATCCTTTAGGGTGCATCTGAACGTAGGGTTTATGTTTTTCCACCAAAAATTAGTTTCTATAACATATAAAACCCATCAGTTTGGACCATCCTGATGGATAAAGGTGGAAACTTTATCACTTATGGAGCTATTAGGAACCATAAATATGTAGTCTTGGTCCTTATATCCCTTCAATGCAAGAGTTTTGATGTCTTAATGGATTAATAAGTTAGTGTTTTAGCTTTTGGACCTTTTCTAGCCATGGAAAGTCATAAAGGTAGAAACTTTATGACTTAAATCAATGTTTTGAGTCTAGATCTGAGTTTGGATTGAAAATCCTTAAGGAATAAGCACTTAATCAGAAGGAGGGTGTCCAGAGATAGTACACTGGGCGTACAAGGGGTACGATTCGCGTACCTAGTCAAAGTCTCGTGTTTTGTTCAAGGATGCACTATGCCAGGTGTAGCTACTAAGTATACTTAGCATACTCATTCATTTTGAATTATTTAAAATTTTGAATTTGACATATGACCAAGGGTTGACTGGGCATTTTGGGTATTTTCAGCTGTGGTTTGAGATTTGGTCACTATTTGTTGTATAAGTGACCTGTTGAGTTGGTATTTAAAGTAGCATATAGTTCACCTGTTTTGTTAGATTGTGAATTGAGTTTTACACACTGTACATGTGGGTCGAGGGTACCAATTCCGGCCCACTAGGTTATGTATCCTGGTATATAGGATGTTGTTAAATTGTAGTGAATTGTTCGATCTGTATCTTAGTATATAAGATGTTGCTATGTGGTAGTGATTTGTAGATGTTCATGTTTGTCTATTGACTGGTTATAGGTTTATCTGTTGCATATGTCGACATAGTACGGTTTTGAGTTGAGGCTTAACTTTTACGTGCATAAGCCAACAAAACGGGAGTAATCTAGCCCGATGGCTGTGGAGCCCAGGGTATTCAAGTTTGAGGATTGATTGGAACGATTACATATTGGTATTTTAGTATAATGACTGATTGGGACGAGGAATTCTAGTTTGATGATTGATTGGGTCGGGGGTAATCTAATATAATGGTTGTAGACCCGAGGGTATTCCAGTCTAATGACTGATTGGACCCAACATGCATGATTGCATATGTTATATGTTGTGTGGTGGTATTGTGGGGAACTCACTCAGAATTCGCTTACATTATCACTTTTATGTTTCAGGTACTTCAGATGATCGGAGCAAGCCGAAGGCTTGATCGTGCACATCATCTTGGATTTTATGAGATTATTAATTTAGGATACTACGATTCATGTTTATGACTTTGGGAAACTATGATTTGTAAAAGCTTATAGTTTTGGATTCGCTTCAAAAATGAAAAAATTTACCTTGATTTTTAGGATGTTACATGGTTTTGGTACAAAAACCTAGCTAAAGGAAATTAAGAGTCCCAACTCCCACCAAAATTAATAACACAAGCTTTCAACATATCCTTAAGTGTCTAAATAGTTCGCTCACTCTGCTTATCTGTCTGTAGGTGATACCTAGTGCTAAAGTGTAGTTAAGTACTTAACTCCTCACGAAACCTCTTCCAAAACCTGGGAGTGAACCGGACACCTCGATCAGATACATTGGAAACCGGCACATGTTAACAATGAACAATCTCTCGCACATAGATATCAACCAATTTCTCGGTTAAAGAACTCTCCTGAATAACAAGGAAATGGGCACCCTTGGTCAGCGGTCAACAATCACCCAAATAGCATCAAATTCCTTAGCCATCCTTGGTACCTTTGTAAAAAACACTCCATGGTGATCCGTTCCCATTTACTCATGGGAATCTCCAAAGGATGCAATTTGTCGTGTGACCTCTGATGTTCGGCCTTGACCTTCAGATAGTTCAAGCACCTCTCAGCAAACCAAGTTATCTTTCGATCTTCATGCAAGGGTACAAATAGCTACGCCTCAAGTCTCGATACATTTTTGTTATTCTAGGGTGAATTAAGAACCGGGACTTATACGCCTTCTTTAACAATGTCTAACATACTCCACCGGCAACTAGAACCTAAACTTGTCCACATTGAGAAAATAAGCCCCAACTGTCGGTAACGAATCTATGAATTTGATCCCTGATCATCTCCTTCTTCCATTTCTCTCTCTTGATTACTTCGACGTGAACTTGCCTGGTCAAATCCAGAAGCGGTCAAATGATGGTCATCCTCAAACATAAGTGTCGGACATGAGCAGTAGCCGTTTAGCGGATCAAGGCATCAAGGAACACAATGGCCTTCCACAGATGGTAAATGATCTCAAAATCATAATACTTGACCACGTCAAGCCACCTATGTTTCCTCATATTCAGATTCAGTTGGTCTAGAAGATATCTTAGACTCCTGTGATCCATGAAGATAGTACAACGGACCCCAAAAGATAGTGTCGCAAAATCTTGAGAGAAAACACCACTTCTCCCAACACCAGATCATGTGTCGGATACCTAGCCTCATGAGGCTTCACCACCTTGGAAGCATACACAATAACCCTACGTCACTACATGAGCACCGCCCCCAAACTTATGATTGAAGTATCACAATTATAACATTTGGGTTTTTGGTAAGTTTCCTTTTTGCCCTTTTATGAAAAATTCCTTTTCATTTTAGTCCTTGGCTAGTACGCGAATCGTAATATATGAGTATGCTTAGCGTACTAGGTATTGTTGGTTGCGGGCATCACCCACGTACAACGTACGTGGGATTACGTTGTGCATGCACATGCTTTGGGCATACCCTAATTTTTTGGGTTTGCATCCCATTTAAACCTCATTATAACACCTCTTGGACATGTTTGACCAGCCTCCATCATCTTGTGCCTTGAAATCGAAACCTATGTGCCTTTTGTGAGATCATGGGCTTATTAATTTGATTTCGGTGGTGCTTTAGTGAAAGAAAAAGAAGAATAAGAAGTCTTGGTGGTTGTATGGGAGTAACTTGGGCTTGTAGATCCAACTTCATTATCATCATTTCAAGCCATATGAGGTATAAACCTCTCACATTGATGGCCTTTTTTGTTAGATCTAGGCAAATGTATTTTTCTATATAGGAATGTAAACAACTTTGTGTTTACGGTCGTAAATAGGTTTACGGTTGTAAACCCATTTACGGTCGCAAACCCATTTACGGCCTATATTCCCTTGTATATATATATAGGTGTTAGGTGGTTGAGGAGGGATTGATGAGCAGAAGAGAGTGTACGGTCTAGAGGAGCATATGTGTGTGTATTCTAAGGTGTTCTAGAGAGAGAATCTAGAGAGAAGAACAAGTGTGTGTTAGTGTGTGTGAATCTCATGTAAAGGATCATCATTCTATTCATCAATACATTGAGATTCATATTATTCTTCTCCTTCTCTTCTGTTTGATCTGACATCATCTATTTGATTGGGATTCGGCACCATCAAACGGATCTGATTGATACACAAGCATTTTGGGGACTTACAATTGGTATCAGAGCTTGGATTGTATCAATAAATTTTGTTAGATCTGGAGCTTATTTGATCTTATTTTGAAAAGATTTTTACGTTTTTGGATAGCTCTCTGAAAAAATAAGGGGGGTTTGTTCTTTGCATTTTTCATAAAAACAAGTTTTTGATCGAGTTTTGGAGCAAAAAGGGGCAAAAATCGTTGTTTTTGGTCGTAACCAGTGAAGGGGTGGCGGCATTTACGGCCAGCAGCTAGGGTTTCCGGAGTTTACGGCCCATGTTTGCGGTCCTCGGAGCTTGTGGTCCGAGATTACGGTCCGAGTTTATGGCCTCGGAGTTTACAGCCGGTCTTCACACCTCGCATCTCGTTCAGCAAGCTTCGCAATAAGCAACCTCGCATCGTACAATTAAAAAAAAGGGGGGCAGATTTTTGGAGGTGCCATGGATCGAAACTGGGTCTCCTCCCTACACAACTAGCGCCTTACCAACTAAGCTACCAAGGAACTTGTTTCAATCCTTCCAAATTTAATTCAAAAGGACTCATTCTCGGTTCCAATTTCGCAAAATTGTCACTTTTAGCCCAAAAATTCAATTTCTTTTATTTTAAAATCTCATTTTCAACCCAAAATTTTAGTTTTAAAATTTTGACTTTTATTTTTGACTTTTTACTTAATATTTTGACTTTGACTTTTAAAATTTGACCTTTGACTTTAAACTTTGACTTTCTCATTTAACTTTTAAATTTTCAAATTTAGCTTTTCGGATTGACTTTTAAGTTTGACTTTTGAGTTTGACTTTTTAAATTTGACTTTTGAGGTTTATAGTCAAAGGGAATTTTTAAATTTAAGTTTGACTTTTAAGTTTGATTTTGGCTTCTAGTTGTGCCTTTAATGGTTTTTGAGGTCTACAAGGGAATTGAAGAAATGAAAGAGAATCGTCAGGATATGTTCAGACAAAATTTCAACATGTTCAACTACATTCCTGAAGAAACCCTGGAGACTCAGCTGCAGCGATTCACCACTCTCACCACTGAGATGAATATATATGGGGTCTTCTTGACCAAGTTGGAGATAAACAAAGAGCTACTGATTTTTGGAGGTGCCATGGATCGAAACCGGGTCTCCACCCTACACAACTAGCGCCTTACCAACTAAGCTACCAAGGAACTTGTTTCAATCCTTCCAAATTAAATTCAAATGGACTCATTCTCGGTTCCAATTTCGCAAAATTGTCACTTTTAGCCCAAAAATTCAATTTCTTTTATTTTAAAATCTCATTTTCAACCCAAAATTTTAGTTTTAAAATTTTGACTTTTATTTTTGACTTTTTACTTAATATTTTGACTTTGACTTTTAAAATTTGACCTTTGACTTTAAACTTTGACTTTCTCATTTAACTTTTAAATTTTCAAATTTAGCTTTTCGGATTGACTTTTAAGTTTGACTTTTGAGTTTGACTTTTTAAATTTGACTTTTGAGGTTTATAGTCAAAGGGAATTTTTAAATTTAAGTTTGACTTTTAAGTTTGATTTTGGCTTCTAGTTGTGCCTTTAATGGTTTTTGAGGTCTACAAGGGAATTGAAGAAATGAAAGAGAATCGTCAGGATATGTTCAGACAAAGTTTCAACATGTTCAACTACATTCCTGAAGAAACCCTGGAGACTCAGCTGCAGCGATTCACCACTCTCACTACTGAGATGAATATATATGGGGTCTTCTTGACCAAGTTGGAGATAAACAAAAAGCTACTGAATTCACTTCCGAAATTGTGGGATATGAACGTGGTTGTCATCAAGAAGAAAAAAGATCTCAATCATCTTAGTCTTGTTGTTGTAATTGAAGAACTTGATGCTTTGAATTGTTAAAAAACAATGAGTTCTGCAAACATCCCGGACAATGAAGTTTCATGCTCTTAATCATGTGAAGCTACGATGAAAATTCTTCGTGATCGAATTGATTTATTAAAAAGAGAAGTTGAGGACCTGAGATATGAAGGATATCAACTCAGGAAAGGACATAAACCCATGAAGGCTGAATTAGAAGCAAAAACCAAAGACTTCAGGAAGCTTCAAGAAGATTATAGTAATAAATGTGAAAATTATGACTATGTTAAGAAACAACTTGCTGAATTAACTGTTGAGCTTGACATATTAAAAAGCAAATTTGAAACTGCAGATTTTGATTTTAGAAAATTTGATGTGTCAAGCGAAGTAGTTGCGAACATGACATATCATTGTATGCAATTTAAAAATAACCAGCAAAAAGGTCTAGGGTTTGATAGTGTTCCTCCACCTTTCAATCATAACTACACATCCATCCCTATGACACAGGAAGAAATTGATAGGGAGGCACATCTTCAATATGGCAAACCAGCTGGATTTGTGTCAGGAGGTACTCAGGTTGAAAATACTAATACTTCTACTTCATGTGCAGGTAAAGTAGCAGAGGATGAGAACAAGGAGAACACCATTAAACAAACCAACATCTCCTTGAACTCTGAATTTGTTGCTTCGAACTCAACTGCTTCTGATCAACCTGTTGTTGAGAAATATAGGCCACCAATTCCAGTAAAACAGAGTGCCTGTTGTAACTGTGCTTGTGGGAACAATAAGAGACAAGACAAGGATACGCTACCAGGGGTAGGAAGAAACAACTTCACAGTGAAGAAAAGACATGTTTTCACTATGGAACACCTGGACACATTGCCAGAAATTGTCCTAATTGCTCATACGTTCCCTTCTATGCACAAGGCTGGCGGAACGCGCAAAGAGGGAGATTTTCCAAACGAAAACCCTCAAGGTCACGTTTAGACAATGGAGACTGGAATGCGCAGAATGCCAAGAAACCGAATCCCAAGGGCAAGAAGGGAATGTCGGCCAAGAAGCCCATTCCAAGAGATGCTCCAGCGAAACAAAGACCGGTTAGGTCAAAGTCATCTCAACGGCCGACATCAAGATCAAAAGCAAGTACTGAGCCACCCATCAGATTGAAAAAGAAATGAGTTAAACCCAACTACAAATGGGTTCCAAAGGCTCAGTCTCCCAAATCACCTAATGACTCTAACGTTTCTACATCTTTTGTTTCTGATAAGCAGGATATGTCATGGGATAGAGTATCATGCAAAGATGAAAAAGGTGGACCCAGTTTCAAAATGGACTGGGTTCCAAAGACCAACTGATCCCGCTCGGTGTCAGAGCAGCTATGGAGGCATATCATCAGACTTTGGTTTGTTGGTAGTGGCTGCTCCTGGCATATGATAGGGGCATCTCTCAACTGTACAACACTCAGAACTTTGTTCGAGATTATGTGTCCTTTTCGGGAAAGGAAAGAAGGGAAGAAAGGAAGGGATCACATGGGGTTAGTTCTTAATGACATGAAGAATTTTCGGATCTATTCTGAGATTATGCGTGCTGTTCTCAGACCTTTGGGATACAAATTCAATCAGTGAATTACGGTTTGTGTTTTGCTCTCTATACTCCTGAGTTTATCTTAAACTGATTCATTTTGAAGACAATTTTTTTTTATTTTCTTATAGTTTTTCATTAGTAGGTGTCTGTTAGGAAGTGATATCAAGAAAGTGATAACGGGCAGTCTAAAACCAGTGTAAGGGACTAAATCCGAATTGTCTAGACTCTGTGTTTAATGTGCTGGTAGTCACGAAGGATTTGACAGTGTGGATTTAGATAGGATTGTTTGGACTGACCATACGATGCTCCGGTAGATTGAGCAGTGAGATAAACACAGGAACCCATGGAATACACTAAATTAATATGCATCTAGAACAGTGGTTCAACTTTTCCTTGATGTACGTACTTATGTCCTTAATTCTGGTTCTGATAGGGCGACTGGGGGGTTCTGATAAAGTAGGTCTGTAGGAAATTGTTTTCTTGCTTTCTATCTATCAGTCATATGTTGCTTCCTTTGCGTGATTGGAAGAGATCCGACCTGGATTGCAACATATGCAACTCTATTTCTATGCATTTTCTTTATCTCTGCAATTCTTCCTATCTGTTAGCCATATGTTGTCCCCTCTATGTGATCGGAAGATCCGACCTGGGACATAGCATATGCACCCTACTATCTCTATATCATTCTATATCTATTTGTCATATGTTGTCCCCTCTGCGTGATTGAAATAGATCCGACCTGGGACACAACATATGCATCTATCTCTAAATCTGTCTTCCTCCTTAATATTTTTTACTCACCTAAATTAAGGAGTTCTTTGGAAGTTCTTGATAACCAGGGTATATTGAGAAGCGGGGAACATGTTCTAGTGCAACTAAAATTGAACCATTTATAGGTTGTCTATAGATCTCGCTGCTTAATTTAAGTGGACAACAATACCTGTGGTCGTTGTCAGCTAAATGGTTTATTTAGAAAAGCTTGTCGATATCCTTCGTGTTTAAGTGGACCACTATATCGGTAATTGACTAGATGAAGGTACTGATAAACAAGTTTAGGCTGTCTCACAACTTTGATCCCAAATTTTTTTGTTTTTGTTAAATTTGGTCATAGTTTTCCTCTATGCACAAATTTAGGGGAAGAATTAAAAAAATAAAATAAAAAATCAAAAAAAAATTAGAAAATTTCAAAAATCAAACAAAAATCAGAAAATTAAAAATCCAAAAATAGTGTTATTCTATTTTGTTTATGTTTTAAGTTTTCTTTTAGTTTTGTTTTGTCTTGAAAAGTGATTTCAGGTGTAGATGAAACTCATGGAGTTTGTGTCGAAGGTTTCTGAGCCAAGGCTTCATCCGTGATCATCGAAGAATTCTCATTCGAAGGAGCAAGAAATGAAGATTATTTTTTCAACATTCAATCCTTCAACCCCAGAAGCAAGGTGAAGCAGAAATTGAAGATTATGTGACAGATTGCATTGTAGTCTCCTCAATCAGTCTGCTGCTATCGTTGTACCTGCTAAAGTGATCCAGAAGATTTGATCTCTCTGTACATTCTCAAGCTGAAAACACTATCTTTCAAGAATCAGTACGTCAAGCCTCCTCACCCAATAAATTGAAGATAAATGTTGAATCCAAGCTCCCAATGAAGATTATCAAGAAAAGCCAGCTACCTTTTTAGGGGGAGCCTGTTGGGTCAATTAAGAAAAGAAAGATATAAACCAAGGGGGAGATTGTTGGGTCAAAATTATGGTTTATACTTTGCTTTTCTAGGTAAATGTATTTTTCTGTATAGGACTGTAAACAACTTTGTGTTTACGGTCGTAAGCCCATTTACAGCCGTAAACCCATTTACGGCCCATATTCCCTTGTATATATATATATATATATATATATATATATATATATATATATATATATATAGGTGTTCGGTGGTTGAGGAGGGATTGATGAACAGAAGAGAGTGTATGGTCTAGAGGAGCTTATGCGTGTTTATTCTAAGGTGTTCTAGAGAGAGAATCTAGAGAGAAGAACAAGTGTGTTAGTGTGTGTGAATCTCATGTAAAGGATCATCATTCTATTCATCAATACATTGAGATGCATATTATTCATCTTCTCCTTCTCTTCTATTTGATCTAACATCATCCTTTTGATTGGGATTCGACACCATCAAACGAATCTGATTGATACACAAGCATTTTGGGGACTTACAAGATGAGCTTTTGATCTACTCCAAAAGTAATGGATGCTAGATCATAGATCCATTTCGGCCCCTTGTTCATAAAAATGCAAACTTTATGAAGGATATTGGTCCATTCATGTATTAAGACCTCTTTTAAGCTACTTTTTGTGTATTAGTTCCCATTAAGCCATGCATGTGTGTAAAGATGCCAACTTTACATGATAAGTCACCCTTAGGAACCAGATCTGAGAGTATAGAAGTAGGTCTTAACTGATTAAATGCTCAATGAAGAGGAATAGTGGTTAGGGGTGTACGCTGGGCCTGTGAGCTGGGTACGCCCCGCGTACTCAACAATAAGCGTTTTAGGATTGGCTTTCTCGGTTTGGGCCACCGTTACGCTTTATAAGTTTGGGCCATGTTCGGCCATTAGACTTCTGATTTGGCACTTTTGGCTAGTATTTGGGCTTCCCTGGATTTAGGCCTATGATGTGTTATCGGCCCAATTTGGAAGATTGGGCCATAATTAGGCCTTGGGTTGCCATTGAGGTTTTTAGGCCTTTTGAGTATTTGGGTTGGGCCTTGGTTTTGGGCCAAGTAAGAAAAAGGGTAAAATGGTCTTTTACCTTGGTTATGGTCTAAGTATCTTAGATTCTTGGCTTGGTTGAGATCCAATTAATAATTGGACATTATTTTGATGATGATAGTGCGAGAACTTTCCGGACCAAAAGGTAGAGATTCTTTTGCGTATTTCAGTAGCTAGAGGAGGGTTTTCTCAATGTGTTTCACTGTTCGAAGGCACCACTGCCGGCCCATGATTTGTTATGCTTAGGATGCTAGATGTCTGTGTGACTCTTTCATGTTTTATGTGCTTTCATGCTTACCGGGCGGGTCCCGATGACCATTATGTATCCTATGTATCTTTGTGATTATTGCATGTGTTATGTGTTTATATGTTGATATGTTTATATGTATATCGGGTGGGGCCCGATGACTGACATATTTGTATACCGAGGGGGCTCGACGTCGGTCAGGTCCCGATAACGGGCGGGGCCTATTATCTGTTTATTATGTATGATATGTGGTATTTGGGGAACTCGCTATGCTTTGTTCTTATAGTTTTTAGCTAATGTTTTCAGGCACTTGTGGTTCGAATGGGAAGAACGTGAGATGATTGTAGTGTACACACCACCTCATTCCACATTTTATGATTACTCTGATGTTTTATGATGTATTTGATGCACTTTATTCCTCCATGGTTTTATGAATATGTTTTGGATAATAGTTTTATTAATTTAAAAACGAACACTTTTGGCATTAATTTTGGGACGTCACAAGTTGGTATTAGAGCCTCAGTTTGAGGGATTCGAACATACTCTCGGGTGTATCTGAATTCAAACTGAGGATTTGGTAGAAAATTTTCAAAAATAAGTGTTTTACAAAAAGTGTTTCTAATAAAAGAAAACGGTGTGGAGTCGACCGAGCTCACATAAATTTTCCTAAAATACCTATACATGTTTTATGATATGCTTTGATTTTTGAATTTGTGAGTCGTATACTAGTTAGGGATAAGTATTTGCTCAGGGTTTGCATGATAGAATGCTATGAGAGATGCATTTATATGCCTACTGTATGAGCTTGTAGAAATGCATGCTAGTACTGTCCAGTCAATGATAGGATGGCCTGTTTAGGTTAGTCTTGACTCTGCTTACTCAATGCTAGAACGCTTCTTGTTTTGTACTTTTTAGGAATTCTAACCAACTTCAGCTAACTAGTAAGAGAATATGCTAAGTTACATATTACAGAAACTAAATATTTTTAGAAGGTTTGGTTTTAACTCTATTGCACAACTCTTGTTTGAGTCCAACCGTTGTAGTGTGAGACCTTTCATTCGAAGAATTATCTAGTGTTAGTGATACGTAATTGTATTCGAGAGCTAGTTAGAGGGTGATAATAGGAGTTCCTTCTATAGCTGATGGCGGGGAGTGGTATGATGATAGGCCTAGGTAAATCTAGGAAGAGATTTAATTTTGTGAGCCTTCTTTTGAGGAGGATTATTTGTGTGGATAAGGGGTGACTTGGAGGATTCAAGGTGATCCTTGAGGAAACAGTGGGTAGATGTGGAAGGTAGTATGGTCCTATATTGCTGAAAGTAGAGGATTCATAGTCGAGTAAGGGGAACTACGATGAAACCATGAAACTTGTAGACTATATATATATATATATATATATATATATATATATATATATATATATATATATATTGATGCTTATTCTGATGGTTTATATGGTCTATTTTCAGTATGGTGGCTCTTTGAGGTAGACCGATGATGGTCTGGTGCTGGTGAGGGTTCAGCCTCGGGTTCTGTAGTCGGGAAATTGGATGATCAGACACGGGAGTTCATTTCATCTGAGATTACCTGCAAAATACTTGAGCAGACTCTTTTGATCTTTAGTACGGTCAATGAGGGCATTCCAAAGATTTTGGATGAGCGTCTGAGATGGTGGCATTGATGGGAGCTTTCACGCTGACCTTCAGGGAGTTCTGGGCATGTAGGGCACCAGATTACTTAGGGGAGAAGAACCCGATCACGAGCAGGCGTTGGTTAGTAGATGTCGCTAATGCCTTTAGCGCTACCACTTTCCCAAATAGGGCAAAGGTTAGACTCTCTTCTTGTCATCTAAAAGACAGAGCTCGAGACTAGTAGGAGGAGGTTGGGCGCTCCATTGCTGATGAGGCTGTTGATTCGATGACATAGGATGATTTTATGACATTATTTCGAGCTAAGTTCGCACCAGTGATTGAGGTGCAACAGCTGGCAAGGGAGTTCCAGGACCTTCGCCAGACTAGTGAGATGGTGATTGAGATCACTGCGATGTTCTGTGAGAGGGAACTATTGGTTCCGTATTATGTGGTAGACAAAGGAGATGAAGAAGGTGAGGTACCATGAGATGCTGAGGAGTGATATTTAGTAGTTTGTGAGCTGATTCGATTGCAAGACACTGAAGGATATGCTTGTGAGAACATAAGAGAGGGAGATTGATCTTGAGATGGAGAGGAAGAGGAAGCTAGATCAGGCTCAGGTTTTAGAGGGTTCGATAAAGAGGCCCAAGGTATTTGATTCCAGGTCGAGAGGCCATCCGGGCTAGAGCCATTGTGGCAAGTGCCGAAAGACACACGATGGAGTGTGTAGGGTGGTTGGTTCTTGCTGCTTCAAGTGCGGTCGGACTGGCCATACTAGCATGGATTGTACTGCTACTACCACCACCACCCCAGTATCTGATATGATTGGCTTTCATTGCAATTATAGGGGCCATACGAAGGCCCATTGTCCGATTTATGCAACAGCAGGACCAGTTGTAGCACCCTCTCGATTGACACTGAGGATCAATGATAGCCGCCTGGGCAAGGCGGATGCGCCTGTGGTGAGGAGCAGGGATTTCCAGCTGACAGAAGAGGAGGCTCGCGCAACATTAGATGTGGTGACACGTATGCATCTTCTCATTATCTCTTTACTTATATTGAATTGACTGCTTATATTTATGTGTTTTATTTTAGGATCGTTCCTTGTATCACTTGCACTTAGCATGAGGTTTGTTGGGGCTCCGGGGGAAGCTAGATCGTGCTTTATATGTGGAGATTGCTGATGATTGATCTGTCTAGGTAACAAGAGTTTATTAGGGTTGTGTTCTTCAGATGTTCAGCAAGCAGTATTCGATGGATTTGGTTACCATTCCCTTGCGCGGGAACAAGGTTATCGTAAGGGTGGACTAGTTGAGCCCCAATAGGGCGGTGATTGATTGTGAGCATCAATTGGTGCGTATCCGCACCCCAAGTGGGGGAGCATTGGAGGTTCAGGGAGAGAGAGCATAATTTGGGCCAATTTTATGTTCAACGGCTAGAGCCAAACGTTATATCCATCAGGGTTATTCTGGATTTGTCACCTATGTAATGGATACCCAAGATAAGGGTAAGGCGACCATGGATGATGTGTCGATTGTAGTGGAGTACCCGAATTTGTTTCTGGAGGATTTACTTGGATTGCATCCAGAGAGGCAGGTGGAGTTTAGGATTGACATGGTTCGTGGTGAGGATCCGATAACCATGGCACCGTATCGATTAGCTCCTCCATAGATGCAAGAGTTGGCTACACAGCTACAGGAGCTGTTAGACAAGGGGTTCATTCGACTAAGCAGTTCGCCATGGGGAGCATCAATCCTGTTTGTGAAGAAGGACGGGTATCGTTGGTACTATATTGATTACCGGGAGTTGAATAAGCTAACGATGAAGAACCGTTATCTACTCCCGAGGATTTCCGATCTATTTGACCAACTTCAGGGTGCATCTTGGTTTTCCAAGATTGATCTACATTTAGTTTACCATCAGATGAGGGTCAAAGAGAAGAATGTGTAAAATACAACCTTTCGCACTTGTTGTGGTCATTACGAGTTCGTGGTGATGCCCTTTGGGCTCACCAATGCTCCATCCGCATTCATGGACCTCATGAACCGCGTATGTAGGCCGATGTTGGATTGGTTTGTGATTGTATTCATTGATGACGTCCTAGTATATTCCAAGACCCAGGAGCTACATGTGGAGCACTTGAGAGAGGTTTTGGAGACTCTAAGGAGGGAGAGACTTTTTGCAAAGTTCTCCTAGTGTGATTTTTGGTTGCACGAGGTGTAGTTTCTAGGAGCCCTCATCAACCAGAACGATCTTCTTGTCGATCCGACCAAGGTCGAGGCCAACATAAGGAGGGAGGTTCTGAGGTATCCATCTGAGATGAAGAGTTTTGTTGGATAGGTAGGCTATTATTGGAGGTTCATTCAGGATTTCTCCAAGATAGTGGTTCCTTTGACTCAGTTGACAAAGAAGACCGTCACTTTTCGTTGGGGGCCTGAGCAACAGGCAACTTTTGAGACACTAAGACAGAGGTTGTGTGAGGTGCTGATTTTGAACCTACCGGAGGGTGTTGAGGATTTCGTGGATTATTGTGATCTGCTGATCATGGGTTTGGGTGCAGTTCTTATGTAGTGGGTCGCGTGATCGCCTACGCTTCGAGGTAGCTGAAGCCTCATGAGGTGAATGATCCGACGCATGATTTCGAGCTGGGGTCTATGGTTTTTGCCCTTAATATTTGGCGACATTACCTCCATGAGTTCCATTGTACCATTTACATAGATCACAAGAGCCTGAGGTATCCGATGGATCAGCCGAATCTGAATATGAGGAAATGACAGTGGTTGGATGTGGTGAACGATTGTGATTGTGAGAGCCTTTACCATTCGGTGAAGGCCAATGTGGTGGTCGATGCTCTTAGCTTCACGGCAGTCGTGACTCCAATCAAGGATATTTGGTTTAGGATGACCACGATTACTCTACTTTTTTATCAGATTCGTGCGGCTCGGGCCGAGGCTATGAAGGAAGAGCACCAGAAGAGTGAGTGTATATTGGTCAGGTGGCTTCCTTTGATTATGACAAACGAGGGTTATTGACTCTTCATTGGAGAGTATGGGTTCCGTATTGGGGTGGTGTGCGTCAGGTTCTGTTGGAGGAGCCACACAAATTGAGGTTCTCCATTCATCTCAAGTCGATGAAGATGTATAGATATCTTCGCCCTGATTATTGGTGCTCCCGCATGAAGCGAGATGTGGCTTGGTATGTGGAGAGGTGCTTGACTTGTCGGAAAGTCAAGGTCGAGCAACAGCAACCTCACGGAAAGATGCAGTCGTTGGATATTCATGTTTGCAAATGGGAGGAGATTACCATGAATTTTATTACGAAGTTGCCTCAGACTGCGCACGAAGTGGATTCGATTTGGTTCATCGTGGATGGATTGACAAAGAGCGTATTTTATCTCGATTCAGGAGAGTATCTCTGTGGAGAAGTTGGCTGAGGTATACATAAGGGAGGTCATAGCACGACATGGGGTGCCATTTTCAATGGTTTCAAACAAGACATCCTGTTCACTTCCAGGTTTTGGAAGAGATTCCATGACGAGTTGGGTACTCATCTCCATTTCAGTATGGCTTTCCATCCACAGATTGGTAGTCAGAGTGAGCGAACTATTCAAACCTTCTAGGATATGCTTCGGGCATGTGTTTTAGATTTCGGTGGGAGTTGGGATATGTATATTCTATTAGCAGAATTTTTGTATAAAAACAACTATCACGCCAGCATCGATCGACCTCCTTTTGAGATGCTCAATGGGAGGAAATGTAGGACCCTAATTTGATGGGGTGTGGTCAGTTAGTGGGTTATAGGGAGTACCAAGGTGGTACTCAAGACTACTGAGTTGATACAACAGGTTCGGAGTAGACTCCAAACAACTCAGAGTCTGCAGAAGAGCTATTCCGACTAGCGACAATCAGATCTAGAGTTCCAGGTTGGGAACATGGTTCTCTTGAAGGTGTCACCTTGAAAAGGTGTCATTTGATTCAGGAAGTGGGTAAAATTAGGCCCTCGATACATCAGTCATTTCAGGGTTTTGGCACGGGTGGGTAGGGTTGCTTATCAATTGGATCTTCCCGAGGAGCTTAGTCGGATCCATAACACATTCCACGTCTCTCAGTTGCAGAAGTACTTAGTGGATGATTCTGAGGTGGTTCCATTGGAGGATATTCATGTGGATGATTTCTTGAGTTACATCGAGAGACCAGTGATGATTCTTGACCAAAAGACGAAAACCTTGAGGAACAAGGTTGTTAATTGTTGAAAGTCTAGTGACAGCACCGCAAGGGTTCAAAATGGACGTGGGAGCCGAAAGACGAGATGAAGGAACGCTACCCAGAGCTATTTGAGGGAGCGGACTTCGAGAACGAAGTCTGATAAGTAGGGAAAAATTGTAAAATTCGAGTTTTTGGTAAGTTTCCGTATTGCCCTTTTATGCATAATTTCTTTCATTTTGGTCTTGGCTAGTATTCGGGGCGTACTCTATGAGTATGCTTAGAGTACTAGCTGTTGTTGGTCACGGGCATCACCCACGTTTTGTGGGCGTCCATGGGATTGCATTGGATGTACGCATGGTTTGGGAAAACTCTAATTTTTTGGGTTCACACCCTATTTAAACCTCATTATAACACCTCTTGGAAATTTTTGACCAACATCCATCATCTTGTTCCTTGAAATCGAACCTTGAGTGCCTCTTGTGAGATATTGAGCTTATTAGTGATATTTTGGTGGTGTTTAAGTGAAAAAAGAAGAGGAAGAACTCTTGGTGGTTGTGTGGCAGTAACTTGGGCTTGTAGATCCAACTTCATCATCATCATTTCAAGCCATTTGAGGTATAAATCACTTACCTTGAGGCCTTTTGTGTTAGATCTAGTTTGTGGTGTCTTTTATGCACTTTTGAGTCTTTTGGAGTTAAAGATGAGCTTTTAATCTAATCTAGAAGAAATGGATGTGATATCTTAGCTCCATTTAGGCCCCTTGTTCATGAAAATGCAAAATTTACGAAGGATATTGGTCCATTCATGTATTAAGACCTCTTTTAAGCTTCTTTTTTAGTATTGGGTCCCATTAAGCCATGCATGTTTGTAAAGTTGCCAACTTTACGTGATAAGTCACCCTTAGGAACTAGAGCTCAGAGTATAAAAGAAGATTTTAACCGATTAAGTGTTCAATGAATATGGGTAGTGGTCAGGGGAGTATGTTGGGTGTACGAGTTGAATACATCCCGTGTACTCAACAGTTGGCGTTACGGGGTTGGAATTCTCAGTTTCGGCCATAGTTCGGTTTTATAAGTTTGAGCCTTGTTGGGTCATCAGACTTTTGATTTTGGGATTTCGGCTAGTACTTGGGCTTCCTTGGATTTAGGACCATGATGGGTTTTGAGCCTAATTTGGAAGATTGGGCCATAATTGGGCCTTAGGTGGCGATTGAGGTTTTTGGGCCTTTTGAGTAGTTGGGTTGGGCTTTAGTTTTGGGCCAAGTAAGAAAAAGGGTAAAATGGTCTTTTACTCTGCTTATGGGCTAAGTAGCTTAGATTCTTGGTTGGTTCGAGATCCAATTAATAATTGGATATTATTTTAATGATGATATCACTGGGACTTTCCGGACCAACAGGTAGAGATTCTTTTGCGTATTTCAGCACCTAGAGTGAGTTTTCTCATTTTGTTTGGCGGGTCAAAGGCACCACTGCCAGCACATGATTTGTTATGTTTAGGATACTAATTGTCTACGTGACTCTTGCATATGTTATGTGCTGGTATGCTTACCGGGCGGGGCCCGATGACCATTATGTATGTTATGTATCTTTGTGATATTTGCATTTGTTATGTGTTTATATGTTTATATTTTTATATGTATACCATGTAGGGTTTTGATGCAGGGCGGGGCTCGATAACGGGTGGAGTCAATTATGTGTTTATTACATATGGTATGTTGTATTTGGGGAACTCACTAAGCTTTGTGCTTACTGTTTTCAGTTTATGTTTTTAGGTACTTCTGGATCAAAGGGGAAGAGCCCAAGATGATTGTCGTGTACACACCACCTCGTTCCACATTTTCTGGTTACCCTGATGTTGTATGATGTATTTGATACACCTTATTCCACCATGGGTTTACGAATATGTTTTGGATAACAGTTTTAGTAATTTAAAAACGAAAAATTTTGGCCTTAATTTTGGGACGTTACAACAATACACCACAATGTCCTCAACACCCTCTGAAGGGCTCAATACTGCAGCATCACATGGTCTCTGCCTCAGAGTCTGAAATGCAACCTGTTGCTCAGGTTCCCAGTAAAAATCTACACTCTTCTTCGTCAAGCGAGTGAGAGGAACAACAATCGTGGAGAAATCATGGATAAACCGCTTATAGTAACTTGTAAGCCCAAGAAAACTCAGATCTCAGATGAAGACTTCGAGACCTCCTACTGGATAACTTCCTCAATCTTGTTCGAATCGAAAAAAAATCCCATTCTTATTGACAAGGTGCCCCAAGAACTAGACCTATCACAACCAAAATTCACACTTGGAGAACTTGGCATACAACCTCTCCTTCCTCAACACTCTAAGTAACTCTCGTAGGGCTCTTCACGCAGTTCTCCAGTCTTAGAGTAGACCAAAATATCATTAATGAACATAATCATTGACCGATCGAGAATCGGCCTGCATACTCGATTCATCAAATCCATGAATATTGCAGGTGCATTGGTAAGGCCAAAACACATAACCACGAACGCATAATGACCATATCGAGTTCAAAAAGTTGTCTTCTCCACATCTTCCTATTGATTGTTCACATCGCATCTCCTTTCTTAGTTATCTAGAAATTATTTATGAAAAATCTTTTGCAGATCCATATTTTGAGTCGAGAATCACACCAGTGTTTATACAAATTCCTCAAACTAGGGTTCTAATACCAACTTTTGACGACCCTAAAACCATAATAATATGTTTTCATTTTCAAAAGACATTTTGATAAAACCATAAAGTATCCAAATCATTGTTTCAAAACATAATCATAAAAATCAGAGTATCAATAATATTTGTCAAGTAAAAATCCACAGGATTATGTGTACGATCATGGCTTCGCCTTTTTTTCCATCCTCTAAAGTACTGTAACATTTGCATTTCAAGTATTTTTCCCTTTTTTTTCCTTAACATATAAACTCTTACACTTTGGTCCCCGGACGAGTATGTTGGGTGTACGATAGGAGTACACTGAGCACATTGGGTTGAAATGATGACTGCGGAGGAATACACGCACGCTAAGCATACGTAGATTACACAGGGTATACGACCATCTTGGACATACCCTAATTTTTAGGGTTTGAGCCCTATTTAAACATGTTAAGTTTTACTTAGACCTTCTTATGACCAACCTCCACCACTCCAAACCCTGAGAAAGAAACCCTAATTTCCTACTGAGTGGTTTGAGCTTGGAAGTGATATTTGAGAGTGTTTTTGGTGATCTTGAAGGAAGAAGAGCGCTTGGAAGTTGCATTGTTGTGGTTGGAGCTTGTGGATCTAGAATCATCACCAACTTGGAAAGACTTTGGTGGTATAAAGCTCTTAACTTTATGGTTCATTATGATTAATCTAGTGAGGGCTTGTTTTTGTGCTTTTATGGTCCCTTAAGTCATGATTAATGGTAAGAGATACTCTAGAAGCTATGGATGGTAGATCTTAGAAATTTTTAGGCCCCTTGTGCATAAAAATGAAATCTTGATGTGTTATATTGAATCATGCATGAGTTAGGGCTCTTATTATGTATTTTAATGGTAAAATAAAAGTATTGGGTCGCATTAAAACATAGTAAAATTGCCAATTTTACATGTTAAGACATTATTTAGGATTAGATCTAAGAACTAAACTTAGTGGCTGAACCAATTAAGCACTTAATGGTGAGATTTACTTGTTGTGGAGTACGTTGGTGATACCTAGCTCGTACGTAGCGCGTATTGGCCAAAGCTTGTGTACGTCGGGTGTAAGTCTGAGTACGTTGGGCGTACTCAACACCTGTTGACTTTCGTTGACTTTTGTGGTATGGTCCATATTTGGACTACTAGGAATTTGGGCCTTGTTGGGTCACTCATATTTCTGAATCTGTGCCATTATTAGGATTTGGGACTTCTTGAATTTGGGCCCATAATGGGCATTAGGTATCATTTAGGAATTTAGGCCATATTTGACTTTCGGTACCATTGGGTTGGGCCTTGGTTATTGGGCCACATGAGAAAAGGGTAAAATGGTCTTTTACCCTGGGTGTTGGAGAAATGAACTAGATTCACAGTTATGGTGTATGGCCCAATTATTAATTGGGGTTTTGTTTGATTGATTAGCATGAGTACTTTCTGGTTCAGCGGCCCGATCATTTGTTTGACTGACAACAGACTAAGGTGAGTTAGCTCACTATATTGTAGGACATAGGATATGTTATGTGCTTTTAGTCTTTGTAAATCCTGATGTATGTGTTATATGTGTGTGTTCCTATTTGTTATATGTATGTGAGGATAAATAGACCTGGGGGTAAAACGGACCTGGTACAGCTTTGTGTTGACGTATGAGTTAAAATAGATTCTGGGGTGAAATAGAATTAGTATGGCTTTGGGCTGATGCGTAAGTTGAAATAGAATAGGGGGTAAAATAGACTCGGGGTGAAATAGACCCGACACAGCCTTGAGCTAGCAGGTCATATGCTTGTACTAACTAATCATCAAATTGTACACAACAACACGTTTTATAACATCAAGTTACTGATGCGTTTTCGTACTTTCAATGTACAACCAACTAATAGTCAACAACTCATATCTCTTGGTTTGAAGACTTATATGATATTACCGTCTCACGATCACTCGAGATAAATTTCATGAAGTGATACAAGTGAGCGTAGGTTGAATCCAATACTCAGAACTTATGAGCACTCATGAATATTGCAGCAACAATTGCTATGTATAATACAATTTAGACAAATCTACAAACCCAATTCATGACAGTCTTAGTTCAATACCTACTTCCAAAGTATGATTGACTATGGATAGTTTGAATAATATAATTATTCTGGAAATCAAAACATGCAAAATGAAACAATAGTAAATGATTGACACAAGACAGTACCATACTAGTAAATAAAACACCTTTTATTTAAACATCAAATGTTAATTACATTTCAACTATTACAAGTTTCGAAAGTTATCTAATTACTAAAACTAATATCATCCTTCAGCCCAATGCGCCTCACATGCTGTAAATGCTTAACCCTGCTCAGTCCCATCGTGAGGAGATCTGTTGGGTTCTCATCTGATGATACCCACTTTGCCACGAGGAGTCCTTCTTCTATTCGATGTCTTATGAAGTATTATTTTTTGTCGATTTGTCTGGATCTACTGTGATCCCTTGGTTCCTTGGCTAAGGAAACTGCACTCTCGCTAACAGAAAAAATCTCCATAGGCTCCTTTATAGCTGGTATAACTCCAAGGTCTCCAATGAAGTTCTTCAACCATATTGCCTCCTTCGCCGCCTCGCTTGCTGCTATGTACTCTGATTCGCAAGTAGAATCAGCTATTGTCTCCTACTTGGAACTTTTCCAAGTAATTGCTCCTCCATTTAGGGTAAAGACCCAGACCAACTGAGGGCGGAAATTATCTTTTTCTGTCTGAAAGTTGGCATCACTATACCCCACTACTCTCAAGTCATCACTCCCACCAAGGGTAAGGACCCAGTCGTTAGTCCTACGCAGGTACATAAGAATGTTCTTCACCACAGTCCAGTGAGTCTTGCCATTATTCCCTTGATATTTTCTGACCATGCTCAAAGCAAAGGCCACATCAGGGCGAGTACAAGTCACAGCATACATGATCGAGCCTATATCAGAAGCATATGGTATTCGACTCATCTCAAATATCTCAACCTTTGTAGTTGGGATCTGAGTCTTACTCAGTTTGGCGTTATTCTGGATCGGTAAGTCACCTTTCTTGGAATCCTGCATATTGAACCTATTCAGCACCTTATCCAAGTAGGTACTTTGACTAAGTCCAATTAGTCTCTTACTCCTGTCTCTCAATATCCTTATCCCTAGGATATAGACAGCTTCTCCAAGGTCCTTCATAGCGAAACACCTCCCAAGCCAGTACTTAACCTCCTGCAAGGTTGGGATGTCATTTCCTATGAGTAGTATGTCATCCACATACAATACCAAAAAGCTAACTATACTCCCACTAGCCTTGACATACACACAGGACTCATCCTTGCTCCTCGAAAAGCCAAACTCTTTGACTTTCTCAACGAAACAAAGATTCCATCTGCGAAATCCTTGCTTCAATCCATAGATGGATTTCTCAAGCTTACACACTCTATTAGGGTACTTTGCATCAACAAAACCCTCTGGATGACTCATGTAAACATCCTCAGCCAACTTTCCATTAAGGAAAGTGGTTTTGATATCCATTTGACATATTTCATAATCATGAAATGCAACTATGGCTAGCATAACCGTAATAGACTTAATCTTCGCTACTGGTGAGAAGGTCTCATCATAGTCCACTCCCGGAGTTTGAGTAAAGCCCTTCGCAACCAGTCGCGCCTTATAAGTGTGTACCTTCCCATCCATGTCGGTCTTCTTCTCGAAGATCCATTTGCATCCGACTGTCTTACGACCCGGTACATTGTCAACCAAGTTCCAAACTTGATTGTCATACATGGACTGAATCTCGTTGTCCATAGCCTCTTTCCATTTGGCAGACTTAGGGCTTGCCATGGCTTCCTTGAAGTTGTTAGGTTCATCAAAATTTATCAGTGTACTATCACTGATAAATGCATCACCTTATGTAGTAATATGGAAACCATAATAAAAATCAGGCGTGCTCCTAACTCTTGTGTAACGCCTCAGAGGTATGGACTCATCAATCGGCTCAACAGGAGTTTCCTCCTCAGGTTGATTGCTAGTGTTTGAGGTTCCTTCACCGCTTGACTCTCAAATTTCTTCAAGGTCAATTTGCCTCCCACTGTTTCCTTGGCTTATGAATTCTTTCTCATGAAAGACTCCTCTCCTCTCCACGAAGACAACATTGTCACTCGGTCTGTAGAAGAGATAACATAAAGATTTATGTGGGTAGCCGATGAAAATACACTGCTCACTTCGAGGTTCGAGCTTGTCGTGAGTCTCACACCTCACGAAAGCCTCGCAACCCCAAATCATGATGTGATCTAAAGTGGGAACTTTCCCAGTCCACAACTCTTGAGGTGTTTTGGCAACCTTTTTGGTAGGGACTAGACTAAGGATATAGACGACAGTCTCTAAAGCATACCCCTAGAATGAGATCGGTAACGAAGCTCGACTCATCATGGAACGAACCATCTCTAACAAGGTTGATTGTGCCTCTCAGCCACACCGTTCAGCTGTGGTGTCCTAGGAGGTGTCAATTGTGAAAAAATTCCACATTCCTGAAGATATTCAAGGAACTCGATACTAAGATACTCACCACCCCGATCGGATCAGAGCATCTTTATCTTCCTATCCAACTGATTCTCCACTTCTTGTTTAAACTCTTCGAATTTTTCAAAGGTTTCTGACTAATGCTTGATTAAGTAAATATAGCCATGCCTACTATAATCATCAGTAAAAGTCACATAGAAGTGGTTAGCATCCCTTGTGGCGGTTTTGAAGGGTCCACACACATCTATGTGTGTGAGGTCCAACAAACCTTCACCCCTAGCACAAGTACCAGTGAAGGGTGACTTAGTCATTTTTCCAAGTAAACAAGATTCGCAACTATCATCGGACTTTAAGTCAAATGACTCCAAGACTCCAGCCTTTTGGAGTTAGCCTATGCGCTTCTTTTTGACATGTGCAAGACGAAAATGACACAAGGATGCCTTATCCAAACTAGTGGAAGAATCAATATGCAATACAGTATTTCCTAACTTGTCTACAACCGACACAGTTTCATATACACCATCACAAGGTAATGCTTTAAAATAAAAAACACCATTATAAAAAGCATTAATACTACCACATTCATTATCAACTGAAAAAGTAAATCCTTGTTTGTACAAACCATGAAAGGAAATAATATTTCTCGCCATTTCAGAAGAGTAACAACATTTATTCAAATATAATATTAACCCACTACTAAGCAATAAAGAATAAACTCCAATCTTGGTGACATGCGAAGCTTTCCTATTCCCCATGATCAAGTTTATCTTCCCGTACTCCACATCCTCACTTCCTTTTAGGCCCTACAAAAGCAGAAAAAATGTGAATTACTCACCATGTATCAAGGACCCATGAATTAGTATGTGGTGAGTTATTAGACAAGATAGTATAAATACCTGCATGGGTGGGTTTCACTTTCCCCTCCTTAACATACTACAAGTACTTGGGGCAGATTCGCTTCCAGTGCCCTTTTTCCTGACAGTAGAAGCATTGTGCATCCTTCGGGTTGGAAAATGGAGTGGTAGAACCCCCTTTGGTTACAGTCGAAGAGGATCCATCAAGAGACTTTCCATTGGTAACCTTCAAAGGGGTCTTCCTCTTTTTCCCTTTACCTTGCCCAATTGCCAGAACAGGGGCGGTGGTAGGAGTGGTAACAACATTCTTACCTTTGAGACTACTTTCAGTAGTCCTTAAAAGTCCTAGAAGTTTGCTAAGTGTGACCTCATCCTTGTTCATGTGATAGGTCATGTGGAACAGATCATAACAGGAGGGTAAGGAGTGTAGAATGATATCTATTGCTAACTCCTCATCAAAGTTCACATTTAACTTTAGAAAACGGTCCATGAATCTTTGCATTTTCTGCATGTGGCCCATGATGGAGTCTTCATCCTTCATTTTTGTTGTTATCAAGGAGGTGATGATTTCATACCTTTCCTGACGAGCACTATGATGGTATCTGTCTATCAGGTCTAGGTGCATCTCATAAGGGTAGAAATCTTCATAGGATTTCTGGAGTTTTGCTGTCATGGTAGTTAACATGATACAAGATACCTTAGTGGCATCCTTCTCATGGGTAGTGTACTCAACAATCTCTTCTGGAGTAGCAGAAGACTCATCAATAACATTTAGCTCCTTATCAAGGACATACTCCTTGTCCTCATAGCAAGTGACCATCCTTATGTTCCTAATCCAATTATTGAAATTAGTCCCATCAAAGATGAGTCTCCCAAAAAGATTCATGATAGAAAAGGAGCTAGTAGGGTTTGAGACAGAAGCATTGTTGGAAGACATCATAAAAGGAAGAAGGACAAGTTTAGATTAGATAAAGAGTCCTTAAAAAGACACCCAAATGAAATATTAAGGCTAGGACCCAACACAATATTTTGTAACTTGGAAGAGGGATGCCATAATCCAAGCTACAAAATATTTGAACGTAGGTAAATGACGATTTACCAATTTCCACCATGAAAAACGAAATAGATTATTAAGTTTTAATTGGATTGAAACTCCTAGATCTTTTGAGATTCATTGAACAATTCAATGGCATGTTTAAATCTCGAATATGCCCTTCAAGTTTGTGACTGGGATACCGAGGATCACAAACAAGGTGTGAATAACCATGCAAATTAAGTTGGTACTCTTAATTTGATCACCTAATCGATGTGCCGATTAACCACACACTCTCCACCGATCTATGAGAATTAGTGTCCTATCCTACCCGTTCGGCTAACGACCCTCCACCAGTCAAGGAAGCGGTGGGTGAGAGTGGACACCCATTAAGCTACCATTTTATAGGCAGCAACCTTATATATATATATATATATATATATATATATATATATATATATATATATATATAATTATTATACTTTTAATAATATAATATTATAAGGGTTGAATTTTAAACTTTTAAAATTTTATGGTTTGGAATTAAAGTATTCTAAAGTGACTTTACAAATTCCAAAATTTGAGGGCAAGTTTTGAAACTATTCAAAACCTTTCATTTCTATAACTTATGAGTCTTAATGATTTTAGTGGAAAATAGTCTTGGAATTCCATAACTTGAGGACAAGTTATGGAGTCCATTAAAAAGCATTTAGATCAATAATTAAACTAACAAGCATGTCAAATAGTTTCTATGATGTAACAAAACTCATAGGCATGCATAATTCATATCAACAATTTTAAAGAATCATATAAACTTAATATAAAACTTGAAACTTTGACAATTATCTTTGAAATTGGATAAGCACAATCATTACTACATCAAAAACAGGTTTAACAGTCTAAAAACAGTTTGGGGTAATGATCTTAGTCCAATTTCAGCATTGAAACTCGAAATTCTGCTCTCAGGGCCTCCAACTCGTCGAGTGTATGTACCAACTCGACGAGTTGGATGAATTTCAACATGGACTCATCGAGTCCCCCAGTGGACTCGGCGAGTTCACTGAACAGAGAGCAGAAAATCGACTTTTTCAGCAAGTAGCATCAAGTATAATTGAAAACAAACCTGGCTCTGATACCATTGTTCGGTTTTGAGCATTCTAACACTCCTATGGTGTGCATGCAACCCTAGAAACCTTGGATCTATATTTTCTCTATTATGCATGCAAACTTTCATTTTTCCAAGGTTTCATCCTAACTAGCATATCATGGGGTATATGTAATAAAAAATTGTAGTAGAATGACATACCTTTCTTGTAGCTTTGATTCCTTAAGACTTTGTGAGCCTAGCACCACAAATGTGATGCCTAAAATGCTTCACACAACACCACCAACAATTGGAATAACTTGAGAGAAGAACACTTGCTTCACAAATCGGCTAGCCTTCACTACTTATCACTTAGGTGCCATTTCATGAACTATGCGGCTTCTTATATAGTGTGCACATTAGGGTTACACCATGTAACTCATGACTTTCCATATTCCTCGTGATCCATGGGTTTTAACCTCCATGAAGTATCCATGGGTCACCACATGGGTTTAGCCCAACATGAAGAACTATGATTCATCAGCCCATTTTATAAGAATGAATTATTTACCAAATCAATCCCCATTTGTTTAATTAGTCTCTTTTGATCACAAAATTAATTCGAAACTAATTGTTGATCAATACTAATTAAATAATATGATTTCATATTAATATATTAGAACTTATAATATATTAATAAATCATAAATATCCTCTTCTCACAAAAGTCTATCCAAATTGTTCTGATGCCATGCAACCCAAATGGACCATGCTAAATCAGGTCAAGTACATACCAAATATAGTTATGGACTTAGACAACTTATCCAACAATATGCGCATTATTGAGAATAAAGTGTGAGATTTTTGGTGTTTGTGACTTTATCAGCCACGTAAAGGCTTGAAGTCACAGGCTTTATGGAGTATGGGCCTTTAGAGAGTCCAAATCTAAGATTTGAGCTAAGCTCTTAACAGATTAAGACCAAATGAGTAAGAAAAGCAAAACTGGGACGTATGCTAAGCGTAATCCCAGTATGCGCAACGTAGGATTGAGAATCCCCGATTCATGCATGACTATGGAGTACGCCCAGCGTAGAGGGCTAGTACGTGCGGCGTACGAGCTGCCGTTGACTTTTATTTGACTTTTAGGGTTTTGTCAATTTGTGGATTATTAAGGCCATGGAAGGGTAAAATGGTCTTTTATCCTTCTGTGAGTTTGTAGAAGGGTTAGTATAGCTTCTTTGAGAGCCGTTAGTAATTAGAAATAATTATCGTATGCGTTAGGTGGAGGCTAAACCGGTGCTTTGAGTTCGAGGTTATCCGATTTATTACGAGGTGAGTCTTCTCACTATACTTACCTTAAGTGGTAATTTTGTATGACCGGTGGGTCTTGTGTGCTTATATTGAGTATTGCTATATCCTACATTTTGTCTTTGTGTTTTATATTGTGTATTATTCTGAGCTTGCTGAGTTAGGACCAGAGGGTCCACCCGAGTTATGGGACCGGAGGGTTCCATTGAGACACATTGGTCGGATGGTCTTATTGATCATATCCATGTGAGGATAATGTGATGTGTGTGGTATTTTGGGGAATTCACTAAGCTTCATGCTTACCTTGTTATGTGTTATGTGTTTCAGGTACTTCTCAGGATCACGGGAAGGCACCAGCTTGATTGTACACACACGAGTTGGAGATATGTTTTTGGAGGATCCTGGATTGTGTTTTAGATAACTAATGAACATGTGCTTTTGATAACTTCATATTAGGTGATTTTTATGGTTCTGATAATGAGATTAATGTGAATTTTTAAATGAAAATTTTGTTTTGGAAATTTACGGCGTTACAGATATATATTATATAATTAAACCTCAAGTTTTTCTTCCACATTTTCATGGAAAACATCAAAAAAGCTGACACAATTGATCACTTGCGTGTCAATTTATCTGTTTCAAACGAAGAAAGAACTTCTATCAAAATTGAGTTAAAAATCTCAAAGAAAAACTCTCCTTTTTTGAAAAATGTCTTTCTCCTTTAAAAAAAGGGAAACACTTGTATCTCACTGACCAACAATTTTCTTCTCTCTAAAAAAGAAAAATATTGTTGATCATGCTAAATGCATTCAACTTATTTAAATAAATAAATAAATAAAACTAGGCTTCTTCTCACTATAATGCCACGAGAGTTATTAATGATCAGATTCCTGATCAGTCTGAGAAAATTCTTGGAGGCGATATAGAAGGTGTTGTTTCCTCAATCAAAAAGGTTGAGATTAAACAAACCTTTTATAATGCTGACTGTTTAGAGAAAGATTTTAAAAGTAGATTTCTAAGTACCTATTTTATAAATCAAACTTTAATTAATAAGCATTACACTATTGACTCTAATGGTAACACCAAATGCGTATCTTGCTTAACTTCTCTTGATCCCCCCCCCCCATGCCAACCTCCTCATCATGAGTATGTTTTGCCCCCTGCTAAGATTTTGCAGAAATTTCCTTTATCAAATGGTGAAGTTCATTCGGTAAACGAAATTCTTAGCATTTTTCCTTAGTGCTTTGTTAGCAACTCTGAATCTAGAGATCAATCAAAGTCTTCTATTCCAGATGATTCTTTAATATCTCCTGAGCCTCATGACAAAGTGTCATCTGAGCATACCATCGACGAAATTTCTTGGTTCAGAACTAAACAAATAATTTTAAAATCAAATGATCAAAGTTCTTCGAATTCAGCAATTAAAAAGGAACCAAAATCTAATGTTAAAAGAAAGAATCATGGAACTAGGTTTTGTTATCGATGTGGTGATACTTCTCACAAAGTCAGCAAGTGCACTTTTGAAAAGAGTTATGTTCTCGCTGACAACATCATGATTCGAAATGATAAGTGGATCAAAAAGGGAAACTCTTTAAACTGTCTCCTTGATGCTTGTTATCATATTTTTTTCTTAAGTGACCCATTGCAAGATGGGTCTGTGTATATTAATTGCATATTTTAGTTTCAGGGTAAAGAATATATTTGATATTTAGATAGCGGTTGCCCAAGATATATGACCGGAGTGATGTCTCTTATGGAAGACTTCATAAAGAAGGATGGTCCTACTGTTACATGTGGAGATAATGGCAAGTGTGCAATTATGTTATATTCAAGAATGTCTCTTACGTGAAAGGCATTCATCACAATCTCATTTCAATTAGCCAACTGTGTGACGCTGGCCATGAAGTTCATTTTAACAAGAGATAAGGAAAGATTGTTGATAAAAAGAACATCATTGTTCTGACTTCAAATTGACAAAAAGCCATTTATGTTTTAGATATGTTCTCTACTGACAATTCCCTTTGTTGTTGCTTATTCTCTCATGCTTAGTCTCATCATAATCGGCTCTGGCACAAGAGATTATCCTATTTGAACTTCAAGAACATATCAAAGATTTCTGGGAATCAACTTGTAATAGGAATTCCTAAGATGCAGTTTGTTAAAGATAAATTATGTTCAGTGTGTGAAAAGGGAAAGAAACCAAGTCCTCCTTCAAGCAAAGTTCTTGTTCCTCCATTATCAAACCTTTTCATCTTCTCCATGTGAACTTTTTTGGACCGGTCCCGATTAAGTCAAGGGCTGGGAAGAAGTATGCTCTCGTTATTTTTGATGAATTTTCAAGATTTACCTGGGTAGTCTTTTTAAGAAAGAAGATTCATGCTACTGATGAAATCATTTCACTCATTTATCAATAGGAAGTTCTTTATGATCATAAATTCAGTAAATTACATAGTGATCATGGAACCGAATTTAAAAATTCCTACCTTGAAGACTTTTGCGTAATCTCGGGAAACTCTCAAAACTTCTCAGCTATTAGAACTCCCCAACAAAATGGCATTGCTGATAGAAGAAATAGAACTCTCATTGAAGCTGGAAGAACTATGGTCGTTGAAGTTGGTCTTCCTCTGTCATTTGGGGCTGAAGCTAACAACACACCATGTTATACCCAAAAACGCTCCATCATTGTTAAGCGTCATGGGAAGACTGCCTATGAGCTACTTAAAGAAAGGAAATCAGACATCTCTTACTTTCGTGTGCTTGGATGTGTTTGCTACATTTTGAATCAAAGAGATCAACGATCTAAGTTCGAAGCCAACGCTGTTGAAGGAGTGTTTTGGGTTACTCTAGTGTATCCAAGGCTTTCAAGTTGTTCAGACTTTCAAGACAAACTGTTGAGAAAACTCCTCATGTTACATTCGATGAAGACTCATTCATTCATGATTGGATTGATCATGCCTCATCCATTCTTAATGAACTTACCTTCAGTCCATCAGGCCCTGATTCAGATATCTTACCAAATGATATTGTGCTTGTTGTCCGAATGTTGATCATACTATCAACTCTAATTCTAACTCTAAAGATCAACCTTTCATCTCTGAAGAAGTTGAGCCATCTAATAAGAAATATTTTGTTCCAAATAATTCGAATAAATATACTAATCCTAGAATGCTTCAAGATCATCCTGAATCTCAAATCATTGGATATGGAAATTGTGGAATTCTCATTCGTATCAGATTCAACAACTTCTGCATATTTGTGAGTTTTGTCACAATGATTAAACCAAAGAATATCATCGATGCCCTGAAGGAAGCTGACTGGATCAAGTCTATGCAGGACGAGTTGAATGAATTTGAACGTCATTGTGTGTGGACTCTTGTTCCCAAGACTCAAGGAAAAACTATCATTGGCACTTTTGGGTGTTTATACACATGATGGATGAAGATGGGATATTTATTAGAAACAAAGAAAGACTTGTGGCCTAAGGATTAAGTCAACTGGAAGGATTATACTCTGACGAAACATTTTCCCCCGTTGTTACACTTGAAGCAATTCGATTGTTTCTTGCTAAAGTTGTATACAGTTTGAAGTAGGCACCTAAAGCAACCTCCAGGGTTTGAAAATGAAGAATTTCCCAATCATGTATATCGTCTTGATGAAGTTGTATACGGTTCAAAGCAGGCACCAAAAGCATGGCATGACACATTGGCGAGTTATCTTCTGGGTAGTGCATAAAGACATGGAAAATTTGACGACACCTTGTTCATCAAGCATTCATCAACTCTATGATGCGGAAGTTGAACCACTTCTTGTTGACAAACTGGCAGAATTTATGATTCATGCTAATTTCACCTCAGCGTGACTAAAACACTCCATTGTCTCCTCAAATTCTTCTTGATAAAGCTTTATGATTCACTGTGATATACCACACAATGATGAAAGTTTGAAACTCTATGCCGATGGTTTGTCTATGTAATGTAGGATATCACACACACCAACCCCTTCTTGCTGATAAATTCTTCTTTAAAGCTTTATGATTCAGCATATTGTACCATACGCTCATGTGAGCTTCAAAATTCTATGTCGATGGTTAAGTTAAAACACCACAACTTATCTTAAACACCAATCCATTCTCACCATATATTCTTCTTTAGAATTTTATGATTCAATGTGTGAAGCCATATGCTGATGAGAATTCAAAAAATCTAGGTTGATGGGTATATCATTGTTCGTGATGTATTACACGCATATACCCATTCATTCCTGACAATTCTTCAAATAAAAGTGGTTAATGAGCCAGCATATAAAACCATACACTTGAGACCTCATAATAATATGTTAGTGAATGGTAGTTTAAACCCATACTATCAGCATACATCACAAACTTACTGGATTACCAGCTGCAATTCTGATATGTTGATCGTTTCCTTCAATACCATTTTTGTTGATAATGTCAAAAAGGGAGATAGAAATTTATATTATCTAAAGAAGTGTTATATCTGACCTAGAGAGGAGCTAAATCTAAGTGGGAGTAGATATCCGTGTTGGATTAATGTCTATGTTCATAACTATATTTGGTTTGTACTTGACCCAGTTGTAGCATGGTCCTTTTGGGTTGTCTTCACCAAAGCAACTGGACTGGATGATTAATGGAGAGAGAGAGAGAGAGAGAGAGAGAGATCATATTATGGTTTATTAATATATTATAAGAATAATATATTAAAATAGAAATCATATTGTTTAATTAATATTGATCAAAAATTAATTTTGTGGCTAAAAGAGATTAATTAAATAAAGGGGACTGGTATTGCCAATTATAATATAACTGGATTTGGGTTGTAGATTCTTTGGACTACTTAGGGCCTAAGCTATCCAATTAGGGTTTTGACTGAAACCCTAGCAGCACCACTATATAAGGAACCTCTAGGGCATCAGAAATCGGCCACTGGAAACCCTAAGACTCCTTAGAGTTGATTTTGTGCCTCCATTCCCTCTCTTCAAAGATCATCTCCTTGCCTTGGTGTTTGTAAGCCATTAAAGGTATTACAATTATGATACTAAGCTCTTGAAGTTGAAGATTCTTGCTACTTGTGAAAGGTAATCATCTAAACTTGTTTTAGTTATTATTATCAGATTTTGTATGCTAGATCCAAAACTTTAGGGTTTTGCATGTGCACCATAAGATTGTTGTATTGCTCAAAACCCATCAATGGTATCAGAGTCTTGCTTGGTTTCTATTGTATTTGATGCATTGTGTGTTTGTTCATTTCTTAAAATTGATTTTTCTGCCTTTTTCCTGACAGACTTGTCAAGTCCCTAGGTGAACTCGACGAGTCAGATGAACTCGGCGAGTTCTGTAAGGGACTTGGTGAGTCGGGGTATCAGACAGATGGATTTTCGGGATTTTGACTTATTTTAACTTGGGATAATTACCAAAAATGTTTTTAATTAATAAAATCCAATTCTTATTGATTCCATGTGATTATCCTTGTCAAAATAAAAGATATTTATCAATTAATTAGATAAGTATTGCCTTATTTGATAAACCTTAATTATTTGAATTATTTGATCAGTTATCTTGCATGAACTTAGATTAGGTTAAAATTAGATAATCACCAATTAATTGTTAAATTATATTAATTGAATTTTGATCTAGATAGTTTTGAAATGTTTCAAAACTTGCCCTCAAGTTTGGGAATTTAAATTTTTGATTAAAAGTTTAATATTGAAATATTTAAATTCTAAACCCTAGAGTTTTACAAGTTTAAATTTAAACCCTTATACTATTATAATATTATAAGAATAACGATTATATAAATGTATAAGACAAATACTAGTCTTACCGTTAGTAGGCCTGATTCACGAAGTCGATCTATAAGGGGGTATAAGGTTGTTGCCTATAAAATGGCAGTTTAATGGTTGACTACTCTCACCCACCGCTTCCTTGATAGGTGGAGGGTCGTTAGCCGAACAGGTAGGATAGGGCAACTAATTCCTCATTAAAAGTATAATGATTAATAAAGTAACTAAATGTTTTTATAAAATTCTCAATCTTAGTTACTTTAGGAAAAATGTGAAAATGATGTTATTCCATGAAATTACATTTTGTATCATTGCCAAGACGTTAGTGGAGCGTGAGTGGTTAATCGACACTAATTTGGGTCTATCAAAGGTGTCAAAGGGTGACTCAATGTTTTTCATAGATCAATGGAGTGTGTGTGGCTAACCGGCACATTGATTAGGTGACTGTAATATTGGGGGCACCAAGTACATTTGCATGGTTATTTACACCTTGTTTGTGATCCTTGGTATCCCAGTCACAAACTTGAAGGGCATATCAAGATTTAAACATGCCATTGAAAAGTTCAATGAATCTCAAAAGATCTAGGAATTTTCAGTACATTTAAAACTTAATTTCCTTTTGTTTTTCATGGTGGAAATTAGTGAATCATCATTCACTTACCTTCAAAATATTTGTTGTCTAGATAACGACATCCCTCTTCTAAATTGAAAATAATGTTGTTAGATCCTAACCCTAATTTCTCATTTGGGTGTTTAATTGGGGTTTCTTATCTAATCAAACTTTGTCACTTTTCCTTTTCAGATGTCTAACTCGAACAACAACAACGCTTCAGGCTCAACCTCTTCCAGATCGTTCTCACTCATAAATTTGTGTAGGAGGGTGATTTTCGATGGGACCAATTTCAATGATTGGATCCGCGACATCCGAATGGTTACCCGATACGAGGACAATGAGTATGACCTCAATAAGGAGCTGAAAGAAGTTAACGTCAACACTGCTACTCCCGAGGAGATCACTGTCTTTGAGGCCCACGAGCGAGATGCTACGAAAGTCCATTGCATCATGCTCGCGACTATGACTGTAGAACTCCAAAAGTCCTACGAAGACTACTATCCTTATGAGATGCACCAGGAATTACTGGACAGGTACTACCAAAGTGCCAGGCAAGAAAGGTACGAGATCATCACTTCGATGATCACGACCAATATGAGGGACAGAGAGTTTGTCACTACTCATCTGCAGAAGATGCAAATATATGTCGACCGCCTGCTGAAGTTAAATGTTAACTTCGACGAAGAGTTGGTAATTGATATCATTCTTCACTCCTTCCCACCGTGTTTCAACCAGTTTCGCATGACCTACCACATAAACAAAGAGGAGGTCAGCTTGAGCAAGATTCAAGGCTTCTTGAGGAGTGCTGAGAGCAACCTCAAGGAAAAATCCGTTGACTATTGGGCAGGGGAAGGGTAAGAAGAGGAAGGCTCCTTCAAAGATCCACCACAAGGGAAAGTCCAATGATGGTACCTCTTCTGGTGGAACTAAGGTTGGTCCCGTTGCACCCTCCTCGAACCCGAAGGATGCAAAGTGCTAACATTGCCTTGACAAAGGGCATTGTAAACAAAGTTGCCCGAAATATCTGCTCGATATCAAGGATGGGAAGATCAAGCCATCCTTCGCAGGTATTTATACTATTCAATCTAATAACTCATCACATGCTATTTCTTAGGTTCTTGATACAGGATGTGGTTTTCACATTTGTTCTGATTTGCAGGGCCTAAGAAGAAATAGGGATGTGGAGCATGGAAGATAAACTTGATCATGTGTAACAGAAGATCGTCGCCTATCACCAAGATTGGAGTTTACTCTTTAGTGCTTAGTAGTGGGTTAGGACTAGAGTTGAATAATTGTTGCTATTCGCCAGAAATAGCAAGAAACATCATTTCTTTTCATGGTTTGTATAAACAAGGATTTAGATTTTCATTTGATAATGAAAAAGGTTCTATGAATAATTTTCTTAATGGTGTTTTCTATTTTGAAGCATTGCCTTGTAATGGAATTTATGAAACTGTCATGGTTGTAGACAACTTAGGAAATGATGTGTTGCCTATCGACTCTTCTAATAGTTTGGACAAAGCATGCTTGTGGCATTGTCTTCTTGGACATATCAACAAGAAATGCATAGCCCAACTCCAAAAGGATGGAGTGTTGGAGTCATTCGACCTTAGGGAAGATGACGTGTACGAGTCTTGTTTACATGGAAAGATGACCAAGTCACCCTTCACTGGTACCTGTGAAAGGGGTGAGGGTTTATTGGATCTCATACACACCGATGTGTGCGGGCCCTTTAGATCCACCATAAGGGATTCAAGCCGCTTCTATGTGACTTTCACCGATGATTATAGCAGATATGGGTATATCTACTTAACCAAGTACAAGTCAGAAACCTTTGAAAAGTTCAAAGAGTTTAAGCAGGAAGTGGAGAATCAGTTGGGCAGGAAAATCAAGATGCTTCGATCCGATCGAGGAGGAGAGTACCTTAGTCTTGAATTCCACGACTACCTCAAGGAATGCAGAATCGTTTCGCAATTGACGCCACCTAGGAAACCACAGTTGAACGGGGTACCTGAGAGGCGTAATCGAACCTTGCTAGACATGGTTCATTCCATGATGAGTCAGGATTCATTACCTATCTCATTCTGGGGTTGCGAGGCTTTCGTAAGACGAGAGACTCACGACAAGATCGAACCTCGTAGTGAGCGGTGTATTTTCATCGGGTATCCACAAAAGTCCTTTGGATATCTCTTGAAGAGCTTCAAGAAGCAAACGATGAAGAAACCTCAAACACTGGTGCTCAACCTGAGGAGGAAACTCCTATTGAACCGATTGATGAGTCCTTACCTCTTAGACGTTCTAGTAGAGTTAGTGTTCCGCCTGTGTTATATGATTTTCATATAAGAAGTGAGGGTGATACGTTTATTAGTGATAGTACACTAATAAATTTGGATGAAACTAATAGCTACAAGGAAGCCATGGCAAGCCTGGAGTCTGCAAAATGGAAAGAGGCTATGGATAGTGAGATTCAGTCCATGTATGACAACCAAGTTTGGAATTTGGTTGACATTGTGCTAGGCCGTAAGACAGTCGGGTGCAAGTGGATCTTCAAGAAGAAGACCGACATGGATGGGAAGGTACACACGTATAAGGCGTGATTGGTTGCGAAGGGCTTTACTCAAACTCCCGGAGTTGACTATGATGAGACCTTCTCACCAGTTACGAAGACAAAGTCTATTAGGGTTATGCTAGCCATAGCTGCATTTCAAGATGATGAAATATGGTAGATGGATTTCAAAACCCCTTTCCTTAATGGAAAGTTGGCTGAGGATGTTTACATGAGTGAGCAAGAGGGTTTTGTCGATGCAAAACATCCTAATAGAGTGAGTAAGCTTGAGAAATGCATTTATGGATTGAAACAAGCATCTCGCAGATGGAATCTTTGTTTTGATGTGAAAGTCAAAGAGTTTGGTTTTCTGCGAAGCGAGGATGAGTCATGTGTATATGTCAAAGCCAGTGGGAGTATAGTTAGCTTCCTCGTACTGTATTTCGATGACACACTACTCATAGGAAACGACATCTCAACCCTGCAGGAAGATAAGTCCTGGGTTGGGAAGTGTTTCGCTATGAAGGACCTCGGAGAGGCTATCTATATTTTGGGAATAAGGATAGTGAGAAACAGGAGTGAAAGACTAATAGGACTTAGTCATAATACTTACTTGGACAAGGTACTAAAGCATTTTAGTATGGAGAATTCCAAGAAAGGGAGTTACCAATCCAAAGCAACACCAAGTTGAGTAAGGCTCAAAACCCGAGTACTGAAGTCGAGATAGCATAGATGAGCCGAGTACCTTATGCTTCCGCAGTTGGCTCGATCATGTATGCTATGACTTGTAGTCGCCCTGATGTGGCCTTTGCTTTAATCATGGTCAGCAGATACCAGGGGAACCCTAGCCGAGTACATTGGACCATAGTCAAGAATATCTTAAGTACCTTCGGAGGACCAAGGAATGGTTTCTTGTCCTGGGTGGGAGTGATGACTTAAGGGTGGGAGGGTATAGTGAAGCCAGTATTCAGACCAACCAGGACAACTACCGTTCTCAGTCGGGCTAGTTCTTTACCCTAAATGGAGGAGTAGTGACTTGGAATATATCCAGAAAGAGACCATAGCTGATTCAACGTGCGAATCAGAGTACATAGCAGCGAGCGAAGCGTCAAAGGAGGCGATATGGTTGAAGAACTTCATCAGAGACCTTGGAGTTATGCCAGCCATAAAGGAGCCTATGAAGATTTTCTATGATAATGAAGGAGTGGTTTCCTTGACCAAGGAACCGAGGGGTCATGGCAGATCCCGACATATCGACAGGAAATATCACTTTATTAGACATCGGGTAGAAGAGGGACTCCTCGTAGTGAAGAGGGTATCGTCAGAAGATAACCCAACAGATCCCCTTACGAAGGGATTGAGTAGGGTTAAGCACTTACAGCACGCTAGGAGCATTGGGCTGAAGGACGATATTAGTTTAGATTAGATAGCTTCGAAATGTGTAATAGATAAATTGTAATTAAAATTTAATGATTAAATAAATGAGTATTATTATAAGTAAAGTTAATGTTTTGTGTTAATTATTTACCTATTGTTTTACTTTGCATGTTTTGACTTCCTAAATAATAAGATTATTCGAACGGTCCACAGTCGCTCATACCTTGGAAGTAGGTATGAAAGAAGACTGTCATGAATTGGTTTGTAGATTGTCTAAAGTGTATTAGACATAAAAAAGGTTTGATGCAACGTTCATGAGTGCTTATGAAATAAGATTTGAGCATTGGATTAAACCCACGCTTGTTGGCATCACTTCATGGAATTTATCACGAGTGATCGCAAGACGATAATATCATATGGTCTTTAAACCAAGATATATGTTTTATTGTTTGCAAGCTGGTTGTGCATTGATAATGCGTAAATGCATCATTAACTTGATGTTATAAAACGCATTGTTGTGCATGATTTGATGAGTGAATAGTAAATGCATATAAGTCAAAGTTTATGTGTTCCTTTTATCCTATGATGGTAAAAGCGATATCTGGGGCCCTCGATGATTTGGTTTGACTTATGTTCCGGGCCCAGTCAGGACTAAATTGATGTGTTCAATTAAGTTCTATGCCAAGACAAATCAGAGATTGAGAAACCAACTGCTGGACAATAAGTATGACTATGTTCCATGTATTTATCCGCACGATATCTTGAGAACGGAGGACTATATGATCCTTTGTCTAAAGGACGACTCAGAGTTCGACAGCGGCTTTTGAGAGCTACGACTGCTAATCGGATCCTGAAGTCGTACTTGCATTAATAGTTATCAGACTTATCCAAGTGGGAGACTGTTGGATTAATGTCTAAGTCCATAACTCTATTCAGTATGTACTTGACCCGGTTGTAGCATGGTCCTTTTGGGTTGCCTTCACCAAAGCAACTGGACTGGTTGATTAATGGAGAGATAGAGAGAGAGAGAGGATATTATGGTTTATTAATATATTATAAGAATAATATATTAAAAGAGAAATCGTATTGTTTAATTAATATTGGTCAAGAATTAATTAAGAATTAATTTTGTGGCTAAAAGAGAGTAATTAAATAAAGGGGTCTGGTATTGCCAATTTTAAGATAATTGGATTTGGGTTGTAGATCCTTATGGATATGGGGGGAGAAATTTAGAGTGGAAGCCCACTATGATTTCGTCCATGGCCTTATTCCAGAAGGTTCTTTGGACTGCTTAGGGCCTAAGCTATCCAATTAGGGTTTTGAATGAAACCCTAGCAGCACCACTATATAAGGAACCCCTAGGGCATCAAAAATCCGCCATTGGAAACCCTAAGACGCCTTAGAGCCAATTTTGTGCCTCCATTCCCGCTCTTCAAAGATCATCTTCTTGCCTTGGTGTTTGTAAGCCATTATAGGTATTATAATTGTGATACTAAGCTCTTAAAGTTGAAGATTCTTGCTACTTGTGAAAGGTAATCATCTAAACTTGTTTTAGCTATTATTTTCAGATTTTGTATGCTAGATCTAGAGTCTGTAATCTTTGGATAAATTTGCATGTCCAATAGAGAAACCTAGATCCAAAGCTTTAGGGTTTTGCATGTGCACCATAATATTGTTGTATTGCTCAAAACCCATCAATCCATTGACCTGAAGAGGAGATAAATATAAGGGGGTGGGGGGAGATATCTGTTTAGACTCATGATAACTGGTTGTTAAGCTGATTGTTTCTACTGCTACTGCTACTACTGATTACAAAAATTTGGGTAGTTATATATTGTCGCAAGGGGAGCATATGTTGAAGTTGAAAAAGGGAGCATTCGTTGAAGCTGAAAATTTCTCAAATGATGACCTTGATGACTTCATTGAAGATTAGTTTTGATATCATCAGATATTAGGGAGATTGTAAGTTCACACCTTATGATCTAATGAGTCAGACAATGTATAAGCTAACCACCAATGCCAGTGTTAGCACCAGTACCAACGCCTCACGACCTTATCAGTGTCAACATGAAGATAATGATCTCATGTAATATTTGTATATTAGACAGTTATATGAATATGTATATAATAGATAACATATCTAATATCTTGGTGATAAGGATCATTTCTTATTATAGATTAGATACAATCCCTTGATTAAAGGGATTCGCTAGAATAGTTTTGTATATATTCAACATTAGGGTGAAACCCTAATGTATGTCCTTGTGACCTTCGTTCTCTTAGTGAGAACACCCATTTCTTGGTGAAAAACAGATTTAAGATTACTCGTGTTCTTTATTTTTCTGTTCAATCTTTGTTTAGTTAGTTTGTTCTTAGTTAATTCTACTTGAACTATATTCGATTGATACAAACCTTTAGTTTTAATTAAGTAAAGATCTTTAAAATATTAATTAATTCTTAGAGATTAAATAGAATATTTTAGAAGCACTTGGAAACTGTGTACGGATAGTTTTGAGAGAGTCCTTAATAGGGATAAGGAAGGTTTGAATGAAATAACGATTAACCTAAAGATTTTGAATCCATTGAGGATTTGTCTGCAACCTATAAACAAGTTGCTAGGGTCAAACCACGGTTACTATCTTTCCCTTTCATTTTTTTTCCAAGATCGCTACTTCTATTCCAATCTACGAAAATTATAATTCTACTCCAAGGGATATATGATTTTTAAAAGACCGTAATCTAGGGCTATTCTTTGTTAGCTTTTGGAGTTTATGGGTCTGGCTAGATTAAAGGGATTCTACTTTGGGTCCATTATCCATTGCATATACTTGTATTCATAAGGTCTCAAGTAAATAACCAAGAGGTTAGTATTCTTATTTTTGTATTTTTTTTTAAGTTTGTTGCATAACTAGTAAACCCTACATCTCAAGGTGTATGTACACTTATGTAAATCTATGATTATTTATGCATCCTTTAAAAAGTGTATCGATGCTAATAAAACCCAACACTGACATCACATTAGATGTAAGTAAATTGAGTCAAGATATTGTCAATCCAAGGATGGAGCATTAGGAGGCAGTGGGAAGAGTACAAGGATACCTAAAAAGAACAACTACTCCTAAGATGATTGTCATCTCTCGAAATACTAGAGAGTTATTTTGCTAGCTGGATAGATCTTACAAGTGATTCAAAATCCACAAGTGGTTAGATTTATATCTATTTGGCGATTTGTTTTTTAGGAAATCAAGAAACATACGCATATAGCTCACTTGACGAAGGAGGTCGAGCTTATTCCCTTTGCAGGCAAAAAGGTAGATTGGATTAGAGACCTATTATGGAAATCTGTCTGTAGGATATTAAAATGTCATCTATTACCATGTAATGTGACAGTGAGTCCATACTATTTAAAAATACAATGTGGTGTTTGATATGAAGTTAAGACACAATGTTTATGAAACAATTTTGCAAAACAATTTAGTGAAAGTGGTACCTTCAAAATTATATGTGTCAATACAAGTAGAAACTTAACATATCTACTTACTAAACCACTAACGAGAGATTTTGTTACAACTACCCGCATAGTCATGGGTCTAAAACCTTAATAGAATCGTTTATTGATGGAAACCTAACTTGACACTAGTGCTCCCCATTCTCTAGTTTAAAGGGTAAAACCGAAGTGATTAACGATTGAAAGTACCACATTTGATAGATCTATGTGATGTAGGAAAATGGATCATTGCCAAGAATAAGGTTTAGTTAGTAATCTTAACAATGTTTTGGACACATCTAAGAAATAAATATATAGTAAAACTTTGTCTATATTATCTGCAGGTGGCGCCGCCTCAAATGAATATTAGTGATTTATATTTATAAAGGGTCTTGAAAAGGGATTATAGCACATGGTTATATTCATGCTCAGTGAAAACATAAATATGGCAGATGATATGTGGGAGTAAACCAAGAAATTCACAATTTAAACCTATAATAATATCATTGAATCGGTCTCCTCTTGTTTCTCCACATAAAACGAGGGGTACATCTCCGTGACACCCTAATGACATCATTTATCTGAGTGAAAGAAAACTTTCCAACATGGTAGGGGAAATTTAATGGAATTATAGCAAGTTTGCAGTTTTCCATTATCCTACATTGGTGGGAGGAAGAACTAAAAGCGTGTTTATAAGCTTTTTCTCGTGTTAGGCTTTCATTGAATTTAATGAAGGACAAGAGATGAGCCAAGACCACTTGTGCACCTAGCGGGGCCATGGACATGAGTTTGCGACATGGTGTGATTTACGCACAATTTGCACTTCGTACCACGCATCTGTCGTTGGGAGCTAAAGAGCTTTTATTTTTAGCAAGTTTGGTTGGATCAGTTGGACCAACCCTGTCTATCGACCAGCGTTGACTTCATGGATATGAATACAAAATTTTCAAGTTCAAAAGCTAATAAAATCTAGATCTGAATTGGGTGAGATACCATATAATGACATCATCTTATTTGAATTCAAATAGCCATGTGGTAGCCTATGAGAGGCCAGATATCATCATCTGGTTCGATTTTTAAGGGATTTCTGTTTTTCCGTGTTAGTATTAGTAGGACATCTTAGGTATCATTTATTTCACACCTCAAAAATGCAACCTTCTTTGTTCTCCTCTATCTCCCTTGAATTTGCAAGAGTTCTTCAGTTTCTAAGTAATCAACTTTATGTCTATCGGTTCTTGCATAGTTGTTAGAACAAATGATATTTTGCATTAAATCACGGACTTTACGCTAAAGCTTACAACCTTAGAGCAAGATAAAACCTTGTAAGTGTAAGTACGGGAGTCATTCTGTGTGCAGTTCTCAACATATTGAAGATCAATTAACACCAAGTTGATTTTAATTTTTGTCTTGTCTTATATTTCTTCTGGCAGCATGATAGTCTTTCTTCTACCAATCTTACAATCAGATCTGTGCGCGAATGATAAAACTGATTTATGGACAAAACTTTATATTTGATTAATAATAATTAGATTTATTATTCATGACTAATCGACATATAATTCTCAATATTATTTGTCAATTTGATTGCTTGTCTATCAAGTTTGGTTTACAACAATCCAAGAGTTATGCTAAAAAATAGAAGTAACATATATTAATAAAATTGTTGGTGTTATGCAACGAAATGGTATAATTCTATTATGGAAAGTCATAAGTTCTACCTTTGAGATTCAATATAATCTACCATTTCGACGGTATGGAGTATTGATACAAGTAGAAAGGTGTGATGTTTTTGAGTCATTTCTTGGCAACATAAATCAACTTGTAAGAGGCATCATTCAAGCCAACTAATACATGTTTTGGACCCTTTTTTGGGTTAAACTTCATTGTTGATGGTTCTGGTGTGTAATGTAGTTCTTAAAACAATATTCTTTTGCATATGTAATTGTTCTTTATTTGTGATATTTCTTTAATTCTGTCTTTCATTATGAGTGAACTTGGGTTTTTCGTTTTTATGTAGATGCTTTTCATGTATGCATTTGACACCTTATTGGTTGTTTAACAGTTCTAGATTATGGGTATCCAAAAGAGAAAAGTTTCACCTATATAAGTTTATTAATTATGTTTCTAGTTACTATTACCATTTTATACGTAGATAACTTTTCTCTTTAGAGTAATTTCATTTTCAAACGTTATGGATTTTTGTACCACTTTTATTATTCGTCATGCGGTAGATACCTTCAAGAAGATAAACTGATCTAAGACAAAAGTTAGAGGCGAGTACCATATATTTCATTTTGGTGATTCACGTAATTCCAAGTTCTAGTTTCTTTATTAGAAATTTCATAGAATTTTTTTGCGCTAATTTATTTAAGTTTTTAGGCAATGAACTTTATTTATACCCATATTACCAATGCTCTTACTTGGCCAGTAAGTATAAGTCAATTACGTCGGCTAAGGTGAATACAAAGTCAAGGTTCATTTGTCTTGCGGAATCGAATTTAAATGTAAGTTATTTACACTATTAGCCTCTTTCGTTATCCAATATACCTCAATGTCATTACCCATTCTTTTTTATTTGATAGACTACATGGATATGACTTAATTTAGAAAGATAATACCATCGATATTTTGTACTTAATGTAAGATAAAATATGTATTGGTTACTAGTGAGGATTAAACCTCATATAAATTTGGATACATAAGGGATTCTAGGCCTAACGTAAACCTTAAGGGGCTTAAGCCTAAACCTTAAATGCTAACATACTAACATCTCCCTAGAGTTTGATCGGGAGGAGTCGATTAAATTGAAAAAATAAATAAATGAACAAAACATAAAGAAAATATAAATAAAGATAGCGGTAGCAATGGTGGCAGAGCTCGCACAACGACAGCGAACAACGACTGCTCGTTGGAGAAGGAGAGAGAAGAAACGACGGCCATCGCCGGTTCCTTTGTATTAAAAGAGAGGAGTGGCGGCGGGGGTGATCATGGAGACAGCAGCAGAACAGTCCGGAGAAAAGCAGCGGGAATGAAAGAGGGCTCAAGTTGCAGCGGGCACAACCTATTCCGGCTAACTTGAAAATATTCGAAGAAGATGTGAGCTGAGGAGAAGGCAAAAGGCTCGGAGGCATAAGCAAATGTGGCAGTAGAAGCATCAATGAAAGAGCTACAGTTTGGTTTTGGCGACTGTTTTAATATTTAGGAGAGAAAAAAAAAAAAAAAAAGATAAAAATATGGATCATAATGAAGACACCTCCGACAATTATGAGAAAATGTCGCCGGAGGTGGAGGCCGGAGGTTGTGGGTCAACAGAAGGAATTTAACCTAGAGCTCTGATACCATGTAAGATAATATATTGAGAGTTAAACCTCATATAAATATGGATATATACGGGGCCTTAGCCTAACCTAAACCTTAAGAGGTTTTGACCTAAACCATATATGCTAACATACTAACACTTAATACAGGTCTTAGGAGCTATTTTTTCCAATTAAGTATTGTATGGGTAAAATGATGAATGAATAATGGTTTTAAAGTGTTGGATAGACTTGCGTATACATATGGCCTTTTTAGACTAAACCATTTGAATGAACTTAAATGACTATTTTATATTTATAATTACAAAAATCACAATATTTATCAATTTTAAGGTGTGAGAAGTTTAGAGGGAACAAATGACAAGCAAGTAAAAGGTTAGTATCATAACTCATTAAGCCAAGTTTTTTTCCTAACCAATTATGTCACTGGGTCTAGATTAAATGAAAATCTATTGTTAACATTGTCTTTTAGTGGTTATATATATATATATATATATATATATATATATATATATATATATATATATATATATATATATATGACGGTTCACTTGATATTAAAAAAAAGTAGAGATCTTGAGATTAAACCTCAGCCACATATTTCGCATTTGCCGCTCTAATGCTCCAGTGTACCAGCAGCAACGACGTATGCCTAATCATAAATGATTATATGGCAGAGAGGTATAATCATATAGGATTATACATGTTTATACGTATATGCATAATCATAAATGATTATATATATATATATATATATATATATATATATATATATATATATATATATATATGTTCACAGATTGAGTAATCATAAATGATTATTACAGTTAGTCGCAGAAGAGGTGGTGGTGACAGAGGTGGCGGTGGTATAAGTAATGGAGGTGACAATGGTGGGGTCGACTGGTGTCAGAGGTGATGGTAGTGGTGGTGGCGGTGGCGGTTACGGTGGTGGGGATGGTGGCGGAGGAGAAAAGAACCGGTGACACTGCGTAATCATTTATGATTACACAAGACCTGTCGCGCCGGTACGTCGAAGGGTTAGAGCAGCAGATGTGAAATATGTGGCTGAGGTTGAATCTCAAGATCTCTATTTTATTTTTAATCTCAACGGAACCTATATATATATATATATATATATATATATATATATATATATATATATATATATATATATATATATATATATATATATATATATATATATATATATATATATAGTCTTTTTTAGAAAAAAATTAGCAAGAGAAATAGCATCGTACCTATTTTTTATCGAAATATCAATGCATTTATTTCATTTAACATAAAAATATCAAACATATTATTCATTTATTAGAAGAATAGCAATGTACTTAAATTTATTAACAAAAATAGTAACACACTTATCAATTTTAACAAAATTAGCAATGTGTTTCTCTTTCTAAGCAGATCCTTTTAACCAAAAATAGCAGTGTATATATATATATATATATATATATATATATATATATATATATATATATATATATATATATATATATATATATAAAATCAATAATCGCAATATACATATCTTTTATACAAATAATAGCAACATACTTATCTTTTAGTTCATTGGTAACATTGTGCTTATCGTTTAAAAAAAATTGCAACTTACTTATCTTCTTAACAAATAGTAGCAACATACTTATCCTTTCAACCTATAATAGCAACATATATATCTTTTTATCCAATAATAAAAATGAACATTTCTTTTTATCCAATAATAAAAATGAACATATCTTTTTTCAAATAATAGCAACATACTTATCTATGTTTGATGCTATAAATGAAAGTATAATCAATCCATTTGTTAACAATTATTCGTTTTTGGTTTTATGACATATAGATGTCAACTATTAGTAATCAAGGGATCAAGTTTACAAATATCTAGATTTTCAGCTAGTTGGAGTTTATAACAATATGTATTTATTAATATTACTATAAACTCTAATCAATTTTGATTTACTTTTGGTTGTTGTAATAGGAAATAGGATGTTCTAATAGATAGAAGTAGGAAGTAGGAAGTTATATTAAAAAAAGTAAGATGTTCTTTTTGAAATTGGATAGATAATGGGATGGGATGTTATAATTTAAGTGAACTCTAAACAATTATTTTTTCGTTGATAAAGTCGACCAACAAACATATATATAACACTGGTTGTTGATAGATAACCCAAAACCAATAGGGAAACACTCTTTTCAATTTCAAAATGGCACATGATATTTAATTCTTGATAAACAATTAGTAAACTATTATCATTTGTGTACTGGTAATTGTTAGTGGTGGAGGATAGTCTTTGTAGTTAATATGATTGCCAAAACTAGGGTAGGAATCAGTTTGGTTTATGGGTTCTTTAGTTTGAAATTTTTTGGTACAATACGAAAACCGAACCAAATCGAATTCAAATCCCTCTAGTTCGGTTTGGAAACGGAGCAAACCAAACATTTTTTTTTTTAAAAATCATTGTAATTTTTCAAGCATAAATTACAAAGGTTCAAACATAAAATAAATTAATTCCAGACAAAATGATCTAAACTTTTTATGATTGGGAGCTGAAATTGAAAACGAAAAGTGAAGTGTGCGTGTGGATCGTAAATTCGTGAAGTTATGGGCCGTGAATACTAGATAGTGAAAACTCTAAATTAGAAAAAAGAAGATGTTTTTTTTACTATATATTGATTATTTTATATTTTTATTTGATATATAATATATAAAATATAATTTTAATTAAATAATTAATACAATTCAAAGTTTGCATTCGGTTTGTCTCAAGTCTATAAGATCAAAACTCAAATCAAAAACCAAATTCAAAATTCGGTTTGATTTGGGACCAAAACAAAAACACAAATTATATAAGGTTTGGTCTGAAATGGATTTCAGTTCGATTTGATTTCGGGTTTTTCGGTTCTAGACCATCTCAGATAAGTAATGAATACGATATTTATATTGGTTAATGAGGATCTAGAGTGGATAACCAAATACTAGGAGAGGAAAGTTGTTCGTTACGGCATAATCTAGGGGTGTTTCCATAATTTTACGTAGACAAAATTAAAATTTTGAAATATGATGGCATCCATAAAATATTATCGTGAGCATGTGCACATCATTGTTTAGTCTCATCACATGGACCAAGCAATGGAATCATGAGATCATAGGGTCGGGACCTATTTAGGTCATCATGGCCGTTGATTTTTTGTCCCATGTTAGCATAAAAACAGTTGCATTTGGACATATCATACGGCAGAAAACAAACTTTCAATTTTTTGTTCATGTTTTTATTTGCAACTTCAGAAAACAGCATCTGTTTAAATATGATTAAAAAAATCTTGAAAATGAACTGATATTGTTTGTCTATTTGTTATATTCAAATAAACAATAAGGAAAATCATGCTAAGGGTGATAAAACAATCCGAAAAAGGTATTTAACCAATTTCTTAAAATCCTAATTATTATTTGTTTAAGAAAACCCACCATTTGACTGAACTACATACATGAACCCTAATAAGATTTAAAAAGAAAACGTCGAACAAAAACAATTAACATGTTAAATTCACATTTCACGTGTGTGTAACACATTTCTATGGTTTGTTTATTTTGACATGTATTAAATGCGAAAATGAGAGAACTATATTATATTATACTCTATTCTAATTTAAAATGTCGGTATATTTCTGTTTTTCTGCCTTTAGTCCTTGCCTTTTAGTTACTGTTGCTTATGGTCCTTGCTTTAACATTTACCTACACGTGTTCTCACCCTTTATATATATATATATATATATATATATATATATATATATATATATATATATATATATATATATATATATATATATATATATATATATATATATGTTCAGGTTCATTTGAGACCATTCTAATTTTATGAGACCGTGAGACCAAATCTAAAAATAATTTTAAAATACAAAATAAATGGAAAAATCCAAAAATTCTTTTTTTAAATATTATTTTCGGAACTTGAATTAACTAAAAAAAATAAAAATTAAAAAAAAATAAATAAAAATTAAAAAAAATCTCGTTTTTTTTAAATACGTGAAATATTCTAATAGAATATTACACTGACATATTCTAAAAAAAATAATGCAAAATAAATGGAAAAATCTAAAAATTCTTTTTTTAAATATTATTTTTGAAACTTGAATTAACTAAAAAAAATTTAAAAAAACTCATTTTTTTTGAAAAATACGTGAAATATTCTAATAGAATATTACACTGTATATATTCTAAAAAATAATTTTAAAATGCAAAATAAATGGAAAAATCCAAAAATTCTTTTTTTAAATATTATTTTCGGAATTTGAATTAACTAAAAAAATAATAAAAAAATAATAAAAAAAATAAAAAAATGTGTCTCACTGCCTCACAAAATTAGGCCGTCTCACATGAACCTAACCCTATATATATATATATATATATATATATATATATATATATATATATATATATATATATATATATATATATATATATATATATATATATAAGCTTAAGTTATTTTGTTTTCACTAACTATTGTGTGCCAAAATACACAGATCTGGACCAACGGATGGAATTAATCAATGCACATGATTTGAGAGTGTATGATATTACAATGTGATAGAATGTACCATATAATCACACAAATTTTAGCAAAAGGGTATTTTGGACAATTAACTACAATTATAAAAGGAAATTTTAGGAATTTTAGGGATAATTAATTCTCCTAATTTTAAAATTCTAAATTTTTTTAATTAATTCAATTTTTATTTTAACGTAATTTGTAGACATAACTGATTTTATTCTGTCAGAATATTTTTTTTGTTAGAATGATGTTCTTTCAGAATTTTATTCTATTAGAATATTATTGAAAAATAACAAAAATTCTTGAATCTGAGGTTGAAAAATAACAACATTCTAATATATTTTTATATATCCGAACTTAAATACAAATTCTTACATATTCTTACATACTAAAAGTCATATACATTTTAATATAATTATACACATTCTAAAAGAATATCAACAAAAATGAATAAAATTCTTAAAAAATAACAACATTATTAAAATGTGAGTATGATCAAACTTTATTCATTCTTCAAGTTATTCATATTAGGTCTTTAACGCATTCTTCCAGCCATTCCTATCACAAATACAACAAAAATTAATAATTGTTAAAAACATGTTACTTACAATTAACTATCACTTTAAAATACATTCTGCCATAATACAAACATTCTAAAAGAATGGATTTATATAAATAAGTTCTGACAGAATACACACACATCCATTCACACCTCATACTCAACTTTCACATCATAATAGACTAATTTCTTCTAAAAAACAACACCAACTGGATTTTTTTATACATTACAAGAAAGAAAAAGTAAAAAACAAACACTAATGGTATCCTACTAAGAATTACAAGGTTAATAATGAATATATTCTTCAAAATCTTGATATATATTCTGGTAGAATACATAGAATATGGCAGAATACATGGGTGTTTTAGCAATATTCGCTTGGAAATTTCATCCTTACCATAGACACAACTGGTCAAATATTTCACAAGCATGTTGATTGTAAAAATTACTAGAAAGTATGTTTTAAATATGGAATTAGTCAATTATCGCATATCCAACCCACAGATCAAATCACAAGAAACAAATATAAATTTCCCAATACAAAATCAAGCAAATTAATAACACTTCAACATATAGTTCTTAACTTAATGATAAATCACTACATCAATAGTTCAGAAACCAAAGAGAACTTATGATACTTAGTGTATACTTCACAGTTTAATAGAAATTCTGGACAATACAAGAAATATGATAATGTAAATTCATGTCCTCAAAAATGGTTGGAATACAATTCCTATGAAAATTCAATAAAGATGATCAAGCAAAAAGTAAAACCAAATAAATAAATTGAAGGATTTTTTAATTGGAAGAAATCTACTTTGCAATGGGTTCCCAAATTGGACCAGATAGTTTATGCGTCTCTGTTTCTTTTTTGGGACACAATTTAAAAGATATTGAAAAGAGGGAGGCCATAGAGGGAAGACAAAAACAGGAGGAAGACGCTACTAGACTTGGCGATGTGAATTCAATTTTTTTTAGAAAAATAGTGTATCAATTAAAAATGTAGAAACAATATGAAATAAGGGTTTACCTTCATTTAAGAAGAACATGGTCGGCACATATATCTATCATTGGTAGAATTAAAACAAAGCCCTTTTCCGATGAAGATTGCTCTGACGAAGGTGTAGGTGGCGACGGCAGGAACATTGATTCTGAAACCAATACTTGCTTTCAATCAAAATCAAAATCACCACCAATGTCGTGGAAATCGATTTCACAGAGGGTGGCTCGGTGGAGTGTACAAATGAAACCCTATAGAGGGTAATGGTCGATGATTTTTTAGGCTGATCGTTTGAAGATAAAGAGGGTAGAAGACTAGGTTTTAGGAAGTTAACAAAATTATCATAATTAAATATGTAAAGATTACTATAATACCCTTAAATGATTTATTTCATGATTTATTATTTCCTCAATTCTCATTTGTGCATACATGCACACAATAGTTGCTACAAACATTTGAACCTAACTCTCTCTCTCTCTCTCTCTCTCTCTCTATATATATATATATATATATATATATATATATATATATATATATATATATATATATATATATATATATATATAATTACCGAAACGATGGTAACGCCAGACATGAATCAAACATAATCAATTACTAGTGCCTTGGTAACATTGTGACTTTCCTTGATCCAAGTGCGAGTCCTGTGCTTCTGGTAGTATAGGCCTCTACTACCTTTCACACCTATTCATACTTGTCCCAAGTATTGTCTCGTAATCCCCAAGTTCTTATTTCCTAAAATCAAAAAATGATTTAACACATACGAATGTATCCAAATAATCATAAAAATTTCCCTAGACTCTATTAGGACTACTTCTATGCGTATCTTCAATCATCAATTCTGGTTCAACTCGTTTGGTGGTGGAAATGCCAAACGATGGGATAACTTCATGGATTATACCAAAAGTTCTTTCTTTCTGCTAATCAAAATTGTACTTCTCTCGTACTAGACGTATTATTTATTAGACACATTCTAAAGGAAAGGTACCTTTCTTACGATATCTTCCGATAAGTGTCATTCACTATCGTAAGCCTCCTCGTTTCCACCATTTACTTAATTCGCTACGAGTTTCCACCATGACGTTATGTATACAGAAGCATGTGTTCAGCGTTTCGGGACGAGAATATAGATAGAGAAGCTTTAGACATATAATACTCCTTATTACTCTGAAAAGTTACATGCCAGTTCTAATACCATAATTAAACATTTATAAATCTGAACACATCAAGTTTCTAGATTTGGTCGGCAATAGACCATAGTGTTGATCAAACAGTAGCATCATAAAGCATATAAGGCATCTTATAGCACAAGTCATTTAGCACATATAATAAATTTAGGCATCTTTCCTAAAATAAGTTAGTGCTCGTGTCTATTTAGGCATACTTCCTAAATATAGCAGACACTCTTCTCAAAATCAACGCTTAGCGTTCAAAGTTTAAGCCTAGAAATTTCCTAAATTTTGTAGTTCGCTTAAACTAATGCTCTGATACCAACTGTGACATACCCAAATTCACGGTCATTTTAAAAATATTATTTATGCTTATTTGAAAATCGGAATATTCATTTTAAAGAATAATATTGCGGAATTTGTTCCCAGAAAACATGATAAATATATTATCAAAGAATTTCCGAAGAAATGTATTTTGTTTATATTAAAACTTTGGGATGTCATCATCAATATAGAAACATAAGCATAAATAGACCTTACAATCATTTACACTAGTGATCTACATCTCCATTAATCTCTCAGTGTAATGTAGCTTCGTATCGACACCTGTGATACAAATAAACTGAGTGCATAAGGTTGGGAAACCTAGCGAGTAGATATGGATTTTAGTCCCACAATTGTAACACCCCGACTTCCAGGTATTATATTTAATTAATTTACATTTATAATGTCAGAGCAACTCGACGACTTGGATACCCCAACTCACCAAGTAGAAGAGTTAATGGCCGCGTGATTTGTAGAGTCTAGTCGACGAGTTGGAGGACCCCAACTCGACGAGTAGGTGCTGAGTGAGAAAACCCTAATTTTCAGGGTTTGTGTCCTATTTGAAGGACCTTAAGCCTCCATTTCCGCCTCCCTTATCACCCTAACACTCTGTGAGAAACCCTAATCAAGCTATAACCTTATGTGAGAGAAAGAGAGGCTAATATTATGTAATTTAGTGCATTTTTGGAGGAAAGTTAAGGATCAAAAGGCTTGAAGACGAGAGGGAGCTTTTGGATCCGGTGTTCATTCATTCCTAGCTTCTGATTGAAGGTAAAAAGTCACCACCTTGCTCATTGTTTTGTTAGATCTCGTTTCTATGGAGTTTAGAGCCTTTTTCCATCCTTCTTTGAGTTCTAGAGTTTTTTGATCTTGCCATGGAGTTAAGACTTCAGATCTAGACCATATGTAGTCCCTTGAGCCCAAAGATTCAAGCTTAATCAATCTAGTGACATGCTTTTATGCTTTAAACCCCATATAGAGCTTATTATGGCATTTGGAGCCCTAGATGTCATGCATGGACGTAAAGCTTGCAGCTTTACGTGGTATTTCAGCCTTGGGAGTCTAGATCTAGAGTTTGGGACATTATTTATGCTTGGAATCGTCTGAATGAGAATTTGTCTAAAGGGACTCGATGAGTGCATGAGCCAACTCGACGAGTCAATTAAGGTTTCCCCCGATAGACTAGACGCGCTACAACTCGGCGAGTTGATGGGACAATTCGACGAGTTGAGTTGGATTTTCCTGATACTTCAGAGGAAGCGAAGGAACTCAATGAGTCGCATAGATGCACTCAACGAGTTTAGTCAACATGGACTGTTGACTTGAGCGTTGACTTTCGTTGACTTTTAGGGTTTGGTCAACTGTAGACCTTGGGCTTGGAGACCATGAAGGGGTAAAATGGTCTTTCACCCTTTTTGAGATTTAGTAGAGGAGTTAGCTTAGCATCTTGAAGTGTTTATTACAAATTGTTTAATAGAGATAATTATATTATGTAGGCGGAGTCTAGACTATTTGTGGAGTACTAGATCTACTCGCTTACTTCCGAGGTGAGTCTTCTCACTATACTTACCTGAGCGGTAATACTATGTGACCAGAGGGTCTTCTTTGAGTTATCGACCGAAAGATCCTACGTGCTTATACTGACTTATGTGATATTATGCATTTTGTCTTTGTGATATATGCTATATTGTTTTTGTGCTTTACTGAGTTAGGACCGGAGGGTCCAAATAGAGTTGTGAGACCGGAGGGTCTTCACTGAGATATAGGACTGGAGGGTCCAACCCGAGCTGTGAGACCAGAGGGTCCTCACTGAGACACATGACCGTAGTGTGACATCCCCATTTTCACGGCCAGAAAAGACCGATGTTGTTTATGCTTTATAAAAATCAGAGTACTTCATTTTATAAAAATGTTGCGGAATTTGTTCCCAGAAAACATGGCAAATACGTTATTAAAACATTTTCGAAGAAACGTATTTATTTCATTTTAAAACGTTTGGGATGTCATCGTTAATACAGAAACATAAGCATAAACAGAACTTACAATTATTTACACTAGTGATCTACATCTCTTTAAATCTCTCAGTGTAATGTCACTTCATATCAACACCTGTGATATAAATAAATTGAGTGGGTCAGGTTGGGAAACCTGGTGAGTACATAGGGTTTTCAACCCACAATAATATAATTATTATGTTTAAACAATCAAACAATCAACCCAATTACCCATCCCCATTATCTTCTTTATTCTTAAGGATCTACCCTAAGAATCAGCTATTTCTCATTCATTCATTCCTAAGGATCATCCTAAGGAAACAACATGAAGTCCATTGTTGCCAATGACACATTGGTCAAGCGCAGCTGCTAATATTGTCACTTAGGCTCAACTGCCAGAATTAGGACATTTTCTATGAGGCGCTTCTGCCGGTATTGACCTTTAAACACTACTGTCATGGTCATAAGGCTCCCTATTAGGCGCAGCTGCCGATACTATCCTTATAGCGCAGCTGCTAGGACGTTTACCGTAGATCTAAATCATCTACGGGTTGTGGCGCAGCTGCCAGTGCTCATCTATAGGGTACTAGGTCCACTGCTGCCAATGTATACCTATAGGGCACTAGGTCCGTACTACTAATGTTCCTCTATTTCAGCTTTTATCCATCATCATTCATCTACCCATGTTTTACCCAACATATTTTGTAGATATAAAATACTTTATACAGTTTACATCATTTAAAACATGTATAAAAATCTTTCACCAGCATAGACAGCAAGTATTCAGACAATATGCACACATAACACGTAAATTCACTATTTACGTTTCCCGGTATCGTGTCGGTTCCGTCGCGAAACTTCAACGGGTCATAACTTCTTCGTTATAACTCGGTTTTCGGCGTTCTTTATATGTACGAAAACCTTGTAACATACTCTACAACTTGGTTAAGATTATTTATTCTAAATAATCTTTTGTCGAAAATTCGTTTTCGACCCCTATTGCCTCTAATTTGACTAGCCCAGATTTGCGGGCGTTACACGTAGGGTCCACACCGAGCCGTGAGACCAGAGGGTCCTCATCGAGACGCATGAGATTGGAGGGTCCATGTCGAGTTATAGCCATGAGAGGCTTATTATTTATGTATGTGGTATTTTGGGGAACTCACTAAGCTTCCTGCTTACCGAGTTGTGTGTTATGTATTTCAGGTACTTCTCAGGATCGCCAGAAGGCGTCGACTTGATTGTACACTTTTTTTCGAGATTATGTTAAGGATTCTGGGATACTATCGGTTATTTTGTGGATTTGTGTTTGACATTTGAGACAATTGTGGTTTTGAGAAATGTGACATGAGTTTTTATGTGTTTTAAAAATGAAAATTTTATTTGAAAATTTACAGTGTTACAACAATGTTATATAATGTATATGTTTTAGAACTCACCACAATATATACAATTTCACCTCATATAATCAATTTTACCCCACCCCATCGATCCTCACGACGACACGATCTATACTCTCGGATCTAAAATTAACCTCTTTACCTAATCCTTACTCCCAGATCAGGTATGTCTAATCCATGCTCTCGGATCAAGAACTATGCCCATTCCATTCTCTCGGACTAGGGACAATTGACTATGTCTAATCCATGCTCTTTGATTAATGACAAATAACTATGTCGTCTCCATACTCTCGGACAAAGGAAAAATGACTATGTCTAATCCATGCTCTTGGGTCAATGATAAATTTTAAAGTTCGACCCCCCGTGTATATCTCACCTAAACTCATAAGGAGATACTACCCGGTATCCATCTCAATTAATTTAGGTTTGTTATGTATCCTGAATCATCAATTATTATCATATATGCTCTAAACACATATTTCAGGCAATAAAAAATATTTCACACACAACATATGTTTAATATTTTAATAAATACTTGTATTAAAATCATGTTCGTGAAAGGGACTAAGCATTCACTTGTTAAAGTGATGATTCCAAACTCGGGCAGCGCTTATCTTATAACAATTTTATTCTCCTTTGACGAAACCTAGTATTATTACCACTAGATTTTAGTCTAATATTTATTGTGACTATTTACGATTGATATTGGTTTATAAATGTTAAACAATACTTTTCAACTACTATGTACAGACAGGGGTCATACACGAAACACTGGAGGGCAGGACTATTGTGGCATTTAAGCACTTCTGAATTCCAACAACCGTATGCGGCCCTTCAAATAAGATTTCTCATGTTGCGAGAAGTTAAAAGGTATTATAATAACACTTTTTATAATTTATACTTAGCACATATATTGCTTATAGGTTCATAATAATGATAATGAACTTAAATATAAGTTATACTTAAAGAAGGGTAAGCATAACTCACTTACAAAGGGGTTTGGCTAGGAACCGGGCTCTACGGGGGAAGAACTTCCAAGCCGAAAGCTCTTCTTCTTGGAGCTTTCTAGCGCTTCGGGACTCGCCTCTAACACTTTGGAAGTGCTAGGGAAGGGGAAGGATAGGTTTCGAGTATTAAGAGGGAGAAATAAGGGTTAAGGTGTGAAGAAAATGGATGATTTGTGCCTCTATTTATAGGCTATCTGAGGGTGATTCATGTCGTGAAACTTACATTCACATCGTGAACTTGCGTGGGCACCAAGGCTTCGCTTGCTGCTGACATGTGGTGCTAGACGTAAATAAAACAACCGCTCTTAAAAAATTCATAACTTTTGCATACGAGTTCCATTTTTAATTTTCTTTATATCCACATATAGGTATTGACAAGATCTACAACTTTCCTTTTGAACCCATTTGATAATTCTTGCCGGATTTTTAAAATAATAGTCTGAGAAGATTAAGCTGTTAATGACCGTGTAAAATTCATTACTTCTACATACGGACTCCATTGTCGACTGTCTTTTTATTGTTTAACTCCTATTAATGATATCTTCAATTCTCATTTAGATCATTTTTGCTAAAAATTGACCGATCTAAAATTCGATTTCTGAGTTGTATACAACTATGCCAAATCTTAGAAAAATCATAACTTCCTCATACGAAGTCAGATTTTGACGTTCTTTTTATGTGCGTGCTCGGTTTAACATAACTATGACTTTCGTTTAGATCGCTAAGTCCAAAACATATTTTATCGCAAACTTACTTTTTACGTCACACAGCGTCATGTCGGTTTTGTCGCAAAACTTTGTCGGGTCATAACTTCTTCGTTATATGTTGGATTTCAACGTTCTTTATACGTACAGAACCCTTGTTGCATATACTATAAATTGGTTAAGAGTATTCATTCTAAATAATCTTCTATCAAAAAGTCAGTTTTGAAGCTTATTATCTCTAAATTGACTAGCCCGAATCTACGAGTGTTATATATATATATATATATATATATATATATATATATATATATATATATATATATATATAATATTCCTATAGTTACCATCCCCGAACTTTGTAAAATGTCACTTTGACCTCTCATCGCATTGAACTTTGTGTATAGTTGTTGTATGTTTACTAAATACTATGTATATGTTTTACACATGCAAATCATCATTTGTCAAATATATTATCATTGTCACAGCATGCAATCAGTGAACACATCGTTCATAAGTAAGATCTTATTTTCAAACTTAATATCATATGTTTTGTTGCGGAGTTGTGATTTTAGTGGTCATTTGGTATGATTGGAATTTATTCAAGTGTCAAATGAGATTTCGACTATGATATAACAAAATGCACATGATTTATATTGCACACTTGTATAATTCTATTTTGATCATAAACATGAAGAATGGCGTGGGTCTAGGTGCAAAGCCCCTTGTAGGGGCACAGTTGACGATCAACAAGCGGGGTCAAGGGGTAGCGAAATGAAACCTAAATAGATTTTGGACTACAAGTATAATGGAAAACATGTTCATAAGTTGCATATCAACATAATGAGATGAAATTTGACTAAGGAAAATTTTACCAAAGTTAACCTTTCAAGCCCCTTTGGAGCTTTCCTCTCAAAACAACCTCTAGATATTTTCAAACCTCTAAACATTTTCAACTTATGAAGTTGGTTTTCTGAACATTTGTAGTTAGTTTTCCTTTAAAACTTCTAAAGTTGGTTTATTTTCTAAATTTATTACCAAGCAAGGCACCTCTAGAGCATTCCAAATATGATATTTTCCCCTCGAACATGCAAGATATGACTCGTTCGATCCTAATTGTCCTATAAATAGTTGTAACTTCCAAAATAAACCATAATTTTCCTCATCAATAGTCATCTTATGGGTACTTTAGGTATATATATATATATATATATATATATATATATATATATATATATATATACCAATTATATACCTAATTTTTGGTCTCCTAAGACTTTAACCATTCTTTATACTATTTAAGTATGTTACTTCATTTTTTGAGCCTAAGAACTCAAAGTGTCATATTGTGGATTTCTTGCATTGAAGTTTAGCAAGCTTAGACAAATGGCTAAGTTATCGCTTAATACAAAAACTTTACAATGCTCATAATAATTTGCATGGATATTGATCATCATAATGCCCCTTTTCCTCATTCTGTTTCTAATATAATTTATATTTTTCATATTTGTTCTAGATCAATTGGTGGAAAGAGCTCATGGGTAACATTTATGATAGTTGAACGACCATTAGTCATGCATTTATGATTCTATTATTTTTAAAGGATGTTTTTGGATACCTTCGTAATAATTGAATATTTCACCAACATAGACTTGTACTAAGCCCCCGATAAACATTTCAAATACTTGTATAATAGACTAATACTTGTGTGTTTTTAAGCATCTAACTAAGTTTCTTTCTTGTTTCTGTATATTTTTTTATTTAGAGACTTTTACCAATATTGCATGTAAATTCTTGGATTAGTGATAAATTTTGACGAAAACTTACAAGAGCAATTAAAATTATTTTTTACTGGGTGCTAGTATTTCCTCCAAAATAATGATTTCATCAAATTTTGATGACTTGACCTACATGTTGAAGTCTTCCATGAAGAAAATGATTTCATCAACATAATATGAAAAGATACTGACCATGCACCTTTAGAATATGGTTGGACTATTGTAAAGCCCAAAAGGCATTCCCTAATATGCAAACATGTTGAAGATGTATGTAAGTGTGGTATATTCTTGATATTTTGGTTCTATGGGTACTTGATAAAAACCAGAATACCCATCTAAGCAACACTATTGAGTTTTTTCTTTTAGTCTTTCTAATATTTCGTCGATAAAGGGTATTGGGAAAGGATCTTTTCAAGTTGATTCATTGAGTCTCCTATAATCAGTACAAACTATCCACTTATTTTGAACATGGGTAGATACTAGTTCACCTTGCTCATTCCCAAGCACAACAATACCTATTTTTTAGGCATTACTTGCATGGGGTTAACATATTTGCTATTAGAGATAGGTAGATCATACATGCACTCAACAACTTTAAATATCTTTTTTTACTACCTCTATCATCAAAGAGTTTAATCTCCTTTGAGTTTCTTATGTATTCTTATATTCATCTTCCATAATAATTTTATCCATGTGAATTGAGGGACTTATACCTTTGATATAAGCTATTGTCCACCTACTGACCTATTTTAAGTATCTTAATATAATGACTAACTTTTGTATAGGTTAGACCAAAAAACGTAAAACAATATACCAAAAAGACAATAAAAATGTTTAACATTTGCTTTGTGTACTAATGTAGGTGTGAAGTGCCAGAGCAGAACAATGGACAAAATTTAGAAGGAAACAATAAACATGAGAATAACCAAAATTACTTAATTTGCAAGTAATAGTTTGGAACAAGAAGAAAAATGAATGTAAAAAAATAAGAAACCTTATACTACTTATACTAAATAGATTGGAATCCTAATCCAATACAAAAACCTAATAACATGGTAAGTTTCCTAAAATGCCCTTGGACTTAAAATAATCCAATATTTTGAGTTACTCAAAAAATTTCCATCCTAATTTAGAATCTTGTACCATCTTCAATCCTAGCATCTTTCTCATCTTGAATTTTCCCTTTTCTTTTTTCAAAATGTCATTAGTTATCCAACAAATTAGTTCTCTAAACACCTCTTTTACAAACATATATTATACCACCCAATTGTGATAAATACTCATTTGATCTATCTAAGATTTCTTGTCTTCTAATGGAAACATTATCCAACCTCTCACGAATATGATCAACATCAGTTTTCTTTACTTTACATATTTCTCCATAATGAATTCCTTTAATAATGACAGTATCTACATATGTCGTGTCTTCATTGGGCAGTTCCTCCACCCCTACATACTTAGTACCAACTTCTACCTAATCATCAACCTTAAGATGAACTATAAATGGGATTTAGACTTTTTCAGAATTTTTATTCCAGACTTAATCCCTTTTTTTCATATATTATTTTAAAAATATTTCCATCTGAATTTTTAGGTTTCTTATGGTTGACCTTACTTGATGATTCAACCATGAAGCTCTTGTCTATGTCTAGGTTTGGGGTTTCTCGAGTTTTCTTTCCTTCCAAACATCCTCCATATAAGTTTGTGGTTCTTTTAATTTTTGGCTACCCATATACTAATCCTTTTTAGGAGATTTGATTTAGTATAGTTAGGCATATTTGTGAATGTGATTTCCATGTTGGTTATTTAATTCATTAAGAATTGTGGTTCGAGTTCATTCAAAGCAATTTTGTATAAACGATTTTTGGACTATTTTACCTTTTATCAACATATTGTATCTTTTGACATGCATCCATTATAACAATCCACTATATAATGATTTGATCACCATGTGTGCTAGTTGGACCAGGCTAATAATGTTACTAAATATCTTTGGTATTTAGTATATGTTCTGAAGTAGATAATTCTCACCATTTTTGTGAATGAAAAAATTGATCGTTTTCTTTCACTGATGACCTTGGAACCATCTCTAAACTTTACATAACCCCAGATTTCTTGATTGAGATTTCTATACATAGTATTATCAGTGGTCATGTGATTAATTATGGAATTTCTAGGTTACAAAACATTATACATACGGTATTTTACATTACTCTTAAGGGTACATGCAACCTAAAGGATCCATATCGTTTACAAGCACCAGCAACATATTTGTGAAACTAAACTAAGACCCTACGATATAATTGAAATTCTTAGAATGGAATACATACATTTTTGTTATAATAATATATAACACTTTAGAATCCTCATATCTACTTCAAAAATATAGCACCAAAAGTATGGCCGCCTCTAATGACTCACACCCAAAATCGTAGAAACCTTAGAATGAAGAGAGAGGAGAAAGGAGGAAAATTTCAGCTATAAGCCTCGTGGAAAGAGTATGAATGAAATTTTCACTCCTTAGGGTCCTATTTATATTGTAGGTGGTACAAGGAAAACCCTAGATTTAGAGAATAAAATGATAGTATTTTATCAATTCAAATATGGTAATCCTTATCAGTTTTTCAAGCCTTCTAGATGCCTCCAAAATCCTAGTAAAATCGTTCACCACCCTAAGAGATTTCTAGAATTGTTTTTGTAACACCCCAAAAATATCGAGTAAAAATTTCATTTTGAATAAGTCAAACCCATTCATTGATTATCCCAAAAGACAGTCATAATAAAAGTATTCTGAAAACATCATAGTAAAATCATAAATAGTCAATGCTGAATAAATCTCCAAGGGATGCAATACGATCAAGTCGGGCCCTTCCTATTGAAACCAGTAGTACCTGAAAACATTTTAAACATAAACCGTAAGCACAAATTTTAGTGAGTTCCCAACATACCCCATACTAAACATACATAACAACTTGAAATTAAATTTGGTCTAATTCACCCCCTTCGGTATCTTTCAACCGGTACTACGTCTATTCACCCCTTTGGTATCTTTCAATCGGTGTTGGGTTTCCTTATATGATAATTATTGCGGAAACCCTAGCCTCCACCCTCATTTTCGAAATTTGTAGGGTTTCCTTATATGATAATTATTGCTTTTAACTGTTTAAAATAGAATAATTAAAACTAGATAACCCATATCCCTAGATTTTCAAATATACATATGGAAAGCGATTAGGATTAAATTTCAATTATTTGATTAATAGTTAATGGTAAATAATTATTTAATCCTCATAAGATTTAAATTAATTTAATTAATTTTTAATTAAAAGAAAAAGATTAAATCTTAATTGCTTTATTTTAAATTAAGTTAAATTATTTTTTAATTTCAAAAATATAAATTAAACCTAGTATTTTAGAAAAAATTTAAAATACACCTTATATATATATATATATATATATATATATATATATATATATATATATATATATATATATATATATATATCATTAAATGTTAATTACTGTATGTATAAGACTAAGTTAGTCAGATCGCTAGTATGCGTTATTCACGAAGCTGAACTATAAGGGGGGTTTAAGGAAACTGCCTATAAAATGGTAGTTGAATAGGTATCCACTCTCACCCATCGCTTCTTTGTTTGGTGTAGGATCATTAGCAGAACGGATCTAACTTCATTAAAAGTATAATGCTATTAAAATACTAGAAGTCTTTTATAAAAACCGACTCTAGTTACTTTAGGGAAAATTTGAAACGTATGTTAATCTATTAAATTACACATTATGTCTTATATGTCGTTAGTGGGGCATGTGTGGTTAACGACCACACTAATAGGCACTATAAAGAGTAGTAATGGGCATCTCGAGAATTATCATTGTTCATGGCGCACGTACGGTTAACCGACATATTAATTGGAGATGATAAATGACATCAAGAGTGCCAAGCATATTTGTATAGTTATTCACATCTTGTTTATGATCCTCGGTATGTCAATCACAAATAGAAGAACATAATCTGAGATTAAAAATGCCATTGATAGATTTAATGAATATAAAAAGATCTAGGAATTTCATTTTGATTGAAATTGGTAAGTTGCTCTTACCTACCTTTATAAAATGTATAATTAGATTACGACATCCCTCTTCTAGATTGTGAATTGCATAGTTGGGTCCTAGTCTCAAATATTTATTATGGGTTCAATATTAAGGATTATTTTATCATCTAAATAAAACTACAGTTTTCTCTATAGATGCCTACTCCTAGTGATGCTTCTGCACCATCATCGTCTACCCACAAATCGGGTAGGTTTCTCCCTACTCTCAATCGTGTCCAAGGTGATAGTTGATGGAACAAACTATAAAGATTGGATGCATAACATAAATATGGATCTTCAATTCGAGGGAAAAGAGTATGTCCTTGAAAAGGAACTTATTGAAACCAATGAAGCCACTGCTACTCTAGAACAACTAGACTCCTACAAGAAACACTACGACGATGCAACAAAAAATGTTTGCATCATGGTCACTATTATGGTCCCCGAATTCCAGAGCTTCTATGAAGACTATTAGCCATATGAGTTGAACAATGACCTTGTGTAAAAGTACCACGAGAGAGCTCGTCAAGAGAAATATGAAGTGGTTAAAGCTCTCATGACTTGCAAAATGAAAGAAGAAGAGTCTGTGTGCAACCATGTACATATAATGCAAAGGTATGTGGAACACCTTGTTAGGCTCAATGTGCATTTCGACAAGGAGTTGGCCACTGACATGGTCTTGAACTCCTTGCCAAGTGTGTATTATAGTGGGTATTATAGTGTGTACGGTAGTAGTAGTAACAAGTAGTAGTGACCTTAACTATACATATTATAGTTAATTTAGTGTGTATAGTTCTTTGTAATTAAGTAGTGAAGGAATCGAATGAAATGAAAAAGCTCGTATCCAACACTAATATACATGATATATAACTAAGAAATCAACGACAGTCGAACGGATAACAACTACCCTAAGCCCACAATCAAACAAGAACAGGAAATAAGGTGAGTTATCGGTTCTAAGTCCTTCAAGTCTTACTTATATAAATATATTAGTGTGGTTACATTTTAAAAGAAAACTTATTTAATAAAATCTTATACTAAGGAAACATTTAGAAAATAGTTTATTAATCCAAAGTAGTTTTGAAAACGCATAGTTCTTTTATAAGGCATAGTGGTAAATCACATGTGATTTGATCTACGAATAGTGAATCACATGTGATTAACTTTCATAAACATGAATATTTGACTTGTATCCCCCCCCTAAAACATATAAAAACATTTGAAAAGTTCATTGAAGGGGTATGAACTCACAGTTTATCGTAGGGCTCGAGTGTCAACGGATGCCCTGAATGCCAATGGTCCCTATAAATCATGTGATGACACATAATTGGGTTAGAACTAGGGTGTTTCATGCTTAATCATGATGGAAAAACATCCTTAGGGCTCGACATTACTGAGTACTAGTGTCTCATGATCTATACTTAATGATTCATGCAAGTTTAGGGCCAAAAGTGGACATTTGAGTGAGTGCATGGCCTTGAAATTGAGTGTGCGGCTGAGGTGTGTGACCAGAAGGGTGTGTGAGGCTGCATATAAGTGTGTGCGGCCGTACACAGGAGTGTGCGGCCGTACACTCCTCTTGTGAGTCCTTGTGAAGTGTTTGCTCTTCACACAAGAAGATTTGAATGTGTGCTGCCCCCCCCCCCCTCATGAAGGTGTGCGACCGTACACCTTCAAGAGACTATGAATATGATGAACATGATGAGTTTTAAAGCTTGGGATTCAAGTGCTTACCACTAATAAGCTTGAAAATGAACTAGATCACAAATATGAGGCCTTTAAGGTGTTCTTAGTTGAAGATTGTAGAGAGAGAGAAAGTAGAGAGAGGTTAAGGAGCATCCAAACGAATGAAAGAAGAGGGTATTCATCTATATATATGTTTGGGTGTGAGGCTAGAGGGTGTGCGGTTGGGTGTGCGGCCGCACACATGGGTGTGTGGCCGTACACACAAAAGTGTGGCCGCACACACCTCTTTTGGTGTGTTTAATCTAATTTCATAATGCAAAACACTTTCCAACACCTCCTGAGACCCATAACTAGACTATATTATGTCCAATACACGCATTTGGAACCACAAGATTTACAAAGGATGAAGAATTCAAGATTTTAAGACAATACACGGACCAATTACATAGGATGAAAGTTTCGGGTTGTCACATTATCCCCTCGTTAGAGGGAATTTTGTCCCGAAATTTAGAATTCCTACAGAGGGTAATTACCGAACTACAATGCAAAAAGATGGGGATATTTGAGTTTCATTTGATCCTCGTGCTCCCAAGTGAATTCCGGTCCCCACTTGGCGTTCCACCGAACCTTAACAATTGGGATGCGGCTTTGCTTCGTTCGTTTTACTTCCCGATCCATAATCTCTGCAGGCTTTTCCACGAAGTTGAGGCTCTCATTGACCTCGATCTCGTCAAGCGGAATGACTAGAGTCTCGTCGGACAGGCATTTTTTCAAGTTTGAGACGTGGAAGGTAGGATGTATGTTACCTAGCTCGTGGGGTAGGTTGAGTTTGTAAGCCACAGGGCCAATTCTAGCAAGAATCTCGAATGGCCCTATGTACCTTGGGTTCAGCTTTCCACGTTTTCTGAAGCGTATCGTGCCCTTCCAGGGCGAGACCTTCAAAAGGACTCGGTCTCCTACCTGAAACTCCAAGGGTTTTCTTCGTTTGTCCGCATAGCTTTTCTGTCGATCCTTAGCGGCTTTTAATCGTTCACAAATCTGTACAATCTTCTCGGTCGTTTCTCGAATGATCTCCGAACCAGTGAGAGTGCTGTCAGGAACTCGTCCCTTAGCCAACTGAGTGTCACCCACCTCAGCCCAGCACAGAGGGGATCTGTACTTTCGGCCGTAGAGGGCTTCGAATGGAGCTGCCTTAATGCTCGTATGATAACTATTATTGTAGGAAAATTCTACCAGAGGTAAGTGTGTATCCCATGATTTACCGAATTCGATCACACAAGCTCGCAGCATGTCTTCTAAAGTTTGAATCGTTCTCTCACTTTGCCCGTCAGTCTGCGGATGGTAGGCCGTACTCATATCCAGCCTCGTCCCTAGTGCTTTTGTAGTGATTGCCAAAATCTCGATGTAAACCTACTATCTCTATCTGAGATAATAGATATAGGGACGCCATGCAGACGTACTATTTCCTTAAGGTATGTTCTTGTGAGCTTCTCCATCTTGTCCGTTTCCCTGATGGGTAGGAAGTGTGCGGACTTGGTCAATCTGTCGACGATGACCCAAATGGTATCCAACCCACCCGTTGTCTTGGGCAGCTTGGTTACAAAATCCATTGTGATCCGTTCCCACTTCCATTCCGGTATCTCCGGTTGTTGGAGGAGACCTGATGGCTTTTGGTATTCGACCTTGACCTTCACGCAAGTAAGGCACTTACTCACGAAGGTAGCTATCTCAGCTTTCATGTTAGCCCACCAGTATAGCTTTTTGAGATCCAGATACATCTTATCCGAACCTGGGTGGACGGAGTATCGAGTGTTGTGAGCTTCCTTCATGACTAAATCTCTGAAACCTCCGTGGCGTGGAGTCCAGATTCGGTCCATGAGATAGTAGGCTCTGTCACTCTTGACTTCCAAAATCTTAACCATTCCGCATAGGGATTCTCCTGTCATGTTCTCAGGTTTTAAGGCTTCAAACTGAGCCTCCTTGATCTGTGCGGATAGGTGCGAATGGATAGTCATTGTTAACGACTTGGTTCTTCGAACAGAATACTCTTTTCTACTTAGGGCGTCGGCTACCACGTTGGCCTTCCCTGGGTGATATCGAATTTCGCTGTCGTAATCGTTGAGTAGCTCGACCCAACGACGTTGTCTCATGTTGAGCTCTTTCTGGTTCAGTATGTGTTGGAGGCTTTTATGATCAGTATATACTATGCTCTTCGTTCCATACAAGTAGTGCCTCCAGATTTTTAGCGCGAAGACGACCGCTCCTAACTCAAGGTCGTGAGTAGTGTAGTTCACCTCGTGTGTCTTTAGCTGTCTTGAGGCATAAGCGATGACTTTACCCCGTTGCATCAAGACGCAGCCGAGTCCCTGATTCGATGCATCGCAGTACACCACGAAGTCTTCTGTTCCTTCGGGAAGGGACAATACTGGTGCGGTGCATAGGGCTCGCTTCAGGGTCTGGAATGTCTTCTCCTGTTTCTCTTCCCAGTCGAATGATACGCCCTTCTGTGTCAACATAGTGAGAGGCTTCGCAATCCGAGAGAAGTTTTGGATGAATCTGCGGTAGTAGCCAGCAAGGCCTAGAAATTGACGAATTTCTGTAGGCGTCTTCGGTGTTGACCAGTTCTCAATAGCTTTAATTTTGGAGGGATCCACGTGGATTCCTTCTTCACTAACCACGTGCCCTAAGAATTCAACTCTTCGGATCCAAAATTCACACTTAGAGAACTTCTCATATAACTTCTCTGATCGCAGTGTTTCCAGGACTCGTCGCAGGTGATCCTTATGTTCTTCCTCACTCCGAGAGTAGATGAGTATATCATCAATAAAGACGATGACGAATTGATATAGATACGGACGACATACCCTATTCATTAAGTCCATGAATACTGCGGGAGCGTTGGTCAGTCCAAAGGGCATCACTACGAACTCAAAGTGCCCGTATCGGGTTCGGAAAGCTGTTTTCGGAACATCTTCCTCAAGTACTCGTAACTGGTGATATCCGGACCTAAGATCAATCTTGGAGAAGTAACTTGCTCCTTGTAATTGGTCGAACAGGTCGTCGATACGAGGGAGAGGGTAGCGATTTTTGACCGTGAGTTTATTGAGTTCCCTATAATCGATGCACATACGGAACGATCCGTCCTTCTTCCTAACGAACAATACCGGAGCTCCCCAAGGTGAGAAACTCGGTCTTATAAAGCCCTTACTGAGCAGCTCCTTAAGTTGACCGGATAGTTCTTGCATCTCAGCAGGTGCTAACCGATAGGGAGACTTTGCTACGGGGGTAGCTCCTGGAACTAGGTCGATTCTGAACTCAACCTGACGTTTGGGAGGTAGACCTGGAAGGTCCTCCGGAAAAACATCGGGGAAATCGCATACAACAGGGATGTCCTTCGAATCCTTCGCTTTCTGGCTAGTGTCGACAACGTGGGCAAGAAAGATGTGATATTCCTTACGCAAGTATTTCTGAGCCTGAATACTGGAGATGATACGAAGGCTCATACCGGGTTTATCTCCATAGATCAACAGAGTTTCGTGGTTCGTAAGATTTAAGCGAATGGCTTTGTCGTAGCATAGGATATCAGCACAATGAAGACTCAACCAGTCCATACCCACAATGACATCGAAACTCTTGATAGAGACTGGTATGAGATCGATTGGAAATGAGTGATCGTCTAATGTGAGGGTACAGCCTATGTAGATTTCGTTAGAGCTTTCGGTCTTCCCGTTAGCCATTTCTACAACGAATGTTTCTTTTAGTGGTTGAGGGGATTGTTTGAGTAAGTGTTTAAAGTTTTGATTTATGAAGCTTCTTTCTGCACCACTATCGAATAAGACACAGGCATAAGAGTTGTTGAGAAGAAACGTACCCGTGACTACTGTGGGATCTGCTACTGCTTCATTGTGACCAATGGCGAGTAGTCTACCTGTTCCCCCAGCATTCGCAGCCTTCGGGCAGTTCTTCTTGAAATGACCAGCTTCACCACAGCCATAACACGTCAGGGTCACTCCCGAACTGGAAACTTGCGAGATAGGTTTGGGAGGGGCCTTGCAGAATCGCACAGTATGGCCCTTCCGACCGCAATTGGAACACTGCAATTCACAGCAGGGACCGTTGTGGTGGAAAGGGCACTTGGGACACTTGGGCAGATTCCCACTATAAGCTTTTGGTGGTGCAGGAGTGGCTGGAGTAGTGGCAGCATGAACCGCCACGATTTGCTGGTCCTTGGAGGAGGTTTGAGTTTTCTTGCCTTTCTTTTTATCCCATCGCTTCCTCTTTCTGTCAGATGAATCAGGTGGTGCAGTGGTAGTTGTGGTTGTTGTTGCTGGAGTGGAAGAGACTTCATGGTTTATCAGACTCTGGGCCAATTCCTTGGCACTGTCGAAGGTGGTAGGGCGTGAGGCTAGAACATTTCCTCGATACAGGGGCATTAGACCCCAGATGTACCGTTCGATCTTTTTGCTTTCGGATGGGATCATGTTGGGACACATAGCCGCCAAGTCACAGAACCTGGCCGTGTAAGTTGTTATGTCAGTCCCTTCCATCTTGAGGTTCCAGAGTTCCTCCTCAAGTTTCTGAATTTCGCCCCTAGGACAATACTCTCTCCTTATGAGATCCTTCAGAGTGTCCCAGCCCATAGCATTTGCTATGACCAAGGAGAGTACACTGACATGGCCGTTCCACCATGTCAAAGCCCTGTTAGTGAGGGTGGCAGTAGCGAACTTGATTTTGCTCTCTTCGGGGCAAGAGCACATTTCGAATACAGCTTCGGTTCTCTCGAACCATTGGGATAATGCCAGAATTCCTCCAGTACCATCGAAGAAGGTAGGTTTACAGTTCATGAAGTCCTTATAAGTGCATCCCTGCACTCTTTGATGGACTTCAGCAAATCTAGAGTTACCACCGCTCGCATCACCAGAGTTCATTTGAGCCATGGCTGCCGTTACAGCCGCAGTCACATCCGTTTGGAACAGCACTGGGTCAAACTGTGGAGGAGGAGGTGGTGGAGGAGGGATTTGAGTTGCTGGTCTTCCTCTACTTGGACGCTTTCGTGGAGGCATCTTTTACTGGAAGATCACAGGAATGATAGCAATAGTAAGAGTCTATTGCTAATATGAATAGAGTGTTTCATGGATTAATTCAACATAATCCAAAAATTAGAGTGAGAGTCATAGTAATAGGATTGTTAGCTGCCAATATACTAGTATTGATGGTATAATACAAGTTCAGGAAAAATTGACCTAACAGAAGGTCTTACATCAAACCATAGGGAAAAATGTTGGCAGTTTAGAGGTCTAGTTAAGGTACTTTTAGGCTAGGAATGTTTATAGAAAAGAGATCTACGAAACCTAGAGGGGAAAGGCTAGTCCTTTAAACAAAAGAGTGAGGTACTAGACGTCTTCTACTGGCGACGGTTACTTGTTGGGCGAACCCTCAGATCCGTTATCTGACGCATAACTTCTTGAAGGTGTCGTTCATGAGTCCTTTGACGTGCTCGGAGTTCCCTAACTTCGGCTCGGGATGCAGCCAGCTGATGCTGCAGAGCCTCGTTGGTCCTCCTTGTCCTGTCCATGGCTTCTTCGAGTTGGCGGATGCGAACCGTGTTAAGATTTGAGTTGGCATCCACTTCTACAACTCGACCAATGGTTGCTTGACCCTGCTCGACATTCCTGGCAATCCTTCGGATCATGATGGGCAGAACCTGATCCGCTGATCCTCCTTCGCTTATGTTGTAGAAGCTTCGGTCTCCATTGTAAGGTAAAGGTTGGCCCTGCTCCTCGCTCCATCGGTGCAAGGATATGGCCCACATAGGAGTGGGACCCTGAAATGTCGGACGGGGGTTGGGGTTTGGAGCTTCAGGAGGTTGGTTGTTAACTTCTGGTTCGGAGCTGGAACTATCCGAGAAGCCTTCAGCATGTTGATCATCCAAAGGGATCGGGTGATCATCATCTGACTCCTCATCGAGCCATCCTCCATTGCCCTGGTTTGGATAGTACGGGTCGCCGGGTAGGTGGAAACCAGCCATGCTATCTATGCGAGAAAGGGGGATAGAAAGGTTAACAGACGTACTACTCTCAGATACTTATAAGATGAATCATTACTAGTCGACCCAATACTTGCGTAGTGCATACCAATTACATGCAACCGAAGCAAGATAGTCCTTCGAATAAGCAACCCTAACTCCAGATCCCCAATCAAACAAGAACAGGAAATGAAGCAAAGGCTACAGATTCTGAGTCTATAGCGCCCTAGTCACATGTAACCGTGGTGTATCCACTTAGCAACTACTGTCCTACCAGTAACGACCCTTTTAGTTATCACATATGTATGTTTTAGAGATACAGAATACTCCTATAGTATTCTTAGGGTAACGTTATTGTGGTAGTGTTGGTAAGTTTTAGACTTGTTGCAACACCACAACTAAGCTTAGGCACATGCTAGTCACTCCCAGGAAAACGTAGTTGATCAGGCTACATTCCCCCAAATGTGACTATATGTCTCTAAACCCAATTTGTGTTGTCCAACAATCTTAATACCTTTGTTCTGTTCTAGCGTGATACTGACTCATGTATTTTATAGAGATGTGTGTGTATATATACTTAGTTAAATCTTTTAAATACTTAACAGTATATATTATTGGTCAGAGTGTTTTAGTCCCGAAGTGTTTATAGTTCGTATATCTTTTATAGGTTGATATACTTGATTCACTATAAACAATGCTCTGATACCAATCTGTCACACCCCAAAACCGATAACGGCGGAATACGTTTCGGGGTGGGGGACGTCATGCACAGTATCATCACAATTGTATAATAGTAAAAACAAGAAACATGCAACCATTCCATTTACATAGTGAGTTTAATTACAAGTGTGTTCTGTAAAGTTCAACAAACACCAAAAGTATACAAAAAAATAAGAGATGGATCTTGTATGCTCCACCTTCTCTAAAATGTTGCACCTGTACCTGTCTATCTTTGACCTGAGGATACAAGTTATTTTGAAAATGAGTATCAGCATAAGGCTGGTGAGTTCATAAGATTTTAGTGTGGGTTCTAGTATAACATGCATTAGTACCGATAGTGTGAAAAGTTACTATTTACATTTGTCCGTAATAGAAAACTCTAGAAAATCCTATATTTTCTAGAAAATGCATCTATTAGTGATAGATACTTGTTTTACTTCGGGATGTTAATGTAGACTTTAGTTTAGTACTTTAGTGAGGATATAGTGTGTTCCTTGTAAGTGACTGATAGTGAGAGTCATAGCGAACCCCATGACCTTCCCGGTCATGCATAGTGTAGTGAAGTAGTGGCATCCCTGGGCCTGCACGGCTCGGACTGAAACTGACAGTCGGGATGTAATAGTGTCTGCCCCGTATAGATCTATACATGTAGCGTCGTCTTCCCTCCGGAAAACTCTGGGCATAGTATGTAGCGAATAGCGTATCTCGTAGTGATTTAGTGCGTTAACTCCTGATTAGTGCTTCCTCTTGTATTATAGTGTAGTAGTCTTTTGCATAGTTCGTAGCGAGTTCCCTTATTAGTGTATCGTCTCGTAATAGTGTGTATTATAGTGGGTATTATAGTGTGTACAGTAGTAGTAGTAACAAGTAGTAGTGACCTTAACTATACATATTATAGTTAATTTAGTGTGTATAGTTCTTTGTAATTAAGTAGTGAAGGCATCGAATGAAATGAAAAAGCTCGTATCCAACACTAATATACATGATATATAACTAAGAAATCAACTACAGTCGAACGGATAACAACTACCCTAAGCCCACAATCAAACATGAACAGGAAATAAGGTGAGTTATCGGTTCTAAGTCCTTCAAGTCTTACTTATATAAATATATTAGTGTGGTTACATTTTAAAAGAAAACTTATTTAATAAAATCTTATACTAAGGAAACATTTAGAAAATAGTTTATTAATCCAAAGTAGTTTTGAAAACGCATAGTTCTTTTATAAGGCATAGTGGTAAATCACATGTGATTTGATCTACGAATAGTGAATCACATGTGATTAACTTTCATAAACATGAATATTTGACTTGTATCCCCCCTAAAACATATAAAAACATTTGAAAAGTTCATTGAAGGGGTATGAACTCACAGTTTATCGTAGGGCTCGAGTGTCAACGGATGCCCTGAATGCCAATGGTCCCTATAAATCATGTGATGACACATAATTGGGTTAGAACTAGGGTGTTTCATGCTTAATCATGATGGAAAAACATCCTTAGGGCTCGACATTACTGAGTACTAGTGTCTCATGATCTATACTTAATGATTCATGCAAGTTTAGGGCCAAAAGTGGACATTTGAGTGAGTGCATGGCCTTGAAATTGAGTGTGCGGCTGACGTGTGCGGCCAGAAGGGTGTGTGAGGCTGCACACAAGTGTGTGCGGCCGTTCAGAGTGTGTGTGCGGCCGTACACAGGAGTGTGCGGCCGTACACTCCTCTTGTGAGTCCATGTGAAGTGTTTGCTCTTCACACAAGAAGATTTGAATGTGTGCTGCCCCCCCCCCCCCTCATGAAGGTGTGCGGTCGTACACCTTCAAGAGACTATGAATATGATGAACATGATAAGTTTTAAAGCTTGGGATTCAAGTGTTTACCACTAATAAGCTTGAAGATGAACTAGATCACAAATATGAGGCCTTCAAGGTGTTCTTGGTTGAAGATTGTAGAGAGAGAAAGTAGAGAAAAGGTAAGGAGCATCCAAACGAATGAAAGAAGAGGGTATTCATCTATATATATATATATATATATATATATATATATATATGTATGGGTGTGAGGCTAGAGGGTGTGAGGTTGGGTGTGCGGCCGCACACATGGGTGTATGACCGTACACACAAAAGTGTGGCCGCACACACCTCTTTTGGTGTGTTTAATCTAATTTCATAATGCAAAACACTTTCCAACACCTCCTGAGACCCATAACTAGACTATATTATGTCCAATACACGCATTTGGAACCACAAGATTTACAAAGGATGAAGAATTCAAGATTTTAAGACAATACGCGGACCAATTACATAGGATGAAAGTTTCGGGTTGTCACAAATGGTTCAATTTTAGGTTATAAAAATGGTGTTTTTTTATTTACCTTGAAATGATGTGTATGAAATTGTGACTTGTGTTGATAGGTTACGCAATAATATATTTCGCATTGATTCATCTAATGGTTTAGATAAGGCATGCTTGTGGCATTGTCGTCTTGGGCACATTAACAAGAAACGCATCGCCCAACTCCAAAAGGATGGAGTGTTGGAATCATTTGACCTAAGGCCAGATGATGAATGTGAATCTTGTCTTTTGGGAAAGATGACAAAATTACCTTTCACTGGATCTTGTGAAAGAGGTGAAAGTTTGATGGACCTCATAGAAACAGATGTGTGTGGACCCTTCAGATCTACCACAAGAGATGCTAATTGGTTTTGTGTAACATTTACGAATGATTATAGTAGATATGTTTACATTTACTTGATCAAACATAAATCAGAAACCTTTGAAAAGTTCAAAGAGTTTAAACATGAAGTGGAAAATGAATTATGCAGGAAGATAAAGATGCTCTGATTTGATAGAGGAGGAGGGTATCTTCGTATCGAGTTCCACGACTACCTCAAGGAATGTGAAATATGTTCACAATTGACTCTTCCTAGGACACCACAACTTAATGGTGTGGCTGAGAGGCACAATCGTACCTTTTGCTCCTTGATGAGTCGAGCCACTCTTCTCATCTCTATCTAGGGATATGGCTTAGAGAAATCCGCCATATCCTCAATCTTGTCACCACTAAGATGTTTGCCAAAACACCTCACGAGATGTGGATGGGGAAAGTTCCATCATTGGCACAAATCAACGTCTAGGGTTGTGAAGCTTTCGTTCGAAGAGAGACACATGACAAGCTAGAAGATGGAAGTGATAAGTGTATTTTCATTGGCTACCCACAAAAGTCTTTTGGATATTTTTTCTACAGACCTTGTGAAAACATGGTCTTTGTAGCACAAAGATGAGTCTTTCAAGAGAGATGACTCATATGCAAAGCGGACAGTGGGGGAACAATTGATCTTGAAGAGATTCAAGACTCAACCAATAAATGAACCTTAGAAGACACTAGCACTCAACCAGAGAAAGAAATTCTAGTTGATCCATTTGGCAATTAATTACCTATTATTCGTTCTAGTAGAGTTAGCATGCCACCAACATTCTATGGTTTCCATATAACGGTAGACGGTGATACGTTTATCAGTGATCAAACACTGATAAATTTGGATGAGCCAGCTAACAACAAGGAAGCGGTGGCAGGCCCTGAGGCTGCCAAGTGGAAAGAGGCGATGGACAGTGAGATCAAGTCCATGTATGACAACCAAGTTTGGAATTTGGTTGATTAATAACCTGGTCGAAAGACAGTTGGTTGCAAATGGATCTTCAAGAAGAAGAGCGACATGGATAGAAATGTGCACACATTCAAAGCATGATTGGTTGCAAAGGGATTTATTCATACCCCAAGGATAATTTTGAATAGGTTCCTTTCATGATTATGAAATTTGGCAGATGGATATCAAAACCGTTTTCCTTAATGGGAAGTTGATTAAAGATGTGTACATGAGTCAGCCAGAGGGTTTTGTTGACGCAAAGTTTCCCAATAGAGTGTGTAAGCTTGAGAAATGCATTTATGGATTGAAACAAGTGCCTCGCAAGCTGGAATATTTGCTTCCATAAGAAAGTCAAAGAATATGTCAAAGCTAGTGGGAGTATAGTAACCTTTCTAGTATTGATGTTGATGACACACTACTTATAGGAAACAACGTTCCAACCTTGCAAGAAGTGAAATATTGGTTTGGAAAGTGATTTGCTATGAAGGATCTAGGAGAGGAAGCCTATATTACCGAGATAAGAATTTTGAGTGATAGAAAGAAAAGGCTAATTTGACTTAGTCAAAGTACATACTTCGACAAGGTACTAAAACGATTTATTATGGAAAATTCCAAGAAAGGACAGCTACCTGTTCAGAGAAATGCCAAATTGAGTAAGACTCAAAGCCCTGGTACGGATGAAGAGATAGCTGACATGAGTTGAGTCCCTTATGCTTCAGTTGTTGGATCAATCATGTACGCTATGACATGTACTCACCCTGGTGTCCTTTGCTTTAAGCATGGCAGTCGTTATCAGGGAAATCCTTGTAGAGCTCATTGGATAGTAGTAAAGAGCATTCTCAAGTATCTGGGAAGGACAAAGGATATGATTCTATTCTTTGGTGTAAGTGATACCTTGAGAGTAAATGGGTACAGTGATGATAGCTTTCTGATAGATAGAGACAACCTTCGTTCTAAGTCTGGTTGGTTGTTCACATTAAATGGTGGAATAGTAACTTGGAAAAGTTCCAATAAGGCACAGTGGTTGATTCTATGTGTGAATTAGAGTACATAGTGGAAAGTGAAGCATCAAAAGAAGCGGCTTGGTTGAAGAACTTCATCAGAGATCTTGGAGTAGTTCCAACTATTTAGGAGCCAATGAAACTTTTCTGCGATAATGAAGGTACGGTTGCTTTGACCAAAGAACCGAGAGACCATGGAAAATCAAGAAATATCGAAAAAAAAGGACCATTATATCAGTCATAGAGTAGAAGAAGGTCACCTCATTGTGAAAAGGGTATCATCAGAAGAGAATCATGTTGATCCTTTGACGAAGGCTCTGAGTAGGGTCAAGCATAAGCAGCATTCTAGGAGCATTGGTTTGAGAGATGATATTATTTTTAGTAGTTCTATGAGTAGTGTGATACTTTTAATAAAATAAATGTAATTGACTGTTGGTGATTAAATAATAGAGATTATTTATCAGTTTGTTTAATATCTTTGTCAATTATTTATTCTTGTGTTTCGTTTTGCATGTTTTACTTACTGAATAGTTTGATTATTCAAATTCCACAGTCACTCATACGTTTGAAGTAAGTAGTGAATTAAGACTGTCATGAATTGGATTGTAGAATGTCTAAGGAAGTTAAACATAGCAATTGTATTGTTACAACATTCATGAGAACTTAGAAATGGAGATTTAAGTATTAGATAAACCCACACTTAGAGAATGACTTCATGGATTATATCACGAGTAATAATATCTTATATTCTTAAAACGAAGATATATGAGTTGTAATTTACAAGTCGGTTGTGCACTGGTTTTATGAAAACACATCAGTTACATGATGTGATAAAACGTAGTGCCATGTATGATTTGGTGAGTAAAGGATACAAACACATGAGTCAAAGTTTATTCGTTCATTTTTCCATAACAGGAAAAGTGATATCTTTGGGCCCCTCGGTGATTTTGTGTTGACTTATAGTGTTGGGCCCAACCATTACTAAATTGATGTGTTCATTTAGAAGTCTTATGATGTCATCACAAATCATAAATCAGGAAACAAAACTTGGACAATAAGATTAATTCTAATCCATGTCTCATGTCTGTATTATATCTAGTAGAACGAAGGAAAACTGGATCACTTATCTTAGGACCAAATCCATGTTTAGTTCAAAGTTTGACAGTTACTATGGAAGCACTCTTTCTTATCTAATTAAGAAGTTATCCTGGTAATTATAGTTATAGAATTATCCAAGTGGGAGACTATTGGATTATGTGTCTAAGTCAATAACTGAATTAGTATATACTTGAATTATTAGCAAAGTCCTTTTGGGTTGCTCTCAAACCTAGTAATTGAATAGGATGACTTTTAGAGAGAAAAACATATTTATTAATTTATTATATGTTTAATAAACTAATTAGAAATCAAAATAAATAATCTATTAATATATTATGAGAATAATATATTAATTGGAAATAACATTATTTAATTATAAATTAATCATAATTAATTTTGGGATTAATTGGAATAATTAAAAGTGGAAGGACTAAACATGACAATGTTCAAAAGTTGAACATTAACCGATTCTAAAACCTCCCTAGGAGGGGGGATAAAATTCTAGAGGTTTATAGGGATTTCTTGCACATTAACGAAACCTAGGAATCCTTAGGGAGCAAGGAAAGGGGATAAGATTTATCTAAGGAAACATGTCTTATCCTAGTTCTCTTAGTCACCTATATAAACCCTCCATATGGTTCATATTTTTTGCCACCTATTATCATACGGCATAGCTAAAAATTTACATCTCCCCTCTCTGCTCTCTTTAAGCCTCCTTGTTGCTAGGGTTGGGTGTAAATCATTAGAGGCACGAGATTTCTAGTGCTAGCTTCCACGTGACTACAAGAAGGATTATGTTTGATTATCTACTAGTATAATCAAGAGTTATGTTTTCCTAAACCCTTTTGTTTATCTACTAGTATACTAGGGTTCTTTTAGGGTTCTTGATGTTCAATTCGTTATTGCATTCAATAGGGAAAACATAGACCTTTAGGTTGCAAGCAAACTTAGGGTTTAAGTTTTTCCACCAAAATATGATTTTTTTTAACCTATAAAACCTATCAGAAAGTTGAGATCTTCAATTTCCAAGCTTGAAGTATCACTTTTGCATGAAAACATTACTCCAAAACTACCAAAAACTCCAAAAATAGATGATATGGGAGAGGGGAGGCTCAAATCTTGAAAATGTAGGCTAGGGTTTCTCCCAAGAGGTTTTAGATATGATGGAGGCTATGAAAAAACCCTAAAACATGAATCCTTACCTTTAAATACCTTGAAAACCCTAAAAATTTCAAGGGCTTCGAGTTGCACAGTTCTCATGTCGTGAGAATATATTCTCACCTCATGAGGACTCTCACATCGTGAGAGTTACTTCTCACCCTGTGAGAACGGGTTTCACCCAATTTCACTCAAATTTCAAACAAACGTAACTTCATTGTTTCAACTCCATTTTCGACAATCTTTATATGCACGGAAAGGTATTGACGAGCCCCATAAACCTACTTAATTACTTTTGACTTAAAACACATTGAACTAAAAATTTTAATTCATAAAAGAAGTTTGAAATATCACTTTTCCTATTTGACCATTTGACTCCAAGACACAAATCAAGGCTTTAATCACTTACCCAACATTATACTCATCCAATAAGGTCTAAACCCCATTCCCTTGAAGCCCAAGGCTTTTACGTGATCCATTTATTATCCACAATCCCATAATATGAAATTTCTCTCAAAACAGGATGTTATAGTTCCTTGCTCAATTATGAACATTTACAATTCAACCATGGACCTTTAATTAACTCCAGTTAATCCCAAATTAAATTATAGATTAATCCTGATTAATAATTAATTAATTTCAACCATTTCTAATTAATTCAAAATTAATTATTAACTATTTCGAATTAATATATTAATAAATCATTTTATCTCTCTCAATGATATCAATTCTAGCTATTTCTGGTTATGAGGGCAACACAAAAAAAGACTTTGCCTTTATTCATAAGATTAGACCAAATTACTTAAGACATTATACAATTAATCCAATAGTCCCCCACTTTGATAAATCGTCAACTATAATTGCAAGTATAAACTTCGAATAAATAGCAAAGGTTCTTTCCAAAGCTACTGCCAAACTTTGATAAAAATCAAACATTATCCCTATGATATGTTATATGTTATTCCTTTGTTATAAAAGATAATGTATGAATAAATTAATGGATTAAATGACAAACCTTATGTCTATTTGTTTGTTTCTCGGTCTCTGATTTTTATGATCAAATTCATACTACAAAATCGAACACATCAATTTAGTCCGGACCAGGCCTAGTTCTTATAGATAAACTCCAATCACCGAGGAGCCCAAAGATATCGCTTTACCTTATAGGAAAAAGGAACAAATAAACTTTGACTACATAATTATAACCTTTATTTATCATGTCATACTTGTAACTACACTTTATAACATCCATTTACGGATGCATTTATGCAATACCAAGACATAACATATTCATAAACTATAACTTATGCATCTTAGTTTGAAGAATAGTAGATGTTATCGTCTCATCATTACTTGTGATTGAATCCATGAAGTAATCTCTAAACATGTGTTTATCTAATACTTAAAATCCCTTCAAGAACTCATGAGCATAATAGTTGTAACATCTCGATTTCAGGTACTTTCATTAATTATTTAATCTTTATTAGAAGTGGCACATTTGGTCCCTTGGAGAGAATGTGTGACATCCCAAATTCATGGTCATTTTAAAAATTTTATTTATGCTTATTTGAAAATCAGAGTGTTCATTTTTAAAGAATAATATTGCAGAATTTGTTCCCATAAAAGCATGATAAACATATTATCAAAGCATTTCCGAAGAAATGTATTTTGTTTATATTAAAACTTTGGGATGTCATCTTCAATATAGAAACATAAGCATAAACAGACCTTACATTCATTTACACTAGTGATCTACGTCTCCTTTAATCTCTCAGTGTAATGTAGCTTCGTATCGACACCTATGATACAAATAAACTAAGTGGGTCAGGTTGGGAAACCTGACGAGTACATAGGGTTTTCAACCCACAATAATATAATTATTATGTTTAATCATCAAACAATTAAACCAATTATCCATCCCCATTATTTTCTTTATTTCTCAAGGTTCTACCCTAAGAATCATTTATCATTCACTCATTCATTCCTAAGGATTCTCCTAAGGAATAGGCACGAAGTCCATTGTTGTCAATGTCACAGCCGCCAATGTTATCTATTAGGCACAACTATCAATATTATCATTTAGGCGCAGCTGCCAGGATGATGACGTTCTCTATTAGGCGTATCTGCCGATATTATCATTTAGGCGCAACTTCTAGGATTATGAGGTTCTCTATTAGGCTCAGCTGCCGATATTATCCTTTAGGCGTACCTGCTAGGATGTTTAGAGTACATCGTAGTTCAAAAACATCAACAGGTTGTGGCACAGCTGCCAATATTCATCTATATTATCTTTCACCCCTCATCATTCATCTACCCATGTTCTACCGAACATATTCGTATATATAAAATACATATACAGTTTAAATCATTTAAAACATGTATAAATCGTTCATCCAACATATATATCAGGAACACAAATAATATGCACACATAGCACGTAATTTATATTAAATAGTTCATATCTATGTGTAAGATGAAAGTAACTATGCACTCACTTGTTAAAGTGATGATTCCAAACTCAGGCAGCGCTTCGCTTCTAATAATTCTATTTTCCTTCGACGAAACCTAGTATCAATACCGCTAGATTTTAGTCTAATATTTATTGCGACTATTTATAAGCGATATTATTTTATAAGTGTTAAACAATACTTTTAAACCAGTATGTACAGACAGGCGCCAGACATGAAACACCGGAGGGCGAGACCATTTTGGCATTATAGCACTTCTAAAATCCAACAACCTTATGCAGCCCTTCAAACTAGATTCCCCGTACCGCAAGTAGTTAAAAGATATTATAGTAACACTTTGTATATTATATTTCATAATATATTTATTGTTTATAAGTTTATAATAACGATAATAAACTTAAACATAAGCTATACTTAAAGTAGGGTAAGCATATCTCACTTACCAGGGGTTTGGGTAGGAACCGAGTTCTGTGGGGGCAAAACTTCCGAGCTGAAAAGCTCTTTTTCTCGGAGCCTTATAGCGCTCCGGGGGCTTTCCTCTAGCACTTAGAAGTTACTAGAGGTTGGGGAGGTTTAGAGAGAAGTTAGAGAGAAAGAGAAGGGTTGGGGTGTGAGGAAAATGAGTGAATCTCGCATGGTATTTATAAGCTGAAAATGGCTCAACTCGGCTAGTTCTGAGCCTCCAACTCATCGAGTTGGGTGCCAGGTGTCACCATCTGGTGGCAAGGCGTGGGAAGGAAGAAATAGATTAGATCGTGCCACGTCACCCACTTCACATCAGCCCACCCTGATGATGTGATTGTATGATTTATGTATTGAGCTAGTCTGGGCTTGGAGTCATTATGGACTCGGGGTTGATACGGACCCGGGGGTTAATTTGGACCCGACACAGCTAATTGTTGTTATTTTGGGTTGATACGGACACGGGGGTTGATACAGACCTGACACAACCACGTGTTGTTATATTATATGTATGTTGTATGTGGTATTTTAAGAAGCTCACTAAGCTTTATGCTTACAGTTTATGTTTATGGTTTCAGGTACTTCCATTTCAAAAGGGAAGGGCCTGATGTGATGGCACACCATCCTCCCCTTATGATTTTCGCACTTGATATATTTGTACTCTAATGTTTTGGAATATTGTAATGATTAATGGTTTTTGGTATAATCAATGAATGAAATTAATAGTTTTTAAATGAAAAATGTTAGTATTGTTTTTAGGTCATTACAGCATTATAAAGACAAGACAATGAAATCAGGGTTAAGTCTCAAGTATACATATTAAGAGTCTTATGCCTTTAAAAATTAAATAAAAACAAATAATTAAAAGTTAATAAACAAAATATGTGATAAAAATAATAATAGAAATAAATTAGAAATTTAATAGAATCAAATTAAGGAAGTTATGATATAGTCGCCAAAGTTACCAAATTTTGAAAGCTTAGATTCAAATCTTGTTGACCCAATAGGACTTGAAGGTCATAAATTATATGAAGATGGGTCGGTTATATAAATATTAAAGTAACTAGCATCTAGTCAAAATAGTGATCTTAGTGTAAGGATATTTTGTGGAGGGACCAATTTTTCCCATTTTTCCAAAGTGTTGGAATTATATCTATCTCCCACACCCTCTTTATTCAACGAATTCAGCCTTGGAGAGCTTTTTCCATGGCGATTTTCCTTTCCCTCACGATGTTTGAAAATCCTTGATGATGTTTATGAAGATTCAACTTTTATTCTAGCATCTCTTAGCAATTAAAGGTTAACGTCTTCTCTAAACCATCATTCATGTAACATCCCAATTTTCAGGAATGAATTTTAAGATTTATATGTATTTCCCATGGCAACTCGACGAGGTAGGAGGCGCCAACTCGTCGTGTTGAGTTTTAATGGTCGCGTCCATTTCAAGACCTACTCGACGAGTTGAGGATGTGCATGAAAAACCTAATTTTTAGGGTTTGCACCCTATCTAAAGGACCTTAAGTCCCCTCACCAGCCTCCCTTATCACCTTACAGTCCATAGAAACCCTAGTTCAAGCCTTATACCTTCTCGAGTGTGTGTGAGAGCCTTGGAGAGTGATTTTGGTGTGTGCATGAAAACCCTAATTTTTAGGGTTTGCACCCTATCTAAAGGACCTTAAGTCCCCTCACCAGCCTCCCTTATCACCTTACAGTCCATAGAAACCCTAGTTCAAGCCTTATACCTTCTCGAGTGTGTGTGAGAGCCTTGGAGAGTGATTTTGGTGTGGTTGTGAAGGAACTTGGAGCTTGAAGAGGTTGGAGCAAAGGGAGAAGCAGTAGATCCGACATCTACTATGTGTTAGCAACCATTTGGAGGTAAAAAGTATTTACCTTGACTTTCCATTTCTTAGATCTTCTCCTATGAAAGCTTAGTGTCTTTTAGCCCATTTTGGATCCACTTTTTGGAAGATCAGCATGATTCGAAGTTGTAACTTCAGATTTGGACACCTCCAGGCCCCTTAGATCTAAAGACTCAAGCTTTATAAAGCTTTCTCCATCCCCGATACCCTAAACCTCTTATTAATCTTAGTTTTAGTGTTTTAATCCCTTTGAAGCCTTGCATGCACGTAAAGTTAGCAACTTTACGTGGTATCTCAATCCTATGAGGCTAGATCTGTAATTTGGGGCCTTGGATTAAACTAGAAAGGGTTGAACACGTTACGATAGGAAAACTCGACGAGTTGCTTAGCCAACTCGACGAGTTGGATATGGTTTACTCGCCTTCTGAATACTAAGTGAACTCGACGAGTGGGTGAGATGACTCGGCGAGTTGATTAGGGTTTTCCCGGTCTTCTGAACACTGAAGAACTCGACGAATTACTTGGGTGACTCGTGAGTTGTCTCGAGCTTTTCACGATCTTCTGAGATATGAAGGAACTCGACAAGTTGAGTCAACATGGACTATTGACCTTGACTGTTGACTTTGACCTTGACCGGGTTTGACCATGTTTGACTTCTGAGGGTATTTTGGTAATTTTGGTCTTTATGGAATTAGTCCTATGGTGGTTGTAGGTGTTTGAGTTTAGAGTTGTGATTCGAGAGCTTGATCTTTTCAGTTTAGTTTGACATTGTGAGGTGAGTTTTCCTCACTATAATAACAAAGTCGAAGACACCAATGTCGACCTTTTGGATTGTTATCCTAGTTATCGCATGATGATATGCTTAGTGATCTGTTAGATCTGTATCCTGGTATATAGGATGATGCTTTGTTTAGTGACATATTAGGTCGGTATCTAGGTGTATAGGATGATGTTATGATTAGTGGTCTGTTAGATCGGTCTGACTGTTTGTACATGCTAGCGTTTGATATCTATGTGTTGATTGTATGTTTGGGGGTGGGTTGAGGCGGTCCTGCTTTGTGTCGTAGGCCAACATACCCAGGGCGGTCTGGATAAACTGATGGCCCAATGGGGTGTACCAGTCAGGCCGAAGGTCCGGAGAACAGTCCAGAAAGGCTGAAGGCCCGGTAGGGCGAACCAGACATGTTGAAGGTTCTAACAGTGGGCCAGACAGACTGAAGGCCCGGTAAGGGCGGTCCAGTCATACTGTAGACTCTATATGCATGTTGTTTGTTATGATATTGTTATAGTTTGTATAGCGTTGGTATTTTAGGGGAACTCACTAAGCTTCGGGCTTACAGTTTTGGATTTTGTTTCAGGTACTTCGGATGATCACGGGAAGGCGAAGGCTTGATCGTGCACCTCCTCACATTTTATGATTTTGATTTCTGGGATACTCTGATATGAAACTATAGTGAAAACATTTTGTAATAAGTAATGGTTTTTGAATGCTTGAAAAAGTTTAAATTTTTATGAATTTTATGGATGTTACAATTCCACAATATAGGGTTTTGAGAGTCAAAATCAAGTTCGATTTTTAGATTTAATTTCATAAATCATTACAGTCTTTGATTGATAATCTATTTCTAGATCAGTACTTAACAACTCCATTCAAGGTTGTGACATTTACATTTTGGTGAAGTTTGGGGGGTTTTCTAACCCTAGGTCTTTATGACTTTCAATTTGGATTGTAATTAGTAAAGGTTACATGATTCTAATGTTTGTTTTATAATCTAGATCATTAAGGGGTTGCTATCTAGCCAATAGATGGTTAAATCCCACCTCAAATGGTGGATTTGGGTGAACTCCAACCCTTTTCATTTGAAAGAGTTATACAGTGACTATGTTATGGAAATTACTTCATATGGTGATTTTTTGTTGTGACTCCATTATTCCATTGAAGTTTTGTGATTGGAATTGGTGATTGCAATGATCATGTAATAGCCCACCTCTTATATACATATCAAGACATCCAGAAGATAGGGTAAAACTTGTTCCAGTTACAACATGGATTCAACTTGGTCTAATGTCCCAAAAATATTTTAACACCGCTTACCAAAATATTTGGCATGACCTTTGGGCACTAGATAAAATCCATACTGACACGGCTATAGAAAACATACCAAAACAAAACACGAGCCATACTACAACATCACAACATAAATACAAGGGTGTTACAAAAAAAAACTATCCCTAGATACATACCATTATTATGTTTTTTAGGAACACACATTGAATATGGTCCAGATCTTCATGTGGTTTCCAAAACTTCATTTTCTTCATCATTGTGTTTATCTGGAGGTAAGTTTGCAAAAATTTAAAGAATAGGAAAGATGGATCTTGTAGCAGAAAAGAGAGGAAGAGGGGGAGTATAGCGAAAATATTTTTTTAATTAAAAAAATTAAGAAAATAATTTAAAAAATTAAGAGGCATATTAAAACTACAAAAAAATATATGATTATAAAAAATATATTATTTAGAATACTAATACAAGTTCAATCTTATATAATAGTAATACAAGTCCAATCTTATTTAGACGAAATATGATAGTCAAATTATATGAACTATTTTTGTAATTTTCTTAAAAAAAGAAAGTTAAATGAGAGGAGAATGAAGGGAGATACAATACCTACACAAAAAAGACTGATGTCGGACAGGACCCGTAAAAAAGACCGAGACCATACCAGTCTAAAACAATATCAAACCAAATAAAAAGTAGTTCTAAACAACACCGGTCCGAGACCATCCGGGACTGGTCTGAAAAAGACCAGACCGATCCAAAACCGGTACGGGATCACCAACATATAGCTCTAGTAGATACATGTGACGCTAGGTACCATAGCCCATGATGGTCTTATTAAAAGCAAGATACATGAATTTTGGGCTTTGAGGGTTTTAGCCTTTCAAAAATTTGGGCTTTATATGTTTGGGCTTCAACCTCTTCAACCCTATGCTAGTCTGCTATATCGACTCCTTGTTTGCCGGACATCTCGTCTCTTCAATCAAGCAAAAGTTACGTGTACTAAATTTTTTTGTTAGGTTCACTTTTACCTTTCTATTCATGGTAATTGTCATCGATGATCTTTCGTCTGTTGATCAGTAGTAGAGAAAAGTAAGTTAATTTTGGAGGAAAATTTCAGAATTTGTGTATAAGATACGAGACACTTTGAAAATGACCGACGTATATGTTGTTATATAGCTTTATAAATAACTGAATTAAAAAGGCGAAGAGAAGCGTAATTGACACGAAATATCAATTTTGATTACATGCAACAATCTCGCACACATTCATAGAAATCCGATATGGAAAGTATTGCTATATGAAATTATGAACAACAAAACTGTTATATTTGGGAAAATTGAGTGATTAAGGCGTATGTGACATTGGAAAAAGCAAAGTGAATGAAAGTTCTTGATTGTGTGTCCTGATTATTAGGCAAACATGCATAAATTGTGATTAATCAATTGCGTTTGACTAATCATGTTAGAAAATATATCACGTTACTCGTAAATTTCTAGACAATTATTATCAGTTACATATTTGTACCTTCATAATAATACCATTTACATAAGTTTCTTTCAAGTTTAAACCTACACTTGACATAAATAATCTGTTAAGACATAAGAATAAGAACACGGGAGGAAGAACAATATCGAACAAAAATGATGTAATTGTTAGTTATACTGTGGTGCAAATGTGTAATCCATGATTCCATCGATATCCATGATGTTGTCAATTTGGCATGGAGGTAGGCTAACATGCACCAAATGGAAGTTTGCTAACATGCACCAAATTAAGTAATTTACAGAAATGGCCTAACTATCTTTCTTTATTTAGAAAGTATCCAAATAAGAAATATAGTCTCTCGATTCTTTTCCTTTATTCAAAACCGATCACTTTTTGTTTTCTTTATTCAAAAACTACCCACCTTTAATTTCTTTTAAATTTTATTGTTTTAGAAAGTTAAAGTTTAACTCCCAAACTTTCATCGTTTATATATAATTCAATTTTATTTAAATTATGGTTCTTTTTATATTTTATGTATGTAAAAAAAAAATCGTTTTTATCGTCAAAATGGAATAATTACAGGTTTAGTCCATGTAGTTTTCAGTTTAAGATAATTACAGTTTAGTCTATGTAGCTTTGTGTTATTTACAGTTTTGGTCCTTATAGTTTGTAAACTTTTTTTCTACCTTATTCACAAACTATCCACTAGGGATGAGCATAAGCGGGTACCCGCCTCATTTGGCGAGAACCGGAACCGGAATCGGAACCGGCGGTTTCTAGAAAGTTAGAACCGGAACCGGAACCGCTCTAGGCAGTTCTTAAATGTTTGGAACCAGTCCCGGAACCAGCGGTTCCGGTTCCCGGAGCAGGTAACCCGGTTACAATAATTTTGTTATCATTTGTCGATAAAACCGCAATTTAGTTCGATCGAAATTAAATTCATTCGGACCAAAGACGGACAAAATCGGACCAATATATTCTAAACCCGTCTAAGTAACACACATATTTATATGAAATAATATATATATATATATATATATATATATATATATATATATATATATATATACCGGTTCCGGAGAGTACCCAGCGGGTAGCGGTTCCGAAAAAAAAGAGAACCGGAACCGCTTAAGGCGGTTCCATAACTTTAGGAACCGGAACCAGAACCGCTTAAGGCGGTTCGGGTCCAAAACCGACAGTTCCGAGGCGGTTCCGGTTCCAAAAGCGGGTACCCGGTTCCGATGCTCATCCCTACTATCCACCAGTTATTTCTTTTAGAAAAATTGCAAAAATGGTCCCTGTGGTATGCAAATTTTGGGGGTTTTAGTCCAAACCCCGATTTTTTGGATTCATGGTCCTTTTGGAGTGGTTTGTATGTGGAATTGATCCACGGACTTAACTTCTGTTAACTTGTTGTTGTTAACCCCCTCATGTGCCTCTCATATGAGGGTATATTTGTCTTTTCACTTCTAAAGGACCATTTTGCACCTGAAAAAAGTATCCTTCTTTTTTTAAAAAAAATAATACCTATTTAATTTTTATAATAATTAAAAAATAAAAGAGTTCTCTCTCTCTCTCTCTCTCTCTCTCTCTCTCTCTCTCTCTCTCTCTCTCTCTTTCATTTGAGTGTGTTTACTATGTTAACACAAATACACAAATCCACGACAATCCTCCTACCCCAAATCCACCACAATGTCTTGAACTTGAAACCCACATTCAATCTCTGCAAAACCCATCTTCCCACATCAACATCATGCAAGAAACCATGGCTAACCGATAAACAAAAAGCATAGATGAAATCAAAAGTTATCTAACCGCAACTAGAAATCAGAAGCCTAAACCAATTATTAACCACATATATAAACCAGAAATTAGAAGTTTAAATTGATTATTACTAAAGGAGGAGATGAAATCAGCTCGACAGTAAGATGATGATGAGAGGCAAAGGCTTATTCATCTTTTGTCGACGAGATGAAGGGGTGGGAGGTTGTCTTCAATGCCGTCGGAAACCATTCCTATGTTTCCTCTCTAACTGGATCGATCCGTCATGGGTGATATTTGATTAAGAACTGAAGAACCAATGGATGAATGTAAAAGGAACAACACCTCACGGTATAGCTACTTCTCCTCAGCCACCATCGTCGTCGCCTGGATTTCTTCATTCTCTTCACTTTCAGAACATCTTTCGACTTTAACTATATAAGGAGTACATTTTTCCTCTTGTTTTGTAATCAATTCACGAAGCTTTTTACTCAAATCTGATTTAGGGTTGATGACGAAAGGGATTGTAGTGGATTTGTGGGAGCAAAAGGCATCTTCTGATTCTAATAGAGAGGGGTTCGATGCTTCAGATGGATTTCTATATTCATATGTATATATAGGACTTGAATTGATACATCATGTTGTGTTTTATTTTCAATTCATCTCAGATCAAAGGAAAAGAAAATGAAAGTGTAATGATGTTTGGTGGTAGCTTCAATGGTGGTAAGAGAGAGAGAGAGAGAGAGAGCTCTTTTATTTTTTAATTATTAAAATAAATAAATAAATAGGTATTAAATTAAAAAAAACAAATAGAGGGATATATTTTTTTCAAGTGCAAAAATGGTCCCTTAGAAGTGAAAAGACAAATATACCCTCGTGTGAGAGGCACATGAGTAGGTTAACAGCAACAGGTTAACGGAAGTTAAGTCCAGGGACCAATTCCACATACAAACCTAGGACTGTTCACTATTCGGATAAAACCGAATTATCCAATTGGACAATTCGGATTGGACAATTTGGTTCGGATATTCGGATTTTTGGATTGGTTTTAAAAAAACCGAATTATTATTTTGGATTTTGGATTAGTTTTGGTTTATAAAATAAGAACCGAATAGTCCAAAAAACCCGAATAAACATTTATTATTTATCTATTTATAATATATATCTATAGCTTTTTATTAATTTTGTAATTTATTTTTTCAAATAGGAACGTTTCACCCGATAAAAAAATATTAATATGCATTTTCACTCAAAAGTTTTCTATCTATAAAATATTTAACTATAATATATATTATTATTAGTTGTTTATTAATTTCAAATCACAATGAAGTAATTTGTTTTTGCTTCTTGTGTAAAGTTTAATAATATTATAATTATTTGTCGTGTTAAAATGTTTTGGTTTTTGAAAACCGAATTATAAAAACCGATCCAACCGAATTGTAATTGAATCGGATCGGATTGGATTTAAATTTAGTTTGAAATATTCGAATTCATGTTTTGAAAACCGAAATCAATTTAGATTCATTTGATTGGATTGGATCAAACCGATCCATCCAAATGAACACCCCTATACAAACCACTCAAAAATGACTATGAATCCAAAAAACTCGGGGATTGGACTAAAATCCTAAAATTTTACATACCATATGGACCATTTTTGCAATTTTGTCTCTCTTTTAAATTTTCATTGTTTTGGAAGTTACAAGTTTACCCCTAAAGTTTCACCATTTATATGTATTTTAGTTTTATTTCATTTTTGCATTTTATTTTAACATGTAGAAGTAAAACATCGTGGATATTCTAACTAGTTTTATACAAACTTTTTCCATTACTAACGATGTTTATGCTTAGGTGGCAATGAGTGTGAATGACATCATCAATAACAAGTCCTTTGAGGTTTGAAATTTATTAACAAAAGCTTTTGTGGATTTTAAAGGTATTTTTGTTTTTAGCGTCGTACTTTGTAGTTTTGGAGGTGTAAAAATAAATGTATTTGGGGAAATTTTGAGTTAAGAGTTGTGTTTGTGTGTATCGAGGAAACGATTTTTTTTATTTTTTATTTTTATTTATTTATTTATTATTATTTTTTTTGAGGATTAGTCCGGTATGATAGGGGTGAGCATGGTGCGGTTCGATACGGTTTTTGGTCAAAACCGAACCAAAAACCGCAACTTCGGTTTTTTGAAATTTACATCTTTCGGTTTTATGCGGTTCGGTTTTTGCGGTTTTTTGCGGTTCGGTTTTTTTGCGGTTTTTATTAGTTTTTTTTTTTTCGTTTTGTCTTTTTACTAAAACTCAAGTAACTCAACGAGTTACTTTGACTCAAATGAGGAGTGTTAATCTTTTATTGGATATAAACTGATACCACCACCTCTTAGTTCGAAATCAAATTACATAATGACTCATCCAACATGTTTCTAATGCTTAAATATAATACGAATTTAATATAATATTTGTTTCACAAGTACATAGGATAATATCAATTAATGTATTCTTAAAAATGATACTATATCACTAGTACTATTCATATTTAAATGTTAAAAAAAATGTCATAAACATTATTTGTTATTGTAAATATCATTGAATGTATGCTTAAAAATATATACAATCATCCTCCGATAAATAAGATAGATATTTACATTTATAGAAATTTTAATTGTCATAAGTTTTTGATTCTTACAAATATCAACACTTTATATATATATATATATATATATATATATATATATATATATATATATATATATATATATATATATATATAAAGTGTTGATATTTGTAAGAATCAAAAACTTATGACAATTATATATATATATATATATATATATATATATATATATATATATATATATATATAGAGAGAGAGAGAGAGAGAGAGGTAAAGGTTCAAATGATAACCAAAAAAGTTTAAGAACCGTAAGAACCCCTAATTTTAGATGTTTATAAAGGGTTTAGGGTTTAGGGTTTTGGGTTTAAGGTTTAGGGTTTAGGGTGTTTATAAAGGGTTTAGGGTTTAGGGGTTAGGGGTTTAGGGTTTAGGGTTTAAGGTTTAGGGTTTAGGGTTTAAGTTTACCCTAAACCCTTTATAAACATCTAAAGTTAGAGGTTCTTACGGTTCTTAACTTTTTTTGGTTCTCATTTGAACCACTCCATATATATATATATATATATATATATATATATATATATATATATATATATATATATATATATATATATATATATATATATATATATATGCGGTGCGGTTCGGTTTTTTGCGGTTTTTGCGAGACTAGAAAACCGCACCGCACCGAGTATTTTCGGTTTTTGCAAAACTAAAAACCGCACCATCGGTTTTCATTTCGGTTTCGGTTTTTCGGTTTTGGTTTATGCGGTTTTTTCGGTTTTTTTGATTTGCGGTTCGGTTTTTGCTCACCCCTATCTAGTCAATTAGGTTGTATCCTTTTCACTCAATGGCTTGGTGAGGAGAAAACTTCACATCGACATATAGATGTAAATGGATGAATTCACAATGAAATAAAGTGCCGAGATATTCAAAATACATATGGGTACCTATATGTAACCAATTTAAACTAGAAGGAAAATCCATGAAGATATTTGATGAAAGTCCTTTTGGTGAAAAAGTTAACATACAAAAATAATGATCGAACATGAAACACTTGAATATTCGATGTGGCAACTATGTCTTAAACAAAATGGATTACGGGTATAAGTGAGTCGAGCTACGCGTCAACTACTCGTGATCGATTCGTTAAAAATTCGACTCGATATCGAATTAAACGAGCATGAGCCTAAGTCGAGCTCGAGCCTAAATATGAGGTTCGATTATTAAAGTAGCTCGAGCCGAGCTTCAATTAATAGATTCGCGGGCCTAAAAGAGCTTAAACGAGTATATATATATATATATATATATATATATATATATATATATATATATATATATATATATATATATATATATATATATATTATGGTTAGATTTACGTGAGACGGTCTAATTTTGTGAGACTGTGAGACACAATTCTAGCCACTCATTTTGTAGACAAAAAAAACATTTCTAAATTGCAAACTAATTGAAAATTTTCGGTTTTTTTTAAATATTAATTTCGTCATTTATGTATTCCAAATAAAAAAATAAAAAAAATTACCGTTTTTTACATATTCTAGTAGAATATTAAAATATTCTAATAGAATATTAGAATATTTTACATATATGACAAATCTAGTAGAATACTAGAATATTCTTACATTTTAAAAATCACACCAGAATGTTTACAGTATAATATTCTATTAGAATATTTCACGTATTTTTCAATAAGAACGGTAATTTTTATTTATTTATTTAGATAAAAATGATGAAAATAATAATTAAAAAAAGAATTTTCGAATTTTTCCCTTTTATTTTATATTTTAAAATTATTTTTAAAATTAGCATGGTCTCACGGTCTCACAAAATTAGAATGGTTTCAAATGAACTTAAACATATATATATATATATATATATATATATATATATATATATATATATATATATATATATATATATATATAGAGAGAGAGAGAGAGAGAGAGGTTCATGTGAGACGGCCTAATTTTGTGAGACCGTGAGACACAATCCTAGTCACTCAATTTGTAGATAAAAAACATTTTAAAAATGTAAAATAGTTGAAACTTTTCGAATTTATTTTAGATATTATTTTCGTCATTTATATTTTCCCGAAAAAATTAAAAAAATAAAAAGATAAATAAAAAAATTTACCATTTTTTTACATATTCTAGTAAAATATTAGAATATTCTAGTAGAATATTCGAATATTTTACATATTTAACAAATCTAGTAGAATATTCTAACATTTTAAAAATCACATTAAAATATTTACTATGTAAAGCACTTAAAAAACATAGAAAATTAAACATAAAATTGAAAAACCTTAGAACCTAATTTACATATTTTTCACGGACTTGTTGAATTTTTATAAACGTCGCTAGATTTTCCGGTTGAGATTCAGTTGGGGCTTTGTGTTTATATTTTGAAGATCGATAAGTGTTATTTTCCCGCAACGAGCTTCCTCTATTGCTTCATATTTTTTTTCTAGAAAACTTAGAGTTTTGTCTATTTTCCCGCTATTTATTTTTCTGCTTGAAGACGCTGCTTTTTTCATTTTTGTCCCTTCCCAATGGTCGGCGACGTTGGACTTCCGGTGGACAATCCCCCTCGGTGTCGTTGAAGCCTTCATTGAGGTCGACGCCAAAACCCACATCCGACTCGGAAGTTCCTGGTGTAATATCTTAATTTTCAGGTATTTCCATTTACACCCTCATTATGTAAATTGCTTGCAAGTTGATACCTTTCAGCCTCTAAATAACCGTGTGGGTTTCATCTAGTACGTTGAGCGTATGCTTGGTATGATGGGCATACTTTCTCAGACCACAAAGCCTAATTTTTAGGGTTTGGCCCTTATTTAAGCTACATGGACCTTGACGTTGCCCCCTTATCAACCTCTTTACCCTAAAAAGATCCCCACGAAACCCTAGCCTCCATTTGAGTGTTCTTGAGCCTTGTTGTGATCTTGTGGTGTTTTTGGGTACCTTGAAGAAGAAAAAACTTGGGGAGAAGCATTGGTTGAGTTGGAGCTTGAAGATCCAAAACCTTCACCATCTTTGCAAGCCTCTGAATATATAAAGCTCTGAACTTTATGACTCTCTAGTATAGATCTTGTATGTAGGTAAAATCTTAGGCTTTTTGGTCCCATAAGATGATTCCTGTGCTACTCCAGATGTTTTGAGTTGTTCTTTTTGTGTTTCTGACGTCCCTTGCTCATAAAGTTTGTATCTTAGCGGTTGTGAGACAACCATGATTGGGTTAATGGCCATATTATGGAAGTAGAATACTGGATCTAGAATTTGGACCTCTTGGAGCCATGCAAAGGCTTAAAGCTATCGAGTTTATGGATTAAGACCTTTATTAGAAGTTAATCTGAGCTTTGGATGTTAAGGTCTTTAGGAATTAAGCCCTTTTGGTTGAGAAATGATAATTGGCCAGTACGTTTGGCATACTTCAGAGTACGCTGAGTGTACTGGGCTCGAATCTCATAATCTGTTGGCCTTGAGTACATTGGGTGTAGCAGTTGGGTATGCATGGTGTACTCTCTAGAATGGGTTTTGGGCATTTTTGGGTTTATTTTAGGGTTTGGTTTGCTTTTGGGTTGGGTTTATCCATGAGAAGGTAAAATGGTCTTTTTACCCTAGGAGTTGGGATTAAGAACTTAGACTCTCAGATATGGTTTATGGCCTAATTATTAATTAGGGTTTATTTGCTTATTATTATTGCAGGGATTTTCCGGTTTAGCGGCCCGAGTCGTATTTGTTTATCAGCGGATCGAGGTGAGTTTCTTCACTATACTTGTGGGTCGAAGGCACAAATGCCAACCCATTGGATTATATTGTAGTATGCTAGATGTCTATGTGATACTTACATGTTTTCTATGTTGGGCAGGGCCCGCTATGCAAGTTAGGACGAGGTTCGTTATACTCATTGTGTGGGGCCCGTTATACGAGTTAAGGCGAGGCCCGTTATACTCAGTGGGCAGGACCCGTTATACTAATGGGGTGAGGCTCATTATTTGTATGATATGTGGTATGTTGGAAGAATTCACTAAGCTTTGTGATTATAGTTTAAGTTTTATTTCAGGTATTTCCGTTTCTAAGGGGAAGGGCCCAACTTGATCACAGCGCATCCACCCATGTTTATGCATTTTTGTGTTTTTAGGATTGTACTCTGATAATTATTTTTCACTTGACATACTTTTGGATGTTTTGATATGATCATACGTTGACTTTTGGTTGAATTAAAAATGAAACTTCTATTTATGATTTTTTGGATGTTACAAGTTGGTATTAAATTCTTGGTTTGAGGGATTTAGATACACTCTCGGGTGTGTCTCAACTCAAATTGAGGATTTGGTAAGTTTTTCATAAAAAAAATGATTTTTTAAAAAGTATTATTACTAGCAAGAAAGGGTGTGATGCATGCAATCGACCGAGCTCAAGTAAGTGTTCCTAAAATACCCATACATGTTTGTTTGATTCAATATGAGAATATATGAATAGCATGCTAGATTAGGGCTAAGGATCTGATCAGGATTTATATGATAGAAGAGATTCCTTATATGTTTTTTGTATGAGCCCTAGAACTGCATGCTAGTATGGATTACATATGAAATGTTAGGCAGTGCTTTGGTTAGAACTCGATGTTCGAATGCTGCTTGCTTTGTGCTTATAGGAACCACCGCTAATACTAGTGAACTATCAAGAGAATATGCTAGGTTACATGTTACAAAAATTAGATAATTTTAGAAGGTTAGGTTTAACTCTATTGCACAGCTCTTGTTTAAGTCCAACCGTTATAGTGTGAGACCTTGCAGTCGAAGAATTATCTAGCGTTTGTGACATGTAATTATATTCATGAGGTGGTTAGCGGGTGTATGTCGGGGTTTCTTGTGCAGCTGATAGAGGAGAGTGGTGGGAAGGGAATCCTAGGAAAACCAAGGAATCATGTTAGCATTAGCAGTGTATTATTTAGAGAGTCATTTAGAGGAATCAGGAAGAATTTCGAGGAATGTATGGATAGGTGTGGAAGATAGTATTGGGCACGTACTACTGGAAGCAAGGAATTTGTACTTGATTCAAGGTAGTCGTGAGGATACTAAGGTACCCGCGTGGTGTGAGATTATTCGAGTGTTTTCTAATGGTTTGTATTGTTTGTTTCAGTATGGTGGTTACTCTAGGTGGTTCAGGTCCTGGCAAGGGATCGGGTTCGGGATCTGGGGTCGGACCCTTAGATGATCAGATACGGGAGTTCTTTTCCTTTGAGATTACCTGCAACATTTTGGAACAGACTCCTATGATATTTGGTTCGGTTAAGGAGGGCATTATGGAGATTTTGGATGAGTATTTGGGCACATTTCGCACTAAGATAACAACTTTAGTGGGTGCACGCTCTCTGACTTTTTGAGAGTTCCGTGCATGTAGGGCTCCTAAGTTCTTTCGGCTATAGGAGCCTATTGCTAGCAGATGGTGGTTGGCGGACATAGAAATGCCTTTCAGATAAGCTTCAGCCCCTAGGGTTGAAGGTCATATTTGCATCCTGTTTTTTGAAAGACAGAGCTCAAGATTGGTGGGAGGAGGTGGATCATGCGATAGGAGGTGCGGTTGTGGAATCAATGACTTGGGATGATTTTGTTAAGAGATTCAGTGCTGATTTTGCACCCATGATTAAGGTTCAGCATTTGGCAAGGGAGTTTTATGACCTTCACCCAACTACCGAGATTGTGGCGGAGATAACCACCATGTTCTGTGAGAGGGCTTTCTTGGTTCCGCAATATGTGGTAGACGAGGAGATAAAGAAGGTTCGATATCATGATATGAAAAAGGATGAGATTCGGGAGTTTTTTAGTATGTCTATGGGCCAGCAGGGTCGGGGTCACTGCGGCCGGTGTGGCCGGACGCATAAGGGATCCTGTAGGGCGGATGGTTCTAGCTGCTACAAGTGCGGCAAGACTGGTCATTTCAGTAGGGATTGTACTGCTACTACCACCATACTAGGATCGGATCTGATTTTCTTCTATTGCAATTAAAGGGGCCACAAGAAGTTTGATTGTTTGAGGTTTACTAGAGGAGTGGTTGCAACACCCGCTCTGGCGACGTTGTGGATCACTGATGGTCGGGTAGGCAAGCAGGCGACTCCTGTAGTAAAGAGTAAGGCTTTTCAGCTGACGGCCGAGAAGGCACGTGTGACGCCTGATGTGGTTACGACTATATATTTTCTCCTTATATCCTTATTTATGTTGCTTATCATGATTATATATTTTTGTTGTTCTTTAGATTCGTTCCTTGTGAATGGTATTCCTACGTTGGTTTTGTTTCATTTGGGGCTACTCGATCCTTTGTATCTCTTGTGCTTAGCAAGAGGTTTGACGATCTTCCGGGGGAGCTGGACTATCCATTAGAGGTGGACATTGCCAATGACCATCATGTACGAGTATCGAGGGTTCATCGGGGATCTACTTTAGAGTTATTCAATGAGTAGTGCCTGATTGACTTGGTTCCTGTCCTTTTGCACGAGATCTAGTTCATTGTGGAGATGGACTGGTTGAGCCCTAATGTGGCAATGATTGAATGTGGACACCAACTAGTGCAGGTTCGAACCCTAAGTGGGGGATAACTAGTTATTCAGGGCGAGGGTGCTCAGCATGGATCGGCTCTCTGTTCAGCGGTGAGGGTCATGCGTTATCTTCAGCAGGGTTGTTCTGGATGTGTGGCTTATGTGATGGATACCCATGAGAAGGATATAGTGACTGTAGATGAAGTGTCGATTGTTCGAGAATATCTGGATGTTTTTCCATAGGATTTCCCTGGAGTGCCTCCGGAGAGACAGTTAGAGTTTCAGATTGACTTAGTTCTAGGTGTAGCTTCGATAGTCAAGGTACCTTATGTTGGATAAGGTGTCTAAGTCCATAACTTATTTGGTATATACTTGACCCGACCCGACATGGTCCATTTGGGTTGCACTTCACCCGAACAATTATTATGGATAATCTTATGAGAATAGTATGTTTATGATTTATTAATATATTATAAGTTATAATATGTTAATATGAAATCATATTGTTTAATTAGTACTGATCTTAAATTAATTATGAATTAATTTAGTGATCAAAAGGTGACTAATTAAACATGGGCTATTGCATTTTATATAATGTGGGCTTACACGCATTAGGAATGGGCTAAGCATGCATGGGGGTCCATGGATGATCCATGGAGCATTTAACCCATGGATCCTTGGAAAGGAAAATACATGGGTTATTAGGGTTTACCCTAATCCTCCACACTATATAAAGATGCATGTGATGCTTGAAATAACAACTAGTTGGGTGAGAACTAAGGGTGGCCGATTTCAAGAAGCAATATAATATTCTCTCAAGTTTCCAAAGTTTATGGTCATTTGTGATTCCACTTGATGCATTCACACTATTGGTGCTAGGCTCTCAAACTCCATGCAATCAATCACAATCAAAAGGTATGTCTTTCTACTAGTAATTTTATGATTCAAGATCCCTATGCTATGATAGTTAGGAAGTAACCTTGGAAATCATTATTTGCATGTATTTAGAGAAACATAGATCCAAGGTTATTAGGGTTGCATGTACACCTTAGGAGTGTTAGAATGCTCAAAAGCCAACAGTCGTATCAGAGCCTAGGCTTGTTTTCTTAAATACTTTATGCAAATTGCTGAAAATCGAAGTTTATATGTTGTCTGCACAGCAGACTCGCCGAGTCCATGAAGGGACTCGACGAGTCCAAGGCAAAATGCATCTAACTCGTTGAGTTTGTTCATGCACTCGACGAGTTGGACCCCCTGACAGCATATATTTGACTGTTTTGGCTGGAATTGGTCTAGGATCACTACCATAAACTGTTTTGGACTTGTAAAACCTATTTTTGATGTGGTAATGATTGTGGTAAACCAATTTCAAGGATAATATCAAAATTCCAAGTTTTATACGTGTTCATATGATTCTTGAAATTGTTGATATGAATGTTCATGTTCTTATGAGTTTTGTTAGATCATAGGAATTATTTGCAAATTGTTTGTTAGTTAATTCTTGATCTTAATGTGTTTTAATGGAATCCATAATTTTTCCTCAAGTTATGGATTACCAAAAATCTTTTTCTTTTAAAAGTCCATTAAAAACATAGGTTACATAAGTTGAAGAGTCTTTTTCATAATAAATGGTTTTATGGACTCCATAACTTGTCCTCAAGTTATGGATGTCCAAGAGTCTCTTCATTAAAAGTTTTAAACAGTTAATTAAAAATCATAAGTTATGAATATCCAAAAGTTTTTTAATTGTTCAAAACTTGCCCTCGAGTTTTGGAATTTGTAAAGTCTCACACAAACTTTAGTTCCATACCCTAGAAGTTTTAAAAGTTAAAATTTAACCTTATACTATTATAAGATTAATGGTTAATAATTATATATATGTATAAGAACAAGTCATTTTACCGTTAGTAGGCCTCATTCATGAAGCCGGTCTATAAGGGGGGTATAAGGTTGTTGCCTATAAAATGGCAGCTTAATGAGTGTCCACTCTCACCCACCGCTTCCTTGATCGGTGGAGGGTCGTTAGCCGAACAGGTAGAACAATGACTTTAAATTCTCATTAAAAGTATAATGATTATTATAAAGTAACTAAATATTTTTTAATTCCAAAACTTAGTTACTTTAGGAAAATGTGAACATGGTGCTAACCCATGAAATTCACACTTTGTACCTTACCAAGTTGTTGGTGGAGCGTGTGTGGTTAACTGGCACATTAACTTGGACTAGTAAGGATCACAAAGGGTGACTTAATGTTTATCATGAATCGGTGGAGCGCGTGTGGTTAACCGACACATTGGTTAGGTGATAATATTAAGGGTACCAAGTGAATTTGCATGGTTATTCACACCTTGTTTTGTAATCCTCGGCATCCCAGTCACAAAATTTGAGAGGGCACACTCGAGATTGAAACATGTCATTGAAAAGTTCAATGAATCTCAAAAGATCTAGGAATTTCAAACCCAGGAAAAACCTAATAAAATTATTTCGTTTTCGTGGTGGAAATTGGTGAATCGTCATTCGCCTACCTTCAAATATCTTATAGCTTGGATTACGGCATCCCTCTTCCAAGTTATAAAATATTGTGTTGGGTCCTAGCCTTAATATTTCATATTGGGTGTTATATTAAGGACTTGAATCAACTAACTTGATTTTCTCCGATTGTAGATGTCTGGTTCAGACAACTATGATCTTCCCAAATCGCTTGGAACAAGCTTTCCTCTTGAAGATGATGTCCCTCAACATCATGCTTCACTTCCTCCACCTCCTCCATTTATTGTTCCTGACCCACAAGCTCGAAGACTTGAAAAGTTCAAGATCACTCAAGCCCTACTGGCAATGAAACATAAAGGTGGAAACCCTGTGTGTACTCATGTATTAGAAATGAAGGCACACATTGACAGGTTGAGAATGTTAGGTGTCAATATCTCAAGGAAGTTGGCTACTGACTGGGTTCTTCAGACACTTCCAGAGTCATATAGTGAGTTCATTAAGGACTACTATGTGACAGATCACGACATGACTCTTATTGATCTTTCTTATTTGCTCATTGCTGCTGAATCAGAAATGTTTTGGTGCACTGGATAAGTAAATATTGGTGAAAGATCAAATTCTCAAACTTCCATGGACATGGATAATGGTAACATTGGAAGTCCAGAAAAGCTTTCTCTTCCCAATGGAAAGGGATCGACCTTGGTTAACCAGGTTGACCGAAAGGTAAAGGGAAAGGCTAAGTCTGTGATTGTCTCGTATACGGTTCCCAAAGAGTCTATATGTTTTTATTGTCATGAGAAGGGACATTGGAAGCGAAGCTGCCCTGAATACCTGAAAGATTTGAAAGCAAGTAGATACAAAATGGTTGACTCTGCTTCAGGTAAGTCCACTATCTAACTTTATTAAAGTTCCTAATTTTTGATTCCTATTACATGATGTGACTAGATTGCATCTTGATGTTTAGCAGGATCGAGCAAAAGGAAGGTTAAAAGAAGAGTGTGTTGAATCTGATCGCGAAGATGGATTTCTATCGCATGGTTCGAGGATCGGATTTTTTGAGCTACTACTTAGAAGTTATGATAGATTGCTAGGTAATATGTAATAGCATAGTTTCCATTTAAAGTTGCATTGTAAGGAATATTTTTCCGCATTTTAATAAAGAAATAAAAGTTTTGTTTATTTTATTTTATACTATATCCCCGTACAATGACATTTATGGAAAATTGATGTTTGTGTGTTTCTAGCAATATTGGAAATATGAGTTTGATTCTCTCATTTGTGGTAGTGTCTGAATTTACAAAATAAGGAAAGGTTCTCATCACCCAAGTTTCAATTGGACAAAAACTTGGAATCATATAGGTTGTAATGTATGATGAATGGGAATTTTCATCTTTGGAAAATTAAGACTAATTCATTGATCACATGCATATGTGAGTCAATTAAAGGACTAAGGGATCGGGTACATTGGGTGTGTGCTGGTCAAGGTCCACCATAAAGATCGATTCGTCATGATTTACTAAAGTTTAGTAAGTATGGTTATACTTGCAAGTTTAAGTATAATTCTATAATATTGAAAAGGTTTTAATGTATGGCAGAACGGATGAGAAGAATCAAATTTGGCAGAGAGATAAAAGTTTCTCAAATCTGAAAAGATGGGAGAGTACTTTAGTATCATGTTTTATGATCATCTTAATGATTTTGAAACCATATCACAATTTGATCCTCTAAGGACATCTTAGTGTATTCTTATGGTTGAGAAGAGGAGTCGTGAATTGTTGGAATGGTTAAAATCAAGAAGATGAATCATACTTCGTTCCAAAACAATTCTTAGAGTAATACTCCAAGATTATAACCTTGAGTGACATAAAGTAAGGTTTAAAACACTTATCAAATGTAGCGTAAAATGTTTTCTACTCTTATACATTTGAAATTGGTAAGTTGTGATGTCTTGGATAAGACAAAGACCAACTAAGACCAATTATGTGAAGTGTTTATCTTGATAAGAATCCACACCAACTCTCGAATATTTGTTCTGTCAAGGAATGGTCCTTGACTAGGGAAACTTATATGTCAAGAGGACAGTGGGAGCCTTAAAGATCCTGGAAGAGTTTCAAGATTTAATCAAGAGTAAAACCTGTGTTTTATCACTAGCACATGACTTGAGGTTTGTAACCTATCATGTTGACACAATTCTTGTGCCAATTAAGTTGACTATGCATATGAGTTCTGTTAGTTATAAATTGTAAGCATAACAGCTTGGAAGCATTAGTGGGCCTTGTGCTACCAGGTGACAAGAAATTAAGCTTTAACAAGTTCAATCCATGTAAGGCTGAATTTGTCACTAACCTTGTCTTGAGATTATGGTTTTGACAAATTCACATGGATAGGAACTCATACACCATAAAATCTGAGTGTCATAAGGTTTCTCTCCGATTCATGAGAATGATGGTGAGAAAACGCTTTCACTAAGTAGATTTTAAGTAGATAGCAATTGTGTTATTTGCATTTTCAAATGTTGTTAGTGGAGCGTGTGTGGTTAACCGGCACACTAACATGGACTTGTGAGAAATGTCAAAGGTCTAAACAATTGAGACTATGATTACGACATCCCTTTTCATAGTTCTTGAATTGCTTAGACACACATGTGAGCTATCTACGGAAAGGTGTATGAATCTAAATTTTAGAAGTCCAACCGATTTCTGAATACATGTCGAAGCTAGTGGGAGCATAAGTGTTATGCTAATAATCATCATGTTACTGGGAGCATGATAATTATGATTATTATTATTGCAAGCTAGCAATGTTAATTATAGAAAAACAAAAGTTTCAATTCGTGAAGTTGCAGGGGTTGAAAAATTGTTTTGCTATAATTAAGAGAGAGGAAATTATACTTCAATTCAATTCTAAAAGCTTAGATTGAGATTTTAATCATCTTTAGTCAAGGATATATATATATATATATATATATATATATATATATATATATATTATATATATGTATTTTATGTTGGAATGGTTCAACTTAAAGAAATTCTATATATATTGCGTTATCAAAATTCGATTATGATTACGACATCCCTCTTCATAGTTAAATTTTGAAAACATGGCAAATAAAAAATATTGTAGCAAAAACTGGTCTAGTATCATGTCTTTATGTGAGACATCATGTATCGTATCCCATATGCTTCGGATATAGGATCGATTTCATGTGCTATAATATTCATCATTTCTAAATTTTCCAAATGCTCAGGGCATTTAGAAGGGAAAAGTCTAGAACTGGATATGACTAAAGTGATTAAGCAATTGTCGAGGATAATCTGAGGTTTGCCAAAGATTGGTTGCTCAGGGGCATTTGGAAGTATAGTGTTAATTTTGGCAGGACCATATTGACATTTTTTGAAAAGAGGCAACTCTTGTTCAGAAGTGATAGTCAAAATGGGACTATGGAAATGTCTCCATAGGTGGAAGTTATTCAATCTGTGTAAGATTAGAAAACCTTAATGCAAGAAGGATGTTCAAAGCAATGTACTTTGAATATGAAACTCCGTTTCCATAGAGTTGATCTTCTTTGAAATACTCTGTAATGACTAGTGACAAGGTTTTGGTGACTTTATGCATAATCATTACAAGAGGAACATTGCATATAAGTTTAAAATCTAACTGATTTCGGTAAATGGTGAGAATTAGGAATTCTTATATTTACAATAAGGATTTGGGATTGTGAAATGAGCATCATTGGAATCATGTTAAATTGATCTATTTCACAAAGTTAGGATCATAGACAAACATAGTTTGCATACATGGAGTATGGAATAACCATTGTTTAGAAAACAAAGTGTACATGCTAGGAGCATGAGACAACTGTTGTTTTATTCAAGTATTAAGTTGATTATTTGAAACATTATACAATGAATAATGTGTAATCAATATGGTGATAAATAAAAGGTGGTTATATTTATATTTAAAAAGGTTCTGAGACCATATTGGATTCGATTATTATTGTGTTTCACTTTGCATGTTTTGACTTCCAGAATAGCTAGGTTATTCTTTCCGAATAACTAAGTTATTTAAACACTCCACAGTCGTTCATATGTTTGGAAGTAGGTATGAATTAAAACTGTCATGAATCGAGTTTGTAGATGGCTAAATGGGTTTAGTCATAGCAATGGTTGCTACAACATTCATGAGTACTCATAAGTTATGAGTATTGGAATTAACCCATGCTCACTTGTATCACTTCATGGAATTTATCTCAAGTGATCGTGAGACGGTAATATCATATAAGTCTTCAAACCTAGAGATATGAGGTGTTGGTTGTCCATTGATTGCACAAAAACGCATCAGTAACTTGATGTTATAAAACGTGCAATTGTGTACAATTCCACAAGTAGTAGAACAAGCATATGGGTCGAAGTTTATCTGTTCCTTCTAGAAATAGAAGCGATATATGGGCCCCTCGATGATTTTGTTTTGACCTATGTACCGGGACCGGTCAGAACTAAATTGATGTGTTCGATTAAGTTCTTTGTAAAACAAATCGGAAATCGGAAAACAAACTGATGGACAATAAGTACGCCGTTCTTCCATGTATTTTTCTGGCTGATATCATGAGAACAGAGGATTATATGATCACTTATCTAAAATGGCGCTTCATAGTTCAACAGAGTTTTCGAGAGCTACGATTGTTGGTTGGTTCCTGAAGTAATATAGGCAAATACAGTTATTAGACTTATCCAAGTGGGAGACTGTTGGATAAGGTGTCTAAGTCCATAACTTATTTGGTATATACTTGACCCGACCCCGCATGGTCCATTTGGGTTGCACTTCACTTGAACAATTATTATGGATAATCTTATGAGAATAGTATGTTTATGATTTATTAATATATTATAAGTTATAATATATTAATATGAAATCATATTATTTAATTAGTATTGATCTTAAATTAATTATGAGTTAATTTAGTGATCAAAAGGTGACTAATTAAACATGGGCTATTGCATTTTATATAATGTGGGCCTACACTCATTAGGAATGGGATAAGCATGCATGGGGGTCCATGGAGCATTTAACCCATGGATCCTTGGAAAGGAAAATACATGGGTTATTAGGGTTTACCCTAATCCTCCACACTATATAAAGATGCTTGTGATGCTTGAAATAACAACTAGTTGGGTGAGAACTAAGGGTGGCCGATTTCAAGAAGCAATATACTATTCTCTCAAGTTTCCAAAGTTTGTGGTCATTTGTGATTCCACTTGAGGCATTCACACTATTGGTGCTAGGCTCTCAAACTCCATGCCATCAATCACAATCAAAAGGTATGTCTTTCTACTAGTAGTTTTATGATTCAAGATCCTTATGCTATGCTAGGTAGGAAGTAACCTTGGAAATCATTATTTGCATGTATTTAGAGAAAACATAGATCCAAGGTTATTAGGGTTGCATGTACACCTTAGGAGTGTTAGAATGCTCAAAACCCAATACCTTATCGATTAGCACCTCTGTAGATGCATGAGTTTTCTACACAGATGCAGGAGTTGTTAGACAAGGGATTTATCAGACCGAGTAGTTCACCCTTAGGAGCACTGATATTATTTGTGAAGAAGAAGGATGGATCCCATAGGATTTGTATTATTTATCGAGATCTAAATAAGCTAACGATGAAGAACCGATATCCACTCCCAAGGATCGACGATTTGTTTGACCAACTTCCAGGCGCATCTTGGTTTTCCAAGATTAATCTACATCTGTATTATCATCATATGAGGTCCAGAGAGGAGGATATATAGAAGACTGCCTTCTAAACTTCATATGGTCATTACGAGTTAATGGTGATACCCTTAGCGCTCACCAATGCTCCAGCAACATTTATAGATCATTTGGATCGTGTGTGCAGACCCATGTTGGATCGGTCTGTGATTGTGTTTATTTATGACATCTTGATCTATCCCACAACTCAGAAGAAACGTGAGGAACATATGCGAGAGGCATTGGAGACTTTGAGGAGGGAGAAATTTTATGCGAAGTTCTCCAATTATAAGTTTTGGTTGCACGAGGTGCATTTTCTAGGGCACCTTGTTAATCATAGTAGTATCCGGGTCGATTCGGCCAAGGTTAAGGTGGTGATGAGGTGGGAGGTTCTGATGTCTCCATCTGAGATTTGAAGTTTCCTTGGATTGTCAAGTTACTATTGGAGATTCATTTAGGATTTCTCCTAGATAGTGGTTCCTTTGACCCGATTGACAAAGAAGATTGTGATCTTTCGTTGGGGGCTGATCAGCAGACAACTTTTGAGACTCTGGGGCAGAGATTGTGTGAAGCACCGATCTGACCTTGCCAGAGGGTGTTGAGGGTTTTTTGGTATACTGGTATGCGTCGATCACAAGTTTGCAGGTAGTGTTGATGCAGCGAGGTCATGTGATTGCATACGCTTCGAGACAGCTGAAGCCTCAAGAGGCGAACTACCCTACGCACGATCTGGAGTTGGAGATGTGGTCTTTCCCCTCAAGACTTAGCGTCATTACTTGTACGGGGTGCATTGTACTATTTACACAGATCACTAGAATCTGAGGTATCTGATGGATCATCCGAATCTGAACATGAGGCAGCACCAATGGTTAGATGTAGTGAAGGATTACGATTGTGAGATCCTTTATCACCATGGGAAGGCCAGCTTCGTGGCCGATGCGCTCAGTCACAAGATGACGAGTGCACCTATTCGAGATCTATGCTTGAGGATGACGGTGATTACCTCACTCTAAGAGCAGATTCGAGAAACTCGGATTGAGGCTATGAAGGAGGAACACCGAAAGAGTGAGTGCATATTGGTTAGGTGGCTTCTTTTGATTATGATAGTTGGGGATTGTTGACCATTCATCAGAGAGTCTGAGGTCCATACTACGGGGGTGTGCAACAAATCTTGATGGAAGAGGCATATAAGTCGAGATTTTCCATTCATCCGTATGCAACAAAAATGTACAGAGATCTCCGATCTAACCATTTGAGGCCCTGCATGAAGCGGGATGTGGCTTGGTATGTGGATATGTGCTTGACTTGCAGGAAAGTCAACGCTGAGCATTAGTGACCTCACGAAAAATTTGAGCAGTTGAGTATTCCTGTTTGGAAATAAGAGGAGATCACGATGGATTTTATGACGAAGCTACCGTGGACCGCGCGAGGAATGGGTTCGATTTGGGTCATCGTGGATCGATTGATTAAGAGTGCGCCATTTCATTCCTATTCAGGAGAGAATTTTCGCGGAGAAGTTACCAAATGTCTACATCTGGGAGGTTGTAGCACGACATGGGGTTCCGATATCGGTGGTTTCTGATCGGGATGTTTGATTCACTTCCAGATTTTGGAAGGGGTTCCATGAGTAGTTGGGCACTCGTCTGTATTTCAGCATGGCTTTTCACCCACAGACTGATGGTCAGAGTGAATGGGTTATTCAGACTTTGGAGGACATGCTTCGGGCATGTGTACTATATTTTGGAGGGAGTTGGGATACGTATCTCCCTTTGGCGGAGTTTTCGTATAACAATATTATCACGCCAGCATTGATCGAACTCCTTTTAAGATGTTATATGGGAGGAAGTGTAGGACCCGATATGTTGTGGCGAGGTCGTTCAATGAGTTATGGGGAGTACGAAGGTGGTATTCAAGACAATGAAATTGATTCAATAGGTTTGCGGTAGACTCTAGACAGGTCATAGTCGACAAAAGAGCTATGTTGATAGGCACCAGTCAGAATTAGAGTTCCAAGCTGGGGACATGGTACTCCTGAAGGTGTCACCTTGGAAAGGTGTCATTCTGTTCAGGAAGTGAGGCAAGATGGGCCCCAAATTCATCGGACCTTTCAGGGTTATTGCCTGGGTGGTCAGGATTGCTTATTGTTTGGAGGAGATCAGTCAGATTCACAACACTTTTCACGTCTCTCAAATGCAGAAGTGTCTGGTAGATGATTCCGCGGTGGACCCTTTAGAGGATATTCAGGTGGATGAGTGCCTAAATTACATTAAGATACCGATTATGATCCTTGATAAAAAGACAAAGACCCTACAGAGAAAGGAAGTAAGCTTAGTGAATGTGTAGTGGCAGCATTGTAAGGGCTCAGAATGGACTTGGGAGCCTGAAGAAGAAATGAGATAGCACTATCCAGAGTTATTTGCAGAGGCAGACTTCGAGGACGAAGTCTAATCCAAGTGAGGTAGAATTGTAACATCTTAATTTTCAGGTATTTCCATTTACACCCTCATTATGTAAATTTCTTACAAGTTGGTCCCTTTTAGCCTTTAAAGAAACACATGGGTTTCATCTAGTACGATGAGTGTACGCTTGGTACGTTGGGCGTACTCGCTCAAATCACAAACCCTAATTTTTAGGGTTTGGCCCATATTTAAGCAACATTATGGACCTTGAGGACACCCCCTCATCAGCCTCCTTGCCCTAAGAAGATCCCCATGAAAACCTAGCCTCCGTTTGAGTATTCTTAAGCCTTGTTGTGATCTTGTGGTGTTTTTAGGTACCTTGAAGAAGAAAATGTTTGGGGGTGAAGCATTGGTTGAGTTGGAGCTTGAAGATCCATAATCTTCAACATCTTTTCAAGCCATAGAAGGTATAAAGCTGTCAACTTTATGACTCTCTAGTGTAGATCTTGTATGTTGGTAAAATCTTATGCTTTTTGGTCCTATAAGATGATTCTTGTGAGTAAATGCTACACCGTAGGTTTTGAGTTGTTCTTTTGGTGTTCCTGAGGTTCCTTGTTCATAAACTTTGCATCTTGGTGGTTGTAAACCAACCATGCTTGGGTTAATGGCCATATTATGGAAGTAGAATGCTAGATCTAGAATTTGGACCTCTTGGAGCCATGAAATGGCTTAAAGTTATTGACTTTATAGATTAAGACCTTTATTAGAAGTGGATAGGAGTTTTAGACGTTAAGGTCTTAAGGGATTCAACCCTTTTGGTTGACCGTTGACAAATGATAATTGGCCAGTACTTTGGGCGTACTTCAGAGTACGTATGTGTACTGGGTTCGAATCTCGTAATCTGTTGGCCTTGAGTACGTTGGGCGTACGAGTTGGGTATGCATGGTGTACTCTCTGGAATGGGTTTAAGGCCTTTTTGGGTTTATTCTAGGGTTTGGGTTGCTTTTGGGTTGGGTTTATCCATGAGAGGGTAAAATGGTCTTTTTACCCTAGGAGTCGGGATTAAGGATTTAGACTCTCGGATATGGTTTATGGCCTAATTATTAATTAGGGTTTATTTGCTTATTATTAGTACAGGGATTTTCCGGTTCAGCGGCCCGAGTGTTATTTGTTTATCAGTTGATCGAGATGAGTTTCTTCATTATACTTGTGGGTCGAAGGAACCAATGTCGGCCCATTAGATTATGTTGTAGTATGCTAGATTTTTGTGTGATACTTGCATGTTTTGTATGTTGGGCGGGGCCCGTTATGTGAGTTAGGGTGATGCCCATTATACTCATTGGGTGGGGCCCGTTATGCGAGTCAGGGCGAGGCCCGTTATACTCAATGGACGGGGACCGTTATGCGATGTCTGTTATTTGTATGGTATGTGGTATGTTAGGAGAACTCACTAAACTTTATGCTTACAGTTTAAGTTTATTTCAGGTATTTCCGGTTCGAAGGGGAAGGGCCCGACTTGATTGTAACGCATCCACCCATGTTTCTGCATTTTTGTGATTGTACTCTGATAACTATTTTTCACTTGACATGCTTGTCGATGTTTTGATATGATCATACGATGACTTTTGGTTGAATTTTAAATGAAATTTTTATCTATAATTTTTGGGATGTTACACCTGACCTTTTTGTTGGAGTCGGTGGTCGATTTCGAATGCGAAGTGTTCGGATTAAGGACACCTTTTGGACCGTTATGACAAATTTTCCATGTTTTTTGGTGGTCGAATGTTTTAGAATAAACTTAAACAACAATTGTAATCTAAAATATTAATCAAATGGTATTCAAGTCATTTGATGTTGATTAGAGACCAAACCGCAATAAATCTCATCCTTCAAAACTTAATTGTTAGAAAAAGAAATCAAGCACAAAAATTGCACAATTTCATTAACCACAAAGTCCATTTCTATAACTTACTCTAACTTCAATGACGACACTAATATCTGTTTAGAAAATGATTAAACCAAGTATTACCAAAAACTTATTTCCATTCTTTACGAACACGTAATGCATGATATGATTCATCTAAAAAAACAATAAAGGGATTTATATTCTTTCGGTCAAAGGCATTTAGAATTTGTTTGTAAAGTTTCAGAGATTTATATACTTTCAGTCAAAGGGATTTAGAATTTGTTTCTAAATTTTCTTTAGAGCATGGTTCACATGTGTTACGTCAAATACTTCAATCAATTTGCCCCTCCATCTATGGACATAAACTTGTTAAAGGTACATAAAAATAAAAAATTCCCACCAAGGACATTGATAATTGATTATTATATTTTATTTTAACAGCTGGAATTACATTGGCATTGTTTGGAGGTGTAAGAAAGAATTCAATATATCAGAATAAGGTCCTTGTTAGAGGAGACATTCATGTCATGTTGCATGTTGCATGTTGCTGTGGTCAAAATTCAATGACTGGTAAGTCAGTGGTGACTACGCTTTTGAGGCTGGTATGTCTTTTAGTTTATTAGTAAGTTACCGTTTTGGTCCCTGAGAATATTTAATATTTTCATTTTTGGTCCCAAAAAGCTTTTGTTGTAGTTTTGATGTTCTTGTAATGCTTTTGGCCCTGTCTCAAGTTAAATGAATATTTTTGGTCCTGGAGTATAACTAATTTTTGTAAATTTCGTCCCAAAATTACAAGAGAAAACATTTTGTGACCAAAATTGATAGAATCAACTATACTCATGGACTAAAAACTAAAAATGTAACTCACTTTCTCTCTCTCTCTTTTTTTCTTTAATGTTTTGGAGATGTTTAACTAATTAAAATGGAATAATGTCACTGTAGCACATGAAACTTTCTTCAATTGGCTAATTTGGTCCTTAAAGTTTTTTTATTTTTTTTTTATTTTTTTTTACATTAGGCCAATAAACTCGTAAGTGGTCTTTTAATTATACCATTTTATCAAGTTTTAGAAGGTTTCCCGGTTGACCTTTAATATATGTGAATTAATATATATTTTTTGTTTAATCCAATGCCACGTGAGATATGCCACGTCAATTAATGATATAAGAAGCTTAAATCCTATCGTCTTCAACTATCGAACTTCAGTCGTCTTCATTAATCAGTTGTAAAAGAAACCGAGTTAGGGTTTGTGAAGCATTCTTGTGATCGAGCTGAAGAAACAAAGTAGTTGCAGCAATGGCACAATCGGAACCTAATAGATTGTTTGCGATGGTGGAACTGAACTACCAAGGGGTATTTAATCGAAATCCTTTTTCTTACACTGGTGGTGTGAAAACCATGTTCACTGATGTTGACTTTTCTTCTATGACTTATGAGTTTGTTAACTTCTTCGAACGTTTCATGCATGAAGAGTGTAAAAAGTTTTACTACTGTGAACCAGGCAATTCCCTGATGGAAGGGCTTAATCCCATTTCAAATGATGTGGAATATGTTGCTTTTATTTTTGATGCTTATGGAACAGATGGTGTAATTTCGGTTTATGTGGATCATATTGGGGTTGGTGTTGATGGGTGGCTTGATGATGATGATAATGATGTTGATGAACATGATTCTTGTATTGATGGTGAAAATGAAGATAACATAGATGAAGTTAGGAATGTTGCATTTGAGTTTAATGAGGTTGTAGTGTATATGAATAGGACATCAAATGATCCTTTCTTGAGTAAGTTATGTGTTGATGATGAGGATGAAAACAACATTGTAGATGATGACAATGGGAGAGAAGTTGAAGTTAACATACAAACTCATTCCATATTTAATGAGCTATTACACTGGAAAAAACAAAAACCAATTCTAGGGATGAGATTTAAGGGTCCAGGGCAACTAAAATCAATGTTGTGTAACTATGTTGTAGCTAACGGATATCAATTGTGTTTTGAAAAAAAAATGATAGGATAAGACTTTTGGTGAGGTGTAGCAAGGGTGCTTGCACATTTAGATTATGGGCTTCCTGGATGAGTGATGAAGAGAGTTTCCAAATCAAGTCACTAAAAGCTGATCATAATTGTGCTAGGAACTTCAAGTTTGGATCATTGGTGACATATGCATGGATTGGGAGTCATTATACCAAAGAGATTGCACAAAGTCGGAAAATAAGTGTAAGGAAGCTTAGGTTGAAGGTAATGGCCAATTTTGGTATCCAAGTTAGTATGGGGCAATGTAGAAGAGCAAAGAAGTATGCACTGAAACTTGTTGAAGGTAGCCTTGTTGAACATTATGGTAAGCTATGGTCATATGGTCATGAGATTTTAAGGACAAATCCTCGGTCACCTGTGAAACTAGATATGGAGGATGGTCCAGATGGAAAGAAATATTTTACCAAGTTCTATTGTTGTTTTCAAGGAGTTAAACAAGGTTGGATTGAAGGGTGTAGAAGGATAATTGGTCTTGATGGATGTTTTCTTAAAGGTGTTTGTAAGGGAGAATTGCTTTGTGCTATTGGGAGGGATGCAAATGACAAGATATATCCTATTGCTTGGGCAGTGGTTAATGTGGAGAACAAGCAGAATTGGAAGTGGTTTTTAGAGCTTCTCATTGATGATCTAAACTTGAATTTAGGCAATTGTTTCAGTTTAATGTTAGACCAACATAAGGTTAGTATTTTACATAGTAATGCATTTATATTTATTTTACACTATCTGAATTAAACCTTTGTACTACTACAAGGTTTGATAGAGGTTGTTAAAGAGTTGCTGCCATATATAGAGCACGGGCAGAGTGCTAGACATATTTGCCAGACTTTGCAGAAGAGATTTACTGGTGCCATATATCATACCTTGTTTTGGAGAGCATCTAAAGCCACAACTGAGCATGCTTTTAAAGTTGTGGTGAAAGAAATTGAGACATTGAACCCAGATGCCCATCAATATCTCATGGAGAAAGATCCTAAAACATGGTCAAGAGCTTTCTTTCAAACTGGAAGGTGTTGTGATGCAGTTGAAAATGGGTTCTCAAAAAGTTTTAATGTTGTAATAGTAGATGCCAGGAAGAATCCCATAATAACCATGTTAGAGGAGATAAGATTATACATGATGGATAGAATCTACAACATGAAATTAAAGGGACAACAATGGGGAAATCACATTTGTCCAGAGATAAGGGATAAGGTGAATTTGCTTAAAAAATCTCAAAGGCATTATCAGGTACTACCAAGTTGATTAAACCAGTTTGAGGTAAGGGGAGCAATAGATGCATATGAGGTGGACTTAGAAAGGAAAACATGCTCATGTAGGTTGCGGCAATGGAATGGATATGGATGTGCTCATTCTGTAGCTAGCATATCCTTTCTTAATAGGGATGTAGAAGCCTATGTAGACAACATGTTTAGCACAACCACATTTAGGAAGGCATACAATTACAGAATTGCTCCCATGAATAGCAGTGACATGTGGCCAGAGACAAACTATACTCCATCATTGCCTCCTATTAATAGAAGGATGCCTGGTAGGCCAGCTACTAAGAGGAAGAAATCCACTACAGAGAATACAGGAACACACAAGGTTTCTAAGGCTGGAAAGAAAATCAGATGTAGTATTTGCAAGGAGATAGGTCACAACAAGGCCACTTGTCCACAGAGAAGGCCCCAAAAGTTAAATGTGAAGAAACAGAAGAAACAAAAAGTTTGTGTGAAGCAAAATGCAGGACAGGTAAAACAATTTAAAATTTAAATTTATTTACATATGATTTGTTACTAACATAATTATATCATGCCATATAGGGTAGTACAAGTGAGCCACGACAACATGAATAGGTTGAAATGACTCCAATTAATATGGATACTACTCAAAATGATATGCAAGTTACTCCTACTAATGTTGAATCTAGTAGTGTAGGGGATTTTAGTCACTATATGCAATTTACTCGACCTAGATGTTATGAAGGTGATGAGGGTGTTGTGGGTGAGGAAGCTGATGTGGTTGAGGAAGTTGTTGTGGTTGAAGAAGTTGTTCAAGATAAGGAGGCTGAGGAGGTTGATCCTGTTATCCAAGTTGATAATGTTAATGTTCAAGAGGTTGATGAGGTTAATCCTAATGCCCAAGTTGATAATGTTAATGTTCAGGAGGTTGCTCCTATTATCCTAGTTCAGCAGGTAAGTGTTAGGCCAATTTCAGAGATTTTGAAGAGGATAAGGAGAAGAAAGTCAGAGAGAATACTGAAGCTGAAATTAGGCAAAACAATTGGTGGTGTTTATGATCCAGGAAATTCGAAAGGAAAAGCTCTTGTAATTGATTAGTGTTTATTGTAATTTGTATTTAAAGTTTATGTAATAGGATGATGGTAAATTGGATTTAAAGTTTATGTAATAGGATGATGGTAATTTATATTTAAGTATGTATGAAAGAAAATGGTATTTTTGGTCTTTTAAGTATGTATGAAAGAAAAAGGTATTTTAGTCATTTAAGTATGTATGACGGAAAAGGGTATTTTGGTCATTTGTTTATGTATGACAGAAAAGGGTATGTTGGTCATTTATTTATGTATGACAGAAAATGGTATTTTGGTCATTTAAGTATGTATGAAAGAAAAGGGTATTTTGGTCATTTAAGTATGTATGAAAGAAAATGGTATTTTGGTCATTTAAGTATGTATGAAAGAAAAGGGTGTTTTGGTCATTTAAGTATGTATGACAGAAAAGGGTATGTTGGTCATTTATTTATGTATGACAGAAAAGGGTATGTTGGTCATTTATTTATGTATGACATGAAGTATGAAAGTATGTTGCCTTTTTAAGTAAAATCATGACATTTGGCTTTAAATATTTATGCATGGAAAAAATTGGAATAATGTGCATGCATGGGGATGTTTTATATGGTCCCGGATATGGTTCTATAATGGCTTCACAGGTCCCATTTTTCATTATTAAAACACCCACTGACTACAAATGGTCCCCATACACATAGTGTACTTCCACATGGACCACTTCCTCATTTGTTCCCAAATTTAAAACATGCACAATAACCAATCTAATTAAATAAATTTGTTGGGAATACAGGTCATGCATATGTTTGATTAACATCAACATTTGATTATACAAAATGCCCTACAATTGAAACTTTGAATATTTTTTTTACATTACTTATCATATGCCCTTTCATTAGGGACTTACCACCTTACAACATCAACACATCAAGGTTGATAACCCCAACTTATAACTAAAAGCAGCTTCAATACATACAAAATGTCTATACTTACTGACTTTCTAGTCTGCCTTTACAAAAAATATAAGGGATCTCAAAAAACAAAAGCTTACACTAACCAACCTAACTAACTACAATCACCCCCTAACTTCGAAACACATAGGGCCAAGCAAGCAAACAACAGGGCAACTATCATCTTGTACCTGCCTATTGCCTTCCTTGCATCATGAACTTCTTTCTCACTCTTTGCCACCTTATACTGCTCCTATGACAGCAGAAACTCCACTTCAGCAATCCTTCTCCTCAAATTGTTCATCTCAGACAGTTCCTCTTTGGCATCCAGTTTCTGCTTCAGAGAATATAGCAGGTTTTTGTAGTACCCGTCTGCTTGTTCTTCATATTTCCATTCAAAGAAGCTACATTTCCTCAACCTAGTCTATAAAAAGCCAATAAAATTAGGGTTTGATTGACAATCCCAAATCAGCTACCTTTTAATGTACCAACGAAATGGGTTTTATTCACAGTGATCGTCAAGAAGCAAATAAAATTAGGGTTTTTAACAGATGAAACAAAATACAAATACACCATTATCGTCTTTACAGAAAGAAACAACACATCAAACCATAAAATACTAACTTATCAAAATCAAGAGAATCGGGAACTACCATACTGTTTTGACAATTCCAGAATCGTCTCTCAGGGTTTGTTATCTTCCAACAGATTCGTTCTTTAGCTGGAACGACACAATCACAAACCTTTACCCCTTCTTACGACTGAACATGAGTGACTTGTAGCTGATTCCTTGACGTCGATGAGCTCGAAGACATTCTTCTTCAGGAAGGAAATAGTGGGGGGGGGGGGGGGGGGGGGGGGGGGGAGTCTTTGACTTTTCAGAGAAGGGTAAGTAAAGATTTAATGGAGGTCCGAATGAGGTTTTGAATTAATAAGCCTATATCGACAACTGGACTTCTTCAACACATAAGCTTCCAACGTAAGCTTATTGGACACATCAGCGTGCCACATAAGCATTGTAACCGGGAAACCTTCTAAAACTTGATAAAATGGTATAATTAAAAGGTCACTTACAAGTTACTAGCCTAATGTACCAAAAAAAAAACTTTAAGGACCAAATTAGTCAATTGAAAAAAATTCCATATGCTAAAATGACATTATCCCAATTAAAATCACACATCTAAAGTATTATGTTTTTTTTCCTTAAATGTTTTGCTGTCACGATTTGATTTGGTATTCATATTGCTAGATAGACGCGGTGAGCTACATGAGAAACGAGTTTGTGAACACATAATGTCCGTAAGTCAACTCAATCGGTCAAACCCTATATTTCCTTTTTTATATATAAAAAAAACAAAAACATTATATTCATTTTTCTTTCTTTCTTTGTAGTTGCATGAAGCCAATAGTGATCATTCACAAACTGTGAAAAAGAAAAAAAAAATATTACTTTTTGAATATTGTATGCAATTTTGGGACCAAAAACATTATAATTATGAAATGAGAAGATTAATTTTCTCTATAAGCAATATAATTAGCAAGAGCAATTAAAGGAGCCGCCTTTATTTGATCGAACTCTAACAACTGTTCTTGAGCCTCCTTGTTCAATTTCTCTGCAAATTCTCTTGATTTTTCGATCCCCAACAATTTTGGATATGTAGTCTTATCTGCCACCAGATCTTTTCCGGCGGTTTTGCCCAATTCCTCCGACGACTTTGTGACATCAAGAATATCATCCACCACCTGAAACAAAAGCCCAATTGATCTCGCAAATTTCCTTAATTTTTCAATTTCTTCATCAGATCCGCCACCCATAATGGCACCGAGGACGACGGAGCCTTCAAGCAAAGCCGCCGTCTTGTGTAAATGGATAAACTCTAAATGGTCTAATCCGACATCGGCGCCTTCGGAGCAGATATCAACAACCTGACCGGCGACAAGACCTTCTGAGCCAATACACTTCGCGAGCTCGCCGATGGCCCGGAGAATCCGGTCGGAGGAGACGCCTTCTGTCGCCGTAGCGATGTGTTCGAATGAGAACGAAAGTAAGGCGTCGCCGGCGAGGACGGCGACGTCCTCACCGTATACTATGTGATTGGTGGGCTTTCCCCGGCGGAAGTCGTCGTTATCCATGCAGGGTAAGTCGTCGTGCATTAACGACATGGTGTGAATCATCTCGACAGCGCAGGCAGCAGGCATAGCCGTTAACGGGTCGCCTCCGACGAGTTCGCAGGCGGCGATACACAGCATCGGTCGGACGCGTTTTCCGCCGGCGAGAAGGGAGTACCGCATAGATTCATGGATCTTTTCCGGGTGTTTGAGTGGAACAGCGGAATCTAGGGCTTGATTTACCGAATTAGCTTTTTCCAACATGTAAGACTTGAAATCAAACGCCAATTTCAAATGGGTTTCTTCGATTTTGTTTTCCGGTAGGTTTGATTGCTGTTCCTTGGTCAAAATTGCAGAAACAGAAGAGAATGAAGATGAAGAAACGGGTCGAAACATTCGGGTCTCGCAGTGCAACGATGTAGATCTGGTTCTAATGGGTGCTCCATAGAACAAACTTGTGGTATTTAAAAGAAGACTCATTTTTGCAGAAAGTGATTGCTTAAAGAGTGCAAAAATGGAGGAAATTAGAGGGTTTTAATCACCATCATTGGGTGATGCAATACAATTGTGGGGGGAGATACGATGTAAAAAACAAGAAAACTTGTAGTTGTGTTGTGGAATCTTACGGCTCATTCAATGTATATACCACCCACTACCTATAAATTTATTATTATTATATTATATTAATATTACTTAACACATTTAGAATCTTTTTGAGACGGATTTAACACATTTAGAAAATTATTCTAATATTAATATGTTAGTTACAACAATAACGTGATTGGATTGATATTTTTATATAATATTGTATTAGTTCATTCAATATTTTTAACTTTTTGTTTTTAATTATGTTTAATATATACAAATGACTACACTAGTAATATTAAACATTCTACTAATGCAATTCTCGACTGTTTTTTTTTTTTTTTTATAAATATTTGGATCATTAAAGAGTTTGTGTGACCGGAAAGTAACTTCCATTTCGGCGTCAAAATATGTATCTTAAACGAACCGGTTAGTCGTGTCTTGTGTCGGAACTAAGAATACACTTTGATATATTCGTTACGTGGCTCAACCGAAAAATAACACAAAATCGTTTAAGGTCAACTCAAACCGGTTTCCTTGCATGTCAGGTATGTCGTGTCATGAACGGAGTAGGCAAACTATTTAGGCAATAAAGTGAAATTAACTAAACCAACCAATTGGTTATGCAATTTTGAAGAAAAAAACCAACTTTTTTAAATTTTGTCAAACTAATCACGTACTCAGGACTGGGGTATTTCGGAGCAGACGAAAATGATTTCACCATGGATGCATTGAACATGTGTGAAACTGTAACATCCTAAATATCACACGTAAAATTTTCGTTTTTAATTCAACACAAAACCATCAAATATTCATGTCAAACCATCATAAGTATGTTAATATGAAAATAGTTATCAGAGTACAAATCCCAAAATCATAAAAAGCTAGATACGGGTGGATGCGTTGCGATCAGGTCAGGGCTCTTGCCCTTTGATCATTAAGTACCTGAAACACAAACTTAAACCGTAAGCACAAAACTAAGTGACTTTCCCCAAAATACCACATATCATACATACAATAGGCTCCGCTCGGTACAGATCTGCCAGTCACATGCGATGGGCCCCGTCCAACACATTTAATAGACCCCGCCTTGCATCGGGCCCCGCCCGGTATACATACATACACATACAATATATGTAAGAGTCATACAGACAGCTAACATCCTATAAACATAAATCAGTGGGCCAACATTGGTGTCTTCGACCCGCTAAACACTGTGAGAATACTCACCTCAATCTGATGATGAACAGTCATACACACAAGTTGCTGCCTCATGTTCAGATTTGGCTGATCCATCAGGTACCTCAAACTTTTGTGGTCAGTGTAAATGATACAACGAACCCTACATAAGTAATAACGCCAAATATTGAGGGCAAATACCGCCGCCCCTAGCTCCAAATCATGAGTGGGGTAATTTGTCTCATGAGGCTTCAACTGCTTCGAAACATAAGCTATCACACGGCCCCACTGCATCAAAACTACACCCAATCCTGAACTCGACGCAACACAGTACACTACAAAATCATCCATACCCTCTGGCAGGGTCAAGATCGAAGCCTCACATAACTTCTGCCTCAAGGTCTCAAATGTCGCCTGCTGCTCAGGCCCCCAACAAAAAGTAGCAGACTTCTTAATCAACCTAGTCAACAGAACTGCGATCCTGGATAAATTCTCGATAAACCTCTGGTAATACCTAGCCAAACCAAGGAAAATTCGAATCTCGGATGCAGCTCTCGGAACCTCCCACCGTATCACGGCTTCGATCCTGGCCGGATCAACAAGAATACCCTTCTGATTGACAAGGTGCCCTAGAAACTGCACCTCCCGCAACTAGAAATCGCACTTGGAGAATTTGGCATATAGTCACTCCCTCCTTAGAGTCTCCAGAACATCACACAGATGAGCCTCGTGCTGCTCCTTGCTCTTAGAATAGACCAAGATATCATCAATAAACACAATGACTGACCGATTTAGCATTGGTCTACAAACCCGGTTCAAGAGATCCATGAATGTTGTTGGTGCATTAGTGAGCCGAAAATGCATCACCACGAACTCGTAATGACCATAACAAGTTAGAAAGGTCGTCTTCTGAACATCCTCATATTAAACCCTCATTTGATGATAGCTTAAACGCAAATCAATCTTGGATTCCCAAGACACACCCTACAACTGATCGAACGAATCATCAATACTCAAAAGCGGATAATGATTCTTCATTGTCACCTTGTTCAACTCCCGGTAATCAATGTACATCTTGTAGGAGTCATCCTTCTTCTTTACAAACAGAATTCGTACTCCCCAGGGCGAACAACTCGTTCTGATAAACCCCTTGTCTAACAGCTCCTGCAGCTGTATAGACAACTCTTGCATCTCTGGTGGAGCTAACCGATAAGGTGTCTTGGCTATCGGAGTCGTACTTGGAACAAATCAATACGAAACTCCACCTGCCTCTCTGAAGGTGATCAAGGCAAGTCCTCCGGAAATACATCAGAATACTCTTGAACAACTGTCACATCGTCAATTGTCCTCTTTCTCTCTTCTCTGATATCCAATACATAAGCCACGAACCCATAACAACCCTACTATAAATATCTATGAGCTCTCGCAGCCGAGCAGAGAGTCGGTCCATGCTGAGCACCCTCTCATGAATAACCAGTTCTCCCTCACTTGGGGTTCGAACCCGAACTAACTGGCGCTCGTAATCAATCATCTCCCCATTAGGGCTCAGCCAATCCATCCACACAATCACCTTACTCTTGTGTAAAGGAATAGGAACCAAATCAATCAGATACCGCTCGCTAAATAGCTCATGAATAACAAATTAAGAGTTTGATTCTTCATTGAAAAATTAAGAGGCTACCAAATAGCCACTTACTTTTTATTTTACAATGTAAGCGAATAAAATAGGTTTAACTTATAATTAGAAAAATAAATCGAAGTACCGAATTTATGACTAATCTCCCAACCCTAAATTTTGATGGCTTTTATCCTCTCAAACTCCCGAAAACCCTCTCGTGGTGACTCGAAGCCTCTCTGGTTGCGCCATGTCCTTTGATCAGAACTCTAATCGTTTAGGGTTTGTGGTGTTGAAAAGGTTCCATCAAGAAGTGATATGTTAAGGTTGTTTTTGTTGCCCTTTGGATGCAAGTACGAAAGGGGAATCCAACTTTGTATTCTAATCATCTGTTCGATTGGATAGAACATGCAAGGCAAGGGCTATAAATGTATGTATTCTTTAAACACCCTATTATTGTTTTTATTTATTTGCATCAGATCTATTGGACATGTGATCCTCTTTTGGTTTATGGGTTGTTTTGTTTATCGTTTATGTTGTAACTTTGTGGCTTGTTTGTATCCCCATAACCCATCAAGTAACTTATTTATTCCTATTTTTTAAATAATTTTATTTATTTGTTTGTTTTTTTTTTAATTTAGCTTTTTGCAAACTAATTTATCATCTATGACATTTTTATACGTTTAGTTTCTTATTAGTTATATGTTATTTAAATTTTAAAATATACCTCTTCGTACAAAAAGTTTAGTAAAACATTCATAATGGAAAGTTTAATGAGAGCATTGAATGAGGTAACAAACCTAATTGTTATTAAATTGATGAAACTCTACTATTGACATTCAATGCATTATATGAGAACATTGATAGAGTTGTATGGAATATAAAATGATAGATTTGTTAATCTATTAAACTCTATGACTATGGAAGTTCAATGCATTTTAAATGTCAAATTTGATTATCTTTATGAACATTTTTTTATTTTTTTTAACTCCAAAAATTATTATTATTATTATTTATTTTTTTATTCGGAATCTTTCATTATATTTTTCATTACCAAATTCATAAGAAATATTTACATAGACGTAGCGGGTAAACAAGCAACAAGTTGTGTCACAACTCCTTTTTGGATGACAAAACTAATTCTTTTAAAAACAACATCTATAGATCTTGGAGTCATAACATTACTATGCATGACCCGTTGGACTCTATTGAGTAGCTCGACAACTTCTGGCGCAAGGAAACCGAAAGTATCAAATGCAAAGGGTATAAACGTGTGTTGATTTTCCATACACGCTTTCTCATGTTTTTCCACTTTGCTTGATGCAACTTTTAAAGCAGCTTGCCCCACAGTGAAAACTCCACTCCCTAAACCCACACGAGGGGAAACCCTTGTTAGATCCACGCATGCATGTTTTCCTCCATCTCATCCAAATATTAAAACATCAATTGGTCTAAGTGTTGATCTTCCTTCCAATGGGTCAGTCAGAAAGTTCCCATAGGCCTTTTTCTTGGCAGAAACCCCAGCATGCCTAAATATGTTGAAAAGAGAATCTCTAACCAAATCGTCTCGGTACTTGAAACCCGGGAGCTCTTTACAATGAACTGCATGTTCCCTAAATGAGTCCAAGCATGCCTTGCGACAAACGGGGCAAGTCTCGTCAGCCGGAAATAAAAGGATCATAAGGCGATACTTGAGGATGGCACGATACTCAACTGGCGACATATGCTGGTCAAGATCGTCAATAGGAATAGTCATAAGAAAATCTTGAGCATATGGGGCCCTTAGACACTCAAAAATTGCTTTCTGCCTAATCGTCATGTCGAAGTGAACTTCCATGTCTTGGACAATTTTACTATAAAGGGTACTCGCCAATGAATGTTGGATTTTTGGATGGATGGTGTCCTTATTAGTGAAACCGCTGAAGTCAAAGCCCGAAACATTGATCATACATATAGCATTGATCTCATGGTTTTTTTCCCCATCCTAAATTTGATATATAAATATTTAGGTTTTGTCAATTACTAAATATTTTACGATATTCAAATATAGAAAATTTAATTTTAGGATATTCAAATATAGATATGTTAAAATATGAAAAAAAAAATGTTTGGAATCATTTAAGAACCAAATTCATTAAACTATGAATATATATACCGTTAGGCTGAAAATAAGTGCGGTAAGATAACCATAAATAACATCAAATCATTGAAATGTATTCACAATTTAATAACTGTGAATTGATTTTCTTTATTTGAGTTCAATAACCGTAATTTTGGTTCCTAAATGATTTTTAACATTGTTTAATTAGTATTTGAACATATTTCTATTCGAACATACATGTTTTTGTGACCATGGTTGATTGGCAGATGACATTCAGCTCACGAAACCCACATGTTCAGGCCCCATGGACAAACATGCATATATTATAACCAAAAAAGTTTGATTTAAATTGAATATCGACTTGGAAAAACAGAACTCATTAATAACCATCATAATATTTTTTTTTGAAACGGTAAAATATATTAAAAAAATATAATGCTTAGCAAGTGACTAGGCAAGGGCAAAGAAGAACAAACATAGTTTTTAGTTTATTACATGGGGGAATGCGGGAGGAATTCCAATCTATCTAATTACCAACTCGACCATTGCCCCTGCATTTGAGCCATAAATATGTCAAAACTTTGATGTTTTCAGTGCCTCTACAAATTGTAGTAAATACTTCTCGAAATAATTTGCCATTCCTGATCTTCCAAAGATTCCATAGCAGACTGTAGCAAATACATAGCAGTTTAATGCGCTTTTTAGGGCATCTACCCCATAAGGCTGCAAAATGAAGTAGTTCACCAACATCATTGAATTCTTGTTTGTTTAATCCACACCATTCAAAGATCTTATTCATTATAATTCTTGTGTATGAGCATCTCATAAGAATATGATCAACACACTCAACTTCACCAATACAAGTTCCACATAGTGTCGAGTCGATATTCATGTCACGTGATTGTAATGTTGTAGCAGATGGAATGTGTCCTTATACAACCCTCAAAACAAAGCAAAGCGCCTTTATTGGGATAACCTTGCACTAACTGATAAATGGAAGATTGGAAATGTCACACCCCCAAACCTGAACGGCGGAAACATTCGGGGGCGGAGGACGTTATGTACAGTATCATAACAAATGTAAAATAGTAATCAAAGCAACAACAACCATTATATTGATAATATAGTGTTTACATTGTATATATAACATAGATTGATTGTTTTCAAAAGTAGATAACAAAACAAGACTTGAAGCTACTATGCTCCATCTTCTCGAAACTTGTACAAGTACCTGTTTACTAGTTTCCTGAGAATACAAGTGATTTGGAAAGTGTATCAACATTTAAGTTGGTGAGTTCATAAGTATTTGGTTTAGAAAGTAAGTTCTTTGTTCCTTGAAAATGTTCGTGTATTACTACAAAAAATCCTATATTTTCTTAATAACATGAAATGTAGTCTTAAGCCTTAAGACCAAAATATATATGTTTCTTACGTTTAAAGAGTGATATATGACGCTTTGAATTCGCTTACGTAAAGTGACCAATACTAGTTCCTACCATGATTACCTAGTGCATACAAGTTATATAAAATCAAAGATCGAACAGACAGTTGAATAGGCGGATCTGCCCTAAGCCCATAACCAAACAAGGAACAGGAAATGAGGCGGAAATCACACATTCCACTATCTATCGAATCTTCATTTTATATAACCCAAACATATCCACTAAGTAATCACACCAATATGTAGATTATTGTATATGTTTCCAGAAAATCCGATATTTCCTATGAAATGAGTTATGATTCGTTGTGTCTAAAATGAATGTATTAAACCCGAAAAATCCTATATTTTCCCTGAGAATGAATTTGTAGAACTGTTTACTTGTAAAGTGATAACGTTTAACCCGAAAAATCCTATATTTTCCTTAAAGCTGTAAAGTAGTCTAAATACTCCAAGACCGTAAGTGTAAGTAAATATGACATACTTAGTTGTATATCTTGTAGTTTTATTATTAAGTAAAACTAGTTGAAGGTGTGTTTACCCTGAATTCTGAATGTGTTGATAATACCCTATCATGATTACTCAGTCCCTACAAGTTATATATAACTAAGACTTGAATCAACAGTCGATTGGGTGATTCTGCCCTAAGTCCACAACCAAACAAGGAACAGGAAATGAGGCGGGAGTCACACATTCCACTGTCTATCAAATAAAAACCATATATAACCCTGATGTAAATACGAAGTAATCATATAGTTATTATCCCTTGAGCTTGATTGAGTTACGTATTACTACGTGCATGAGTCATTGTTTCCGCGTGCGAGTTCTTATAACCATACTAATATGACCGATATCCAGATAGTTAATGACATTTGTCACCCCGGAACTTCCGTTCCAACTGCAGCTAACAATCAGGGTGTGGGATTGTCAGTCCCGTATAGATCTATACACAAACTCACACTCTCCCTCCAGGAGACTCTGGCTATAAGTGGGGGACTTTCGTTTGATACTAAACTAAGCCGTTGTCTCACATAATTTGCTAACAACAAGTTTACGAGTAATATGTTGAAAAATCTTTTAGTAAATAAAAATAAAATTTTTTATTTATAACTTTGTACGATAGAAAGAGTGGATTGACTCATAAATTATACTTATCACAATTTGTATGCTTGTTTTCATATCGTTTTCCTTCTAAATGAACTAACCTGTAATTTCCATACACTATACCTATCATAGTTTATATGCATATTATTTGTATAATGAAACCTTGTTACTAACAACTTTTAAAAGATTACAGGTTTGATAATAGCGTTTATTATTCGTAGTTGGTATCTTCATGTAATGAATACGTAAAGTATAAGAAAACATAAACAATAGTTTGTAACACAAGTTTCCTTGTGTTATACTTGTATCCCCCCCCCCCCCCATATAAAAAATATAAAGAGTTTGGAAAAGTGTAGGGGTATGAACTCACTTGATAAGTGGTGAATCGGGCAGCGTTTCGTTTCTTGGAATGATCTTTCTTGACGTAACCGCGGGTTTCTGGTGAAGAAACGAGCTTCACGCGGGCAGCACTTCGACTGGAAAGGAGTTAGTTTCTCAGGAGATTCGGGGCGTTGGGAGTTGCATCGTGTGCTAGGGGTGTTACCGGGGCTTCAGGGTGGTTTAGAGGGGCTTAACAGTTTGTAGAAGTAGGAGAGAGGATGGATTTCAACAACCAAAGTCAGAAGGCTTCGATTTCTATATATAGCCTAAATTTAGAAACTCATGTCGTGAGTTTGGTAATGATTCGCTCATGGCTTGCATCATCTGTCTACTTGCTCTGGAAGGGTCAATCAACCTGTTCACGTCGTGAACTCTGCACTCACGATGTGAATTCTGACATGTGTCGAAGTTTGTGCCCCGAACTTCATAAATTCATATCTTTCGCATACGAGTTCCATTTTTGACGCTCTTTATATCCACGCGTAGGTGAGACTATGCTCTACAACTTCCGTTTAGACATCGTCGGCTAATTTTGACTTTGTTTTAATATTAAATTTTTAACAGGCCGGGACAGGAAAAGTCCGTTAAAAATTCATAACTTCTTCATCCGACGTCCGTTTTCATCTGTCTTTTTACCGTTGTACTACTATTGTCGAGATCTTCAATTCTCGTTTAGGTTGCATCAGCTAAAAGTCTCTCGATCTCTATTTCGAGTTTTTAGCTGTCTACTGTTATATCTGAAACTTAGAAAAATCATAACTTCCTCATACGAAGTCAGATTTGGACGTTCGTTTTATGTACGTTTACGGTTTAATGATATCTACGACTTTCATTTAGATACCTAAGGCTAAAAAGTATTTTATTGAAATTTCACGTTTTACGCTTAACAGTGTTTTACCAGATTTGTCGCGGATCTTTGATTGGTCATAACTTCTTCATTATAACTCGGATTTTAGTATTCTTTATATTTCTGAAAACTTTGCTACAATATCTACTACATTATTCATCCCAAATAAGATTTTAGAAAAGTTTAATTTTGACCTAAATTTGACTGGTGTTATAGGAAGAGTGTTATGCAGCTTGTCTAGTCTCCTTCTGATTACTTCCACTGTGAAACTTCCTTCTGGCGTTAGTAAGCATGTCCATTTGTCATGACCAGGTTGTAGCTGACATGAAGCAATCTCCTATTTTAACCTGTCTAATTTTATGAATAATCATGCAACTAATGGACAAGATTTCCATTCCCAAAATCAAACTTCATGAAAAAGGAGAATTTAATTTAATGAATATGTTGAGCTGCCCTTAAAGACCGTTTTTAATAATATTGATTTTCGTTTCACATTTTTCTTCATTTTTCCTTCATTGGATAGTATTTATGACATTATATTTCTTTATAAACAGGTAAACCATAACTACCAATTTCCATGTACCTATTATAATCTAGACTATATTTCAGTTTTGTAAAATCTCGATTAAATCCCGATTAATCCTTAGACGTTAGTTGACCGACTAGAGGAAGCCTATCGATTAATCTCTGCATACAAAATGAGTGAAGCGGTAGAAAACAATAAAATTTTAACACTTTGAAAAAGTTATATATCAATAGAAACAATTTGAGAAATGATTAGTGTTATATTAATCATATTAAGTTATTTTTTTATGATATTAATGGTATTTTTGAACTTTGTTATGATATTGGTCATATTTAATTTTTAAAAATTCAACCAATTAGCAATTAATGCTCATCAATTAATCATCGTCTAACCGATTAATCTCTTAACCTCAGTCTACCGACTAGTTAATGTCTAGCGTTCATTACAACCTTGTTATATATATATATATATATATATATATATATATATATATATATATATATATATATATATATATATATATATATATATATATATATATATATTAGTTTCATTGATTTTTGTTCATGAATTGATTTTTTTTAGAACGTCATAATAGAATTAAAAACAAACTAGCAATGAGCTAGAAAATGTCAAAAATTACAATCACCCGAATTTGTTTTACATTTCCTCCTCCATTAGAAATCCATAAATACGTTTTATTTATAACGTCATCAGAAATAGTAGATTTTTAGGTTTTGAAGTTCCAAAAGTTTGGGAGTTACGAAAATTCCAAAGGACCAAAAGATTGTCATAACCACAACATCAAAACATTTCCCAATAGGAGCCGAGAAGGGAGTGCCAAATACATCAACACTCAACCATCTAGCAATGAGTAGCCAAATACCATATAATTCCTCACTAACCGTAAAAACTAAAAACATGTTCTACCATCTGGAAGATAGCAAGCAAGTCGGTTGATAATTTGCTAAAACAAGATTCCTTATTTCGTAATATGCATAATTATGAACTAATGATAAATGTTTTGATTGATACTAACATGATCTTTTCACGAGCAAGAATTCAAAATTCGTTACTAAAAAAGATAATGTCAAAAATAGTAATATATCTTTGATTAAGAATCTAAGTAAACATTAACTGATTTATTTAAAGGGAAAATGATACAAACGTCCCACAATGTTTCCAAAGTTGATCGATTCAATCCTTCAAATTATTTTTTGGCTTTATGAGGTATAAGGTAGGTTACGACCTACTCTTTTAGTCCCTTTAACCTCTAATAATTTGTAGACCATACGACATGTGACCATTTAGACCTGACAAAACTCAGCTTTTGCCTTTATAAAGCCAAAAAAAAAAAATTAAGTTTAGAGATCATTAAACCAAAACTCAAAAAATTCATAAAAACCACAACCTTTTGCATTCTTGATGTACATAAGCTACATGAGAGGCTACACCCATTAATATTTTGCTACCGAATAAACATGTTCGTTTATTCTTCTTGTTATTTTCACAATTTCGACCTAATTTTTCTTATTCTGTATCTGAAGATGAACATGACTGCTAAAATGAAGTAGAGCAAGCTTGATATTCTTCTTCGGGAACATTGGCTTTCTCAAGGTGATTTGTTTTTATACATGTCATATATGTTGTGTTATATACTATCTATAATGTTAAATTCTCAATTTTGTGTGTTTAGTAAACCATAATGTTTATTATTTCTCACTAATCAGTCGATTGATTTAGAGTGAAGGACAGGGGATTTATAGAAGAAGCAAACGCTAATTGAGGTACAAAAATGTCATGCAACAACCGAGAGAGAGCATCCAATCGTGAAACTGGAAATCAGTGTCGATGGGAAAGAGAACAAGAATTTGATGAATAATTACAGTGGTGATGGATGCTTGGATGAATGGGAAGCTATAGTCGATGCTCTTGCAGTAGCCGATGACATTCAGAATTTCACCGGAACAAAATATTAATGGGTGTAGCCTCTACTTTAGCTTATTTAGCTTATTTACATCAAGAATGCAAAATGTTGTCGTTTTGTTGAATTCTTTGAGTTTTTGTTTAAATAATCCCCCGACTTATATTTTTTTTGTTTTATAGGGCATCAAGAATCCAAAATTATAATTTAATAATTTTGAGTTTCGTTCATAAGGGATTCCTAAAAATTTTGTATTCCTATTTGAACATATATTATTCAAACATGTTTTTATGACCATGGCAGTTGACATTTAGCTCGCGAAATCCACATGGTTAGGGCCCACGGACAAACATCACATATATCATAACCAAAAAAACACATGTTAATTGAATATTGACTTGGAAAACAATAGAACTCATTAGTAACCATCATAATTAATTAAACTCAACACCTCAAAATTAATGAAGGAGAATTCAATTTGATGAATATGTTCAGCAGCCCTTAAAGACCATATTAATAATATTTATTTATTTTTTTCACGTATTTCTTCATTTTACCCTCATTAGATAATATCTATTAGGTTATATTTCTTTATAAACAGGTAAACCATAACTATACCAATTTCCGTGTATCTATTAATCTAGACTCTATATTAGTTTCATGAGTAAATTATATGAATGGTCCCTATGGTTTAGGGTAATTTACACGTTTGGTCTCTAACTTACTTTTTTAACTCGGAAGGTCCCTACTGTTATCTCTCACCCCTTCAATTTCACCACCACCAGAAGCAACCACAACATCCCCCTCATCTCTCCCTTACGACGAATCACAGCAGAGGCGGCACCACCACATCTAAAAGTCAAAACACACAACAAGGGCAGCGGCTAGAAGTGGTGGTGGCAGCAGGGGCGGTTAGGGTTTATGATGAAGATGTTGGTGGCGGCAGCTAGAGTGGTCGGATGACATTGGTGGTTGGTAGGGTTTAATAGTGAAGGGAAAGGCGGTTCCAACGATGGGTGTAGATCTGAAAATGGCGGCAATTTTTGGTTTTCAAGTGGACGGAGGAGGGTGACATTGGTAGCTCCGGCGACGAAGTATGGTGGTATCAATTTCTTAATAGAGGGAGTAAGGAGGTAGAAGGTAAACCGGTTGTGGTGGTGGTGAATGCTATAGAAGGTAAAAAAATTGGATGAAGGGAAAATATGAACAAGTCTTCTTAAGTAAAGCATTAACACACAAAAAATCATCATAAGGACAAAACTGACAAACCTTGAAAAACTTAAGGACTTTTATGTCAATAACCCTTTATTTCAACTAGAAGTTTTTACATCGAGATGGAAGGCATGCATCCCTATCCCTTTCTGTATGACAAAACTAAGGTTGCGTTTAGTTACGGAAAAACAGTTTTCATTTTCTGTTTTTCGTTTTCTCTTTTCAGGTTTTTGTTTTCCGTTTTTAGGTTTCATTGAAAAATTTAGAAAACACGTTTAATTAAAACTTATTCATTTTTCATTTTCAGTTTTAGAAAATTAGAAAACGTATTTAGATGTCTATTTTCTATCGGTTTTCATTTTTAGAAAACGATAGCGATAGGGGTGGTGGTGGTGGTGGTAACGGGTCGGAGGCGGTGGTGGTGACGGAAATTGTGGTGGCGGTGGTGGTGATGGTGATGGTAGGTCGGTAATTGTGGTAGCGGTGTTGGGTGGATGTGTGTGTCTGTGTGTGTGTTTGTGGATGTGTGTGTGGGGTAGGGGTGTGGGTGTGGATTTGTGTGTGAGGGTAGATGTGTGTGTGTGTTTGTGGGAGGTGAGGGTAGATGTGTGTGTGTGTGCGTGTGTGTGTGTGTTTGTGGGGGTAGGGATGGGATTGGGGATGAGTGTATGTGTGTATGTGTGTGTTTGTAGGTGTATGTGTGTGTGTGTGTGGGTGTAGGTAGGGGTATGGTGGGTTGGGGTGTTAAGGTGGAGGTAGGTAGAGGTGGATGAGATGAGAATGAGTGTGTGTTTATATCTTAGAAAAATGTTGGAATTAGAAAAATGTGGAAAACAATGATTATTATTTTTCAAAAAATTTCAAACTTCTTTGTAATTTTAGTAAACGGAAAATTTTCATTTTCCGTGAAAAACTTATAAAAATAGACAAACTAAACGCGTTTTCAAAATTCTCATTTTTTTTGGAAATTTTTTCCGGAAAACGGCATATTTTTCCACAACTAAACGCACCCTTATTCTTTTAGAAACTCTAGATCTATGTCATAAAATTACTATATGTGACCCATTTAACTCTATTGAAAAGTTCTACAACATCTAGTGCAAGGAAACCAAAAGTATCAAAGCGCAAATTATACAAACACGTGTTGATTTTTCATGTTTTGTGATGCATTTTTAAAGTAGTTCGCCCCATAGTGGAACCCCAGTCCACAAATCTACAAGAAGGGAAACACATGTAAGATCTACACATACGTGTTTTCCTTCAACCCATTAGGGAGGAGGGAGTCGTTTCCATTGAACCCACCGAACCCAATGAACCCACTGCCACATCAGCTTTTCTCTTTGATTTTTCTTCATCTTTCCGAACCCAAAACACACGGAAATCATATCTTTCTCAACCCACTCAACCCACTTAATTAAAAAAAATATACAAAATAATCAAGGTAAAATCTTAATTAACAATAGAGTTATTGCCGGTACCACTCTCTTTTTGACGGGTTGTTTAATTGGTTTCACGAACCCACTAAATCCTCTCTCTCTAGTTTCTCTCTCTCATTTTCTCTTGTACCATATATTTTAAGACTTGTACCTTAGTTGTTTAGTATTTTTTTTAATTGAGTGGGTTGAGTGGGTTGAAAAAGATAGGATTTCCGTGTGTTGTGGGTTCGGAAAGATGAAGAAAAATCAAAGAAAAAAGCTGATGTGGCAGTGAGTTCAGTGGGTTCAATGGGAACAACTCCCTCTTCCCTTAGAAATTAAAACGTCACAAGTTCACACACTTCTTTCTTAATCAAACCCCGACTTGCCTTACTAGAGTCAACAAAAAGACGTTTTTGTTCTTGTGGATTGAGGTCTTTGGTCATCCCCAACATCAATGTTGCAATAATTTTTAATAAATAATAACTTAGAATTAATTGTGTAAAAGATTCACGAACCGATTCGATAAAGAACAAACTAATAAATCGGGTAATAATGCAGATGAAGATGGTCTTGCAAATCGTCTTGTTTGTGGCGCTCAAATTAGGGGTAGACATTATTCGGTTTGGAACCAATAAAACTGAAACCAAATCTCAAAGCGGTTTTTGGTTTGGTTTCAAGAATTACTGAATTTACTTAATTAATTAAACACTATATTTCTTTATACTTATAAAATTATATAGAAAAAAAAAAATGAAGACATATTTTGATATTTCCTATTTCACAAGACACATCCAAAATCTCCAAAGTTTCCTTCTTCAACAACCCATTCTCCATATCTTTGTTATGCTTCATTTGGAACTTTATATTTGATGATTGAAACTTTGGATTTTATTTTTGGAAAAATTTACTTTTATGGATTTTATTTTTAACCATGATTCAAAAAAAAAAAAAAAAACTAATTTTCATTTTCATGTTAGAATGGGGTATTAATAACCACCAACCAATAATAACCAGCTTTATGTTTCAACATTAAAAAGATAAAAGAGTTGGTTGTTATTTAAATGAAATAAGTAATGAAGTGAAACCAAATTAATTCTAAGCACGAAAATAATAAAACATCTGACATATAAAAATAAAAATAAATAAATAGTAAATACCGAAATTTTAAGCAGAAATAGGCTCAGTAGCCTGAGTCAGCCAGGCCTTCTCGGATTCATTCAGATAGGGTGACAAGATCTCTTTACATTTCGCATGATAACTATTCACCCATTTTATTTCTTCATCCAACAACAGCTTCACATCAATTAACTTCTTCTGATATGGTGCCTGTATAAATAATAATAAATAAATAAAACACAAAACGATATAAAAATTCATTCAATAAATCTATTACACTACTTACCCATGTTATATGTTCAAATTCCAAATAACCTTTATTAGCGAAATTGAATTGTGTTGCTGCCTCCTTGATTATAAGCACATTTTCCAATCTTATTCCAAACTTTCCATCTTCGTAGTAACCAGGTTCTGAAATTAATTAATTAATTAATTAATACTTTTATAAAATGGAAAATCCATAAAAAGTCTTTATATTTTTGCCTCATGATTGATTTTGTCCTTTTATATTTTTTTTATTCAATTAAGTCCCAAAAACCAGCAATTGTATTCGTTTCGACCCTTTTACTCGGTCAACAGCTCATTATAATTTCAAAAATTACACTTTTGGCCCAGATTTTAAATTTTATTACAAATTTGGTCAAAATTTTACACTTTTGGTCCAGATTTCAAAATTTTGTTACACATTCATCCTAAAGTAGTTTTTTACATCTTTTTTTGTCAAAATTTTGTTTCGAATATGTTTTTTTGTTATATAAATTCATACTTATACAAAAAACATATTTTCACATAAAAAAACCTTTTTTCTATATAATTTTTAAAAAAAACATTTTTCTGTGAAAAACATGTTTTTTGTTTAAATATGATTTTATACAACAAAAAAAATACTCGAAACAAAATTTTGAAAAAAAAAAAGATGTAAAAAACTAAAATTTATGATGAATTCGTAACAAAATTTTGAAATATAAGCCAAAAGTGTAAAGTTTTGACCAAATTTGTAATAAAATTTAAAATCTACGCCAAAAGTGTAATTTTTGAAAGTGGGATAACCTGTTGACCGGATAAAATGATCAAAATGAATACAATTACAAATTTTTGGGAGTTAATTGAATAAAAAAACAAACATATAAGGACCTAAACCAATTATCAGGCCAAAATATAAGAAATTTTATGGAATTTTCCTTTTATAAAAATGAGAAGATATATTTATTTATTTATTTTACTTACCATCTGTAACAGTCATTGAAGCTTGAAGTGGGACACTTAAACCAGGTCTGAAACTGATGGAATGTGGTCCTGTTAACAAAAATAGGTTTAAAATATATATATATATATATATATATATATATATATATATATATATATATATATATAATTTGTAATTAAAAATTATAATTATAAATAAATAAATAAATAAATATAAGGTTTAACTTGCCTTCATGAACATTTAAGTAAGCGCCTATTCCATGACCAGTTCCATGTCTATAATCAAGACCATATGACCATAATGGAATCCGAGCAAGAACATCAAGAGAATGACCTGATTTTATTTTAATTAATAAATATTTAATAACTGATTTATAAAAATAAAAAAATGACAAAAAAAAAACCTAATGTTTACTTCACCTGTCGTTCCATTGGGAAAACGGGCATTACCCAAAGCAAAATGACCCTTGAGAACCTGTTTATGTATTAAATAAATGGAAATGGATTATCATTTTTTTTTCATTATCAGAAGTAGAAAGACCAATTTGCCCTTAGAAAAAAAAACGTACTGCGGTGTAACATTTTTTTTCATGTTCAGAAGGCTTCCCGAAATGAACAGTACGGGTTATGTCTGTTGTCCCATCCAGATACTTTGTAGAATAAAAATAAATAAAATAAAATAAGTATTTATTAATTTATAGAATATACAATAAAAAAGAAAAAAGAAAAAGAAAAACCTGTGCTCCAGAATCACAAAGATACATGCAATTTGGATCAAGTTCGGAGCATGTTTTGGGTTTTGGTTCATAGTGAATAATTGACCCGTTTGGACCAACTGATGAGATAGTAGGAAAGCTCAACCCTCTGAAATGCTACATTATATATATATAAAATAAAATTTAATTTAATTATTTAATAAATTATAACTATAATTATTATTATTTTTTTTTACCTCTTTTGCTGCACGGAATTCCTCTAGTTTATCACTTACTGAAACTTCTGTTAGTTTTGCATCTCCCCTGAAGAAATAAATCATCAGCAAAATATTTTAAAAAATTATAGACAAAAATATTTTTATATTTAAAAGAATAGAAACATACGAGGGCGTTTTGGTCTTTTGGCTTTCTGACTCCTTGAAGTAGCCTGAGGCCCCATAGAGTTCCTGCATCTGGACATTTGTGGAAGGGATAATAGAAGTAAGCTTTTTAAAACAGATGCTTAAAAAAAATATAAAGAACCCAAAGAATTCTGGAAAAGGGCAAAATGGGTATTTTGAAAGCATACCTGTTTATCCAGCCAAGCCAAATATTGCACAACAGCTGCACCATCGCGTATATGTGCGTTTTTTAGCCCCTCCATCTCTACAGGATTCTGAAAAGAATAAGGGCAAAATGGGTATTTTGAAACTGTAGAAGATTATGGAGTAGAAACTAGAAACCAGCATATCATTTTGAAGTGGAAAAGAACAAGATCACCCTGAATTAGATGATCTCTTCAAGTTTTACAAGTCACACTGAAAAAACTTAGAATGGGGGTAAAATAGTAAAATTAAAATCCAATTTAAATAAATACATTACCTTAAGAGATTTTGGAAGGGATAAAGGTGACTGATGTAGGAAGACTTGATCAGGGTTTAGTTTTGAATACAAAGAATAGCAGCAACGAGGATCAACCCAAATTTTATGGCTACTATCTTCTGCATCATGTGCACCATTAGACTGTGTTCCCTTTGCTGATGTCAGCTGATTAGATGCAAGTAAAGCCACATCAGAGCTCACTGCTGTGTAGTCTTTAACTATGATATTGTTTTCCTCCAAATACGATTTTACCTGAAGAAAAAAAATATATTTTTATTTTTTCATCTGCATACTAAAACTAAAACCCCCTTTTGTCCCAAAATTACATACCTCAGATGACAACTTTCTTTCATCAACATAAAAGAAAGCAGATGATGTTGTTACAACTGCAAATGAATGAACAACAGGAGAATAGGACACATCACCACCTCTGACATTATATAACCAAACAACCTGTAAACACATAATCATGATGAAATTGTTATAGATATCACAAGTGAATGAGTGATGAGTCAATATTTGATTATTGAACAAGATTATTGTAGAGATGGAGTCTTACTTCATCAAGTGTTGTGATTATTATTCCACGAGTTTTTTCCTTTTTGAGATTATCGCGTAAATCTTTTAACTTGTCTGAAACTGAACGACCAGAAAATTTTAAGGGGTGTACATGAACAGGATTCATTTCAGCTTGTGGTTGATCCTTCCAAACTTCATCAACCAAGTTTTTAGTTGTGGGAACTAGTTTTTGTTGATTCTTTGCAAACAAAGACCTCCATTTCTGTGCAGTTTCTACAGATATGCACCAGAAATCAATACCGATTGCTGAATCTTGAGGTAAATTCTGATACAGAAGATGGAAACTTCATCAGTCGATAATCTCTTCTGAAATCAGAAAAAGAAGAAGGGGTGTGGACTTACTGTGGATATCCATGAATCTACAGCTGGATCTTCCCCCATACGCATGAGCCTCCATTGGTTACTTAGTTGTTGTTCTGCCTGCAGAAAGTATCTTCCATCCGTCCAAAGGAGTGCTTCATTCATTGTTACAAGAGCCAAACCTAAATAAGTTCATAACCAGTAAGCAAATGAATCATCAAAATCGCATCCACATGAAGAAGCACAAGTTCATCTGAGATGTTTGATTAGATTTACCAATATCATTTTATTTGAGTACTTGTTACACGATTCAAAACAGTTTAAACAATTGTTCTTACAGAGTTTCAACGTTGGAATACAACTCGCGTGACATCAAAATCCAAAGCGTAGCGAAAACTCAACAAGTTTTCAACGCAGCTAAAATTAAACAAATCGAAAACTGTACATAAAAGAAAAACAGCAAAATCAATCCATTCAATGAACAGAACTAACCAGCACTTCCAGTAAATCCAGAAACGAAAGCGCGCCTCTTGTCTCTAGCAGATACATACTCGCTCTGCGACATCATTCAACAATAAAATATCCGATCAGAAGAACTAATCCGATCACGAAGACTAAGAGACAAACCAACTATTGATTATGCCTCAATCAATTAGAAAATTCAACTACATATAGTTTGAAATAACAATAAACGGCGAAATACTATTACGATCAGAGAAGTTTAGATCAAACCTGATGATAATCTTCGGATGGAACAACTAGGGCATTGAGCGGTGGAGTATGTGAGGCCATTAACGATCTCAAAGCAGCGAGAATATCCGCCATCGCCGTTCTTCTCTAGAGTTCTCTGTGAGGGTTTATGATTGATCGATTGATTGAGTGATGAAGAAGCAGATACTACGACTTATCTATGTCTGTTGCTTTTCAGTTGGGGGAAGATAGTCCTTTTCGGAGATGATAAGGAATTTTTTTCAATTACTCTTCTCAAAACATTTCCAAAATAATGGTTGAGTTTAAAATTTTCAAACAAAAACAAGTGTGAATGTGTGATATGGAATAAAATAAATTTTAAAAATTATATGATAATCAAATTTTAATATTTTGAGAATTGAACATAAGAAATTATTTATTTTGGTGGAAAGTTTGTATATTATAAAGTTAAAGTTTTATTATCGGTTAAAAATATACATTTTAGTTGACTTGTTAGTTTTTATCGAATTAGTAAAATTATAAGTTTGTTTCTTCAGTTTGCAATTTACCATAAAATTTTTTTTTACTATTTTGCCATTAATTCTGACATATATTTTAAAAAAAAAAACATTTGTTTACCGTTTCAAAAGTTTACACGGTTAAAACTAGTAATATGAATAAGAGGTTGAATGTTATGACTTATATTAATCAACATTCGGTCAAAAGTAATGTCTCTCACACTCTTCTAAATGGCCTCATATTGATAATTTCATTTTCAAATCGTTTGCCTATTCATCAACTTCTTCAAGCTTTATGACATCATGACATAGGAACAAAGATAATGGAGATGTGAAGTGTCGTTGTGGTGTTGAAGCTAGTTTCTCAGTTTCATAGACCTACAAAAATCCTCAAAGGATGCCTCGATTTTAGGAATTGCATAGCTTGAACAAGGAAGTTTAGATAGTAAACTAACGTTTTATTATATTTTTTGCAGGATCTATTATTGTTGTTGTTCTTGTGGATTGATGAACAATTGTCAAACTAATACTACAAAGATTTAATGTTCCATATGCATGATTGTTGCAAATGCAAAAATGGCCACCTTCAAATAAAGAAGCTTGAAAAGAGAATTTTCCTCTTGATGATGATGTGCTTATTGGAGTCATTCTCATGGTTGGGTTTATAATATGGACTAAAGTCTTGTAACTCATTGGAAGAGTTTTATATGCAACACTAACAATAACAACAATACCTAAGTTGCATATCAACAAGGTAAGGGGTATAATACTCGACAGTCCTAGCAAGGAGACTGCTTCCGTAGAAGACCTCTGATAAATGAAAATAAAATCAAAATATAAAAAGATTTAAGATAAGAATAAACAAAAGCTCATATTGGATTTTCCGTACAAAAAAATGTCACGTTTATAAAGAAAACAATGGTGTATTTCCGAAAAAAAAAAAAAAAAGGAACTGATAAGCTAAAAGATTGAAGATAAAAATATTTGCATGTAAAGAAGAGCAAAGGTCAAATAGAAAACATGAAAGGATATACAACTAATGATATCAAGTACTAGCCTAAACAAAAAAAAAGAAGCTAGATTGCTAGATCATACACTACACAAAGACTACTTTGCTAACCAAATCCTATGTCCCTACAGTTTTTATCTTAGAGATAACTCATTCAAGTCTAATCTCACACTATTTTTCCACGCTCTTCTCAGGAGACCTCTCCTTCTCGCCCCTCAAATGTGATCGTCTCCGCTCTCCTAATAACAGTTTTCGCTGTGTCTCCTATGTACATGTCCAAATCATTTTAAGCTTCATTTCCTTAATTTGTCGATCATCGACGCCACCCCCAATAAGCTCTTAAATGAAGAGTATGGTATCTTGTCCAACAATGTTCTGCCACACGTCTACGTCAACATTCTCATGCCTATAACATCCATCTTCTTCTAATGATCCTTCTTGATCAGCCAACATTTGGATCTATACAACAATAACGACCTTATCGGCTTATCACCACCTTATAAAATCCCCCATTTAGTTTTAACGCGCCTTCTTATCGTACAAAACCCATGTTGATGTCCTCCACTTTAACCATCCCGTCTTTATGTAGTGTGTAACATCATCATCCACACCCCTTTCTTATAGATAAGAGAACTCGTGTACTTGAAACTCTCCTTAGGGTGTAAAACATGGTCACCGATGCTTACTTCTAATTCTTCACTAATTTACTCCCACCAAAATTGCACCACATATATTCTGTCTTAGCAATGTTGATACATAGCCCTTTTCGTCTGTTGAAGTTTCCAGGTTTCCGGACTAGAAATCAACTCAATCTTCAACTCAACCACCAAAACAATATCGTCAACATAAGCAATCAACTTCTACACACAGTGTTGTTATGCTTATTATTTATATGAACCATGATATCACATTTGATCAATCTGTAATACCATCTTTTCTCCAAGCTACTTAAAATCATTGAATGCTAAAGGAAAATAGAAAGCCATAAACCATTTAGGAAAATATGTGAGTATTAATGATTGTAAACAATGAAAACAACATGATAAAAAAAGTACAATCATAACTAGTGTTTACAAAGTTTTATGAACTCCTAATATTTGTCTTAATAAACATTAGAGTTGCCAAACACCATCTTGTCCATCCATATTGTATAAGGAACATGAAGGAATGAAAAATTAAGAAAAAAAAAGCATTAAGAAAATAACAATGGTATCATAACTTTGTTTGAAGAAATTTTATTTCTTTAAAGTCTCATATTAAACTTAAAATTTTCGTAAACTACATATTTCTACAAAAATATCAAAATCTTGCAAAATTTTAATCCCGCTAATACCATTATAAATAGACTCATATAAATATATTGAATTGCATTAATCGATATCATGACCAAAAGATGGTTCACTTTCAAGAGCAGGAATTTCACATGTGAGACAAAGAAGATCACATGGAGAAAAAAACAAAACAAAAAGATAAACAACGACTCCAAAAATAAGATAGATGATAACCTTGTCTGGTGGAATAATGGGGTTCAATAGTCAAGTATATATAATAGTGAAAGCTACTTACTTAAAAAAATGAAAGATACATATACCAACACAACATGACCCAAATTGTATCTTTTTACGCCAAGTGATATATGGATAAAGTGATTATGTGAGGAAAATGTATGTTTGGAAAAACTATTGTATATATAAAATTATTTTAGAATGAAAGAATCAACTAACTATTTTATCTTTAAAATTTCTAAAAAAAAAAAACAAATTTCATAATATTCATCATTTTAGCAAAATTCCGAAAGAAATTGAGAGGTGAAAAGACAAATAGGTAAATGGATAGTGTCTTAATACGTTAAGCCAAAAAAATTGTTTAACCGGTTACGTCTTTATATCCAAATCATGGGCTTCTTTCTTTTATTGGTTCATTAAGTCTTCTATGAATAAATTGACTAAATAAGTAATGATGTCTATCCGAATAAAATGTTACACAACATATAACATATGTTTTTTTTTCTAAGCTAAATAAGTTATCTAAGTGTGACTAAATGCTCATTTTATTCTTACATTGCAACAAACAATTTCTATAATATTCATCAATTTTAATATGAGATGTGTGAATAAATTGACTAAACAAGTAAAGATACCTATCCGAATAAAATGTTACACAACACATAAAAGTATGTTTTTTTTTTTTTTTCCTAAGCTAAATAAGTCTTCTAAGTATGACTAAATGCTCACTTTATCCTTACATTGATGTCTGAATACATTAATCCATGTTTTTGCCTCAACTCATTCACATTAAGTAAAAAAAACAACCATGTATAGCAATCCAGATTAAGTGCTTAATCAACTAAGCTCATCAAGTAAAAAAAACACAAACAATCCCTAAGTCAAAAAAAAAAAAAACCATATATAGTTGTTCATTTTAACTTCTTAACTCATTAAGCCCAAAAAAAAACACAAAATTCGATTCAAACCATACACAAAACAACACCACAAACATTCAAACAAACAAACAAACAAAGGGTATATGATTACAAATGTACATATCATTTCAGCGTATCGAAAAATCAAATTCAAAGCCACAAATTGTATAAACATTTGAATGTGAAAGAAGAAAGAGGTCAACAAGGTGGTTGTGCTAGCTTCTTTACAACACCAGCCATGTACTTTCCTTGATGCTCAGCAAGTGCTAATTCTGTTTCAGTAGGCTGACGTGTCCCATCTCCAGCAAATACTCCAGCTCCAAAAGGTGAACCCCCTCTAATTGCCTCTATTTTAAACATTCCTGCCCCAAATGTGTACCCTATTGGAACAAAAAGCATCCCATGGTGTGCTAGTTGTGTGATCCCTGTCCATCTACACAATTTCCAATAAGTCAGTCTCCTTTTTGACTCTGTCAGATCCAGACTGTTTAATACCAACCTTTCCATCTACACAATTTCCAATAAGTCAGTCTCCTTTGACTCTCTCAGATTCAGACCGTTTAATACCAGCCTTTGACCGGCGTGACTCAATCATCAAATATCAATCAACTAACTATCCATATTAAGCCATTGTCCCCATTAAGTCAATTAAGTCAAAAATAAAAAAGACACAATTGACAATAGTCAATTTACCTATGTGCATCAATTAAATACTAAATGTTGAATTAGGGATTTTCAAAATTCATGTGTTTTTATCCATTAGCAACTAACTGTTAGTTTAAGCGTTTTTAAAAGTGAGAAGATCGATAAATAAATAGGGATTAGCATTTGAAGTTTGCAAAGATGAATCCAGCATAAAGAACACTGGACATGAATGATGAAACTACTATATGTAGTAAGGGTTGTTAATCAATTGGGACAATTGATTTTGATTCAATTGCAAACCCTAATAAAAAATTAGTAGCAGGGTCTTGTTAAGTGAATAAAGACAAGCATTAATCATGGTTCAATTGATAAATGCAATCAGAAATGGGGGACTTACGCGGTGGTCTCTTGTCCGCCGCCCTGTGTACCAGTACTCACGAAAAATCCGGCTGGTTTTCCGGCGAGCTTCTGTTCTCCCCATAACTGCGACGTGGAATCGAAGAACGCCTGCATTTGCGCCGCCATAGACCCATACCTTGTCGGAAACCCAAACAAAAATCCATCCGCCGATTCCAGCTCATGAACTGATGACATCTCGCCAATCTCATCGTCCTTCGATGGCGCCCGCATTTTCGTCAGTACATCATCCGACAACGTCTCCGGTACACGGAACAAAACCGCTTCCACTCCTTCAACGCCGTCGACTCCCTTCTTCATCCTACGCGCCAGTGTCTCAACATGCCCGTACATCGAGTAGAACACAATCAGTATCTTAAGCTTCGCCGCTGTCACTATCGGGACTTCAATGTCTCTTCTTTGAGATTCCGCCACGGTGGTCGGCGAACTGATACTGAGCGGAGCATTACCGGTGTCAACCGCGGGTGGGCTTTTCTTACTTGGTACGCAGCCACCGCCTTTACCCATCACAAGTCAAAATTAGTAAACCTAAAAGTGGAAAAGTAAAGAAATCTGTCTGACAACAATGAGGGAGTGTAAGAGAAACTTGGATTTGTATGGTTGAGATTCAATTAATTAAGGTTTTAGGGTTTATGATTGGATTAGGGGTTTCACTGTTGAAGGCATTGGATCCAATATCAACCATGGATCCACAGCACGCCTTCGTTATTATGTCTTTCTCACTTGTTGGTAGAAACTAGAAAAGAGAAGACTTTGATGGCCAATTGGCCATCCATTGATCCGCCGATCCTGCCCTTCATACGCTGTCGTTTCATGAAAAAAAAGTAAATTACTGAAATCGTCCCTATGGTTTGGTCAAAATTACACGTTTGGTCTCTAACTTTCTTTTTGCACTCGGATCGTCCCTATGGTTTGATTTTGTTGCATTTTTCATCCATGTGGTTTGATTTTGTTGCATTTTTCGTCCCTTACATACATAAAGTTAGGGACCAAACATGCAATTTTTACCAAACCATAGGGACGAAAAACGCAACAAAATCAAACCACATGGACGATCCGAATGCAACAAAAAGTTATGAACCAAACGTGCAATTTTGACCAAACCATAGAAACGATTTCAGTAATTTACTCAAAAAAAAAAATTAGTTGAGCTTAAAAAAGAAATTTTTAGAAAAGTCACGAACCTTTAGGAAAAATTACATTTTAGTCCTAAATTCTTTTTGAACAAGGATACCAAATAAATAGAACATCTTGGTCACCCTTATTTTGTCCATTGCATTTGCTGATTTGGCATTAAATGGTTTAGGTGGATTAAGGTAAAAAAAAAAACACCTTCATGAGAAACACTGGCATTTCTTTCTCTCCCTTTTCTCATTTCACCCACCTCGGTAAATTAGGGTTTTTACTCATCTTAAAGGAGGAAAATAGAGGACGTGTAGGATTTGGATACTATAGATGTGGAGTTTGATGATTATTTTAAGAGGAAACCAATTTCTCGATGCATAGATGAATTTCTGAACATTCTCTATGAAGAAGACGATGACAATAATGTGGTTGATGATGCTCAAGCTCAAAATAATGCTCAACCTCAAAACCATAACCAAGAATCGGACTTAGAGTATATGCAAGGTAGTGATGAAGAAGAGACTGATGATGATTTCGAGTATTCCACCCACAACCAAAAGGTGAAATGGAACTTAATGAAACCAGTGCTTGGTGAAAGGTATGAATTCTCACATGAGTTCTAATTGTGTTTAAGTAACTATGATATTAGTAAGGGTTATCAAATTCATTTCAAAAAGTGTAATAGTGTTAGACAAGTAGCAATATGTGGCGGTGCTCCAGAGAAGTGCCTATTCGTGGTTACGGATTCTTGGATGAGTATTAAAAGGTCATGCCAAGTAAAAAAGATTGTAGACTTGTATACATGTTTTAGGATTTTTAACAACTCAAAGCTTATGAATCCTACTTGGTTAGCAAGACAATTTGTGAAGGAGCTTATTAGGCAACCTAACTTAACATGCAAGGAGATTTAGGTTAAAATACAAAGTAAATTTCATTGCCAAATCACATGGTCAACGTGTTATAGATCATGGATGAGAGCATTATCAATAATTAATGGGAAATTTAGTGACCATTATGCAAGAGTTTGGGATTATGGGCATGAGTTAATGAGATCCATCCAAACAGTACAATTAGGATTTATGTTACTATAAACCCTGATAAAACCACAGCATTTCACAAAATATATATTTGCTTTAAAGCAATCAAAGAGGTTTGGAAAAGGGGATGTCATAGGGTAATAGGGTTGGATGATTATTTTTTGAAGGGACAAAACAAGGGTGAGTTGTTAACTGCAATAGGTAGGGATGCAAATAATCAGGTGTATCTTGTAGCCTGGGCAGTTGTTGAAGTAGAGAACAAGAATAACTGGAAATGGTTTGAAGGTTTGTATTATGATCGGATATATTTCAAATATGAACAAGAAAAGTAAAACTAATCTAAACGAAATAATCAATAGAAAGTAAATAACACAGAAGTTCTCCAAATGTTCCTTTCACCATGAAAAGAGGTTTTGTCTTCACTAAGAAGACGGAGTTTGCCACAAAGACAATTGACACAAATCCACGAATATAAGCACTCGACCTCTCTACATTAAGGTTTTCCTTAATGTAGTATATATACTAATCGATACATGGATATCCCTTGATTGATGGGATTGTATCTAATTTATACTAAGAACCAATCTTATCATTAAGATACGGGATCTGATCTATTCTATATAGATCTAGAAAATAACTTCCTAATATACAAAAAATTACAATAGAACAACTATAAGTTGACGATGTTGAGCTTTTAAGCTGGTGTTGGCACTGTCGACTTGTAGACTCATAGACGCTGACGCTGATGGATCAACATGTTATGTGTTTGACTCATCAGATCATAAGGTATGACCTTACAATATTCCTCTATCTGATGATATCAAAACTAATCTTCTTCTTCATAGTCATCAGAAGAGCCATTGTAGAAATTGTCAACTTCTTTCAAGATTTCTGGTTTTACCCGTCTGAATTGATCAAGTTTTAGCTCATCTAGTCTTCTATTCAGCTCCAGTTATATCAGCACATGATATACTCTTTCTAGCTCATAGTGACCTAGCCCTTCCAAGCGAAGATGAAACAAATGCTCAGTGGGAGCAGAAGGAAGGTCATTGGTGTGTTGAAAGCACATCTGATTTTGAATGTCGAGATAGAAATTCTCGTGCTCTGGCTTTGGAATAAACATGTACTGAACAGGTTCAACACCAGCTGGTAATGCATTATTGATGTATCTGGTACCATAAGGAAGAAGGAACTTGGTGTTCTTGGACTGTCGGGGAGTACCTATTCTTCTTGATGAGGTTGATCTAGATGAACTCGCTGATGGACTAGCGGATGGTACCAGGTTTAATTTATTCACTTTGTTGAGATGTAACGTCCTAAAAAATAATGACATAAAATTTTCGTTTATCAAATAAATAAATCATTAATACATATCATTTCTGTAAAACCATGGTAATCAAGATTTAGCAAAACATCATCAAATCAGAGTAAATCACAGAATGCGGAAACTATGTGGTGTGCGCCCTGCAACCATCTCGAGCTCTTCCATTTGAAAACTGAAGTATCTGAAACATAAACGGAAAACCATAAACACGAAGCTTAGTTGTAACATCCCAAAAATACGGACCAAAAATTTCATTTTAAATTAAACAAATATAAAACCATTTGTCTGAAATCACATAATAATAATATATATATCAACCAATGTATCCATTTTCAGAACATGTCATAACAAAATCATATCAGAGTATAAATCCCATAGATCTCTAGTGTGGAAAATCGTGTGTGTGATGCGTTGCTACCGTGTCGGCTCCTTTCCCTTCGAGGAAAAAGTACATGAAACCAAAAATGAAAGCGTAAGCACAAAGCTTCGTAAGTCCCCCCCCCATCATACCACATACCGCATAATCACATAATGCCTAGCATATCTGGATGCTGGCCTCCCCTTCGGTCTCTTTAAACCAGTAATTTCCTAGCATATCTGGGTGCTGGCCTCCCCTTCAGTTTATTTCAACCGGTAGCTGCCTAACAAATTGGGTGATGGCTTCCCATTCGGTCTCTTTCAACTGGTATCCAAGGACTATTTCACCCCTACGACTACCACATAATACCCTAGCATAAACATATAAACCATATACAACCTAGCATATCTGGGTGATGGCTTCCCCTTCGGTCTCTTTCAACCGGTAACCGGGGACTATTTTACCCCTTCCACTACCATATAATAACATAGCATACTAGCACATAAAGCATAAAATATAGTGGCATACCATACAATTATCACAAAGACAATCATCTCAACTATAATCACCTACTAGTGGGTCGGCATTGGTGCCTTCGACCCACTCCTACTGGAAGGCAACTCACCTCAATGTCATGAAGTAGCTAAACTGTCCTCGGCTCTGGGATCTACTCCTCTCAAACTCCTACACATAACATTCTCCTTTAATTACCTTTTCATACTTATAACCCCTTTAAGGGTCAACTTTGGTTAAAGGTCAAAATCAAAGGTCAACACTCTGCTCAAAGTCAACCTTCTGGTTGACTCAACTCGCCGAGTTGGTCCATCAACTCGTCGAGTTCCTAGGTTCATAAAACTCTCGAGTCTCGATCCTACTCGTCGAGTTCTTCCACGAACTTGTTGAGTTCCCCTTCATACAAGTCGGGGCATTTCACTCACAACTTGCCGAGTTCATCCTTGAACTCGTTGAGCTCATCTTCATATCAGTTGGGGCATTTTGTTCTCAACTCGCCGAGTTCATCCTTGAACTCATCGAGTTCATCTTCATATCAGTGGGGACACTTTGCTCTTAACTCATCGAGTTCATCCTTGGACTCGTCGAGTTCTTTGATATTCAAATCCATAAACACGTCCAACTTGCTGATTCATCTTCTAGACTCAACGAGTTTGCTCAGTAACAACAAAGGTTGGGGGACCACGACCCAACTCGCCGAGTCGTATGAACGAATCGTAAAGTCCCCCAAAGTCCAAATTTGTCCAGTCATTTCTAGTTGGGTTCAAGGCTTCCAAACCATACATCTGGCCTCCTAGGGCTGATATAACACATAAAGTTACAAACTTTACCTTCATGCATGGGTTATTTAGCTCAAAAAGCCCTAAAAAGTGGTTCATATGATTCATGGGACTCCCATGGCCATAAAGTTGGCACCTTTATGCCACGGAGTCCCTCAAGAGTCATTTGAATTTATTACCCCAAGCATGCTTGCATCCATGAATGGTTCCATAATATGCTCCATATGGCCCTACACTACCCCATGAAGAGATCTAGTGTCACACCCCCAAACCAAGGATGACGGAAATGTCCGGGGGTGGAGGACTTCATGTATAGTATCACAACAACGAGTATAACAATGCTCAAAGTAAATACAACCATCATAAATATAATTGAAAATGTTACACCATATTATATGTTTACATGTTCAAAACCAAGTGCATTATGATGACAAAAGTGAACTATCTAACGATTTAACGTCCCATCCTCAAAATGCTGCTGATTTCTTGTTTTACTGATTTCCTGAGAATACAAGTAGTTTTGAAAGAGTGTCAACAATTAAGTTGGTGAGTTCATAAGCTTTTGAATGTAATGCTAAAATCCTTTTCTTTGTAAAAGTGATGTTTGTTCAAGAAAATCCAATATTTCCCTCATAAAACGTATTATAGTCTTAAAATTTAAGTCCGAAATGTACAAGTATCTTTCCATACTTAAAGAAATTTTATGCAAGTTTAAATTGACCTAAACTCTTTAAATTTAAAAGTAAGAACCCGTAAATCTTATGTTTGTTGATACCACATGTGAGTTATTATAACCATACTATGACTCAGACGACCTCGTAATACTACGTTCTTCAGGCGTCGCAAGTTAAATGACACTTGTCACCTCAGACCTGCCAGTCTAGCTATTGCATGCAGCTCAGGTGTGGGTTTGTCAGACCCAATATAGATCTATACACAACTATCACGCTCTCCCTACAAGAGACTCTGGTTACAATTTACAGGACTTTTGATTTCGTTACTTGGATGTAACGCGAAGCGAATGTCTCACAAATTTATTCATTAACAGATTTACGTGAACTGAAAACCTTAGGTAAAGAGTTTGAAATGTAATGAAACATAAAATATACCTATTATAGTTTATTATAATCGTTTATAATGTAAAAGCAACATAAACTATACTTCCTTAGTTTATCAAATGTTTGTATACAATGGATGTAAACTTTGTTTATAACAATTAATTAATTACCATACTTATGAAGGTAAAAATCCATTTGTTTTCTGATGTATGTCAATACACCAAGACGAAAGACATATAATGTAAAAACATATATTCACATAATGATACACACCTACCTCAACAAGTTACAAGGTGCAAATGAAATTGATAGCATTTTTCTAGTGTTAACATTTCTATTACTGTTCTTAGAAAATTTATAGAAAAATCATCAAAGGTCCAAATCAGAATCCGTAAATTCGGAGAGTTTGGAAAATGAGTCTAGTTTGTTCATAAATTTTATTATGATTTTTAGTGACCTCCAACTTGTGTGAAAAAGTCCATGATCACAGACTGGTCCGAATTTGTTCTTGAATGATAGACAGTTTTGTAAAAATCACCATAAATTGTAGAAAAATCGTATGGAGATGTGCAAGTAGTCATTTTAAAGGTATAAACCTGAGATGCCCCGAGTGATTATAAGAAGTTGAGAGAGATCTTGAGAGAGATTTGGGAGAGATTACACACACTTGGAGAGATTTCTCATACAAAGAGAGATTTGGGAGAGATTTCACATACTTGGAGAGATTTCAAATTCTTGGAGAGATTTGGGAGAGGTTTCACATAATTGGAGAGATTTGGGAGAGATTTCACATAATTGGAGAGATTTGGGAGAGATTTCACATTCTTAGAGAGATTTGGGAGAGATTTCACATAATTGGAGAGATTTAGGAGAGATTTCACATACTTGGAGAGATTTCTCATACAGAGAGAGATAGAGCGAAGGAGATCGAGAGAGAATTAGTTTGTGACTTTTGTGAGTGTTTTAACTTCGAAATGCAAGGTTTGTAAACCCTGTTAAGCCTCGTTTTGAACTTTATACGCCCTTGAAGGGTATGTATTAATGTTTTTATCGAGTAGTTCCATCTCTTACCCTAATTTGGGTGTGGATTTTCTGAACATGTGAGACTTCTAAGCGATGCTTTGTATTAAGATGGTGTGTTGTACAATAGTAAACATAAGGTAAACCCTAATATACAAGGGTTAATTGAGTTGACCGGTTTGACTTGTTGACTTTATTTGACTTTGACTTGACCAGAAATTGACGATTGTCACATCATCCCCCCGTTAGAAGGAATTTCGTCCTGAAATTAGCGTTTCGACTAGGACTTCAAGGGTTGGGGAAAAATGCGGGTATTTTTGTTTCATCTGATCTTCGACCTCCCAGGTGTACTCGGGTCCTCTTTTAGCGTCCCAATGGACCTTCACCATAGGAATGCGACTTTGTTTTGTTCTCTTGATTTCCCGATCCATGATTTCAACCAGTTCCTCTACAAAGTGGAGACTCTCGTTCATTTTTATTTTGTCGAGTGGTAAGTGGGCATTCCCACGCTTTACCGAAGTCAATCACCTAAGCTATTAACATGTCGCCCAAGGTTTGAACAGTCCCTTTTGTTCTGCCCGTCGGTTTGCTGGTAGGCCATACTCAAGTCTAGCCTAGTTCCCTGTAAGGGTTGCCAGAGTCGCGAAATGAATCTACTATCTCTGTTAGAGATAACAGATATTGACAGGCCCTGTGGTCGAATAATCTCTTTGATGTACGTTCTAGTTAATTCCTCCATCCTGTCGGTTTCCTTGATTAGTAGGGAGTGTGCGGATTCGGCCAGTCTGTCGACGATTACCAAAATGGTGTCGAGACCATCCATTTTCTTGGGTAGCTTGGTTATGAAGCCCATGGTTAGCCGCTCCCACTTCCCTTCAGGTATCACTGGTTGTTGTAGGAAACGCGAAGGCTTCCTTTATTCTACCTTGACCTTGGCACAAGTCCGGTACTTGCCCATATGTGTAGCGATGTCAGCTTTCCTATTCGTCCACTGATGTTACTTTTTGAGGTCCAGACATATCTTGTCCGAGCCTTCATGACGGGAGTAGCGAGCTTTCATGTGCTTCGTTCGTGACATTATTTCTGAATCCATCAACCTCGGTGTCCAGATCTGGTTCATGAGATAACATGTCCTCCTGCTCTTGCCTTCTAGGTTCTTATGATTGGTGAAGATTGTACATTTCGTGTCGTAGATATAGTGCCTCTAGATCTCTAGGGCGAATACTACCGCTCCTAGTTCGAGGTCATGCGTGACCTAGCCGACTCCGTACGTCTTTAGTTGTCTTAAGTCGTAAGTAATAAATTATCCTCAGAGCGCTGCATAGGGTCTGCTGTAGTGCTTCACATTTGATTAGATCGGTGGGGAGCATATGGGTTCAATTTACATGACTAGATTAATTCGTATGGTAGAACATCCACTCGTACTTTTGGGCAGCCTTGTCCCAAAGATCCTGGTAGGACTCATGCCTGGTCTATCCATCATTAACTCGCACATATAGGTCGTATGTAATTTGGGTTGGTAAGACGGTTGGATGGGTGATTCTGCCCCAAGTCCACAACCAGACAAGGAACATGAAATAGGGCGGAAGCACACATCCAATGTCCGTAGAACCTTAATTATACACCACACTTCACATATACTCATGGTAGTGATAGGTTAACCGCCTTCGTCCCATGTCTCCATGCTTGATCTTGAACTGCTATACGAGTGATATTCTCGAAGGGTTTACTAGGAAGAATTTGAAAAGGTTACAGAAGGTATAACACACCTCCATAGAGTGATTTAGGGTTTCCCAATGAGGGATGACCAGAGAGTCAGAGTCAGATTTAGGGTTATGAGAGGCGAGGGTTTCGATATTCAGCTGGTTAGGTGGAGGGTCTTCTCGTAACATATGCAATTGATAAGGTGATGATCCAAACCAATCCATATCGAATGACGACACCAGATTTTCTCGATGACACATGAACTAAGTCGTATTCGTAAGAGGTATTCATTAGAGTGATAGTGCATCCTGTGTTTCTTTTTAGTGTTTTCCATTTTGATCGATGTTATTATTATTGCAAATGATTTATAACACAGTAGCTAGTGCTGGTAATATATGTTTTCTGATAGTTAGCGATGATGTTTCATATTAGGATCCGTAACAGGTCTCTCGATGATCGCTCGATGCACATAAGTGTTTTGATTTAATTAAGCGAGAGAGTATTTTAACTACTTTTAAAAGACATTAATCTTAGCAACACACCACACATATTACAAACATATGGTACTTAAATATTCTTATTTTGAAACGTTCCAAAAGTCCTAATAAGGTTCCTCGTTGCTTCCGATGGTTCGATTGTCACACTCCTCCTGTTCCTCCGTCATTTGTCTCGGTTGGACAGTCCCTCTTGAAGTGTCCCATTTCACCGCATAGGTAGCATATTGGACTTACACCAACATTGGTGGTTGAAGCGATGTGCTGGGTCGGGGTCTTGCAGAAGTGGACAATATGCCCTTTTCTGTTGCAGCCGATACAGTGTAGAATCCGGCAAGCTCCTGTGTGATGGTAGTTACACTTGTTACACTTTGGAAGTGTTCCCATATATTGCTTGTCTGGTGCTTGAGTGACAGATATTGTGGCTGATGTCGAGGCATGTGTTGTGACTGCTGTCGTAACTGTAGGGGCAACCACAGATTGCTGTCTCTTAGCAAATTTCTGAGATGGTTTGCACTCCTTTCTGTCCCAAAACTTTCGTTTCTTGTTCTTAGGTTTGTGGTCTGAGGTATTTTTGTTGGTAGATGCCGCTGGTGTTCTTGATTGTTATTGCGGTTAGTATTTCCGGCACCATCTTTGCACCCGCTGGCATGGTTAGCTTGGAGCTGCGCCATGACGGCTGCCACGGCTGCCGTGACTGCAGCTTAAAAAGTAGCAGAGTCTATCTGCAGGGTTGGTGCCTTACTAGTTGGTTGGTTACCTCCTGGTGAAGACATAATTCTGTTTCATGATGAAAAATGACTTCATGAGTGGGGATGATTATCTCAAGTGCATTCTTACAATTTATATTCACGTATATAAATTTCGCACATTGTTCTACTATTCTTAGTGTTTCTGCTAAACACTCCTGAGATGGAGTTACGGAAATGGGTAGAAGTAGGTTTTGTACAAATATTAAATTTACCCATCCTAGTTACCATTTTCCCAAACACTATTAGTTAAGGAGTTCTGATGGGATTCGGTGCATTAATGTTGGTATGATCGCACCCTATAGGTCTACGAAGAAGGCACATTTCAACAAAATGGTTAAAGGTGAGACGATAATGAGTCGTTAGAAAGGGATATGCGTTGTGAGTTACCTAACTAAGTTTATCTTAGCTCCAAGTGTATTGTATTTCGATTCGTATGGTGTTCTGAAGGCAATTCCTAATAAGAGTCTATATATAATAAACCCATGGAATTTAGTAGCTTTGTCATCCAAGTGAAAACTTGAAATTTGATCAAAGCTAGGTCCTTCTTATGATCACTTGATGCATGCTAGCTACATGAGTAAGACTTAATAGACCTTTGAGCCTAATGGGTCTGCCGTAAGCCCCTTTTGTTAATATGATTCTAGAAATTCTGGTTTCAGAGAAAATTTTGACCTCGATGCAGGTCTACACCAGATCATTGTAAGGAAAAGTTTTGACAGCAAATAAAACCCTCGATTAGTATAACCACTTAAATCGTAGGGTTGAGCTTACACATAGAATATAGTAGCACCATCGCATACTCATGAACCTAACCTACAAGGTCTTGTGAGTAATATGAACTCTGCTCACGATAGTATGTCTCCGGTGGTGCTTGAAACGAAGTCGACACGTCCTGTAGTTCTACTAACCTACGCTCGGATGCGACCACTCTCTCTTTGAGTGTCGAGTGTCTATCCTGACGCTCTCTTGCCTTCTCCCGAGTGGCGAAAAGGTCCTTAATGAGTTGGTCTCTGAAATGGTAGTTCTTTTCCAAGTCTCGAGTTTGTGAGATGGTAGCATTTGTAGTAGCATGCAGTTCCCGGACTTGATTCACAGTCTCCCTGTTTTGATCCCCGATGTTCGCGATCCGCCGGATCTTCGCCGGGAGGGCTCTGTCAGTCGTTCCCCCCGTGGTTGAGGTCATAGCAACCTTGTTGGTCTCTAAATGGTGATCGTTGTCATTACTGTCGACTATAACCCTCGATCATGGTTGCCCAACGGGGCACATGTCTGATGTAGTCGAAACAGTTCGTGAGAACCCTGTCTATGTACGGAGGGCTGATCACCTCCGGTTTCTCTTTGGTTTCTTCTCCTAACCATCCACCATTTCCCTGGTTGGGAAAGTAGGGGTCTCCTAGTAAGTAGAATCTTGCCATGCTACACGTGTGAGAATAGGAGGGGTAGGAAGCATATATTAGTCGTATTCCTAGAAATACTTATAGGGGTTTGATCCTCATTAGTTACTTCTATAATGACATAGTGCATACTAATTACATATAACAAGATATGATAGACCTTTGAATAAGTGATCCTACCCTAGGTCCACATCCAAACAAGGAAAAGGAAGTAAGGCAATGACTACAGATTCTAAGTCTATGACCTCTAAGTTATATATAACTTTAGAGTATCCACTTAGTGACTATAGACCTATTATTAAGGATCTATTTAGTTTTCAAAAAAGTTATGATATTACAAAATACTCCTATAGTATTTTAAAGGTTATGTTTGGTTCTTAGTAACTTTCTTGTATGGGAACTTTTTAGGCTTGTTGCTCACCACGACCATGCCCGACATACAATAGTCACACCTCGTATAAATATAGTTGATCAGGCTATATTCATCCCAAGTTTGATTACATATCCCAAGGTCTACTCGTAGTGTCCAACTCCTTGTTTATCTTTTGTATTGTCCTAGATATTATACTATACTAGTATATATGTATGTACTCATACTTTTAATAAGAAACTATTTCATTTCTAAAAGTATAATTGTTTTGAAATTGTTAAATCAGAGACTTTAGTCCCAATGCATTTATAGTTTGTATATCTTATGTGGTTCGATATACTTAGTTCACTATAAACAATGCTCTGATACCAATCTGTCACACCCCCAAACCAAGGATGGCGGAAACGTCCGGGGGTGGAGGACTTCATGTATAGTATCACAACAACGAGTATAACAATGCTCAAAGTAAATACAACCATCATAAATATAATTGAAAATGTTACACCATATTATATGTGTACATGTTCAAAACCAAGTGCATTATGATGACAAAAGTGAACTATCTAACGATTTAACGTCCCATCCTCAAAATGCTGCTGATTTCTTGTTTTACTGATTTCCTGAGAATACAAGTAGTTTTGAAAGAGTGTCAACAATTAAGTTGGTGAGTTCATAAGCTTTTGAATGTGATTCTAAAATCCTTTTCTTTGTAAAAGTGATGTTTATTCTAGAAAATCCAATATTTCCCTCATAAAACGTATTATAGTCTTAAAATTTAAGACCGAAATGTACAAGTATCTTTCCATACTTAAAGAAATTTTATGCAAGTTTAAATTGACCTAAACTCGTTAAATTTAAAAGTAAGAACCTGTAAATCTTATGTTTGTTAATACCACATGTGAGTTATTATAACCATACTATGACTCAGACGACCTCGTAATACGACGTTTTTCAGGCGTCACAAGTTAAATGACACTTGTCACCTTAGACCTACCGGTCTAGCTGTTGCATGCAACTCAAGTGTGGGTTTGTCAGACTCAATATAGATCTATACACAACTATCACGTTCTCCCTACAAGAGACTCTGGTTACAATTTACAGGACTTTTGATTTTGTTACTTGGATGTAACACGAAGCAAATGTCTCACAAATTTATTCATTAACAGATTTACGTGAACTGAAAACCTTAGGTAAAGAGTTTGAAATGTAATGAAACATAAAATATACCTATTATAGTTTATTATAATCGTTTATAATGTAAAAGCAACATAAACTATACTTAGTTTATCAAATGTTTGTATACAATGGATGTAAACTTTGTTTATAACAATTAATTAATTACCATACTTATGAAGGTAAAAATCCATTTGTTTTCTGAATATGTCAATACACCAAGACGAAATGACATATAATGTAAAAACATATATTCACATAATGATACACACCTTGCTCAACAAGTTACAAGGTGCAAATGAAATTGATAGCATTTTTCTAGTGTTAACATTTCTATTATTGTTCTTAGAAAATTTATAGAAACATCATCAAAGGTCCAAATCAGAATTCGTAAATTCTGAGAGTTTGGAAAATGAGTGTAGTTTGTTCATAAATTTTATTATGATTTTTAGTGACCTCCAACTTGTGTGAAAAAGTCCATGATCATAGACTGGTCCGGATTTGTTCTTGAATGATAGACAGTTTTGTAAAAATCACCATAAATTGTATAAAAATCGTATGGAGATGTACAATTATTCATTTAAAGGTATAAACCTTAACTATTTTCACCTAATACACTTTTGAAAACTAAAATGTTTAAGTTGGCCAAAATAGTCTGTGAATGGAGTTAAACTTTTCTGGTGAAAGCTGTTGGATGAGTTTAGTTGTGTTCTTGGGGTTTTAACTTGTATTCCCCCCATAAAAGTTAAAAAAAACGTGAAAATATAGGGGTATGAAGTCACATTGTGTGAATTCAATAGATGGATGATGAAGAAAAGAAGTGTTCAACTGAAGAACACTTGGGAGATGCTTGAAGATTCGAAGATCTAACAACAATTATGGCGATATTTGCGTAAGGAACTCATGATTTGAGTGAAGAAGTGTAAGAAAATCAAGTGTGGGAAGAGATTTACTTACCAAGGTGTGTGAAAAGCTCAAGATCAGCCTTGAATCTTGAATTCTCGGTGAGAGGGAGTGAGAGAGATTGTGTTTGTTCTCCTTGAGAAAGGGTGAATAAGGTGGGAGGAGAGATAAGGATCTCTCTAGCTTTTGTTCAAGATTATGGCTGAAAAAGAGTGTAAAAAGGACAATGATTGACTAGGAAGGGGTGAATAGTGACTGGGGGTTTTTCTATGAAGGTATAGGGAGGTTGCTTGTGTCCTTGTCCAAAGGATAAGTCAACATTCCACCTAAATATCTCACCAAATAGATTTTATTCTTAGGCAATAATTTTCCTCAAAATGTGATTAAAATATGAATATTTAGGGTTTTATATGTCAAAATACGAGTTTGGGTGAAAATCCCATGTTAAAATAATTAAAAACGGGCTTAAAATGGTGTCGTGGTCGAAAACCGGACATTTAGGGGTGAACCTGCGAGGTTCGGCTCCTAAGGAGTATGAACCGAAGGTAAGGGAGGAGGAACCGAGGCTGCGAAGTTCGGTCCTCTGAGGCTCGGTTCTGACAAGCTCGCTTCTAACAGGTTCGGTCCTAAGGAGTTCGGCTCTAAGAGGGTTCGGCTCTAAGAGGCCGTTTTTCGCATAGCCTTCCGTTTTCAAGCTGTTTTCGTTAAATTCGAGGGTTGGGATGCCCCGAGTGATTATAAGAAGTTGAGAGAGATCTTGAGAGAGATTACACACACTTGGAGAGATTTCTCATACAAAGAGAGATTTGGGAGAGATTTCACATACTTGGAGAGATTTCACATTCTTGGAGAGATTTGGGAGAGATTTCACATAATTGGAGAGATTTGGGAGAGATTTCACATTCTTGGAGAAATTTGGGAGATATTTCACATAATTAGAGAGATTTGGGAGAGATTTCACATTCTTGGAGAGATTTCACATAATTGGAGAGATTTGGGAGAGATTTCACATACTTGGAGAGATTTCTCATACAGAGAGAGATAAAGCGAGGGAGATCGAGAGAGACTTAGGTTGCGACTTTTGTGAGTGTTTTAACTTCGAATTGCAAGGTTTGTAAACCCCGTTAAGCCTCGTTATGAACTTTATACGCTCTCGAAGGGTATGTATTAATGTTTTTATCGAGTAGTTCCATATCTTACCCTAATTTAGGTGTGGATTTTCTGAACACGTGAATTCTAAGCGATGCTTTGTATTAAGATGGTGTGTTGTATAATAGTAAACATAAGGTAAACCCTAATATACAAGGGTTAATTGAGTTGACCGATTTGACTTGTTGACTTTATTTGACTTTGACTTGACCAGAAATTAACGATTGTCACATCTAGTAACCAAATAGACAAGGTATAGAATTTATACCTCAAATGAACTATAAATGAAGTTCTTCTCCTGGATCCAAAGCTCTTTCTTTCAACCAAGCACTTCTAGCTTCCACTCCTTCAAGAAAACACCAAAGAATCACTCCTTTTTCATTCACACACACTCCAAAAGGTCAAGATAACTAAATAGGGTTTGTTGGACTATGGGAGGCGTAGAGGGAGGCCACAATGGGGGTGTTAAGGTCTTTAAATAGGGTGCAAACCTTGAAAATTAGGGTTTCACTATGGCAGCCCTACTCGTCGAGTCAAGGCTTCTCGACTCATCGAGTAGACTTCAAGTCCCGCATCCAAAACTCCCATTCCTACTCGACGAGGTTGGGGCCTCCAACTCGTCGAGTCCCTTTGAAAAAATGAATAATTCTTTATTAAAATACATACAAGGAACTGGGCGTTACATTAGTGAGCTCCCCAAGATACCACATACCATACATATTATATAACAGGCCCTACCTAAATGAGATACGGGCCCCGCCCACACTCGCATAATGGGGCCTGCCCACACTTGAATAACAATGAGATATGGACCCCACCTACACTCGAATAATAATGAGATGCGGGCCCCGCCCACACTCAGATAGTAATTAGATACGGGCCCCGCCCACACTCGCATAACGGGCCCCACCCATTAAACATATAACCATATAATCATATAACATTCGAAGACATGCGAAAATCACAAAGATAGCAGCATACTGCACAATCATCGGGCCTCGCCGACATACAAATCATATATTGATAACCCGATACTAGCATACAAAATAACCATCGGGCCCCGCCCCGTAAGCATACAAACACATACACATGCAAGAGTCACGCATCCATCTAGCACTCTACATAGCAAACCATGGGCCGACATTGGTGGCTTCGACCCACTAAACATAGTGAGGAAACTCACCTCGCATTACTGAATCCCGCGGATAAATCTCTGGCTGCTGGTTGAACGATTCCCAAACTATCAATAACAAAACAACACCCAATGATCAATTGGGTGTCAAACCATGTCCATAAATCCATTATTATGGTAACTGACCAATTTAGCCCTAATCTAGTTCGGACCAAGACTTAGGGCCAAACCTAATAATCCAAGAGGCCCAAATTCCAAAAACCACTCAAGGCCCAATTTTCCAAATTGGACCCAAACCCATTGAAGGCCTTTCCATCATAATTATCAGCACAAAATCTAATAGCCCAACAGGGCCCAAGACATCTAAGCCCAAAAGACGGCCCACACCAAAGCCCAACATGCCAAACCCCTCCTGAATGAGTATGCCTAAATGTACTATAACAACCCAAAAATACGACCCAAAAATTTCATTTATCATTCAAGAGAAAACAATACTTCAAATCATAGTTCATACAACCCAAATAAAATAAGTATGTAAAATATCAGGAAAATCAGAGTGTGTCCCATAAACAGAATCCATTTGGTGTGTACAATGTAATCATCCCGAGCTCTTCCCCTTGCCACTGGAGGTACCTGAAACATAAAGTGAAAATTGTAAGCATAAAGCTTAGAGAGTTCCATACACTACCCCATACCATACATAATAAATCATACATCGGGCCCCCGCTCGACATCGGACCGCGACCGACATTGAGCTCCACTCGGTATATAGATCTGTTACTCTCAAGCCTCGCCTGTCACTGGGCCTCGCCCACTATGCACATACAATCAATATCACATAATCATGCTAACACATATAATGATCATAACAGTAGCATATGTTCCAGTCCTCAGGCCTCACCTGGCATTGAGCCCCGCCCGATATACATAGCAGCACATAACACATGCAAGGGTCATGCAGACTCCTAGCATCCTAACATAATCAATAAGGGCCGACATTGGTGCCTTAGACCCGCTAAACCCAAAGACGAAACTCACCTCGAATGTTGAATGATAGCTAAATAGGTCCTAGCTCAAAAAATCAGCTCTACCCAACCCCTAAACAAAAACAATTGCTTAGATACAACTCAAAATGCCTCAACACACCTATAGGTGAAACTTGGTTAGAGACAAAAGTCAAAAGTCAAAAGTCAAGGTCAACAGTCCGTGTTGACCCAACACGTCGTGTTGTCCTTCAACGCACTGTGTTTCTCTATCAACTACAAGGTCGGGAAAAACCAAGCCAACACGCCATGTTTACCAATAAACACATCGTGTTCGTTGAAATCCAACAGCTTAATACATTAAGCTGCCTTCATCGAATCTAAGAGCTCCAAAGCTCAGATCTCGACCAACATGATATCTAGAAGGGTAAAGTTTCCAACTTTACCCTTAGGAACCACCAAAATGGGTCCAAAACCCAAACCCTAGGCTTATTAGAGTGAGGGCTTAACCATTAAGCACTTAATATTCATAGACATAGCCCTAAAATGAAAATCTGACACCTTAGAGTTGGAAGACCACATAAAGTTGCAGACTTTACGTTCATACATGCCAAAGAGAAGCTCTAAAGCTTAAGGAAGGCTTAATAGAGGACTTAATGCATGTATAAGACCTATAATCTTATAAAGCTTGCACTTTTTAGCCAAAGGAGGCCAAAAAATGTTGAAATCTAACATGACCACCCATGAGACAACTTAACTCCTTAGACAATTCAACGATGAGCCAAAAATCATAACAAAACCCCATAAGAGAAGATCTAATCAACAACAAAGCAAGGTATAAAGTTGATACTTCAAGGAGACTGCAACAAGTGGTGAGATTCTTGATCTATGACCTTCCTTCCAAGCTAGGCACCTTCAAACTCCAAAGCTTCTTCAAATGAGCACAAAAATCCACAAGAATCCACTCAAAACTTCAAGAACACCACCAAGAAAACTAAATAATCGATTTAGGGTTTTAGATAACAAAGGAGGCTGGTAAGGAGGCCGGTCAAGGGGACTTAAGGCCTGTAAATAGGGTGCAAAACCCTCAAAATTAGGGTTTCCTTCCTAACTGATAACATGCCATGTTGAGGCACCTCAACACGTCGTGTGGGCTCATTAAACTCCTCGCCCAAATTGTAACATCCCAATTTTTAGGCCAAAATTTCATTTTTAAATAAATACTTCACAACATAGTTTACCAAAACATTACCATGGTCATGTCAGTATATAAACTATAACAACGTGTTCGAAAACCATCTCAACATAATTAATATAAATCAGAGTACAATCCCAGAAAATCAATATGGATAACATATGTGTGTGTGTGATGTGTTGCTACACCGCCGACTCCTTCCCATTAGACGAAGAGGTACCTGAAACCAAAACTGAAACTGTAAGCACAAAGCTTAGTGAGTTCCCCCATCATACCACATACCAAAACCACATACATATTGCCAGGAAAATTCTGGGGTGCCCGACCTACCCATGTCAAGCCATTCTGGGGTGCTGACCAACCCATGTCAAGACGTTATGGGGTGTTGACCTACCCATGTCAGGCTATTTTGGGGTGCCGACCTACTCTCCGGTCTATCTCAACCGAACACGAGGACTATTTCACCCCTACCGCTAGCATATAATATCATATCATAATCATGTTGTCAGACATATCTGGGGTGTCCGACTTACCCATTGGTCCTAGCGACTGAGTCGGGGACTAGTCCCCTCCTACTGATACTATCTCACATAACATAGCATACTAGCATACACACATGTCAAGCAATAGCAAAACAGATAATTATCACAAAGACAATCATCTCAACTAGTATCTACTAGTGGGCCGACCTTGGTGCCTTAGACCCACTTCTACCGGAAGGTAACTCATCTCGATGCCGTGTAGTGTCTGAATTGTCCTCAGCGTGCAAATCGACTCTCCTCAACTCCTTAATCCCTACACGACAAACCTTCTAAGTTATCAATTTGAATATGCAACCCTGATCAGGGTCAACTCAATTTAGACAAAGTCAACATTGGTCAAAGTCGACCTCCAGTTGACCTGAATCGCCGAGTTGGCCTACCAACTCGTCGAGTCCATACTCATCTAACCCTAACCAATCCCCAACTGCACTTGTCAAGTCTAGCAAGAACTCGACGGGTTCTCCTTCAATCATACCATCGGGACCATCTTCATACGACTTGCCGAGTTCATCCTTGAACTCGTCGAGTTCATCTCCCTCATAAGAATGCATCCAGTCTATGACTTGCCGAGTTGTAAGAACAACTCGTCGAGTCCATCTTCAAAGATTGGGAGATTGCCTTGGACTTGCCAAGTTTTCTCAAACACTCGTCGAGTCCCATGATTCACAGGTCCCTTATGAGCCTAAACAACTAAGGGACCTTCCACACTATCATCTGGTTCATCGACATAAAGGATTTGGTGGTCATTGCACCCTGACTCGCCGAGTCCTAAGAATGATTCGCCGAGTCCATCCTTGACCATTACTATACAGTCGATTAAAATGGGTCTTAACACGTCAAGACCATAGATCGTGCCTCCTAATGTCCATTTTACATGTAAAGCCTCAAGCTTGGTGCACATGCATGGGACCTTTGGCTCAAAAGCCATAAAAGATGGTCTACAAGATGCATGGGGTGTTTATGGCAACAAGGTGGTCACCTTTATGCCATAAAGACCCCCAATAACCCCGAATATGAAGCACAAACTGACTTCCCATACTCAGTCCCGAATAAAACCTCTCTAGGGCTTAGAAAGTTGTAGAAAAAGGTCCAAAATCAAGATCTAGATAATGAATAGACAAGGTTTTCAGCTTTATACCTCTAATAAGTTGGAAATATGCTCAAAACTCTGGATCTTCTTATTTCCCCTTGATCTCACAAGCCTCTTTCTCTTCTTCAAGCTTCAATCACACAAAGTAACACCACAAGGCTCAAGAACACACTAAAAACGGCTAGGGTTTCGAGTTAGGGTTTGCTCTGGATGATGGGGGCTGATTTAAGGAGTTATAATGTGTTTAAATAGGGTGCAAACCCTCAATTTAGGGTTTCACTCAAACAACGTCTACTCGCTGAGTCGGTCTCCCGACTCGTCGAGTAGACTACTTAAACTTCCTGCGGATCACGACTCTACTCGACGAGTTGGGCCTCCAACTCGTCGAGTCCTAAACATAAGAAATACATGAATTAAAGGCATACAAGGAATTGGGTGTTACACAAAGACATCTTGACACGCCGTGTTACAATTCTCCCCCGCTTGAATCAAACTTCATCCTCGAAGTCCACCGACTCAAAAAACTCCGGGTAGTGTTACCTCATCTCCTCCACTGGTTCCCAAGTCCACTTTGATCCTTTGCGATTCAGCCACTGCACCTTCACCAGCTCCACAACCTTGTTCCTTAAGGCTTTCGTCTTCAGATCTAAAATTGTCACCAGTCTCTCAATATAATTCAGCCGATCATCCACCTGAATATCCTTCATAGGTACAACTGTGGAATCATCCACTAAACACCTCCACAGCTGAGAGACAATGTGCTATGAATCTGAATGAGCTCGGCTAGAAGATCTAAACGATATGCAACCTGGCCCACTCGAGCCAAAACCCTGAAGGGACCAATATACTTGGGGCCTAGCTTGCCCAGCTTCCTAAACCGAATGAAACCTTTACAAGATGAAACCTTCAGGAGAACCATATCTCCCACCTGGAACTCTAAGTCTGACCAGCGCCTGTCGAAAAAGCTCTTCTGCCGACTCTAAGCTGTCTGGAGCCTACTCCGATTTTGCTGAATCAACTCAGTGGTCTTGAGCACCACCTCGGTACTCCCCATAACTCGCTGACTGACCTCACCCCAACAAATGGGAGTCCTGCATTTCCTCCCATAGAGAATCTCAAAAGTAGTTCGATCGATATTGGTGTGATAACTGTTGTTATACAAAAATTCTGCTAACGGAAGATAGGTATCCTAACTCCCACCAAAATCCAACACGCACGCACACAACATATCCTTAGGAGTTTGAATAGTCCGCTCACTCTAACCATCGGTCTGCGGATGAAATGGTGTACTAAAAAGGAGACGAGTGCGCATATCGTCATGAAATCGCTTCCAAAATCTGGAAGTAAAACAAACATCCCTGTCCGAAACCACTGATACCGGCACCCCATAACGTGCCACTACCTCCCAAACATAAATCTCAACCAACTTCTTTGTAGATATACTCTCCTGGATCAGAATAAAATGCATGCTCTTGGTCAAATGACCCACAATTACCCAAATACAATCTACTCCGCGCGCAGTCATGGGAAGCTTCGTGATAAAGTCCATAGTGATGTCTTTCCATTTCCATACAGGAATCTCCAACGACTGCATCTTGCCGTGAGGACGTTGATGCTCGGCCTTGACTTTCCTGCAAGTCAGGCATCGCTCAACATACCATGCCATATCCTACTTCATGCAAGGCCACCAATAGTCAGGACAAAGATCTCTATACATCTTCATTGCCTCGGGATGAATGGATAACCTCGACTTCTGGGCCTTCTCCATAAGAACTTGGTGTACACCGCTCGAATAAGGTACCCAAACTCGCTGATGTAGAGTCAACAATCCACAACTATCATAATCGAAGGAAGCCACCTGACCCACAATACGCTCACTCTTTTGGTGCTCTTCCTTCATAGCCTCTGCTTGGGCCTCATGAATCTGCTCCAACAATGGATTAATCACGGTCATCCTCAAACATATATCTCTGATCGGAGTCGCGACCGCCTTGCGGCTGAGAACATCGGCCACCACATTGGCATTCCCATGGTGATAAAGGATCTCACAATCATAATCCTTCACCACATCCAACCATCGACGCTGCCTCATATTCAGATTTGGCTGATCCATCAGATACCTCAAACTCTTGTGGTCCGTGTAGATGGTACAACGAACCCCATAGAGGTAATGCCTTCAAATCTTGAGGGCAAAACCCATGGCCCCCAACTCCAAGTCATGCATCAGATAATTCGCCTCATGAGGCTTTAGCTGCCTCGAAGCGTAAGCAATCACACAACCATGCTGCATCAAAACTTCTCCCAAACCAGATATCGAAGCATCACAATAGACCACAAAGTCATCAACACCCTTAGGTAGGGTCAGAATCGACGCCTCACACAACCGCTGTCTAAGAGTCTCAAAAGTTACCTCCTGCTCAGGCCCCCAATGAAATGTCACCGAGTTCTTTGTCATTCGGGTTAATGGAACAACGATCTTGGAGAAATCCTGGATGAATCTCTGATAATAACTAGCCAAATCAAGAAAGCTCCAAATCTCGGATGGAGACATCGGGACCTCCCACTGCATCACGACCTTGACCTTGGCCAGATCGACCAGAATACCCTTCTAGTTTACAAGGTGCCCCGGAAACTACAACTCGCGCAACCAGAACTACCAGTTGGAGAACTTTGCGAAAAGTCTCTCCCTCCTCAATGTCTCCACCACTTCCCTCAGGCGCTCCTCATGCTGCTCCCAAGTCTTGGAATAAACCAAGATTTCATTAATAAATACTATCACAGACTGATCTAGATTGGTCTGCACACGTGGTTCATGATATCCATGAACGCGGCCGGAGCATTGGTGAGCCCAAAAGGTATCACCACGAACTCATAATGACCATATCGAGTCCGAAAAGCTGTCTTCTGCACATCCTTATCCCTGACCCTCATCTGATGATAACCCGATCTCAAATCAATCTTGGAGAACCAAGATGCACCCTGAAGTTGGTCGAAAAGATCATCAATCCTCGGGAGGGGATAACGATTCTTCACCGTTACCTTATTCAACTCCCGGTAGTCGATACACATGCAATGAGACCTATCCTTCTTCTTCACAAATAGAATCAGTGCTCCCTAAGGCGAACTGCTTGCTCTAATAATTCCATTGTCTAATAGTTCCTGCAACTCGGGAGGAGCCAACCGATATGGTGCTCTGGCTATTGGAGCCACACCTAGAACCAGATCAATCCTGAAATTCACCTGCCTCTCCGGATGTACCCTAAGCAAATCCTCTGGGAATACAATCTCGCACCTAGAACCAGATCATTTTGATGTATTTCTCGATCCGGTATTTGCATTCCGGGAACCCTTATGCAGACAATAATCGTGGAATGCGGGTGGTTGTTCCCATGATGGAATCCAATTCATGATGAAGTGCTTGGCCTTGAGAATCCATTTTTTTAATATTCTTTAATTGAAAATGACTTGAAAAATAAACTAAAATGTCAAACAAACAGATCATGGTCACATGATTACGGTCGTAAACAGGAGTTTACGGTCATGTCTACGGTTAATTTTCCGGTCAACGTTTACGGTTAGGTTTACGGTCGGAGTTTACGGTTACTGAAGGTTGCTTGTTTATGGTTGCTGAAGTTGATCAGTTTACGATCAATGATGATAGTTTGCGGCCGTAAATAGGAGTTTGCGGCCATGAACTCTTGACCGTAAATGCACAATTCTTGATGAAAACACGAGTTTTAAGCAGATCTGATTCTCTTTTGCCACGAAAACACTAATTCAAGCCTTGAAAAGTGATGAAACTAGACTCCTTTGACTGAAAATGTGATTGTGAGATGATTTGACACCGTTCTTGCTCTGATACCAATTGTAAGTCCCTGGAAATAGGATCTTAACCAGTGATCAAGCAGTCTAACAATCAAACAAGATAAGAATTGAGTAGAAGAAGATAAAACCAAAGCTTGCACATGCTTATAGCAGAAAAACGTCTAGTACAACTTGGACACACACTATTGACTGTAAACAATAGTGAATCATCAACAACACAATAGACTCGGACACTCTCTATATATAGGGGAAAAGACTTGGTCGTAAACATGTTTACGGCCATAGACTCTTTCTGGCCGTAAACTCACCAACAACACATCATTTTCATGCTAAAGACACAAAAAGACATATACATTAATTAGCCTAGCCCAAACCATTAATTAGATCCTTCAGACTTCGTATATGGAAGTTATGATTTTTATATGATTTAGCATAGAAGTGCACAACTGGGACTTCGAATTTTAGATCGACTGATTTTTAGCCAACACAACCTAAACGAGAATCAAAGATCTCGTTAATAGGAACTCAACGATAAAAAGAAAGACGAAAACGGACGTTGGATGACAAAGTTATGAATTTTTAACGGACTTTACCTTTCTAGGCCTGTTAAAAATATAACTTTAAAAATAAATCAAAATTAGCCGACGGAGTCTAAACGAAAGTTGTAGAGTACGGTCCCGCCTATGCGTGGATATAAAGAACGTCAAAAAACGGAGCTTGTATGCAAAAGTTACGGATTGTAGAAGATAATTAGTTTTTAGAGTAACGAGCGAGTGACACGTGTCACAATTTGAGCAGCCCATTTTTCCTCACGGCTTTGCATGAGGTCGCGACACGCGGCGCATTATGCCCAACCTAATTTTCAGTATGCTTAGAGTAACCCTTGAAAACCGATTACGCTCAGCGTAATTCTTGAGTACACTCAGCGTACTCAACACTGACAGCCTATAAATTGAGGTGTAAATCACCCCATTTCTTCACATCACAACCTTTATTTCTCTCTCAACACTCCCAATCTCTCCCTCCAAATCCCTAGAAACTTCTAAGTGCTAGAGTCGAGTCCAGGAGCGCCATAAGGCTCTAAGAAGAAGAGCTTTCGGCTCAAAAGTTTCGCCCCCGCAAAGCCTGGTTCCCAGCCAAACCCCTCGGTAAGTGAGTTATGCTTACCCTACTTTAGGTATAACTTACGTTTAAGTTGATTATCGTTATTATGAACTTAAAAACATGATTTATCAGTGATTCCAAGTCGTTGTACTAATTGATCTACTTACGGGGATGATGTCTAGGCTGTGATTTAGTGAGGTGTTTAAAGTGGGATTTCCAAACAGTATACTTTATATATCAAACGGACCCTAACTCCGATATGATCCTACCTGGTTGTTCCTTACTTGACAAATCATGAAAGTAGACTTTGAGTTGATGATGAATCTAGACTAATAACGAGTCTCAATAAAGATTAGACTAAAACTTAGTGATAATAATGCTAGGTTTCGTTGAAAGAAAATAGAATCGTCAGAAGCAAAGCGCTGCCCGGGTTTGGAATCATCAATTTAACAAGTGAGTGCATAGTCACTTTCATCTTACACATAGATATAAAGTATTTTACATAAATTACGTGCTATGTATGCATATTATATGTTTACTTGATATCTATGCTTGATGAATGATCTTATACATGTTTTAAATGATTTAAACTATATATGTAATTTATATCTACCAAATATGTTGGATAAAACATGGGTAGATGAATGATTTGGGATGAAAACTGATATAGAGGAACATTGGATGTTATGGACATAGTTCCCTATAGGTGAACATTAGCAGAAATGGACTTAGTACCCTATACATGAGCATTGAAAGCTGTGCCACAACCTCTAACAGCCCGGATTCCCAGGTATTATTCATTCTTATATTTTGGTATTTTGTGAGGATACTCGCCGAGTTGGAGCTCAAACTCGCCGAGTAGGATCGCGGTTTTGGACGCGGGTTCGCGCCTGGACTCGGCGAGTCCAAGGAGTGGACTCGGCGAGTCCACGCTGTTTAATGAAACCCTAATTCCCCGGGTTTGGAGCCTATTTAAGGGCACTTATAGCCTTCCATTGCGGCTACCAGTCCCTTGAGAGAACCCTAAGAGAGCTAATTCGTTCTGGGAGAGAAGAAGTCACTTTTGGGCCTTTGTATTCCTTGTTTAGCAAGAAGAAGGTGGCAAGAGAAAGGAGGAGGTGAGATTCTAGCAGATCCAGAGTCCAGAGGCTTCATTTTGAGGTAATGGTTCGAATCTCCTTCAGTTATAGGGTTGATCTTTAGAGTTAGGGTTTTATAACCCCTTTGGAGAGTGATTATGTGAAGCAAATGGTCCCTCTTCGAGTTTGTGCCTTGGATCTGGACTCAAAGAGGTCCAGAGACCTTAACCCTTAGGGCTTTTTGGGTTATTATGGAGTTATTAGACCTAGGTGGTCATTTTTGGGACCAAATCATCTTTTGATGCCTTGTGGGGGTTATACAAACATCAAGTTCCAAACTTTACGTGACATTCATGCTTGGGGAGGCTAGATCTTTGGTTTGGGAAAGCAGATCTGACCTCAGAAGGTCAATAGAGTTTGTGCATGGCATGAACTCGCCGAGTTGTTCTTGAGACTCGACGAGTGGGGTCGGGGTTTCACGTAAAGTATTCAGCGAGTGGACTCGCCGGGTTGGGGGATGACCCAGTGAGTCAGGGAGAGTCATTAGGGGGCTAAGTCAAGCCTGAACTCGCCAAGTTGTTCTTGAGACTCGGCGAGTTGAGTCGTGGTGGCCCCGCGATTCATGTCAGGTGGAACTCGTCGAGTTAGGGAAGTACTCGACGTGTCGAGAGAGGATCCTAGGGAGTCAGTGAACACGTATTGACTCGCCGAGTCGCTCTAGTGCACTCGTCGAGTCCGGTCAAAGTTGACCGTTGACCAGAGTTGACCAGTGTTGACTTGATAGAGGTAGTCAACCTTAGTTGTGAAAGTGTTAATTAGAGATATATTGTGTTATAGGAGGATTGTAGCTCGGGGGATCAAGCGCGAGTGATTTCCGGGATTTGCGAGTTATCGAGATACGCGAGGTGAGTCTTCTTACTATACTTTACCTTGAGTAGGTAATCAGAGTTATGTGACAGAGTATTTGTATGCTATATGTATGTTATGTGTTGTACTGCATTATTTCTATGTGATTTATGCTGTGCATGTTTATAGAGTTGGAACCGGAAGGTTCACAGGGTTAGAACCAGAGGGTTCACAGATTAGGGTCCACGGACCCACATAGTTATAGCCTCGAGTGGCTAATATGTGTTATGTGTGGTATTTTTGGGAACTCGCTAAGCTTTGTGCTTACAGTGTTGGTGTTATTTGTTTCAGGTACTAGTGATGACCGTGGGAAGGCGCCGGCTTGATCAGTACACACACATGGGATTTTTATGTTATGTGATCTTGGGATTCTTTATATGTCATGGATTGGAGTTTCAAACATTGATGTTTTTATGAAAATTAAATGAATATGTTTATATATTATGCGAAAAATTATTTTGAAATTCACGGTGTTACAAGTTGGTATCAGAGCCTTGGTTTGAGGGATTCGAGTACACCTTCGGGCGTATTTGAATTCAAACTGAGGATTTGAGAAGTATTTTCAAAAAAAAAAGAGTAAAAGATTTTTGGAAGAACGCAGAGCAGAGTTGTGTGTACGATCAGTCCACTCCCGAACGGTGATTTCCCAAAATACCCTCATGTTATGTGATATTGATATTGATATGATGCATTCTCATGCTAGAGTAGGCTAGGTACTCCTATTAGGACTAGAGTGGCCTGATTTGTGATGCCTTAGCCTAGGGAGAAGTGAGCTGCTATGAGATGCTTGAGAGTGAGTAGGTAGCAGCGAGGGGCTTATGATTAGAGAATGGATTATGCATGATAGAGTACTTGGAATTTGGGATCCGAAGAGGAAGACTTGGGGTGTATTCTGATACGGTGCAGACAGTAGTATTGGGCCCGTACTACTGAAAGCACCGGAGCGGTGTACAGCCCAAGTAGGAATCTTTAGGATACCAAGGATCAAGGAGGTATGAGTTGTCGAGTGTGAGTATGCTCGAATGGATTCTAATTTATCGTATGTTGTATTTCAGAGGTAGATCATGGTGAGGACACGTCTGATGCCTGAGAGCAGTGGGGCCAGTGATGAGGAGATCCGCCGGATCATCCATGAGGAGGTGGCTGCGGCCATCAGGGCAGAGATACCAGAGATGTTCGGGTCTATTAAGACCACGTTGATTGAGACCTTCGACGAGCGTTATGCCGCTCTTTCTGAGGCTTCTGTTGCAGCGGCCACCGCAGCTATTGCTGCCGCGAGGCCGCAGGGTGGTGATGCGTTGCTGTTTCGAGAGTTCAGCAACACAAAACCGCCGGAGTTTGATGGGACCCAGGACCTGGTGGCGGCTATGAGATGGATTTCTGACATAGAGGGGTGTTTCATCACTTGCTCATCTCCTGAGCATTTGAGAGTTCGGTTCGCGCTGAACCAGCTTCGCTTGGGAGCGAAGGACTGGTGGAAGTTTGTGACGGCGCACTTTACGCCTGCTGAGCTTGCGGCAGTGACTTGGGAGAGGTTCACTGCCATGTTCCGAGATGAGTATGTTCCCCAGGTGGAGAGGGAGAGTTTGGCCCAGGAGTTTCTGACCCTCAAGCAGGGTACTGAGTCTGTTATGGTGATTACCAGGATGTTCCATGAGAGGGCGATGTTCTGCCCTGAGCACGTGTCCACTGAGCAGGCACGTATGAGCCGATATTTGAGTATCTTGAGGCGAGACATTCGGGAGTTCGCGGTGAACTCCTCGTACCGGAAATTTTCCGAGCTTCAGGCAAATGCCCGGAAGAGGGAGATTGAGCTAGAGACTCAGGCCAGGGAGGAGGCGAAGTCTTAGGGGAGGGATCGGCGACTGGCGCAGTCTCAGCCGGCAGCAAAGCGGGCCAAGCCTGCTGATCCCAAATCAGGGAGCCAGAAGGGCCGCACTTGTGGGAAGTGCGGAAAGGGTCATGATGGAGTCTGTAGAGCGGGATCTTGCTACAAGTGTGGCAAGGAGGGGCATATGGCCAAGGACTGCCCCAAGGGGTTTGCGGTGTGTTTCCACTGCAACCAGACTGGACACCGGAAGGCAGAGTGTCCGAAATTGCGAGGATCATCTCAGGGAGCACCTCAGGGATCTGCCCATGCCGCCATCAGAGCTACCGAGAGTCGGCCAGTGAAGGCCGAGGCGCCGAGGGCACGAGGGAGAGCTTTTCAGCTGACCGCGGAGGAGGTCCGCGCAGCGCCCGATGTCGTGGCTGGTATATATTCTTTCGTGTATTTATTTTGATGTTGAGATATTATGCTTATATTATGTTATGCGTAGGTACTTTTCTTGTGAATTCTGTACCTGCCTTGGTGTTATTTGACTCGGGTGCGATTCGGTCTTTTGTATCTTTGGCTTTTAGTCAGCATATCAGTGTTAGTCGTGAGGCGTTGAGTCGGCCTCTGAGAGTTTCCATAGCTGACGAGAGGGTGATATATGTCACGGAGGTTCTCCGAGGGTGCGTAGTCGAGATTTTTGGTGTTGAATTCCCGATTGATCTGGTTCCCATTGCGATGGGTGATGTCTGTGTCATTGTGGGCATGGACTGGTTGAGCAGATTCGGTGCGGTTATCGACTGCGAGCGACAGCTGGTGACCATACGAGACCCTAGTGGGGGAGTTATTGCAGTGTACGGCGAGGGTACACGTTCTGGATCGGCGTTTTGTTTGGCCGCTAGGGCGAGGCAGTGTCTACAGTAGGGCTGTAAGGGTTTTGTGGCGTATGTGATGGATACGCGGGTGGATTCCGAGAGATCGAGGTCAGTTGAGGAGGTTCCGGTAGTGCGTGAGTTCTCGGATGTATTTCCTGAGGAGTTTCCGGGTGTGCCTCCTGTGAGGCAAGTGGAGTTCAGTATCGATTTGGTTCCGAGGGCCGCGCCTATTGCTAAGGTGCCTTATCGCCTTGCACCTCCAGAGATGCAAGAGTTATCCTCGCAGCTTCAGGAACTGCTGGGGAAAGGGTTTATTCGGCCGAGCAGCTCGCCGTGGGGAGCGCCTATCCTGTTTGTCAAGAAGAAGGATGGTTCACACCGGATGTGCATAGATTACCGGGAGTTGAACAAGCTGACGGTCAAGAACCGTTACCCGTTGCCGAGGATCGACCATTTGTTCGATCAGTTACATGGAGCATCTTGGTTCTCCAAGATCGATTTGAGGTCTGGATATCATCAGGTGAGGGTGCGAGATGAGGACGTCTAGAAGACAGCGTCCAGGACGCGTTATGGGCATTATGAGTTTGTGGTGATGCCTTTCGGGCTCACCAATGCCCTGGCAGTGTTCATGGATCTCATGAACCGAGTGTGCAGGCCGATGCTGGATCAGTCGGTGATTGTATTTATCGACGACATTTTGTTATATTCGAGATCTAGAGAGCAGCATGAGGAGCATTTGAGGGAGGTTCTCAGAGTTCTGAGATCGGAGAGGATTTATGCCAAATTCTCCAAGTGTGATTTCTGGTTGCGGGAGGTCCAGTTCCTAGGACATCTCGTTAACCAGAAAGGGATATTGGTCGACCCGGCCAAAGTTGAGGCGGTGATGAGTTGGGAGGTGCCGAGGTCACCCTCCGAGATCCGGAGTTTTCTAGGGTTGGCTGGGTATTATCGGAGATTTATCAAGGATTTCTCTAAAATCGCGGTGCCACTCACCAGGTTGACCCGGAAGGGTGTCGCTTTTTCATGGGGCCCTGAGCACCAGGCCTCCTTTGAGACGCTTCACCAAAGGTTATGTGAAGCCCCGGTGTTAGCCCTCCCGGAAGGAATGGAGGACTTTGTGGTATACTGTGACGCATCGATTTTGGGGTTGGGGGCGGTGCTGATGCAGAGAGGGCATGTGATAGCATATGCATCGAGGCAGCTGAAGCCTCATGAGACGAGATATCCCACCCATGATCTAGAGTTGGGGGCAGTGGTGTTCGCCCTCAAGATTTGGCGTCACTACCTGTATGCGGTTCGGTGTACGATATACACGGACCATAAGAGTTTGAAGTATTTGATGGATCAGCCCAACCTAAATATGCGACAAAGAAGATGGTTGGATGTGGTCAAGGATTATGATTGTGAGGTCCTGTACCACCCAGGCAAGGCTAATGTTGTAGTCGATACACTGAGTCGCAGGGCGGAGAGCACCCCGTTGCGGGATGTATGTTTGAGATTGACCGTGATAGCTCCAGTGTTGGACGCCATTCGTGGGGCACAGGCCGAGGCTGTGCAACCTGAGATGTAGAAGAAGGAGCGAGTAGTTGGATTGATTTCAGAGTTCGTTACCGATGGTCGGGGGCTTATGACATTTCAGGGGCGTATCTGGGTGCCGTTTGTGGGAGGAACGCGTACCATTTTGATGGAAGAGGCTCATCGGTCGAAATCTTCGATCCATCCTGGGGCCACTAAGATGTATTTGGACTTGAGTAAAGAGTATTGGTGGCCCTGTATGAAGAGGGATGTTGCGTGGTTTGTTGAGAGGTGCTTGACCTGCCGTAGGGTTAAGGCCGAGCACCAGAGGCCGCATGGTAAGTTGCAGCCGTTGGAGGTTCCTGAATGGAAGTGGGAACATATCACCATGGATTTTATCACCAAATTGCCAAGGACTGCTAGGGGAGTTGATGCAATTTGGGTGATTATGGACAGGTTGAGTAAGAGCGCTCACTTTCTTGCTATCAGCGAAAGTTCTTCAGCAGAGAAATTGGCAGAGGTGTACGTGAGGGAAGTGGTATCTCGGTATGGGGTGCCGATCTTGATTGTTTCAGACCGTGATGTGCGTTTCACTTCCAAATTCTGGAAGAAGTTTCATGAGGAGTTGGGTACTAGGCTGCATTTTAGTACCGCATATCACCCCCAGACAGACGGATAGAGTGAGCGGACGATTCAGACGCTCGAGGACATGCTCCGGGCATGAATGTTGGATTTCGGGGGAAGTTGGGATACGTATTTGCCCTTGGCGGAGTTTTCCTACAACAACAGCCATCATTCGAGCATTGGTATGCCGCCCTTTGAGCTGTTGTATGGGAGGAGGTGTCGGACCCCCATTTGTTGGGGAGAGGTTGGACAGCGTGTGATGGGTAGTACAAAGATCGTGCTTCAGACGACAGAGTAGATCCAGCAGGTCAGACAGAGGTTGTTGACCGCTCAGAGTCGCCAGAAAAGCTATGCAGACAGACGCCGGTCCGAGCTTGAGTTTTAGGTCGGCGACCTTGGCTCCTGAAGGTCTCTCCTTGGAAAGGAGTGATTCGATTCAGGAAGAGGGGCAAGTTGGGGCCCCGATATATTGGTCCATTTCGGGTGGTCGCGAGGGTAGGCAGGGTAGCCTATCATTTGGATTTGCCAGCAGAGTTGGGTCAGATTCGCGACACTTTCCATGTGCCGCAATTGCGGAAGTGTATAGACGATGAGTCGGCAGTGGTTCCATTGGAGGATATTCAGGTGGATGTGAGCCTGAATTATGCTGAGAGACTAGTGGCAATCAGAGATCGGAAAATCAAGGTTCTGAGGAACAAGGAGGTACCCTTGGTTTTGGTTCAGTGGCAGCATCGGAAGAGGTCCGAGATGACTCGGGAACCAGAGCGTGAGATGCGCGAGCAGCATCCGGAGTTATTTGCAGAGCGAGACTTCGAGGACGAATTCTAGTTCTAGTGGGGGAGAATTGTAAAAACCCGGATTTCCAGGTATTATTCATTCTTATATTTTGGTATCTTGTGAGGATACTCGGCGAGTTGGAGCTCAAACTCGCCGAGTAGGATCGCGGTTTTGGACGTGTGTTCGCGCCTGGACTTGGCGAGTCCACGCTGTTTAATGAAACCCTAATTCCCCGGGTTTGGAGCCTATTTAAGGGCACTTATAGCCTTCCATTGCAGCTAACAATCCCTTGAGAGAACCCTAAGAGAGCTAATTCATTTTGGGAGAGAAAAAGTCACTTTTGGGCCTTTGTATTCCTTGTTTAGCAAGAAGAAGGTGGCAAGAGCAAGGAGGAGGTGAGATTCTAGCAGATCCAGAGTCCAGAGGCTTCATTTTGAGGTAATGGTTCGAATCTCCTTTAGTTATAGGGTTGATCTTTAGAGTTAGGGTTTTATAACCCCTTTGGAGAGTGATTATGTGAAGCAAATGGTCCCTCTTCGAGTTTGTGCCTTGGATCTGGACTCAAAGAGGTCCAGAGACCTTAACCCTTGGGGCTTTTTGGGTTATTATGGAGTTATTAGACCTAGGTGGTCATTTTTGGGACCGAATCATCTTTTGATGCCTTGTGGGGGTTATACAAGCATCAAGTTCCAAACTTTACATGACATTCATGCTTGGGGAGGCTGGATCTTTGGTTTAGGAAAGCAGATCTGACCTCAGAAGGTCAATAGAGTTCGTTCTCGGCGAGTGGGGTCGGGGTTTCACGTAAAGTATTCAGCGAGTGGACTCGCCGGGTTGGGGGATGACCCAGTGAGTCAGGGAGAGTCGGGGGCTAAGTCAAGCCTGAACTCACCGAGTTGTTCTTGAGACTCGGCGAGTTGAGTCGTGGTGGCCTCGCAATTCATGCCAGGTGGAACTCGTCGAGTTAGGGAAGTACTTGACGTGTCGAGAGAGGATCCTAGGGAGTCAGTGAACACGTATTGACTCGCCGAGTCGCTCTAGTGCACTCGCCGAGTCCGGTCAAAGTTGACCGTTGACCAGAGTTGACCAGTGTTGACTTGATAGAGGTAGTCAACCTTAGTTGTGAAAGTGTTAATTAGAGATATATTGTGTTATAGGAGGATTGTAGCTCGGGGGATCGAGTGCGAGTGATTTCCGGGATTTGCGAGTTATCGAGATACGCGAGGTGAGTCTTCTCACTATACTTTACCTTGAGTAGGTAATCAGAGTTATGTGACAGAGTATTTGTATGCTATATGTATGTTATGTGTTGTATTGCATTATTTCTATGTGATTTATGCTGTGCATGTTTATAGAGTTGGAACCGGAAGGTTCACAGAGTTAGTATCAGAGGGTTCACAGAGTAGGGTCCACGGACCCACAGAGTTATAGCCTCGAGTGGCTAATATGTGTTATGTGTGGTATTTTGGGCAACTCACTAAGCTTTGTGCTTACAGTGTTGGTGTTATTTGTTTCAGGTACTAGTGATGACCGTGGGAAGGCGCCGGCTTGATCAGTACACACACATGGGATTTTTATGTTATGTGATCTTGGGATTCTTTATATGTCATGGATTGGAGTTTCAAACATTGATCTTTTTATGAAAATTAAATGAATATGTTTAAATATTATGCGGAAAATTATTTTGAAATTCACGGTGTTACACAACCTATAGATGTTTTGATCTACGATGTACTCTAAACATCCTAGTAGCTGAGCTCAAAGGGTAGTTTGGGCAGCTGCGTCTAATAGAGAACAACATAACCCTAGCAGTTGCGCCCAAAGGACAACATCGGCGGCGGCGCCTAATAGAGAATTTCATAATTCTGGCAGCTGCGCCTAAATGATAATATTGGCAGCTTAGTTTAATAGATAACACTGACAACTGTGTCATTAGGCAAACGATGGACTTCATGCCTATTCCTTAGGACAATCCTTAGGAATGAATGAGTGAATGATAAATGATTCTTAGGATAGATCCTTAAGAAATAAAGAAGATAATTTGGATGGATAATTGGGTTGATTGTTTAATGATTAAACATAATTATATTATCGTGGGTTGAAAACCTATGTACTGACCAGGTTTCCCAACCTGAACCACTCAAGTTTATTTGTATCACAAGTGTCGGTACGAAGCTACTTTATACTGGGAGATTAAGGAGATGTAGATCACTAGTGTAAATTAATGTAAGGTCTGTTTCTGCTTATGTTTCTGCATTGACAATGACATGCCAAAGTTTTAAAAGAAATGAAATACATTTCTTCGGAAATGCTTTGATAACACATTTATCATGTTTTTCTGGGAACAAATTCTGCAACATTTAAAAAAAAGGGTACTATGATTTTCAAATAAAGCATTAACAAATCGGTTGTTACTGGCCATAAACATGAGGATGTCATAGTTGGTATCAGAGCATTAGTTTAAGCGAACTAGGAATTTTAGGAAAATTTCTAGACTTAAACTTTGAATGCTAAGCGATGATCGTGATTTGAGTGTGTCTAATATATTTTAGGTAGTACACCTGAATAGTCACAAGCACTAATTATTTAGGGAAGATGCCTAAAATGCTTTTATGTGCTAAATAATTTGTGATGCTTTATGATGCTATCGTTCGATAGGATCTATGGTCTGTTGCCGACCGGATCTGAAAAATTTATGTGTTCAGATTTCTAAACGTTTAATTGCGGTATTATAACTGGCATGGAACTTTTTGGAGTGATAAGGAGATTTTCACGTCGATCGTAAATAAAATATTTCCTAATTCTTGTCATTACACACCAAATGTATGATTTGGTGTATAGATGAAAATGGTAAGAACTCGAAGCGGATTAGGAAATACTAGTGGAAATGTTGATCAGCGGCCTATGATTGAACGTGCTAGAGGTAGAAGCTGCACCCTAGCCAATCGTAATGGCAGGAGTCTAAGGAATGATTCGGGCTATGATGGCAGAAGAAAGGGAGGAGACGAGGCAAATGTTGCTTAAACAGGGATGAACCTACCATGCCCGTTGAACAAACAGAACTAAATGACAGACAATCAGAAGAAGGGAATTATGACAGAACTGTTGGTCAAGCAGAACCACCAGTGGTTAGGAGGAATAACCAAGAGGAAGGGACCAAGAGAAACGGATGCAAGTATAAGGATTTCACAACTTGCTAACCATCGACTTTCACTGGGAAAGAGGATCCAATCGGAGTTATGGACTGAATCTCTGAGATGGAGTTGGCTTTCATAATATGTGGATGTAAAGGCAAGCTACAAACCACATATGCAGTGCGACCGTTCAGGGATGGCACTGTTCGTTGGTGGAACACTTTGGGAAAGATCATGAGTCCCAATGAGCCACTGCAAATGACTTGGGCATAGTTCCTGGTGCATTTCAAACAAAAGTTTTGTTCGGCCCATAATATGCCAGAGTTAGACAACCAATTCATAACGTTGAAGAAGGGCAGCATGTCTATTGACGAATACACCAATGGCTTAACTGAAAAGATGGTATTTGCTTTGCGCATCATCCCTGAAGAATTAACTAAAGTCGGTAAGTATAAAAAGGGACTACCATGGGAATATGCTGTGCTAGTATGCCAGGCACCTACCCTCGAGGCGACTATCTGGGCTGCTAAGTCTGTAGAAGAAATGATCAAGAGTAGATCCACCAACAAGGTCGAAGTAGGCGAAAAGATAAAGTTTGAAGGATCTTGAAGGTCCAACAAGAAGAGAAAATGCTCGAAGTTCGGTTCGAAGAAGTTCGAATGAGGAGGAGGTGAAGCAAGATGGTGCGATAAGTGCAAGAAGAAACACTTTGGAAAATATGGCTAGAAGGTGACGTGTTTCAAGTGCATAAAGTCTGGGCATTACGCCGATGAGTGTACATTCAAAAAAAGGGTGTGTTACAGATGTAATGAAGAAGGGCACATCAAGCAAGACTTCCCAAAGAGGGAAGGAGCTACAAAGAAAAATGGACCGCCAAAGCCGAAGGCAAAAGCATTCCATATGATCCTTGACGAAGCAGATGACAATGCAAGGAATCAGGAATGAGGACTGATACCCGAAGATCAAGTTATGTAGTAGCCATTCAGATAGTATCATGAGGTGTAGCCTATTAGAGGCATAGTATAGGTTGAACTTTAACATATACGTAATCATTTTAAGGAGTAATAGAATCCTTGGTTTTGTTATCTGGTGCGTTATGTTGTTATATGATTTTCTTGCATGGTGACTTGGAAAACTGCGAGACAATACTTACGACGTGTATGAGTAGGTGTGAATGGTAGTAGAGGCCTATACTACCAGAAGCACAAGACTTGCACTTGGATCAGGGAAAGTCACAGGTTACCAAAAAGCTAGTAATTAATTCCGTTTTGTTCATGTATGTCGTTACCATTGTTTCGGTATCGACTAAGAAGATGATTGTTAATCCGAACCTAGTGGTCATATCAAATCGAGTCCGACTAATATGAGTATGTTGCATGGTTCAAAGAACCAATATCGATGTAGCATCTAACCTAAGCCAGACGATTGAAGTAAAAATAATCGAAGCGATCAATAGAAGTATCGCAACCGTTGTTAAGGCAAGAAGCTTATAGCTAGAAGTGCTACATGCTAGAATCTGATTATATCACATGAAAACATGAAGGAAGGTATTGTTGGATTAGATGACTAAGCCAATAACTATAATTGGTCTGTACTTGACCCGATACAAGCATGGTCCATTTGGGTTGGAACTCTCTGGAACAATTTGATAGGTTGGATATTTAAGAAGGAGGATATTGTGATTTATTAATATATTATAAGAAATCATATTATTTAATTAGTATTGATCAAGAATTAGTTTGGAATTAATTTAATGATCAAAATAGACTAATTAAATTAATGGGGGTTGATTATGTAAATCAGTGAGACATATGGTATAGGCTAATGATCCATGGTTAATTTGTAATGGGCTAAGCTTATGTGTAAGTCCATGAAATATTATTCCATATGAATTATGGATCATAAGCCTAAGTGTAAGAATTAGGGTTTACTTATGACTCTTGGAATTCTACGCTATATATGTAACCCTAAGCCAAAATTTGTGCACTAGTGATTCCATGAAGCCCTAGACGAATTTTGTGTCTCCAAACCTCTCTCTCAAGTTCCTACTCTTGTTCTTGGTTTGTTGTAAGACGTTTGAGGCATCACACTTGAGGTGCTAGGCTCTTGAAAGACCAATATATACAAGCTACAATTAAGAGGCATTCTTCTTACTTATTTATATGTTTTAAATATCAATGTTGTATGCTAGTTATAGGATTCATGCTTTGGATGATTTTTGTTGCATGTATAACTAGAGAAAACTTAGATCCAAAGCTATTAGGGTTGTATGTGCCCCATATAAGTGTTATAGTACCTAAAACCCAGCAGTGGTATCATAGCCATGGGTGTTTTTTGTTATATAGCTGCATAGATTAATTGTTCAAAGTTTTGGATTATGATCATTACCAAAACTATTTTGACTAATACAAATTGTTTTTTATATGGTAATGATTATCCCATCCAATTAAAAGATAATTGTCAAAATTTTTAAGATAATTGTTAGTTTATATGATAAGCAAATTACTTGTAAATTGTTGAATTGATATTATCTTGCCTTATGAGTTAAATTAGATCAATGATAAATTATATGAGAATCTTATTAGTTAAAGTTGATCTAAATGTTATTTGAAGAGTTCCAAAACTTGTCCTTAAGTTATGGAACATGAAAAGTCTCACTAATAAAAAACCTTAACTCATAAGTTATGGAGATCAAAAGTTATAGAGAGTTACAAATTTGCCACCAAAGTTTTGCAACTCAAAAGTTTTTTAAGGAGTTACAAAAATTTATCATCAAATTTGGAACTCAAAAGGTTTTAAAAAGTTATGGAATCCAAAGGTTTTCAAGATTTCCAAAACTTTCCCTCAACTTTTGGTATTTGAAAAGTCTCAAATTATGAAACATTGACTTCTAAAACTCTTGGGCTCATAACTTCAAAATTAATTAAATGGTTTTAATTTTGAATTTTATATTTAGAACCTTGATGTTTTTGTTGAATAGTTCAAATTAACTCTTATGGACTTTATTAATAGTTAATTAAATGTTTAATTAAAAGAGTATCACTAAATCCATAATCATATGGTTTAAGCTTAATTAAATTAAGAGTATAATTTATTAATAGATTAAACCATCAAGTATTTTAAAAGTTTAAAATACACCCTTATACTATATAAAATTAAAAGTATAATATATTATATATGTATAATTAAAAAGTCCATCTTACCGTTAGTATGCCTTATTCACGAAGCCAATCTATAAGGGGGTATAAGGAAACTGCCTATAAAATGGCAGTTGAATGGGTGTCCACTCTCACCCACCGCTTCCTTGATTGGTGGAAGGTCGTTAGCCGAACGGGTAGGATGGGACATGAACTTCCATTAAAAGTATAATGAAATACCAAGTAACTAAGTACTTTATAAATTCCCAAACTTAGTTACTTAGGAAAAATGTGAAAATGGTGCTATTCTATGAAATTGCACTTTGCACCTTGCTAAGTCGTTAGTGGAGCATGTGTGGTTAACTGACACACTAATTTGGGACTAGAAAGGGTGGAAAAGGGTAGCTTGATGTTAATCATGGATCAATGGAGCGTGTGTGGTTAACCGGCACATTGATTAGGTGATATGTAACAGTGAGAGTACCAAGCAAATTTGCATGGTTATTCACGCCTTGTTTGTGATCCTCGACATCCCAGTCACAAACTTGAAGGGAATAATTGAGATTTAAACATGCCATTGAAAAGTTCAATGAATCTCAAAGAATCGATGAATTTCAATTCATTGAAAACCTAAAATTCATTTTCATTTTTCATGGTGGAAATTTGCAAATCATCATTTACCTACCTTCAAATATTTTGCAATTGGACTACGACATCCCTCTTCCGAACTATAGAATATTGTGTTGGGTCCTAGCCTTAATATTCCATTTTGGGTGTTATATTAAGGACTTAAATCAATTTACTTGAATTTCTCCCTTGTACATGTCTAGTTCTGACAACTATGGTCTTCCCGAATCTTATGGAAAAAGCTTTCCTTACGAAGATTATGTCGCATGATTGGATTGTGGAAATGGATATCATGTTTCACTTCCTCCACCTCCTCTAATAGTTCTCCCTAACCCACATGTTCGTCAAATTGAAAAGTTCAAGGTCACTAAAACCCTATTAGCAAGCAAACACCAAGATGGAAGGTCTGTGTGTGCACATGTATTAGAGATGAAGTCACACATTGACAGGCTGGGAATGTTAGGTGTCATTTTTCCAAAGAAGCTGGCTATTGACTTGGTTCTTTAGTCACTTCCCGAGTCGTATGGTCAGTTTGTTAAAGATTACTATATGACAGACCGCGACGTGACCCTTATTGATCTTACCTATTTGCTAATTGCTGCTGAATCAGAAATGATTTGGCGCACTGGTAAAACAAATTTTATTGGAAGATCTACTTTCCAAACTTCCATTGAGATTGATAATGGCAACAATGGAAGTATAGAAACGTCTTCTCTTCCTAATGGAAAAGGATTGGCCAAGGTCAAATCATTTGACCAAATGGTAAAGAAAAAGGTTAAGTCTGAGATGTTCTAGTATATCATTCAAAAAGAGTCTGTTTGTTTCTATTGCCAAGAGAAGGGGCATTGGTTGCGAAGCTGCCTTATCTACCTGAAAAACCAAAAGGATGGTAAAGTCAAAATGTTTAACTCTGCTTCAGGTAAGTCCACTATCTAACTCTATTAAGTTCCTATTTGTAGATTCTTAATACATGATGTGATAAGATCACAATTTGATGTTTTGTAGGATCGGCGAAGAGAAAGGAAGCTTAAAGGAAGAATATGCTAATTCTGATCGCGAAGAAATGGATTTCGATCGCATGGTTCGATAATCAAATTTTTGAGCTGCTGCTTAGGAGTTATGATAGATTTCTTAGGAATATATTTAGAAACATAGTTTTCAATTGTATTTGCATTGTAAGGACAAGATTTTCCGCAATTTTATGAATAAAGTAAAATTTTGATTTTATCTTACATTTCCTTACAATGGCATTTGTGAAAATTGATGTTTGTATGTATCTATTCTTTAGCAATATGGATTTGATTCTTTCATTTATGGTGCTGTCTAAATTTACCAAATAAGGAAAGATTATCATAAACCAAGTTTCAATTGGACAGAAACTTGGAATCATGCAAGTTGTATTGTATGATGAATGAGAATCTTTGAGAAATTAAGACTAATTCCTTGTTCCTATATAGATGTGAGTCAAGTGAAGGACTAAGGGATCAAGTACACATTGTTATGCACTGCTCAGGTCCACCAAGACTATTCGTCATGATTTACTAAGAGTTTAGTAAATATGATTAAGCTTACAAGATTAAGTATAATTCTGAATCATTGAAAAAGTTTCAATGTATAGCAGAACGAATAAGAAGAATCAATTAGGCAGAAAGATAAAAGTTTCTCCAATCTGAAAGGAAGGAGAGTACTTTAGTATCATGTTTTATGATTATCTTAATGATTATGAAACCATATCACAATTGATACTCTAAAGACACCTTAGTGCACTTATATGGCTAAGAAGAGGAATCAGGAATTGTTAAAATGGTTAAATCAAGAAGATGAGTCATACTTCATTCCAAGATCAAGTCTTGGCGTCATACTCCAAGATTGTGTCTTGAGTGACATGGTCTAAGAAGGTTTGTAACACATCATAAAATGTGGAGTAGAAATTTTTTTCTTACTCATGCACATTTGAGATTGGTAGTTGTGATGTCTTAGATAAGACAAAGACCAACTGAGACCAATTATATGAAGTTTCATTCTTGATAAGAATCCACACTAACTCTTGAATATTTTGTTTGTCAAGGAATGGTTCTTGACATGAGAATATTATATTACAAGAGGTTAGTGGGAGTCTTAAAGATCTTGAAAAGTTTCAGGAAGTAATCAAGAGTAAACCTGTTGTTTATCACTAGCACACGACATGAGGTTCGTAACCTATCATGTTTACATATTCTTGTTTCTATAACCATTCCAGTTAAAGATGACTATGCATGTGAGTTCTATGAGTTCACAATTGATTACATAAGGCAAAGCACCTTGATCAGTGAAAGTTCATTGATCAGTAAGGGTGATCTGCTCAACAACTTGGAAGACATGGTAGGCCCTTGTGCTGCCAAGTGGAAAGAAATTAAGATTGAACAAGTTCAGTCCATATGAGTTTGAATTTTTCATAGACCTTATTCTATGATAATGGTTAGAAATAAAAAATTTACATGGATAGGAACACATACACCATAAAATCTAAGTGACATAAGGTTTCTCTCGATTTCATGAAAATGAGTGTGAAGAAACACTTTCACTAAGAAGATTTTCAGGAGATAGCAATTGTGTTAATTGCATTCTCAAATTCAATTATGATTACGACATCCCTTTTCATAGTTCGAATTGTAAGAAATGGAAAATAGTTTGAACATTTGGGACTTACTGTTGTAAGTTATGAAATAGTTTAGACACACATGGGCTTTCTAACTAAAGGTGTATGAGCATAGATAAAAGCTTATCGAAGCATCTCGTATCAGAAATCTAAACTTTGGAAAGAAGGTCAATAAGTATTGATTTCTAGAATTCCAACTGATTTCTAGGTACATGTCAAAGCTAGTGGGAGCGTAAGTGTTATGCTAGTAAGAATATAATTATTATGATAGTGTGAGCATGATTATTATGTTAAGTGTTGCAAGTTAGCAATACTATTTATAGGAAACAAAATTTTAAATTTGAAAAGTTGTAGAGTTTGAAAAGTTGTTTCGCTATAGTAAGGGAGAGGATACTTATATTTTATTTCAAATCTAAAAGCTTAGATTGAAATATTAATCAGACTTAGTCATGGATATATATATATATATATATATATATATATATATATATATATATATATATATATATATTTATATATATATGAATACAATGTTGAAATGCTTCAACATTGGAAATTCTATATATATGGAAATATTATAGCAAAAGACTGGTCGAGTATCGTATCTTTATGTAAGTCATTATTAATCGTATCCCATATGCTTCGGGTATAGGATCGATTTCATATGATATAATATACTCGTGTTCTAATTTTCCAGATGCCTAGGGCATTAAGAGGGAAAAATGACTAGAACCGGATATGACTATCGTGGTTAAACAACTGTTAAGGACAATCTAAGGTTCGCCAACGATTGGTCGCTTATGGGCAGTTGGAAGTATAGTAATGAATGGACCATATTGACATTATTATGAATAGACATGATTCTATTAATAATGAATTGTCATATGGCAAATATGGAAATGTTTCCATAATGGGAGTTGGATATTAAGAGTCTATGTGAAAGTTAGAAACTTTTATGCAAGAAGGATGTTCAAAGGAATGTACTTTGAAATTGAGACTTCACTTCCATGGAATTTTTCTTGTAACAATCTCCAAAGGAATACTTTGTAATATCATTGACAAAGTCTTTGTGACTACTGTACCTCGACATTAGGAAAGGAATCATTGCATAATAGTTTATAATCTGACACATTATAATAGTTGCAAGAATTTAGCATGCTTACACTTGTGATAAAGATTTGGGATTGTGAAATGAGTTTCAGTGAAGATGTATTCAATTGATCTATTTCATAAAGAAAGGACCATAGGTAAACATAGCGTGCATGCTTGGAGCATGGGATAACTATTGTTTTAATTCAAGTATAAAGTTGATAAATTGAAACATTATACAATGCATAATGTGTAATCAATATGGTGATTAAATAAAAGGTGTTTTATTTATATTCAAAAGTTTTGAGACCATATTGGATTCGATTATTATTGTGTTTCACTTTGCATGTTTTGACTTCCCGAATAATAAAATTATTCAAACTATCCACAGTCGATGATACTTTGGAAGTAGGTATTGAAGTTAGACTGTCATGAATGGGTCTGTAGATTGTCTAAAGGTGTTTAGACATAGCACAAGTTTGCTGCAGTATTCATGAGTACTCCTGTAATAAGAGTTGAGTATTAGATTAAACCCACGCTCATTTGAATCACTTCATGGATTTTATCATGAGTGATCATTAGACGATAATATCTTATATTCTTGAAACCAAGACATGTGAGTTGTTGTTTACAAGTCGATTGCACATTGACATATGTAAACGCACCAGTAACTTGGCGTTATAAAATGTATTGTTGTGTGTGATTTGATGAGTAAATAGAGCGAGCATTTGGGTCGAATTTTATCCGTTCCTTTTACCCTAAGAGGGATAAAAGCATTTTCCGTGGGACCCTCGATAATTTAGTGATGACAACCCTAAGCGCTTGGCCAAGCCTGGACTGATTTGATTTGTTCAATTAGTCGGCCATCATAAATCAGAAATCAGGAAACAACATATGATCTCTTATCTAATGGACGCCTTACTAATAAGATCAGATTTCGACAACTGTCTTTTTGAGAGCTACGATTGCTAATCAGATTTTGAATTCGTACTTGCAGTTATAGTTATTAGACTTATCCAAGTGGGAGACTGCTGGATTAGGTGTCTAAGCCCATAACTATAGTTCGTATGTACTTGACCCGATACAAGCAAGGTCCATTTGGGTTGCAAATTTCTTGAACAATTTGATAGGATGGATATTTGAGAAAGAGGTTATTGTGATCTATTAATATATTATAAGTATAATATATTAATTGAGAATTCATATTATTTAATTAGTATTGATCAAGAATTAATTTGTAACTAATTTAGTGATCAAAATAGACTAATTAAATTAACGGGGACTGATTATGTAAATCAGTGAGACATGTGGTTTGGGCTAATGATCCATGGTTAATTTGTAATGGGCTAAGCTTATGTGAAAGTCAATGAAATATCAGTCCATATGAATTATGGATCATAAGCCTAAGTGTAAGAATTAGGGGTTGCTTATGACTCTTGGAATTCTACACTATACATGTAACCCCTAAGCCAAAATTCGTGCACTAGTGATTCCATGAAGCCCTAGATGAATTTTTTGTCTCAAAACCTCTCTCTCAAGTTCTTCCTCTTGTTCTTGGTTTGTTGTAAGACATTTGAGGCATCACACTTGAGGTGCTAGGCTCTTGAAAGACCAATATCTACACGCTACAATTAAGAGGCATTCTTCTTACTTATTTATATGTTTTAAATATCAATGTTGTATGCTAGTTATAGGCTTCATGCTTTGGATAATTTTTGTTGCATGTATAACTAGAGAAAACTTAGATACAAAGCTATTAGGGTTGTATGTGGACCATAGGAGTGCTATAGTACCTAATACCCAACAGGTATATTATGTTTTGTAATTTGACTCTAAAAGCCTTGAGTTTAAGCGTTGGATCATACGATGGGAGGTCATTATAACATGACCAATCCGACTATTGTAGTAATCAAAGAACTTCACTTAAGATAAGTCTGTTTAAGAAGAAGCAGGAGTCTCCAATCAAGATCGATTTTTTAACTCAAAGGTTACGATTGGAAATCCAACATAGGAAAAAGAGCGGGTGCAAGATTGAGCACTGCCTGCGGTCAAGAAGTCCAAAAGTTAGATACTCATTCGAAGGAACATAGAAGTTACGATTATTAACTAGGATGAAGAGATAACGTATGGAGTCATTATACAAGCCCTGTTTTGTTGATGATTCCGGGATGTAATCATCCTAAGGGGGAGATAATTGTAACGCCCGTAGATTCGGGCTAGTTAATTTAGAGACAATAAGCGTCAAAAATGATTTTTTTATGGAAGATTATTTAGAATGAATAATCTTAACCAATTCATATTATATGTCACAATGGTTCTGTACATATAAAGAATGTCGAAATCCGAGTTGTAACGAAGAAGTTATGACCCGTCAAAGTTTTACGACAAAACCGACATGACACCACGTAACATAAAAAGTGAATTTTTGATAAATTACTTTTTAGCCTTAGGAATCTAAACAAAAATCATAGTATATGTTAAACCGAGATTGTACATAAAAAGAACTTCAAAATTTGACTTTGTATGAGGAAGTTATGATTTTTCAATGATTTAGCATAGTAGTGTAGAGACGAGAATTCGAATTTTAGATCAACCGATTTTTAGCCGACGCAACCTAAACGAGAATCGAATATCTCGTTAATTGGAGCTCAATGATAAAAAGAAAGACAAAAACGGACTTCGGATGACAAAGTTTTGAATTTTTACCAGACTTTACCTGTCCAGGCCTGTTAAAAATATAACTTTAAAAATAAATCAAAACTAACCGACAGAGTCTAAATGAAAGTTGTAGAGTACGGTCCCGACTACACGTGGATATAAAGAACATCAAAAATGGAGCTCGTATGAAAAAGTACGGATTTCAGAAGATAATTAGTTTTTAGAGTAACCAGCGAGTGACATGTAGCTTAATCTAAGCCGCACCTTTTTCCCCACGGCTTTGCATGAGATCGAGAAACGTGGCACATTATGCACAACGTAATTTTGGGTACGCTTAGTGTGACCCTTATAAACCCATTACGCTCATCGTAATTCTTGCTTACACTCAGCTTACTCGGCGATGAAAGCCTATAAATAGAGGTGTAAATCACCCCATTTCTTCACACCACAACCTTTCTTTCTCTATCAACACTCCCAATCTCTCCCTCCCAATCCCTAGCAAATTCTAAGTGCTATAGGAGATTACCGGAGTGCTAGAAGGCTCCGATAAGAAGAGCTTTCGACTCACAAGTTCAGCACCCACAGAGCCTGGTTCCTAGCCAAACCCCTTGGTAAGTGAGTTATGCTTACCCTACTTTAAGTATAAGTTATGTTTGTGTTGATTATCGTTATTTTGAACTTATAAACAAGATTTATCAGTGATTCCAAGTCGTTATACTGATTGATCTACTTACGGGGATGATGTTTATGCTGTGATTTAGTAAGGTGTTTAAAGTGGGATTTCCAAACAGTATACTTCGTATACCAAATGTACCCTACCTCCGATATGATCCTACTTGGTTGTTCCTTACTTGATAGATCATGAAAGTAGTCTTTGAGTTAATGATTAATCTAGACTAATAATTAGTCACAATAAAGATTAGAATAAAACTTAGCGATAACAATGCTAGGTTTCGTCGAAGGAAAATAGAATCGTTAGAAGCAAAGCGCTGCCTGAGTTTGGAATCATCACTTTAACAAGTGAGTGCATAGTTACTTTATCTAACACATGGATATGAAGTATTTTATATGAATTACGTGCTATGTGTGCATATAATATGTTTACTTGATATCTATGCTAGATGAACGATCTTATACATGTTTTAAATGATTTATACTGTATATGTATTTTATATCTACCAAATATGTTGGGTAAAACATGGGTAGATGAATGATATGGGATGAAAGCTGATATAGAGTAAAATTGGGAGTTATGGACATAATGCCCTATAGGTGAACATTGGCATCAATGGACTTAGTACCCTACATATGAGCATTGGAAGCTGTGCCACAACCTGTTGATGTTTTGATCTACGATGTACTCTAAACATCCTAACAGCTGCGCTCAAAGGGTAGCCTCGACAGCTGCGCCTAATAGAGAACATCATAACCCTGGCAGCTACGCCCAAAGGAAAATATCGGTGGCTGGGCCTAATAGAGAATGTCATAATTCTAGCAGCTGTGCCTAAATGATAATATGGCAGCTGTGCTTAATAGATAACATTGACATCTGTGTCATTATGCAAACAATGGGTACTCTGATTTTTAAATAAAGCTTAAACAAATCGGTCTTTTCTGGCCGTAAAAATGGGGATGTCACAATTGGTATGAGAGCATTAGTTTAGGCGAACTAGGAATATTAGGAAAATTTCTAGACTTAAACATAGAATGCTAAGTGATGATCGTGAGCTGAGTGTGTCTAATATATTTTAGGTAGTACACCTGAATAGATACAAGCACTAACTTATTTAGGTAAGATGCATAAAATGCTTTTATCTGCTAAATAATTTGTGATGCTTTATGATGCTATCGTTCGATCGAATCTCTGATCTGTTGTCGACCGAATCTTGGAAACTTTGTGTGTTTAGATTTCTAAACATTTAATTACAGTATTAGAACTCGCATATAACTTTTTGGAGTGATAAGGAAATTTACATGTCGATCGTAAGTAAAATCATTCATAATTCTCGTCATTACACACCAAACGTCTGATTTGGTGTATAGATCAACATGGTAAGAACTCGAAGTGGATTAGGAAACGCTAATGGAAATGTTGATCAACGGCCTATAATTGAACGTGCACTAGAGGTAGCAACTGCACCCAAGCAAATCATAATGGCAGGTGTGCAATAAATGATCCGGTCTATGATGGTCGAACAAAGGGAGGAGATGAGGCAAATGTTGCTTAATAGGGATGAACCTACTATGCCCGTTGAACAACCATAACTAAATAACAGACAATCAGAAGAAGGGAGTTACAGCAGAACCATTGGTCAAGCTGAACCGCCAATGGTTAGGAGGAATAAACAAGAGGAAGGCACTAAGAGAAACATATGCAATTATAAGGATTTCCCAACTTGCAAACCATCGACTTTCATTGGGAAAGAGGATCCAATTGGATTTATGGACTGGATCTCAGAGATGGAGTTGGCTTTCATAACATGTGGCTGCAAAGGCTAGGTACAAACCACATATGCAGTGAGTCAGTTCAGGGGTGGCGCTGTTCGCTGGTGGAGCACTTTGGGAATGGTCATAAGTCCCAATGAGCCACTACAAATGACTTGGGAAGAGTTCCTGGTGCATTCCAAACAAAATTTTTGCTCGGCCCAAAATCTTCTAGAGTTAGAAAACCAATTCCCAATGTTGAAGAAGGGCAACATGTCTATTGACAAATACACCAATGCCTTCACCAAAAAGATGGAATCTACATTGCGCATCGTCCCTGACGAACTAACTAAATTTGGTAAGTATACAAAGATACTACCATGGGAATATGTTGTGCCAGTACGCCTGACACCTACCCTCGAGGCGACTATCGGGGCTGCTAAGTCTGTTGAAGAAATAATCAATAGTAGAGCCACCAAAAAGGTCGAAGTTGGCGAAAATAAAATTTTTGAAGGATCTTCAAGGTCCAACAAGAAGAGACAATGCTCGAAGTCTGGTTTAATGAAGTTCGAAGGAGGAGGAGGTGAAGCAAGATGGTGTGATAAGTGCAAGAAGAAACACTTTGGAAAATGTGGCAAGAAAGTGACATCTTTCAAGTGCGGAAAGTCTGGGCATTACGCCGATGAGTGTACATTCAACAAAAGGGTGTGTTACAGATGTAATGAAGAAGGGGAATTCAAGCAAGACTACCCAAAATGGGAAGTAGCTACAAAGAAAAATGCACCTCCAAAGCCGAAGGAAAAAGCATTCGATATGATCCTTGACGAAGCTATTGACAATTCAAGGAATCAGGAATGAGGACTGATACCCAAAGATCGAGTTATGAAGTAGGCATACAGATAGTATCAAGAGGTGTAGGCTATTAGAGGCATAGTATAGGTTTAACTTTATCATCTATGTAATCATTTTATGAAGTAATATAAGCATTGGTTTTGTTATCTGGTGCGTTAAGTTGTTATGTGATTTTCTTGCCTAGTGACTTGGAAAACTGCGAGACTATACTTGGGACGAGTATGAGTAGGTGTGAATGGTAGTAGAGGCATATACTACCGGAAAAACATGACTCACACTTGGATCAGGGAAAGTCACAAGATTACCAAGAAGCTCGGAATTAATTATGTTTTGTTCAAGTATGTCGTTACCATCGTTTCGGTAACGACTAAGAAGATGATTGTTAATCCGGCCCTAGTGGTCATATCAAATCGAGTCTGACTAAGATGAGTATGGTATGTGGTTCAAAGAACCAAGATCTATGTAGCATATGACTTAAGCCAGACGATTAAAGTGAAAGATAATCGAAACGATCAATAGAATATCGCAACTATTGTTAAGGTAAGAAGCTTGTAGCTAGAGGTGCTACATGCTAGAATGTGATTATATCACATTACAACATGAAAATGGGGATGTCATTGCATCCCTTTCCGATCCACCACCTCTCAGAAGTGATCAATAGAAGGGTACTCTGATTTTTAAATACAACATAAAAAAATCAGTCTTTTCTGGCCGTAAAAATGGGGATGTCACAACACCCCATGTCGAGCCACCACCTCCCAGACGTAAATCTCAATAAGCTTCTATACAGAAGAGCCCTCACTTATAGCTAAGAAGTGAGCACCCTTCATCAAACGATCCATTTTCACCTTGATAGCATCAAAACCCCTCACAGTCTTCGGAAAATTTGTAATGAAATCCATTGTGATTTGCTCCCACTTCCACAGAGGAATCTTCAAGGGCTACAAATTTCCGTGAGGGCGCTGGTGCTCAGCCTTGACCTTATGGTAGGTCAAACATCGCTATACAATCCAGGACACATCCCTATTTAAACACAACCACCAATAACTATGCTCCAGGTCAAGATACATCTTGGTAGCCCCTGGATGAATGGAATATCTCGACTTGTGGGCCTACTCCACCAATACCCGTCGAGCCCTACCAGCATAAGGCACCTAAATCCGCCCGTGAAGAGTCATAATCCCCCTAATGTCGATATCATATGCCAATATCTGACCAATCACCAACTCACTTTTCCAATTTTCTTCCTTTATGGCCTCAGATTGTGCTTCTTTGATCGTTTCCATCACTGGGGTCATCACTGTCATCCTCATACACATATCCTAAATCGGGGTACTGAATGCCCTCCGACTCAAGGTGTCAGCCACCATATTTGGCTTGACTGAGTGATACAAAAGCTCACAGTCATAATCCTTCACTACATCCATCCACCTCCTCTGCCTCATGTTCAGGTTAGGCTGATCCATAAGATATCTTAGGCTCTTATGGTCCATGTAGATGGTACACCGAACCCCATAAAGATAGTGGTGCCAAATCTTGAGAGTGAAAACCACCACCCCCAACTCCAAATCATGAATGGGGTACTTCGCTTCATGATGCTTCAGCTGCCTCGAAGTGTATGCAATCACATGCCCCCTCTGCATCAACAAAACACCTAACCATGCAATATATGCATCATAGTAGACCACAAAATCCTCAAATCCCTCAGGGAGGGCAAGTACTGGTGCCTCATACAGTCTCTGGCGAAGGGTCTTGAAAGATGTCTGCTACTCAGGCCCCCATCTGAACACAACATCCTTCCTCGTCAACTTAGTGAGAGGAACAACAATCTTGAAGAAGTCTCAAATGAATCTCTGGCAATATCCTGCCAAACCGAGGATGATCCAAATCTAAGATGGAGAGTTCGACACTTCCCATCACATCACCGCCTCTATCTTGGCTGGGTCGACCAAGATACCGCTCTGGTTGACGAGGTATCCCAGAAACTGAACCTCGTACAACCAAAACTCCAGAAGTGTACACTTGGAGAACATGGCATATAGCCTCTCCATCCTCAAAACTCCAAGAATCTCACGTAAATGCTCCTCATGCTGCTCTCTGGTCTTGGAATAGACCAAGATGTCATCGATGAAGACAATCACTGACCGATCCAACATAAGCCTACACACCTGCTTCATGAGATCCCTGAGCACCGCCGATGCGTTGGTAAGCCCAAAAGGCATGAGCACAAAATCGTAATTCCCATAGCGAGTTTGGAAAGTCTTCTTCAGAATATCCTCCTCTCGTACTCTCATCTGATGGTAGACAGACCTCAAATCGATCTTGGAAAACCAAGAGCCCCTGTAACTGATCGAAGAGATCATCCATCCTCAGTATTGGATAATGGTTCTTTACCGTCAACTTATTCAACTCTCAGTAATCGATACACATCCGGTGTGAACCATCATTCTTCTTGAAAAAAAGGAACGGTGCTCCCCCAGAGAACTGCTCGGCCGAATAAACCCTTTTCCTAACAGATCCTAAAGCTGAGAGGATAACTCCTACATCTCAGAAGGTGCAAGATGGTACGGTGCCTTGGCAATTGGCGTCACACAAGGGATCAGATCAATCCGGAACTCTACTTGCTTCTGAGTAGGCACACCAAGTAATTCATCTGGGAATACATCGGGGAACTCATTCACAATAGGAACATCTGAAATAAATGTTGATCCCTTTTCCTCATCCCGAGTATCCACTACATATACCATATAATCCATACACCTATGCTGCAAACTCTATCAACACTACCCCACTAGGATCTCGAACCATAATCAACTGCCACTCACACTAGATCAGATCCCTATATGGGCTCAACCCATCCATACCCACTATGATACAAACATCTCCCATAGTAATAGGGATAAGATATATTGGATATCGAACACGAAAAATCTCTTGCACACAACCCCGATAGATGTCAGTAGCGGAGATCGGATGCTCATCGGGTATAGAGACCCTCAACGACATGCTCAAGGGCTCCCACGCCATATTAAAACCATGACAAAAGATGAGGATACAAAAGACCGACTCGCTCCCGAGTCTAACAACACAAGAAATCACGTATATCCCTCCTCAGAATGCTCAGATACCGGCTCACATGTGCCTGCTCAGTCGATACATGCTTAGGGAAGAATAGTGACCTATCATGAAACATCGTAAATATCCCAATCACAGTCTCTGTCTTCTGCTTGAGAGACAGGAATGCTTGGGCCAACCTCTCCCCTCTCTCTCTCTCTATCTCTCTATCTCTCTCACAGCCACTGGTACAAAATCATCTATGAACATCTCAGTAAATCTCTCCCAGGTCACTGTATAATGCTCTGGAAGAGTATAATCAGCTGTCACAAACTTCCACCAATCCTTCGATCCCAAGCGAAGCAGATTCAGTACAAAATGAACCCTCAGATTCTCCGGACAAGAGCAAGTGTAAAAACAACCCTCAACATCAAAAGTCCATTGGATCCTTGGTCGTATAAAACTCAGGTGGCTTCATGTTGTTGAACTCCCGGTACCATAACGAATCACCCCTTGCGGTGGTTATGGCAATAGCAACCTTAGTGACGGTGGCATAGCGCTCGTCAAAAGTCTCAATCAGCATGGTCTTGATAGACCCAAACATCTCTAGTATGGCGCGTCTGATCGTTGTGGCCACCTTGGCAGAAATAATCCGATGGATCTCATCATCACTGGCACTCAGCCTCTCGGGGTCGCTGGAGCTTGAACTTCGGGGAACCACCATATTGAAACACACAAGAAAACCATCAGAATCAGGCTATAATGCATACACAAACATCCATAGACTCCTACAAGTTCCTTAATTCCGTAAGATTCATTATTGAGCAGCGTACGAATCCAATGCTTTCATTAGTACGGGCCTAATACTACCTTCCACACCAACCCGTATTTGTCTCAAGTCGTCCTCTCAAGACCCTAAGCCATAAGGACTCTATTTCTCAAGATTAGCTATACACTCTCCATGTTGGTTCCTTGGAACCACCACTAAGCATCTAGACACTCATTCTAGACTGCTCTCCAACACTGCTCCGCCTCACAAGATCTCTAATGTCCTCGTCATTTTCTTTGTGCTTTCGAAGCGTACCTAATACGAGACTCCATAGACATTCGAATAAATGATTCTATCTCAAATCCACAACCAAACAAGGAACATGAAGAAGGGCTAAATCAGGCATTCTAAGGCTATAAAATCATAACTATATACACTTATACAACATACACCAAGCAAATAGCAATGGAAAATTCAATATCATAAGAGCAAAATCCTAAGCTAAAAGCATCACAAATTAGGCATCCCTATCATACCATTTATATAGAATCTTTAGCCTACCACTAACTAGCATGCAATTCTAACAGCTCGTAACATATCAACTCTACATTACTCATAATATAAATTGTGATATTTTGGGAAACTCCCGCTCGAGCTCGGGTTGATTGTACACACTATTGCACTAGGTTTTTCTCCTGTTAAAATCTTCATTTCTTTGAAAAGTTTTTATGAAAATCTTTATATCCTTAGTTTGAGTTTGGAATTACCCTAGAGATCATCCAAATCCCTCAAGTTAGGGCTTTGATACCAATTTGTAACACCTCAAATTTGAAACAAAAAATTTCATTTTTAAATACCCAAAATATTGTTCATAAACCAAGTCATCAGAAAAACATAAGTATCAATTACAAAATCATCATCACAAAATATTAGAGTGCCACCAAATGCCCAGTAACAAATCTCTCAGCAAGTGTGTACAATTAGATCTTCGCTTTCCCACAATTCTCAGAAGTACCTGAAACACATACAATCAACAACTGTAACCACAAAGCTTAGTGAGTTCCCCAAAATACCACATACATCATGACATAAATAAACAACTATGGGTTATCAGCAACCTTAGGGACTATCAGTTGTCCCAATGGGCAACAACACACCCTGTGAGTTATCAGCAACCCTGGTGACTATCAACAGTCTATGTCACACATAAACAACATCACACAATAATAAAAGCTAGACACAGCTGGTCATCACAAATACAACTATTCTACCACACAGGTAAGAATAAGTGAGGAGAGTCACCTGACACTGATAACAGATAAATTCCACACCCCAACTGCCGAAACTAGAGTCCGCCTAATAACACATTAAATAACCCTAATTAATAATTAAGGTCCATAACTCAACTCACAAGTCCAAATTCCACAAGTATGCCCCCCAAAGTCAAAAACACCAGTTTGGTCTTTCCATGGTCCAAATCCCTAAATCTTTACTAAAAGTTAAAAGTCAGTTAAAGTCAACTGCCCAGCATGTACACTAGGCGTACACTCCCTTACGCGCAACGTACTCAAAGAATCAGGTGGGACAAGGTCAGGCCTAGCTGCACTGAGTGTACGTCGTCTGGTACCAGATATCACTACACAATGTCTTAATCATTAAGACATGCAATCCAAACATAGATCTAACCTCCATAGAATGTCTTAGTCCATAAAGTCCATAACTTTAAGCCTTTTCATGGTTGAAAAAAGATTAAACCTTAAAACCCCCACTTAATCCATACTCAACACCACAAAACTCTTGCATGGATACAAAGGGACCATAAAGCAACCATTTTTATGAATCTAAGCACTCTAATACATCTAAAAGGACAACCAAAATACTTTGGATTAACCCATACTCACAAAGGTCCAAGCTTAGGAAAAAAAGATCATAATAATCCATCTAAGGAGATCTAGAATGAACATTAGGAAGGTATAGGCTTTATAGCTTCAAAAGATACACAAGATGAAGTAGTTTATGCATCCACTAGCTTGCAAACAACACCACCTTCTTCAATAAGAGAGCAACAAATCACTAACAAGTTTCAAAATATTCACACACAAGGCTTAGGCTCGAGATTAGGATTTAGATGGAAGGGAGGCTGATAAGAAATGTCCAATGGAGGTATAAAGTGGACTAAATATGGGTTAAAACCCTAAATTTAGGGCTTAGGAGCTGAGGCAGTATGTCCTGCGTACCATATATATGCCCATCGCACTAGCATGCATCTCGGGTTCCATGGCTCGATCATGTACATTGTGCATATCTCACATACGTGCAACATACAAGCTAAAATGTAAGGCTTTTGCCATAAAGAGCCAAATATGCAAACTTAAATTTAACCAAAGAGAAAAATCGAAATACCTGAAAACTGGATGTTACATTCTAGTACTTCATACATTATACTTTTATTGTGGTTAGTGTCCTATCAAACTCATTCGGCTAACGACCCTCTACCACACAAAGAAGCGGAGGGTGAAAAGGACACCCATTCAATGATCATTTTATAGGTCGTTTCCTTATACATCTCTTATAGTGTAACTTCATGAATGAGGCCTACTATTAATTCGACTGGATTTTAGTAATTCATATAGTAATACACTATTATACATATGTATAAGGTGTATTTTAAAACTTTTCAAAACACAATGTTTAAATTTTATTATATGACTTAACAATTAATTAATTAAGCTTTTAAACTGATTATGAATTTAATATTTATCTTTTAAGAAGACCATTAATTAAATATATATTAAATTCCATTAAGGATAATTTCATTTAATTATCTTATAATTAAATATTTTGTTTCCTTATCTACTTCCTAAAAATTCAAAATAGGGTTTCAAAATTATCTAACATTAATTGGTTCGAATTTTATTAGATAAAATAACGAATGACTAATAATTAACCTACTAATCGAATTTGGCAAGCAAAATCTGGAAAAAGTATTTTTTTTCGAAATATGCGCTGCACCTTGGCGTGCCACGCTTTAAGATTAATTTTTTTTCAGGTTTCATCTTTTATGCCCTATTAATAGAAAAACATGGCTCTGATACCACTATTGGGATTTTGAGGTTATAATTACTTTGCACATGCAGAATTTCAGTTAACTCTTAAGGGTACATGCAACGTAAATGGATCTATGTCTTTTCTCAATTAATAACAACAGACTTATGAAACAAACCTAAAAGAACCCTATCAAATCGAATTCATTAGTAGAACCACATACCTTTGCTAAAGAAAGCTAGAGAGGAGAAGCAACGAGCTTGAGAGGTGAACTAAAGAATTCAGGATACAAAAATTTTAACAAAACCTTTTCATCACCTTAGTAGAAACGAGCTCGATATGTTTTTGAGGGCTAGAGCGGACATCATGAACAAAATATTACAGGTAGTATATTTATTTAAAAATTGTCGCTTTTATATAGTTTTTTTTTGTTAGATGTTGTTTTTAGCTATGTAATCGTTTTAATTAAATTAGCAAAGTGTTTTTTCTTGTATGAATTTTATTAAATTCACTACTAGAAAACAACCTTTTAATGACCCGCGAACCATGAAACACATTGATTTATGATACACAAAAGTGTGTCCTAAAAATCATGTCAGCTCTCCTGAAATTTAAAGGATTTAGCACACACATTTTTGCATGTCCTAAAAGTAGCATCACAAAAAAAAATTGCGGAGGGCGTGTATCATAAAATGTGTGTCATGTAAGCATGTCGTTTTATAAATTTTTAGGTATCACACATCCCCTCCTTAATACGTTATGGGAAACCAAAAATTAGAAAACCTCGTCCTCATAAAATCTAAGGAATTAGGGATTTTTTTCTCCCTTAAAGTTCAATCTAGTCTAATCATCGTGGTGGAGGAATCGTCTATGAAGCTCAGGAAACAACTTTGCAATGTTAGAATCGTTCATTTGTGTCGTGCTCTCATGGATTGGTGTTAAATCATTTGTTTTCTACATTGAATTCTCTAAACCAACTGGAAGTATTCTCATACGATTCAAAACTAGGGTTTTTTCATAGATCATTCAACATTATATCCCTTCTACACGAGAAACGAATGCTTTTTAATCAACGAGCTAATTATCCTCTCATCACCTTGTCGACAACCCCTCTCTAACCTCACCTTTTTGGAGAGCTCATGCTCTCATCGACGACCATTGCAACTCAGCACCGACGACTGTGTCACGACTCCATTTCCCCTCTACATTACTCAACCTGCTATGATGCTCAAGTTTACAAGCCCTAGGTCCGATTAAGGCATGTCCTTGTTCTTCTTTCAAAAAGGTTTCTTCCCTTCTCTTATCTTTTCTCTTCATAGATGGAATATAACTGAAATCAAATTTTGGAGACTATTGAAATGGTGATCTTAATTGGATTCCTGAAGTTAAAAAGTATGGAGATTTTGTTATGATGTAAAATGATCCTGAGTCCATGTTTCTTGTAAATCCAATTATAGAGACCAAAAAAACGATGAAATAAAGTTGATTTTGTTGTGAATTTGTTCACATAACGGGTTAGATGCATATATGTGTTTATTGTTTCAATGAAGATTGTGGTCGGTGCCCTATCTTTTATGAATCATGTTGTGAACTAGTTTGTGCTTGTTTCTTCTACAGATATTGGTGGTGTACCGATTAACAATTCTATGTCATATTCATAGGTCCTTTTTAAATCAATTTGTCCACATTTTTTCTTTTTTAAAATTGTGGTTATGATATGTTATAATATGTTGGCTTTCAAAGCTCCATTATCTAACAAAGTTACATGTACCTTCTTAGAAAAAACGAAACCTTTTATGGAACTTGAAAATTTAATGAGAATCATGGAAATAGAAGGTACATGTAAGTGAAACTGAGTTGAATTTAACTAAAGTTAACTCTTAGTTAACCGCTGCTTTAAAGTCAATATGGTCATTTGACACGCAGATCAAGTGTATGGTTGAATCATAAGTCACTTATAGTATGTGCGATTTGTAAAGGCGATTACTTCATAAAATAAACAAAATAACTTAGCTTATTGATGATAACATAGTTCATATTCTACTTCCTATTGTACTTTTAGCAAAAAGTTGTGACGATTGGAGAAGATTTAAATTAAAGCTTAAGATAGATTTACAAATTGTTTCAATAGCTTCAAAAACTTTGAAACCGTCCGTTTTTGATGGTCCTTTTTTCTTATTTCTTTTGTACATAGTGAAATTAACTAGACATCGGGTGGAATCATAGAAGAAATAAAGAAATGCAAATATCCTGCTCTTGAAAGGAGAAGAAGTTTATGTTGGGTTTTAGTATACTACAACATCCTATGGTGCACATACAACCCTAAATGCTTTGGATCTATGTTTTCTGTAATTATACATGCAATATTGTTTCCAAAGCATTAAGCCTACAACTAGCATGCAATTAACATAAACAACATAAAAACGAGTTATAGAATTACCTCTTTGTTGTAGCTTGTAGTTTTCTTGAGTTTGGACTTTAAGAACTTAGTGCCCCAAGTGTTGCACCTCAAATGGAATCACAACACACCTACGACAAAGGATGACTTTTGAGAGAATATCCTAACACTAAAATCGACTCCATGATCTCCAAGAACACTAGTGTGTCATTTTGGATGCTAAGGAGCATTCTTATATAGTGTGGCTAGATTAGGGTTACACCATGTAAACCCTAATGTATATGACTTTCCATATTCCTTAGGCTCTGATATGTGTATTTATATATATATATATATATATATATATATATATATATATATATATATATATATATATTATATCTTAATATTTTAGCCTTTATTATTCTCTTTTAAAACTAAAAAGTACTTATAATGCTTTGAATTATGAACTGCAGCTATTAGTTGTTGATAGAGCATAAAAGAAAAGACTGGAGCAGAATTAGGGCTTAGAAGCTAAAAGAAAGAAAAAAAATGCTAGAGGAGTCAATTACGCCCAACGTAATTGCTAAGTACGCTTAGCGTAATGGCCAAAGACGGATTACGCCCAGCGTAACGGCTTGCATCCTGTCACACCCCGAAAACCGAAGGCGGAAACATTTTCGGGGTTGACTCCATGTTGAGTATCAAATCCAATGCACATAGTAAAACAGTAAACACAAAACATTACATTACATAATATTGTTTACATCTATTTGAAAGAAAAGTTATACAAGTGTTTTACATATGTAATATAAACAAAAGTAAAGACGAGTCTTCGGGACGCTCCGTCTTCTCCAGATGGTTGCAGTATACCTGTCTAACGTTGACCTGAGAATACAAGCGGTTTGAAAATCAGCATAAAGCTGATGAGTTCATAAGTGGTTTAGTTTTGAAAAGAACGAGTTCCTTTACTTTCTGGAAAAGTTGTTGATCAAGAAAATCCCATATTTTCTTATAAAAACGGTTTGGTTATCCTTTGTTACAATTTCGAAAACAGTTGATTATGTCGTTCCAGGAAAATCCCATATTTTCCTTATAGTTTTAGTTATTCGATTGTTACTTCATCAGTTTATGTGTTGTTGTACTACCAAGGAAAATCCCATATTTTCCTATGTGTTGAGTTGTCTATTTGTATCTAGGTTCGTTACTGATTGTAATGTTATCCCAGGAAAATCCCATATTTTCCTATGTGTGGTGGTTGATTCTTAGATCTGATTTCGTAGTACTAGTAATTACCATGCGAATAGTATTAGTTATGTGTTCTAAAACCTTAGTTATTCTACATTCGGATGACTATAATCTACTAGCTTATTTGTATTTTCGAATATTTGGAATCACACAGAAGCGTACATTACAGTATTTTCGAAGTTCTGCTGAGTTCCAAAAGAGTATATTAGTTGTGTATTCGAAGCTCTGTCGACATTCTGAGGCGGATATATTTGAAACTCAGAAGAGGTCCAGAGGAGTATTTTCGTATTAGATTCGAAACTCTGGTGACACTCAAGGAGTACACTAACTGTATTTTCGAAGTCTTAGTGTCAACCAAAGGCTTCTTTTCGCATTCGTAGTCGTATTCGCATTCGTAGTCGTATTCGTATTCGTATTCATATCCGTATTCGTGTTTGTGTTCGTATTTGTATTCGTATTCGTATTCGTTGATCTTAATATAATTAGTATGATTTCTTATTCAAGAGAATATAGTTATAACACTCTTAAAAGAAATCTATGTTTAACCTGCAATTCGAAACGTCAGTTACCACAAATCTTTGGAAATCAAGACATTTAGTAAGTAAAACCAATGAGTTGAAAATCAGTTTAAGTACAAAATACACTTGTACTTTTGCTTGTATTCCCCCCCCTGAAAACATTGAAAAATCATTGAAAACACGGAAAAAGGGTAGGGGTATGAACTCACCGGACGCGGAAGTGTGTTGATTTCGGGTGCTAAATGTCGAATCGAGGCCTGATAACACGTGAGGTTCCTATGTAATATGAACTGGCATACAAATATATCTAATTAAATTCATAAACTCTAATTAGATATGGAGTTACACTCCAACGAACGAAAACACCTCAAAACGGGTGTTTGGAGTGACCCGGGTGACATCTACGGACGAGAATTGAAGCGAGGGACTTGGAATTTGAGTTTACTCCCTAAGAGTAAACTCCCTAATGAAGTTTACGGACTAAACACCCATTCCCCATGAGTTTACGGCCGTAAACTCATGGTGGGGTGGCTTATGGTGTTTAATGGGTCACAAATGGATATTAACACTTGGAAATGCTTGATATAATTTTACCTAAGGCTTGGATTGAATTAAAATCACCAAATACAACCCTTTAGGGAGTTTACGGCCTTGGCATGGGGCCTATGGCCGTAAACTCTCATATCTCCTTAAATAATTGTTTTTAAGGTCCCAAAATTAATCACATGTGATTCTAAAAATTCCTACAAGCCTTGAAATGATTTTTTGACACTAAATGACACACTTCTAGGAGTTTATGGCCATGGAGCATGTTCTATGGCCATAAACTCTCAAATGAAGAGTTTTGATGTGTTTAAATCCCTTAAACTATTTTTGGTTGGTCCTGTGATTTATTCCAAGGCTTTTGGTGGTGTTGGATGGCTTTCTAACACCTTGAAAATGAGTTTACACCCTTGTATAAGGAGTTTATGGCCCAAGCACAAGCCTTGGCCGTAAACTCACACAAACTCATCAAAATTTATGTTTAAGGTGTTCTAGGTCCATTTCCAATATTCTAAAAATCATATCTAAGTCTTGTTTGTGTCTTGGAAGGGTTAAATGGCATAAAACCCCTTTAAATATGTGTTTACGGCCTAGGCACCTTCCAGGGCCGTAAACTCATATACAAGGCTTTAAATCTTGTTTTGAGGCATTCTAATTCCATTTCATAAAGTCCTCTAGCCATATTCAAGGTCCAATTGAGGTTTGGAAGGGTTTTGTTGCTCCAAAAACCCCCTTTGATATGAGTTTACGGCCTAGGATAGTTCTAGGGCCGTAAACTCATGGTAATGGCCCTAATCCATGGTTTAAACTCGAATTTGAAGGCTAGAGAGGTTCCAAAACAAATTAGGGAAGGTACCTTGATGATTTGAAGCCTTAAACTTGAGATTTTTACCCTTAAATCTAGTTTGAGGAGAGAGGTTGGAGTGAAAGTTGTAAAATGGAGCAAAAGCTTCAAAATGGAGACTTGGATCACTTTAAATAGTGTCCAAGTTCAGGACACGTTAGAATTCTACCCGATACCGGCGTTAGACGGGGCTTTTGGTCGTACCCGGCCAATTTGCCGTAACCCGATATGGCTGATTCTAGAAATGTTCCGTTCATTAATATGAGACGTTAGAATGAGTTCTAAGGTTATTAAGACACTTATTAAGTCATAAAATAAAAATCCACATTAACGACTTAATAAAAGGTCGGAAACGGAAACGAAATCGGAAACGGCGATTGGATGATCGGAACGAGTTGCGAGAAGGGTTACATTTAGGGATATGAATTTCGAGTTGTTACAGTATCCCCCCGTTAGAGGGAATTTCGTCTCGAAATTCAAAGATTCGAACATAGATCATGAAGTGGAAAAGAGATATGGGGATGAATTTACGGCTTCGGGTCTCCGCTTAACATTCTAGCGAACCCTCACTGTCAGGATATAGCTTTGTTACGCATGGTTAACCTCTCAATCCACGATCTCAATTGATTCAAACACGAAAGTTCGAATTCTCATTGGTTTTCATCTCCTCAAAACTAGGGTTTCGTCAGGTCGGCAAGCCTTACGAATAAAGGTGCGGAACACCAGATGGTTGCTACTAAGTCCTGAAGATAGCTCAGAGAGGGCTATGGAATCGATTCCTAACGAAGATCTCGAAGGGTCTAAGGTTCCACATGTTAATTTTTCCGTACTTCCCAAGGCGTACTATGTCTTTCCAGGGTAGAACCTCCAACAAGTGGGTACGTTTTCACATGGCAGAGTAGCTAAGGTTCCGATGGTTCTAATGGAAACTTCTATGTGAGTCTACGATTATAGTCGACGGAACCCAAGAATCGACAGATTTCCATGGGTTTTCCCGGTGTCGACTAATTCTTTATTGCCTTTGCCTTTGGAAGGGTTTACGAATATGACTGCTTTTCTTATCTACATGACCAAGGAAATGGTTCGACCGAAGGGCGCCACTACTACCTCGTAGTGATCGTATCAAGTCCTGATTGCTGACTTGCACACATCGCTCACTGAGATTTGGCTACGAGGAAATTTCCCGGGATTAGGTCGATGCGAGACTGAACTACGCGTTCGGAAAGAATTCTCAAGAATTCTTTGGAAACAGTATCGAGGAAAGAATCGTAGACTTCTCGTTTCTCGATGATCACTCGGACGAGAAATACATGGAAAGACTTTTTAACCTTTGATGTACGAAGATCATGAAAGTCGAGTCGGAGGAAGGTTGGAACGAATGGCTTTCTCGAAACTAGGAAAGACAACATGAATGAGACTCAGTCATTACATGCTAAAGGTGACATCAAAGCATCTCATAAAAAGTTTTCCACTAGGTCGAATGGGAAAAGAATATCGCTCGGATTGAGAATACAATCTACGGATACGACACAAGCGTTCTCGCTCTCACGTGATAACCATCTCGAAGATATACATATTCGGTTACTCGCAAACTACGGGGTTAGAAGATGTTCAAATGGATGGTTAACGAATTTCTTTCGGTGCTAGAATCGAAAAGAATCACAGACATATAAATTTAACAAGGGAAAATATACCTGTGGCAACGGTGGGATCGGCGGCTGTCCTTTCTTGGCCCATAGTTAGGACTCTCCCGGTGTTGCCAAACGTTACTGTCTTTGGACAGTTTCGCTTATAGTGCCCGACCTCTCCACAGTTGTAGCAGGTTTGACCGATACCTGCTCCGGAAGCTTGACTAGTTGACGGGGTTGGGGTTTTGCAGGTTCGTGCGAGGTGACCTTCCTGGCCACAGCTTCTACAAAACTTTGCACGACAAGGGCCAGGGATGCGATGGTGGTAGTTACATCGGTCACACCACGGGAGGGTACTGACATATCCGGTAACAGGTACTTGAGATGTGGAATTGACAACAGAAACAACAGCAGGGGTAGTGGCAGCGTGGACTGCCACTATTTGTTGTTTCTTTGAGGGTTCTGGGGAAGACTGACTCTTCTTCTTCTTTCTCCAAAACTTTCTTTTCTCGCCACTCTTTTCTGTTGGCTCGGGAGTGGTGCCTGCTTCCTCTTGATCATCATTGTGATCGATCAAAGTTTGTGCCAAACACTTGGGGCTGTCATAGGTATCTGGCTTTGCTGCTATAACATTCCCTTTTGTTGGCTGGGTTAATCCCCAGATGAACCTTTCTACCTTTTTGCTTTCCGGGGTAACCATTCCCGGACAAAGAAGTGCCAAGTCATCAAATCTTGAAGTGTAAGCGGCGATATCGGAACCTTTCATCTTCAAGTTCCATAGCTCATTTTCCAGCTTCTGGATTTCACCCCGAGGGCAATACTCCGCACGTAGTAGTTCCTTGATAACTTCCCATCCCATAGCATTAGCTATAGGTAGAGTCAGGGATTTGACTCAGCCGTTCCACCAAGTCAAAGCCTTATCGGTGAGCGTACAGGCGGCAAATTTCACCTTATCAGATTCCGAACTGGTGCAAATCTCGAAGATAGATTCGATTTTCTCTAACCACCGAGTTAAAGCAATGACACCCCCGGTGCCATCGAAGAATGTGGGTTTTGCATTCATAAAGTCTTTATAGGAACACTCCTTCCGGTGTCCTTGATTACCTTCTTGGTTTTGGTTTTGGGAGCCACCTCCTGAACCATTGGGGTTTAGTTGAGGTAGGAGAGCTAATATGGTGGCAGAAATGGTTGCCTGAAGTGTTTCTAGATCGATTTGAAGAGGTGGTGGTGGAGGCGGAGGGTTGTTGGTGTTCTTTGAGTTGGGTCTTTTCCTCGGAGGCATCTTGATCTAAAAAGATCAGGAAAGAGAGGATCATAAGTCCTCTGAATTGAATCAAGAGATATGGATCAGTGAATATCTCATCAATATAGATATAGCACCATATTAAGCGATAAAGCAGGAAAAAGTTATCAAAGCAAATGATTTATCGCTAAGGGAATGATCAAGGAACAACGCGTATATGAGGATTTCTACAAAGGATCGGCTCGAGAAATACTCCCATAGTATTTCATGGTTCGTTACGACGCTGGTTCGATGTTTGTGGTATTAGGGTAAGTTTTAGGCATGCTGCATACCGCAGTCACTCCCAAACACATGTTGGCCGTTTCTCGAATGAATATAGTTGGCCAGACTATATTGATCCTAGACACGACTACATAACTGCCCAGGTTTAACTGCAATGTACAACACCCATTTACTTATGTTTTGTTCTACTTGTAATTACGGATCTCGACGGTCGGTATACTTGTATACTTTTAGAAAATACTTATATTCGTAGAGTATACTTTTAGTTCAGAGCACTTAGGCCCTTTAATGTTTATAGTCTTATACCATGTAAGCTTTGGTATACCAGTTCACTATAAACAAGGGCTCTGATACCAATCTGTCACACCCTGAAAACCGAAGGCGGAAACATTTTCGGGGTTGACTCCATGTTGAGTATCAAATCCAATGCACATAGTAAAACAGTAAACACAAAACATTACATTACATAATATTGTTTACATCTATTTGAAAGAAAAGTTATACAAGTGTTTTACATATGTAATATAAACAAAAGTAAAGACGAGTCTTCGGGACGCTCCGTCTTCTCCAGATGGTTGCGGTATACCTGTCTAACGTTGACCTGAGAATACAAGCGGTTTGAAAATCAGCATAAAGCTGGTGAGTTCATAAGTGGTTTAGTTTTGAAAAGAACGAGTTCCTTTACTTTCTGGAAAAGTTGTTGATCAAGAAAATCCCATATTTTCTTATAAAAACGGTTTGGTTATCCTTTGTTACAATTTCGAAAACAGTTGATTATGTCGTTCCAGGAAAATCCCATATTTTCCTTATAGTTTTAGTTATTTGATTGTTACTTCATCAGTTTATGTGTTGTTGTACTACCCAGGAAAATCCCATATTTTCCTATGTGTTGAGTTGTCTATTTGTATCTAGGTTCGTTACTGATTGTAATGTTATCCCAGGAAAATCCCATATTTTCCTATGTGTGGTGGTTGATTCTTAGATCTGATTTCGTAGTACTAGTAATTACCATGCGAGTAGTATTAGTTATGTGTTCTAAACCCTTAGTTATTCTACATTCGGATGACTATAATCTACTAACTTATTTGTATTTTCGAATATTTGGAATCACATAGAAGCGTACATTACAGTATTTTCGAAGTTCTGCTGAGTTCCAAAAGAGTATATTAGTTGTGTATTCAAAGCTCTGTCGACATTCTGAGGCGGATATATTTGAAACTCAGAAGAGGTCCAGAGGAGTATTTTCGTATTAGATTCGAAACTCTGGTGACACTCAAGGAGTACACTAACTGTATTTTCGAAGTCTTAGTGTCAACCAAAGGCGTCTTTTCGCATTCGTAGTCGTATTCGCATTCGTAGTCGTATTCGTATTCGTATTCGTATTCGTATTCGTATTCATGTTCGTGTTTGTATTCGTATTCGTATTTGTATTTATATTCGTATTCGTATTCGTATTCGTATTCGTATTCGTATTCGTTGATCTTAATATAATTAGTATGATTTCTTATTCAAGAGAATATAGTTATAACACTCTTAAAAGAAATCTATGTTTGACCTGCAATTCGAAACGTCAGTTACCACAAATCTTTGGAAATCAAGACATTTAGTAAGTAAAACCAATGAGTTGAAAATCAGTTTAAGTACAAAATATACTTGTACTTTTGCTTGTATTCCCCCCCTGAAAACATTGAAAAATCATTGAAAACACGGAAAAAGGATAGGGGTATGAACTCACCGGACGCGGAAGTGTGTTGATTTCGGGTGCTAAACGTCGAATTGAGGCCTGATAACACGCGAGGTTCCTATGTAATATGAACTGGCATACATATATATCTAATTAAATTCATAAACTCTAATTAGATATGGAGTTACACTCCAACGAACGAAAACACCTCAAAACGGGTGTTTGGAGTGACCCGGGTGACATCTACGGACGGGAATTGAAGCGAGGGACTTGGAATTTGAGTTTACTCCCCAAGAGTAAACTCCCTAATGAAGTTTACGACCTAAACACCCATTCCCCACGAGTTTACGGCCGTAAACTCATGGTGGGGTGGCTTATGGTGTTTAATGGGTCACAAATGGATATTAACACTTGGAAATGCTTGATATAATTTTACCTAAGGCTTGGATTGAATTAAAATCACCAAATACAACCCTTTAGGGAGTTTACGGCCTTGGCATGGGGCCTATGGCCGTAAACTCTCATATCTCCTTGAATAATTGTTTTTAAGGTCCCAAAATTAATCACATGTGATTCTAAAAATTCCTACAAGCCTTGAAATGATTTTTCGACACTAAATGACACACTTCTAGGAGTTTACGGCCATGGAGCATGTTCTATGGCCGTAAACTCTCAAATGAAGAGTTTTGATGTGTTTAAAGCCCTTAAACTATTTTTGGTTGGTCTTATGATTTATTCCAAGGCTTTTGGTGGTGTTGGATGGATTTCTAACACCTTGAAAATGAGTTTACACCCTTGTATAAGGAGTTTACGGCCCAAACACAAGCCTTGGCTGTAAACTCACACAAACTCATCAAAATTTATGTTTAAGGTGTTCTAGGTCCATTTCCAATATTCTAAAGTTCATATCTAAGTCTTGTTTGTGTCTTGGAAGGGTTAAATGGCATAAAACCCCTTTAAATATGTGTTTACGGCCTAGGCACCTTCCAGGGCCGTAAACTCATATACAAGGCTTTAAATCTTGTTTTGAGGCATTCTAGTTCCATTTCATAAAGTCTCTAGCCATATTCAAGGTCCAATTGAGGTTTGGAAGGGTTTTGTTGCTCCAAAACCCCCCTTTTATATGAGTTTACGGCCTAGGATAGTTCTAGGGCCGTAAACTCATGGTAATGGCCCTAATCCATGGTTTAAACTCGAATTTGAAGGCTAGAGAGGTTCCAAAACAAATTAGGGAAGGTACCTTGATGATTTGAAGCCTTAAACTTGAGATTTTTACCCTTAAATCTAGTTTGAGGAGAGAGGTTGGAGTGAAAGTTGTAAAATGGAGCAAAAGCTTCAAAATGGAGACTTGGATCACTTTAAATAGTGTGCAAGTTCGGGACACGTTAGAATTCTACCCGATACCGGCGTTAGACGGGGCTTTTGGTCGTACCCGGCCAATTTGCCATAACCCGATATGGCTGATTCTAGAAATTTTTCGATCATTAATATGAGACGTTAGAATGAGTTCTAAGGTTATTAAGACACTTATTAAGTCATAAAATAAAAATCCACATTAACGACTTAATAAAAGGTCGGAAACGGAAACGAAATCGGAAACGGCGATTGGATGATCGGAACGAGTTGAGAGAAGGGTTATATTTAGGGATATGAATTTCGGGTTGTTACACATCCGGATTTCCTCATCGTGACATAAAGCTCACTATGCCCAACATACACCGACTTACGCCCAACGTACGTAAGTCGGTTCCAAGGGTTATAAAAGCGATTATCAGCTAACCAGAGAGGGGGATTCGACTTCTAACCTAATTTAGTCCATAATTAACTTCTGTTAAGCCGTTTTGAGGGTCTAGAAGGCGGCCGGAAGGCCGTTAAGCTAACGGGAGCGGAGATCGGAAGGATTGGAGAGCAGATACGTGTCGGTAATCACGTGGGTTGTTAATGTGACCATGTTTAGCATTCCACTGTGATACTATTATGTGTTTAGTCTCTTATTTAGGTGTAAAAACCTTTTACTTTGCGTTTATGATTAAATGAAACCTTGATTTATAGATTAATTGCTAGATTAAATTGTTTGTTTATGTTTAATTTATCTTGCCAAGCTTGTTAAAAGATCCTTATGTGTTAATGATAATTATTTGCTGTTAATTGTCAAGTAAATTAAGTTGTATGGACATCTGCTTGATTGCTTGTATCTTATGACTTTGATGACCATCAAGATTATAAGTCTAGGAATAGCGAATGTGAAACTAGGATTAACTTGGAAATAAGTAAGTTAACGTGTGAGCCTTGTTTGATGACCATCAACAAGAGGTTAATTGAACGACCAATTTGATTAACTATTATTACAAGTCTTGCCTGATACAAACTGAACACTAGGAAACATGTTAGTTTAATCAACTGATCACTATTTGAATTTACTTGTTTGCTAAAGGATTAGTAATAGTGAACACAAATCTAATCATTTTAGGAATCGGTGAACATGAATAAATAAATTTGTGTATGCAATTATTTATGCTTTTAGGAGTAAATTATCTAAACCAAAGTACCTGAAGAGATTGGTTTTCCTGTTAGTTTATCGAGATTTGTTAATTAGTTGTTCATTTGAGATTTAATAACCATTTATTTATTCCTTTCGTGTGTTTTGTAACCTATAATCAAATATTCTAAATTAATTCACCACCGTTCCCCTAGTGTTCGACACCCTTGCTTATCAAAGCTATACTATACTCGATTGGGTTCACTGCCTGTAAGGTGTGGTTTAGATGCGATAAATTATGACTTATAAATAAAAAACCCAGTGCATTAAATATTCACATCAAGCTGCATGGGTTTAAACGTCCATGGATCATCCATGGGTTTAGCGCAACCTGAAGAATCATGGATCATTGGCCTACACCATAAGAATGAATGGTTTACCAAATTAATCCCCATATATTTAATTAGTCTCTTTTGATCACAAAATTAATTCCATATTAATTCTTGATCAATACTAATTAAATAATATGATTTCATATTAATATATTAGAACATATAATATATTAATAAATTATAGATAACCTCTTCTCAAAAGTCCATCCTATCAAATTGTCCTGGTGATATGCAACCCAAATGGACCATGCTACTCTTGGGTCAAGTACATACCAATTATAGTTATGGGCTTAAAAACCTAATCCAACAGTCTCCCACTTGGATAAGTCTAATAACTATTATTGCAAGTAAGACTCCACAACCTGACTAGCAATTGTAGCTCTTAAAATCCGCTGTCGAACTCTGACCTAGTTAATGAAGCGTCCAATAGATAAGGGATCATATATTCCTCCATTAAAGATATCATATGGACATGAGACATGGATTATAATCATTCTCTCTGTCAATTTTTTGTTTCCCGATTTTCGATTTTTAACGACCGTCTAATTGAACAAATCAAATCAGTCCAAGCTTGACCAAACACTTCGGGTGTCATCACTAAATCATCGAGGGACCCACATATATCTCTTTTATTCACATGGGGTAAAAGGAATGGATAAACTTTGACCCAAATGCTTTCTTGTACTTACTCATCAAATTATACACAACTATATGTTTTATAACACCAAGTTATTGGTGCGTTTACATATGCCAATGTGCAACCGACTTGTAACTACAACTCACATGTCTCCGTTTCAAAAATATAAGATATTATCGTCTCACCATCACTCGTGATAAAATCCATGAAGTGATTCATATGAGTGTGGATTGAATCCGATACTCGAATTTTATTCCAGGAGTACTCATGAACTCTACAGCTACCTTGTCCTAGACAAACTACATACCCACTCATGACAGCCTTGCCTCAACACCTACTTCCAAAGTATGATCTATTGTGGATGGTTTGAATAACCTTGTTATTCGGGAAGTCAAAACATGCAAAGTGAAACATAAGAATAATACTAATCTTATATGGCCCCAAAACTTTTGAATGCCATATTGATTACTCATTATTCATTGTATAATGTTTCGATTTATCAACTTAATACTTGAATTAAAATAATAGCAATGCCATGCTCCAAGCATGCACACTATGTTTGTCTATGGTCTTGACTTTATTGCAAGTGTAAGAATTCTAAATTCTTGTCACTGCTAGAAAGTGTTAAATTCTAAACTAAGTCATAGAGACTTGACCAACGATATTACAAAATTTTCCTTTGGAGATTGTTACAAGACAATTTCATGGAAATGAAGTCTCAAATTCAAAGTACATTCCTTTGAACATCCTTCATGCATAAAAGTTTCTAACTTTCTCATCTATTCTTCACCTCCCAATATGGAAACACTCCATATTTGCCATACGACAACTCATTATTAATAGTCTCCTGTTTATTCATAGTAATGTCTATATTGTCCATCCAATACTATACTTTCAACTGTCCTTAAGCGACCTATACTTGGCGAACCTTAGATTGTCCTTAACAATTGTTTAACCACTTTTGTCATATCCAGTTCTATTCCTTTTGCCCTCTTAATTCCCTAGGCATTTGGAAAATTAGAACACGAGAATATTATAGCAAATACAATCGATCCTATACCCGAAGCATATGGGACGCGATTCATAATGTCTAACATAAAGAAATGATATTTGATAGGTCTTTTGCTATAATATTTCTATTTGCCATGTTCTCATAATTCGGATTATGAAGAGGGATGCCGTAATCATAATCAAATTTTGAGAATGCAATAGACATTTCCATATATAAAATTTCCTTATGTTGAACCATTCAAACATAACACTCATATATATATATATATATATATATATATATATATATATATATATATATATATATATATATATATATATATATAGATGACTAAATTTAATTAAAAACTCAATCTAAGCTTTTAGATTTTGTAATGAAGTATGAATTCCTCTCCCTTAATTATAGCAAAACCACTTTTAAAACCCTACACCTTTGCAAAATGAAACTTTTATATAATTAACATTGCTAACTTGCAACACTTACCATAATAATTATGCTCCCACTAGCACAATAATTATTATCTTACTTGCATAACACTTATGCTGCCACTAGCTTTGACATGTACCCAGAAATCAGCTGGACTTCTAGAAATCAACACTTTATTGACTTTCCTTACCAAAGTTCAGATTTCTTATACAAGATGTTTTGATAAGACTTTATCTAGGCTTCTCAAACTCATGCACCTTTCCATAGATAGTCCACATGTGTGTCTAAACAATTTTAGAACTTACAACAATAGGTCTCAAATGTTTAGACCTTTGCCATTTCTCACAATTCGAACTATGAAGAGGGATGTCGTAATCATAATCGAATTTGAGAATGAAAATATCACAAATGCTATCTCCTTAAAATCTACTTAGTGAAAGCGTTTCCTCACAATCATTTTCATGAATCCGAGAGAAACCTTATGACACTTAGATTTTATGGTATATGTGTTCCTATCCATGTGAATTTTTCATAACCATAATCACAAGACAAGGTTAGTGACAAATCCAAACTCATATGGACTGAACTTGTTCAATCTTAATTTATTGCCACCTGGCAGCACAAGGGCCTACCATTTCTTCCTAGGTTGTTGTGCGAACAATTAAGAACTCATAGAACTCATATGCATAGTCAACTTTAACTAGAATGGGCATAGAAACAAGAATATGTAAAAACGATAGGTTACAAACCTCAAGTCGTGTGATAGTGATTAACAATAGGTTTACTCTTGATTAGTTCTTGAAACTAGTCAAGATCTTTAAGACTCCCACTGTCCTCTTGACATATAAGATTCTCCATTCAAGAAACATTCCTTGACAAATAAATATTCAAGAGTTAGTGCGGTTTCTTATCAAGACAAACACTTCACACCATTGGTCTTAGTTGGTATTTGTTTTATCCAAAACATCACAACTTACCAATTTCAAATGTACAAGAGTAGAAACCATTTTACTCTACATTTGACAAGTGCTATAAACCTTTCTTAAGATTATGTCAGTCAAGTTACAATCTTGGAGTATGAATCTAAGACTTGTTCTTGGAACGAAGTATGAATCATCTTCTTGATTTAACCATTTCAACAATTCACGATTCCTCTTATTAGCCATACAAATGCACTAATATATCCTTAGAGGATCAATTGTTATATTGTTTACCATAATCATTAAGTTGATCATAAAACACGATACTGAAGTACTCTCCCATCTCTTCTGATTGGAGAAACTTTTATCTTTTTGCCTAATTTGATTCTTGTTATTCGTCCTGCAATACATTGAAACTTTTCCAATGTTTAAAATTATACTTAAACTTGTAAGCATAACCATATTTATTAAACTTTAGTAAATCATGACGAATAGTCTTATCGTTGTTTGTGGTGGACCTGACCAGCGCACACCCAGTGTACCGAATCCCCTAGTCCTTCACTTGACTCATATATACATGTAAACAAGGAACTAGTCTTAATTTACCAAAGATAAAAAATTCTCATTCATCATACAATACAAAGTTGCATGATTCCAAGTTTCTATCCTACTAAAACTTGGGTGATCAGAATCTTTTCTTATTTGGTAAATTCTCGACACTACCACAAACGAAAGAATCAAATCCATTTTCCATTATCACTATTAATGGAAGCATATAAGCAACAATTTTCGCTAATGCCATTGTAAGGAGATATTTTAAAATAAAACAAAATTTTATTTATTTATAAAATTGCGGAAAACTTTTTCTTTACAATGCAATTACAAGTGAAAACTATGTTTCTAAATATTTCTAAGCAATCTATCATGACTCTTAAGCAGCAGCTCAAGAATCTGATCATCAAACCATGTGATCGAAATCCATTTCTTTGCGATCAGACTCAACTTACCCTTCTTTTAAGCTTCCTTTCTTTTCTTCGATTCTACAAAACATCAAAATGTAACTTTGTCACATCATGTATTGAGAATCAACAATTAGGAACGTAACAAATTTAGATAGTGGACTTACCCGAAGCAGAACCATATGATCTGACTAAAGTTCTCAGGTAGTCAGGGCAACTTCGATTCCAATGTCCCTTTCCTTGGCAATAGAAACAAAAAGGCTCATTGCGAATGGCATCTAGAAGAATCTCAGCTTTGACCTTTCCCTTATGATCAAAACTTTTGATCATAGCCAATTCCTTTCCTTTAAGTGAAGGAATCATTTATGGGATATCCATGTCATTGCTCATGTCAGCTTGAGAGGTAGATCTTCCAGTCAAACTTGCTTGACTATTGCGCCAAATCATTGTTGATTCAGTAACAATCAACAAAAGGATTAATCTTTTACCTTGATCGCAATGTGGGATATCATCTTCAAGTGGAAAGCTTGTTCCAAAAGATTTGGGAAGACCACAGTTGTCTGAACTAGACATCTACAATGGGAGAAAGTCAATTTAGTTGATTTAAGTCCTTAGTATAACATCCAAATGAAATATTAAGGCTAGGACCCAACACAATACTTACATTTCGGAAGAGGGATGTCGTAATCCGAATGCAAAATATTTGAAGGTCGGTAAATGAAGATTTACCAATTTCCACCATGAAAAACGAAATTGATAATTAAGTTTTAAATGGATTGAAATTCCTAGATCCTTTGAGATTCATTGAACTTTTCAATGGGATGTTTAAATCTCGATTGTTCCCTTCAAGTTTGTGATTGGGATGCCGAGGATCACAAACATGGTGTGAGTAACCATGAGAATTAGATTGGTACACCCAATGTTACAACCACCTAATCAATGTGTCGATTAGCCACACACGATCCATTGATCTATGATTAACATCAAGCTACCCTTTGCCACGCACTGTCAGTCCCAGATTAGTGTGCCGGTTAACCACACACGCTCCACTAACGACTTAACACGATGCAAAGTGCAATTTCATGGGTTAGCACCAAATTCAAATTTTCTTAAATAACTAAGATTGAGAATTTATAAGTGTTTAGTTATTTAGTATTTCATTATACTTTTAATGAAAATTTAAATGTCCTGTCAAACCTGTTCAGCTAACGACCCTCCACCAGTCAAGGAAGCAGTGGGTGAGAGTGGGCACCCATTAAACTGCCATTTTATAGGTAGTAACCTTATACCCCCTTATAGAGCGGCTTAGTGAATGAGGCCTACTAATGGTAAAAATGACTTGCTCTTATATATATATATATATATATATATATATATATATATATATATATATATATATATATATATATATATATATATATATTAAACCTACAATATTATAATAGTATAAGGGTTGAACTTTAAACTTTTAAAATTCTAGGGTTTGGAACTAAATTTTTCAAAGTCAGACTTTGCATTTACAAATTCCAAAACTTCATGGCAAGTTTTGAACTATTCAAAAACTTTTGGTATCCATAACTTATGAGTTTAATATAGGTTTTATGAAAAGACTCTTGACATTCCATAACTTGAGGGCAAGTTATGGAGTTCATTAAAACCTTTATGTAATACACTCTTCAAGTTCCATAACTTGAGGACAAGCTATGGAAGACTTAAAACCAATTAAGATGACATTTAAAATGAGACTTTTCACTTTCTATAACTTGAGGACATGTTATGGATTTCATAAAAAACATTTAGATCAAAAATTGTAATTAAGAAAACCAAACAATTTGCCTGTGATCTAATTAAACTCATAAGTTAAGATAATTCATATCAAACAAGTTTCAAGAAATTAGCCTAATCATATAAACTAATACAAATCATGAAACTTCGACGACTATCTTTTATTTAGATGAGAATAATCATTATCATATCAACAGAATCATATTTTATGAAATAAAACATTTTGTGGTAATGATTCTAATCCAAAACAGGCCAAAAAACTCAAAAAACAGCCCACTGGAGCACCAACTCGGCGAGTACATGAACTGGACTCGTCGAGTTGGGCTGTTTCTGAGTGGACTCGGCGAGTTCACAGTCCAGAATGTAGAAAATTCGATTTTTTAGCTTTGAAAACCAATAAAACATCAAGTATAATGGAAAACAACCCTAGGCTCTGATACCACTGTTGGGTTTTAGTATATTACAACATCCTATGGTGCACACACAACCCTAAATACTTTGGATATATGTTTTTTCTAATTATACATGCAATATTGTTTCCAAAGCATTAAGCCTACAACTAGAATGAAATTGACATAAACAACATAAAAATGAGTTATAAAATTACCTGTTTATTGTATCTTGTAGTTTTCTTGAGTTTGGCCTTTAAGAACTTAGTACCTCAAGTGTTGCACCTCAAATGGAATCACAACACACCTAGGACAAAGGATGACTTCTGAGAGAGTATCCTAACACCAAAATCGACTCCATGATCTCCAAGAACACTAGTGTGTCATTTTGGATGCTAAGGGGCTTCTTATATAGTGTGGCTAGATTAGGGTTACACCATGTAAACCCTAATGTGTATGACTTTCCATATTCCTTAGGCTCCATGGGTTTAAACCTCCATGGATCATCCATGGGTTGTCACATGGGTTTAGCCAAACCTAAAGAATCATGGATCATTGGCCCACACCATAAGAATGAATGATTTACAAAATCAATCCCCATATATTTAATTAGTCTTTTTTGATCACAAAATTAATTCAAAATTAATTCTTGATCAATAGTAATTAAATAATATGATTTCATATTAATATATTAGAACTTATAATATATTAATATGTCATAAATAACCTCTTCTCAAAAGTCCATCCTATCAAATTGTCATGGTGATATATAACCCAAATGGACCATGCTACTCTCGGGTCAAGTACATACCAATTATAGTTATGGGCTTAGACACCTAATCCAATAGTTTAGAGGGAAAAAAAGAACGATTCCAGAAAGCGGCTTACTCTGTTCAATACAGTTGAACAACTGAGAGAGTAACTAAAAGCTAAAATTTTACTAATCATTTCTCTTTGCATTAAGATCCAGTGGATCATAACTCTTAAAGAAGAATTAACTAGAAAGCTTACATCTTTACACTGGTAGATACATATTATACCTTATATATTAGATTTTTTTTTCTATATTTTTTTCCTATAGAATGATATTCATTTATATTTTTCTAATGAACCCGTGCCACTTTAAGATGAACGCAAAAAGTCTATCAATATATTGTTTTATATTGCCTACATTATATGAGTTTTGACTAAAATTCTTTCAATTTTCATTTTAGAATTTGCGTTATTATAAATTCGACCATGTTAGGCTAAGTGTATAGTGATATGATTTAATGACATGAAGGTTAGGTTGTTGTCTGAGAATGCAAAGGAGATTTTAACGACAGAAAACATTAATGTACAAGTATTTTTTTTTTCTATTTTACTCTGTGTTTTAGTGTATATATAAGCAATATACTTTCATTTATTTGAGAGTACAAATGCTCTAATAAGAAAGGATAATTTACATTTTATGTTTATTTGTTGGATATAACATCCTACTCACTATTATATAGTATGTTATATGTAATAAATAGCAATGTACTTTCATTTATTTCAAAGTAAAATGCTCTAATAAGAAAGGAGAATTTACATTTTATGTTCATTTGTTGAATATAGGATCCTACTCACTGTTAAATAAAGGATCAATTTTATAATTGAAATGTTACATGCAGTTTTTTTCTCAGGTCGGGAGTGGCAAAGTTCAGTACACAGATGATGATATTGATGAAATCCGTGAAGAATGACCGTCTTTTGTTACAAGCTTCATTTATCAGTGATATTTTGTATCGAAAAACAATATTTTTGTTAACTGTGAAACGTTAGGTAGTTTTGTCTTGTGACATGTAGTGTACAATGTTTTTGATAACTTGTTTGACATGATATTATTAGATGAAGTTGATTGTTTTGGTATATATTCATTTATGAAATTTTCAATTATTCGTAAATGCATATTGAAAAGCGTATCGTAAATGTGTGCTGAAGTTTATGACACACAAATGGGTGTCATATTTGTGTGTCATCTTCATTTATGAGAGAGGATTTAATGATACACATTTCATGTTATCTATACCCCTTTAGGACATGCAATGCGTGTCGTAAATACGCGTTGTAAGCTTACGACATGCAAATATGTATCGTCTTCCTTTATGACTGGGGCTTCAATGATACACTTTGTGTGTCATATATCCAACGAGCTCGCGCGATCAAGACCAAACTCCCCCTCGAAGTAACACCGGTCTTCAAATCTGCAAATGAATATCTGACAAACCCGCGAAGCTTCGAATACCTTTCATTCTCCCCCTTTTTATAATCAAAAAATGATTATAAAACCCATTAAGGGTGAAAAGCGCCCGAGGAATAAACTTCACAATACTCCCCATTGATGTGTACCAAAAATGAATCACCAAAAATCTTGCACGGAAAAACAATCACGAAAAGCCTCAAAGAAATTTCAATTTGTGAAATTTTTTGACTCTTTGGGTGAAAGTTGCAAGATTTTCCAAAAACTAAACTGTCAATAATAGAATTATGCAGGGACCCGTTGCGCCAAAAACAACCAAATATCTAAAACTCTATCCCATTTGCAAAACTGGGCATAAAGCGTAAATTCACACAAACTATAGGGACTGAACATGAAAATTCTTTCCATTTCTCAGAAAATTACCCCGATGTCGAAATTGGGTAATTTCTGCCAAGTCTTCGAAACATCAGGGATGTGAAATGAAAAGTCTGTATTTAGCACAACCTTTTATCCCCACTTTGAGGTTAGTTATGTTTTGCTATTTCTTACAAAGTCTAGGGGCTCAAAACGAAAAATCTGTTTTCTTTCTCAATTCTCTTCTACCAGTTACGAGCATCAATTTTTGATTCCATTATTCCCGATTCCAATCTTCGAACCTTGACTCCAACCCATCGAAATTAACACAAATAACCTCCCATTTCAAAATTAAGTCTTCGAAACCATCGACATCAAAACTTTGACTTGTTTCAGAATTACTTCAAGACCAAATCAAATTTCAAAATTCAATTTTGACTAATTTGATTCCAAGATTTCAAGCCATCGATCCTCAATTGACTCATTTCGAACCATTAGAGTTCAATTCCACTAACCACATGTCGATTATGCACCCTCGACATCAAGGCAATCGACTCAAAATCGAAACACCAAAATCAATCTTCGGTTCAAAGCCACTGTGTTCGTCAAAACAATACTTCCAATTCAATTTTGACTTTTTTTCAGATGACTTTTAGGTCATCAGTCAATAATCTCCAAATCGAATGCTAAAATTGACTCAAAGCATAGAGATCGAAATCCAATCAAACCACCGACCATCGAACCTGATTGCAACACAGACCGTCCTTCGCTTTCATTGATCGTTGACAACAAACAATCAAAAGAATTGGTTTTGCTATCCAAAAAGGGCTAGTGGTGCAACTTTTTGACCGTTTGCCTTCAATCGATATGTATTGAACTATAAAATTTTTTACTTAAAACTATATATAATAACTTATTTTTATGTAGAAAAGCAAACATTATGTAATCTCAAATCAAGTTCCAAATCGATAACAAGACACAAATTCGACTCATTAGATACATACTAAATCGAAAGCGATTGTAAACCAGAAGTTTGTTAACTCAAGCAACGTGAATCAAAGTTTCGATTCGGTCACAGTCTCATAGTCAACAATCGATTTTGACTTTTAACAGACTTTTGATTTCAAATCATCACCTTCGTTTCCAGTCTCATGAAATCAAACCAATCAACATGCGATTATCAAGTTTTGTGGCTTTCGAATCAATGAAAAACAAATTGAATTCGATTGTAAGAGTTGTTATTCACGATTGATGCTCAAGAAGGAAATAGATAAAAGAATAGATTTCGATTTGGGCTTAAGAATTGGTCAAGAACAGTAACAAAATTAGTTACTGGGCTCGGACATATGTGTATGATGAACAATATCGAAAAAAAAATTTATATTGAGCTTGAATTTTAATTGGATAAACTGTAAACGAATATTAGAAAATGATGTGATTTTGAAATTTGATAAAAAAATAATAATAATTTGATCAATCAATGGAGTTTGAAACGGATTTGATCCAATGAGGCAAATCGATCAAAAATTGAAAAACGTAAAATACGAATCGAAATCATGGACGTTTTGGAATCCATTTGAGAATTTGAGATACCTTTTTGACGAATCATATCCCATTTTCAACGAATGAATCAAATTTAGAAGATTTTGGATCTTCTGTTGGAACGAGAAAATCTCCAATTTGAACATTGTACCACCCATTATGTGAGATGTACAACTCGTTCTTAGTATTGTTCGTGTTCTTTAACGATCCAAGAACATGTTCAAAAGAACCACCAACACATTTGGGTTTTGAATTCAAATTCAATACAACATTTGGAGATTGTTGCTTTGGAACCCAAATTTGTTTCACGGATTTCCACTTCACAACATTTGATGATTTTTTTAAGTAAACCCACTTGTTTTTACGATTAATCTTCTTCTTCTTTTTCTTTCTCATCTTTTTGCATCTTGAAGACTTGACTCCATGAACAAACCCACTTTCCACAACTTGAACTTTGTGAGTTTGAATCAAATCTTTTGGAGTTTGATACTTGTGAATTTCTTGGATCACCGGCTTCCGATAAAGAATCATTCCTTCAAACAAATCACAAGATCACAAAATATCATCGGTTTGAACTCCAATCGAGCAAAAAAAAATTTCATCATGAGAATCAACTTGAATATTCTTATCATGAACTTCAAGAACATCAAGAACATCACATTGAACTCCATTGTCTTGAACTTCAACAAACTTAAGAGCACGAAGATCGTTTGGGTCTTTAATAAGAGAAACATATTTCTTATTGAACAAATATTTTTCTTCTCCATTCTTATCACAACTACGTGTTGATATGGACCATGTAATTTCAGCCAACCATTTAAGCTCACAAAGTGGGTGAAATATCAAGCTTCCATGATCATCCTTTAATCCTCCATAAGAAACCATCGTTCCCCATGTAATCAAATTGTTTAACAGCAACCCATAATATTGATCACAAGAACTATACAACAAATTCAAATTCTTCAACGATTACAATCCAAGAACTATACAGCAAATTCAACATGATCACAAGAACTTGAAAATTTCTAGAGAGAGAAAGTGATTTTGAATGGGTTTTCTAGAGAGAGAAAGTAAAAATCACTTGAATTCTAGTGAAGAAAATCGAATTATGAATAGAAACAATGATGAATTCGATTTCTAGAATCCAAAAACTCTCTAAAACACGAGATCAAAGATCAAAAAATGAATCACCAAATCAAGATTGCCACAATGGATCAATTCTTGATAAAATCAAGAACATCCGCTCTGATACCAATTGTAGTGGTATTGATTATGATGACCTGTGCGGAATAAGAAAAGATCTAGTGAACCATCATGTAAAATCTGTAACAACGAAAATTTTCAAAACAAAATTTTCATTTTCAAAACCATCATTTTTCACAAAATAATATCAACACATTGTTTCAAATGTATTTATTACAAAACATCTCCCCAGAATCCATAACATAAACTCCACAAGTGTGTACGGATCATGACGGCGCCTTCCCGCGCTCATCACTGGTACCTGAAACACATCATACAACTACTATAAGCATAAATTCTTAGTGAGTTCCCCAAAATACCACATACAACACATACGCCACTCAAGGCTATAATACAACCCTCCGGTCGATGTGTCTCAGCGGGACCCTCCAGTCCCGTAGCTCGTTGGACCCTCTGGTCCGGTCATAGCTCGTTGGGCCCTCCGGCACGTTTTGTATCGTTGGACCCTTCGGTCCGGTCTATATCAATATACAACATACACATAGCACATAGCACATAATCTCATACATATCACATAAGACCCTCCGGTCTACACAATATACCACTCTAGGTAAGTATAGTGAGAAGACTCACCTCGATGTCTCGGCAAATATCTGTCTCGGAATAAATGTGATCTAGCCTCCGCCTAATCACACAAGGTAATACTCTCATAAATACAACTGCACTCAACCCTAAAGGTCAACAAGGTCAACGATCAACTTTGACCGGACTCGGCGAGTGCAGTAGGGCGACTCGGCGAGTCTATACGTGTCCATTGACTCTCTTGGATCCTCTCTTGACACGCCGAGTACTTCTCTGACTCGACGAGTTCCACCTGGCATGAATCGCGGGGCCACTCGACTCAACTCGCCGAGTCTCAAGAACAACTCGGTGAGTTCCGGATTGACTCAGCCCCCCCTGACTCTCCCTGACTCACTGAGTCGACCCCTCAACTCGACAAGACCACTCGCTGAGTAGTTACGGGAAAACTTCATGCTACTCGCCGAGTCTGTTCTTCAGACTCGGCGAGTCCATGCCATGCATAAACTCAAACTCACTTCTGAGGTCAGATCTGTTCCATACAATCATAGATCTGGCCTCCCCAAGCATGATAATCACGTAAAGTCCAAGCCTTGGTGCCCAAACAACAACTATTTGCTCCTAAATGATGTTTTAGCCCCATATCTCAAAACCCTTGGTCAAAACTGCCATGAATCCTCATAAAGCTTAAGGAATAAAGCTTATCTGGACCTCTATGGATCCCATTTCAAGCCTCATCACAAATAGGGATGAAATGGACATCAAATCTAACCAACAAAGGGGGAAAGAAACCCTAAACCCCCATGTTCATCATAATAACAGAAAAAGGGAGCCAAAATATACCTCCAAATTGATGCTCTGGACTCCAAAATCGAAGGATGTCCACCTCTCTTGCCTCCTCTTGGCTAGAAAGTCCTTTGCCTTGCAAAACAAAGCTTCAAAGGTCAACAATGGCCTCCTCTCTCTCCCAAAATGCTCAAAATCTCCTTAGGGTTTCTCTCTGGGGTTGGTGCCTCAAATGACGACCATAAGCCCCTTTAAATAGGTCTCAAACCCTGGAAATTAGGGTTTCATTAAACAGCATGGACTCGCCGAGTCCAGACGCGAACCCGCGTGCCAAACCGTGATCCTACTCGGCGAGTTTAGACTTCAACTCGCCGAGTCTCCTCACATCATTCAAAAATTAAAAGAATAAAAATAATACCTGGGAATCCGGGTGTTACAATTCTCCCCCACTAGAATCAGACTTCGCCCTCGAAGTGTCACTCTGCAAATAACTCCGGATGCTGCTCACGCATGTCACGCTCCGGCTCCCAAGTTAACTCTGACGCTTTCCGATGCTGCCACTGGACCTGCACCAGTGGTACCTCTTTATTTCTCAGGACCTTGATCTTCTGATCTCTGATCGCCACTGGTCTCTCAGCGTAATTCAGGATCGCATCGACCTGAATATCTTCTAGTGGTACTACTGCCGACTCGTCGGCTACGCACTTTCGCAACTGCGACACGTGGAAAGTATCGTGAATCTGACCCAACTCTGCGGGAAACTCCAGTCGATAGGTTACCCTGCCTACCCTTGTGACAACTCGGAAAGGACCAATATATCGGGGGCCCAACTTGCTCCTCTTACTGAATCGAATCACTCTTTTCCAAGGAGAGACCTTCAAGAGCACAAAATCGTCGACCTGAAACTCAAGCTCGGACCGGCGTCTATCCGCATAAGTTTTCTGACGACTCTGAGCGGTCAACAACCTCTGTCTGACCTACTAGATCTGCTCTGTCGTCTGAAGTACGATCTTGGTACTACCCATCACGCGCTTCCCTACTTCTCCCCAACAGATAGGGGTCCAACACCTCCTCCCATACAACAGCTCAAAGGGCGGCATACCAATGCTCGAATGATGGCTGTTGTTGTAAGAGAAATCTGCCAAGGGCAAATACGTGTCCCAACTTCCGCCGAAATCCAACACACATGCTCGGAGCATGTCTTCGAGCGTCTGAATCATCACCTCACTCTGCCCGTCTGTTTGGGGGTGGTACGCAGTACTAAAATGCAGTTTCATTCCCAATTCCTCATGAAACTTTTTCCAGAATCTGGAAGTGAAACGTACATCTCGATCTGAGACAATCAAAATCGGCACTCCATGCCGCGATACCACCTCTCTCATGTACATCTCCGCCAACTTCTCCGCGGAAGAGCTCTCACTAATGGCAAGGAAGTGAGCACTCTTTGTCAACCTATCCACAATCACCCAAATTGCATTGACACCCCTCGTGGTTCTTGGCAATTTTGTGATGAAGTCCATGGTAATCTGTTCCCATTTCCACTCGGGAATCTCTAATGGCTGCAACTTACCATGTGGACGCTGATGCTCGGCCTTAACCCTGCGACAGGTCAACCATCTCCCTACGAACCATGCGACATCCCTCTTCATACAGGGCCACCAATAATCCTTTTTCAGTTCCAAAAACATCTTAGTGGCCCCGAGATGGATCGAGAATTTCGATCGATGAGCCTCCTCCATCAAAATGGTACGCATCCCGCCTACGGATGGTACCCAAATCCGACCCTGAAATGTCATAAGTCCCCGGCTATCGGTAACGAACTCCGATACCAACCTGACAACTCGTTCCCTCTTCTGGATCTCAGGATGCACAACCTCAGTCTGGGCCCCTCGAATTGATGGGTTTTGGCCATATGAACATTCCTATGTGCACATGCAAACCCTAATGCTTGGATCTAGGTTTCTCTAATTAAACATGCTATGAATCCAAGACTTCTAATGACTAATTAGTATAAGAACAATACAAAATCAGATCTAGAAGTTTACCTTTGAATCTCTTGTTTGATCTTGTTGACTTGGAGCTCTAAAGTCACAATTGTCACTCCTCTAATGGCTTACAAACACCAACTAGCAAGGAGGATGATTTGAGAGAGAGGAGAGGGATTAGAAATCGGCCAGGGTTTCTTTGCTTTTACAGAGGTGCCGATTTCCCTTGCCCTAGGGGTCTATTTATACTTGTAAGGCTCCTAGGGTTTCACCCTTAAACCCTAGTTGGATAATATTTCCTTAAAGCAATCCAAATCCTTTCCTTAGATAAGCCTTGGACGAATTTGAGGCTATCCCAAGCCCTAGAATTCGTCCATCCTCTATCCAATAAGGATTTACAACACAAAGTGTATCTATCAAACAATTGACAGTTTATACCCTCTTATTTAATTAATCTCTTTAAGTCACCAAATTAATACTAATTTATCTATGACTTATAATAATCAAATAACAATATTATTATTCCTTATATTATTCTCATAATATATTAATAATATTTATTCTCTCATAATTAATCATCCTGTCAAGTTGCTATGATGAAGGCAACCCAAAAGGACCATGCACAATCGGGTCAAATACTTGCCTAACATAGTTGCAGCCTTAGACACTATTCCAACAGTCTCCCACTTGGATATGTCTAGTAACTATATGCACAAGTACAATTCGATCTGCAATCGTAGCTCTCAAAGACAATGTCAAACTCTGATCTAATCAATCTTGTCCTTTAGATAAGGGATCGTACAGTCCTCTGTTAGATATCATGCTGACAATTCTATGGAATGATTAGTCTAGCATTTAGGTTTCTCGATCTCTGATTTATTCGACATAGAACTTAATCGAACACATCAATTCAGTTCTGACCGGGCCCGGCACATAAGTCAAATCAAATCATCGAGCGACCGAGATATCGCTTTTACCTTCTTAGGATAAAAGTTACAGATAAACTTCGACTTATATGCATTTACTTATTCATTAATCAACTATACACAACAATGCGTTTTATAACATTGAGTTACTGATGCGTTTTCGCATTATCAATGTACAATCAATTAACAAATAACAAACCATATATCTAGGTTTTAAGACTATATGATATTATCGTCTTGCGATCACCCTTTTATATCATATTCCATAAGGTGATTCCAGCAAGCACGGGTTTGTTCCAATGCTCAAAACCAGTTCATAAGCACTCATGAATGTTGCAGCCTATGTCTAATACCCTTTATACAATCTACACACCAATTCATGACAATCTTCATTCATATCTACTTCCAACATATGAACGATTAGTTTTGCCGAGACTCTGGTCTCTTCCAAAAAAACATATGAACGATTGTGGACAAATTGAATAATTCGATTATTCTTAATAAACTCAATTATTCTGGAAGTCAAACATGCAAAATGAAACAATAGTTAAACAATTAACATAAAACAGTAACATTACTCATAAATAAAACTCCTTTATTTAATCATCAAATGTTAATTACATTTATCTATTACATGTTTCTAATACTATCTAATCTATGCTAATATCATCCTTTAGCCCAATACTCCTAGCATGCTGCAAGTGCTTAACCCTACTCAGGCCCTTCGTAAGCGGATCTGCTGGGTTATCCTCCGATGATATCCTCTTCACTACGAGTTGTCCTTCTTCTACACGATGTCTAATAAAATGATATTTTCTGTCGATATGTCTAGATCTACCATGATCCCTCGGTTCCTTGGTCAAGGGAACCGCTCCTTCAATATCACAGAAAATCTCTATGGGCTCCTTTATGGCGGGTACAACTCCAAGATCACCAATGAAGTTTTTTAACCATATCACCTCCTTCGACGCTTCGCTCGCTGCAATGTACTCTGATTCTCACGTTGAATCAGCTACGGTTTCCTGCTTGGAACTTTTCCAAGTCACTACTCCTCCATTCAGGGTAAAGACCCAGCCCGACGGCGAACGGTAGTTGTCCCTGTCGGTCTGAAAGTTGGCGTCACTATACCCTCACACCTTCAAGTCATCACTCCCTCCAAGGACTAAGAACCATTCCTTCGTCCTCCGAAGGTACTTAAGGATAGTCTTTACCGCAATCCAATGGGCTCTGCCAGGGTTCCCTTGATATCTACTAACCATGCTCAAAGCAAAGGCTACCTCAGGGCGAGTACAAGTCATAGCGTACATGATTGAGCCAACTGCGGAAGCGTATGATACTCGGCTCATTTCTGCTATTTCTGCTTCGGTACTCGGACTTTGAGTCTTACTCAACTTGGCATTACATTGTATCGGTAATTCTCCCTTCTTCAAGTTTTCCATACTAAAACCTTTTAGTACCTTCTCTAAGTAAGTGTTCTGACTAAGTCCTATTAGTCTCTTACTTCTCTCTCTTACTATCCTTATTCCCAAAATATAGGAAGCCTCTCCGAGGTCCTTCATAGAGAAGCACTTCCCGAGCCAGGACTTAACCTCCTGCAGAGTTGGGATGTTGTTTCCTATGAGTAATATGTCATCGACATATAGAACGAGGAAACTTACTATACTCCCACTGGCTTTGACATATACACACGATTCGTCTTCGCTTCGTACGAATCCAAACTCTTTGACTTTCTCATCGAAGCAAAGATTCCATCTGCGAGACGCTTGCTTAAGTCCATAAATGGACTTCTCAAGCTTACACACTCTATTCAAATGCTTCGGATCCACAAACCCCTCTGGCTGAGTCATGTAAACATCCTTAGCCAACTTTCCATTAAGGAAGGCGGTCTTGACATCCATTTGCCAAATCTCATAATCATGAAATGCGGCAATAGCTAGCATCACTCTAATAGATTTTATCTTCGCAACTGGTGAGAAGGTCTCATCATAGTCAACTCCGGGAGTTTGATTAAAGCCCTTCGCAACCAATCACGCTTTATATGTGTGTACGTTTCCATCCACGTCGGTCTTCTTCTTGAAGATCCATTTGCACCCAACTGTCTTACGTCCGGGCACATTATCAACCAAATTCCAAACTTGGTTATCATACATAGATTGGATCTCGCTATCCATTGCCTCTTTCCATTTCGCAGACTCCGGGCCTGCCATGGCTTCCTTATAGCTATTAGGTTCATCAAGGTTTATTAGTGTACCATCACTAATATACGTGTCCCCTTCGGTAGTAATATGAAAAACATAAAACTGGGGTTGAACTCTAACTCTTTCGGAACGTCTAAGAGGTAAGGATTTGTCAATCGGTTCAACCGGAGTTTCCTCCTCAGGTTGAGTGCCAGCGGTAGAGGTTCCTTCATCTATCGACTCTTGAATCTCTTCAAGCTCGATTTGCCTCCCACTGTCTCCTTGGCTTATGAGTTCCCGCTCTCGGAAAACTCCTCTCCTCGCAACAAAGACAACATTGTCCTTCGGTCTATAGAAGAGATATCCAAAGGATTTCTGCGGGTAGCCGATGAAAATACATCGCTCACTACGAGGTTCGAGCTTGTCGTGAGTATCTCGTCTTACGAAAGCCTCGCAACCCCAAACCTTGATATGTGCTAACGAGGGAGCTTTCCCTGTCCACATCTTGTGAGGTGTTTTGGCAACCTTCTTAGTAGGGACTCGGTTAAGGATATGGGCGGCAGTCTCTAAGGCATACCCCCAAAAAGAGATAGGTAGTGAAGCACGACTCATCATGGAGCGAACCATATCTAATGAGGTTCGATTACGCCTTTCTGCCACACCATTCAACTGCGGTGTCCTAGGAGGTGTCAATTGTGAAAGTATTCCACACTCCTTGAGATAATCATGGAATTCAAGACTTAGGTACTCTCCTCCTTGATCGGATCGAAGCATCTTGATTTTCCTGCCCAATTGATTCTCCACTTCATTCTTGAACTCTTTGAACTTTTCAAAAGTTTCTGACTTTTGCTTGATTAAATAGATATACCCATATCTACTATAGTCATCGGTAAAAGTCACGTAGAAGCGGTTCCCATCCTTCGTGGTTGATCTAAACGGTCCAGATACATCGGTATGTATTAGGTCCAATAGACCCTCACCCCTTTCACATGTACTCGTGAAGGGTGACTCAATCATCTTTCCAAGTAAACAAGATTCGCATGTGTCATCTTCCCTAAGGTCGAATGACTCCAACACTCCATCCTTTTGGAGTTGGGCTATGCGTTTCTTGTTGACATGTCCAAGACGATAATGCCACAAGGATGCTCTATCCATACTATTGGAAAAATCTATGTTCAAAACATCATTTCCTAAGTTATCAACAATCATAACAGTTTCATAAATTCCATTACATGGTATAGCTTCAAAATAAAAGACACCATTTAGATAAGCCAAAATAGAACCATTCTAATTATTAAAAGAAAATCTAAAACCTTGTCTAAAAAAACCATGAAATGAAATGATGTTTCTAGCCATTTCTGGCGAATAGCAACAATTGTTCAAATCTAAACTTAAACCATTCCTAAGCACTAAAGAATACACTCCAATCTTGGTCACAGGCGACGATCTTCTGTTCCCCATGATTAGATTTATTCTTCCAGCCTCCACATCCCTATTTCTTCTTAGTCCCTGCACATTAGAACAAATGTGGTAACCACAACCGGTATCAAGAACCCAAGAAATAGCATGAGATGAATCGTTAGATTTAATTGTGTATATACCTGCGAAAGATGGCTTGATCTTTCCTTCCTTGATGGCTTGCAGGTACTCTGGGCAGCTTCTCTTCCAATGTCCTATCTTGTGGCAGTGGTGGCACTCTGCCTCCTTTGGGTTAGGGCAGGGCTTAGCAGGATCAACTTTGGTCCCACTAGAAGAGGCACCATATCGGGCTTTAACCTTGTGATAGTTCTTAGACGAAGCCTTCCTCTTCTTTCCCTTTCCTTGTCCAATAGCCAAGACAGGAGCAGCGGGTGGATTGGGAGTTGGTGCAACAGACTTGTCCTTGAAGTTGCTCTCAGCGACCCTCAAGAGACCTTGGAGTTTGCTTAGGGTGACCTCCTCTTTGTTCATGTGGTTGGTCATCCTAAATTGATTGTAGCTTGGAGGCATAGAGTGAAGCACCATGTCGATCGCCAAGTCTTCCCCAAAGTCAACATTCAACTTGCGAAGACGATCGACATACCTTTACATCTTTTTGCAGGTGCACGGTAAGAGACTCTCCATGACCCATCTTAGCGGAAATCATGTTAGTGAAGATCTCATAATGCTCTTGTCTCGCGTTTTGGTGGTATCTCTCCAATAAGTCTTGATGCATCTCGTACGGGTACATGTCCTCATAGGACTTTTGGAATTCAGGGTTCATAGTGGCTATCATGATGCAATGTACCTTCGTTGCATTGCGCTCATGAGTTTCAAAAGCGGTCATTTCAGCCGGTGTAGCGATTTCAGGGTTGATTTTTTCGAGCTTCTCATCGAGGAAATACTCCTTATCCTCATAGCGAGCAATAGTGCGAATGTATCTTATCCATTCGCTAAAGTTCGTCCCATCGAAAGTGACCTTTTGACAAACACTCATCAATGTGAAGGAACTAGCAGCAGCGTTGTTTGTGTTCGACATCTACAAATAGAAAGGACAAAGATAGATTAGAATATGAATCCCTAATTATCACCCAATAAGAAAAATTAGGGCTAGGATCCAACAACAATATTTACATATTAGAAAAGGGATGTCGTAATCTAACATGCAAACAATTTGAAGGTAAGTGAATGACGATTCACTAATTCTCCACCATGAAAACCTAACTTTAAGTTCTAAATGAATTCGAGAATTCCTAGGTTTAGATGAGATTCATTGAAACATTTCATTGGCATGTTTAAATCTCGATATGCCCCTCTTGTTTGTGACTCGGATACCGAGGATCACAAAGCGGGTGTGAATTACCATGCAAACTCACATGGTGCCTTCATTGTAACGATCACCTATTCGATGTGCTGGTAAACCACACACGCTCCATCGAACTATGATAAACAATGAATCACCCTTTGCCACCTTTGCTTAGAACTAATTAGTGTGCCGGTAAACCACACACGCTCCACTAACTTCTTAGCAAGGGTGCAAAGTGTAATTTCATGGGATCGCATCAATTCACTTTTCCTAAAGTAACTAAGATTGGGAAATTTTAAAAAACATGTAGTTACTTTGTATTTCATATTATACTTTTAATGAGAGGATGAGGTTGCCTTATCCTACCCGTTCGGCTAACGACCCTGCACCGATCAAGCAAGCGGTGGGTGTGAGTGTACACCCATTAAGCACCATTTTATAGGCCGCAACCTTATACCCACCTTATAGATCGGCTTCGTGAATGAGGCCTACTAACGGTAAGACTAGCATTTTAGTTATACATACATACATACATACATATATATATATATATATATATATATATATATATATATATATATATATATATATATATATTAATCTTGTAATATGATATTAGTATAGGGTTGTATTTCAAACTTGTAAAATTCTAGGGTTTGAAATTTAAATTGTCTAAATTAAAACTTTTAATCACAAAACATAAATTTCAAAACTTGAGGACAAGTTTTAAACATTTAAAACATGGAGGATCAAATAACAAATAATCTTAATTAACAATTAATTCCATAATTATCCATATTTGATTTATTTAAGATTTCTTGCATAATAATTTACCATTTTAATCAAAACAATTAATTAATTATCACATAAGGAAATTAAATATTTTATTAATTGATAAATCTCTTTAATTAGATCAAGATTATAGTCATATATATCAAAAAATCGGATTAGGGTTGATCTAATATGATAAAGGCAAGTTTCCATAAGATAAATATGAAAAAATCCCGAATCTGGCCCTTCCTGACACTCGGACTCGCCGAGTGCACCAAGGGACTCGCCGAGTCAGGCCAACTCGCTGAGTCCACTATGGGACTCGCCGAGTCCATGACTCAGAAACATAAAAAACGAATTTTTCAAGCAAGATTCAAACAAACAAGCAACAATTTAATAGAAACCAATCTAGGCTCTGATACCACTGATGGGTTTTAGCCATATGAACATTCCTATGTGTACATGCAAACCCTAATGCTTGGATCTAGGTTTCTTTAATTAAACATGCTATGAATCCAAGACTTCTAATGACTAATTAGTATAAGAACAATACAAAATCAGATCTAGAAGTTTACCTTTGAATCTCTTGTTTGATCTTGTTGTCTTGGAGCTCTAGAGTCACAATTGTCACTCCTCTAATGGCTTACAAACACCAACTAGCAAGGAGGATGATTTGAGAGAGAGGAGAGGGATTCGAAATCAGCCAGGGTTTCTTTGCTTTTGCAGAGGTGCCGATTTCCCTTGCCCTAGGGGTCTATTTATACTTGTAAGGCTCCTAGGGTTTCACCCTTAAACCCTAGTTGGATAATCTTTCCTTAAAGCAATCCAAATCCTTTCCTTAGATAAGCCTTGGACGAATTTGAGGCTATCCCAATCCCTAGAATTCGTCCATCCTCTATCCAATAAGGATTTACAGCCCAAAGTGTAACTATCAAACAACTGACAGTTTATACCCTCTTATTTAATTAATCTCTTTAAGTCACCAAATTAATACTAATTAATCTATGACTTATATTAATCAAATAAAAATATATTATTCCTTATATTATTCTCATAATATATTAATAATATTTATTCTCTCATAATAAATCATCATGTCAAGTTGCTACGGTGAAGGCAACCCAAAAGGACCATGCACAATCGGGTCAAATACTTGCCTAATAGAGTTGCAGCCTTAGACACTATTCCAACACGAATAGCATCCAAAACTGGGGTCATCACCTTCAATCTCAAACATACATCTTGCAATGGGGCGCTCTCCGCCCTACGGCTCAGTGCATCGGCTACAACATTAGCCTTGCCCGGGTGGTATAGGATCTCACAATCATAATCTTTGACCACGTCCAACCACCTCCTATGACGCATATTTAGGTTGGGTTGATCCATCAAATACTTCAAGCTCTAGTGGTTCATGTATATTGTACATCGAACCCCGTACAAGTAGTGTCGCCAGATCTTGAGAGCGAACACTACCGCTCCCAGCTCCAAATCGTGCATGGGATATCTCGACTCGTGAGGCTTGAGCTGCCTCGAAGCATATGCTATCACATGCCCCCTCTGCATAAGCACCGCTCCCAAACCGGATATTGATGCATCAGAATAAACCACAAAATCCTCCATCCCTTCCGCAAAGGCTAACACTGGGGCTTCGCATAACTTCCTGCGAAGTGTCTCAAACGAGGTCTGCTACTCCGGACCCCACGAAAACGCAACACCCTTCCGGGTCAACTTGGTGAGGGGCACAACGATCTTGGAGAAATCCTTGATAAATCTCTGATAATAGCCGGCCAATCCCAGAAAACTCCTGATCTCGGTGGGTGATCTCGGCACCTCCCACCTCATAACTGCCTCAATCTTGGCCGGGTCGACTAAAATCCCCTTCTGGTTAACAAGATGCCCCAAGAACTGAACCTCTCGTAACCAGAACTCACATTTGGAGAACTTGGCATAAAGCCTCTCCGATCTCAAAACTCCGAGGATCTCCCTCAAATGCTCCTCATGTTGCTCTCTGGATCTCGAATACACCAGAATGTCGTTGATGAACACGATCACCGAGCGATCCAACATTGGTCTGCACACCCTGTTCATGAGATCCATGAACACCGCTGGTGCGTTGGTGAGTCCGAAAGGCATCACCATGAATTCGTAATGCCCATAACGAGTCCAGAAGGCTGTCTTCTGCACGTCCTCCTCCCCCACCCTCACCTGATGATACCCAGACCTCAAATCGATCTTGGAGAACCAAGATGCTCCCTGCAACTGATCAAACAAATCATCAATCCTTGGCAATGGGTTACGGTTCTTGACCGTTAGCTTATTCAGCTCACGATAATCGATGCACATCCGGAGCGAGCCATCCTTCTTCTTGACAAAAAGGATAGGCGCTCCCCAAGGTGAACTGCTCGGTCTGATAAACCCCTTCCCCAGCAGTTCTTGAAGCTGCGATGATAACTCCTGCATCTCCGGAGGCGCAAGGCGATATGGCGCCTTACCGATAGGCACAACTCCTGGAACCAACTCAATACCGAACTCTACCTTCCTCTCCGGAGGCACACCCGACAAGTCCTCTGGAAACACATCCGGAAAATCATGCACTATCAGAACCTCATCAACTGACCTCGGTCTCTCAATACTAGCCCTCGCATCCATCACATATGCCACAAAACCCCTACAGCCCTGCTGTAGACTCTGTCTCGCTCTGGCGGCCGAACAAAATGCTGACCCTGAACGTGTACCCTCGCCGTACACCGAAAGAACTCCCCCACTAGGGTCTCGAATCGACACTAATTGATGCTTGCAATCTATCACAACTCCATAACGGCTCAACCAATCCATACCCACTATTACACACACGTCCCCCATCGCGATCGGGACCAGATCTATCGGAAACTCCACACCGAAGATCTCAAGGACACATCCCCTAATCACATCCGAAGCATACACAGCTCGCTCATCAGTTATCGAAACTCGCAGAGGCCAATCCAATGCCTCTCGACGGGTACTAGTACGCTGACTAAATGCTATGGAAACAAACGATCGACTCGCACCTGAGTCAAATAACACCAATGCAGGCACATAATTCACAAGAAAAGTACCTACGCATATGATCATATAAGCATAAAATATCAACTCAAATAAAACATGAAAACAAAATACATACCAGCCACAACATCAGGCGCTACGCGGACCTCCTCCGCGGTCAACTAAAACGCTCTCCCATGAGCCCTCGGGGCCTCGGCCTTCACCGGCCGAGTCTCGGTAACCGTAGCAACATGCACAGATCTCTACGCTGATCCCTGTAGAAGCTGCGGGCACTCGGCCTTCCGATGGCCGGTCTGGTTGCAATGAAAGCAAACCAAGAATCCCTTGGGGCATTCTCTCGCGATATGCCCCTCCTTCCCACACTTGTAACATACTCCCGCCCTGCAAGACCCCTCATGACTCTTACCACACTTCCCATAAGTGCGGCCCTTCGCGCCCCCACATCTCGAATCAGCGGGTCTAGCCCGCTTGGTTGCTGGCTGAGACTGGGCCGGCCGCCGATCCATCCTCTGAGACTCGGCCTCCTCCCTGGCCTGAGTCTCCAGCTCAATCTCCCTCTTCCGGGCATTTTCCTGGAGCTCAGCAAATGTTCGGTAAGTCGAATTCGCCACGAACTCCCGTATATCTCTCCTCAGAACACTCAGATAATGGCTCATATGAGCCTGCTCAGTCGACACCTGCTCAGGGCAAAACATCGCCCTCTCATGGAACTTCTGGGTGATGATTGTCACTGAATTAATACCCTCCTTGAGGGTCAAGAACTCCTGGATCAACCGTTCCCTCTCTACTGGGGGAACATACTCCTCTCGGAACATAGTGGTGAACCTCTCCCAGTTCACCTTAGAAATCTCAGCCAAAGTGAAGTTTGCCGTCACGAACTTCCACCAATCCTTCGCTCCCAGACGGAGCTGGTTCAAGGCGAACTGAACCCTCAAGTGCTCTGGACAAGAGCACGTATAGAAACATCCCTTGATGTCAGAGATCCAACTCATAGCGGCAATCGGGTCCTGTGTCTCGTCGAACTCTGGTGGCTTCGTGTTGCTGAACTCCCGTAACAACAACGAGTCACCTCCCTGAGGTCTGGTAGCAGCAACAGCAGCAGTAGCTGCAGCTGTAGAAGCCTCAGTCAATGCGGCGTACCGCTCATCAAAAGTCTCGATCAACGTGGTGTTGATGTCTCCGAACATCTCAGGAATCTCATCCCGGATGGCAGTAGCCACCTCCTCATGAATCATCTGACGGATCTCCTCGTCGTTGACACCACTGGTCTCAGGTGTGTGTCGAGTCCCAACCATGATGTCTCTGAAATACAAAAAAAATTATCAGAGATTCGATCGAACATGCTCATACTCGATAACGCAACCCTACTTGTCCTCCTTCGTCCAAAAGATTCTTACTTGAAATGCCCACTGCTCCGGTGTCTTCAGTAGTACGGGCCCAATACTACTGACCACACCGCGCCAGCATTCACTTCAAGTCCTCCTCCTTGGATCTTGGATTACAAGTACTCTATTCTCATGAGCTCCTAACTGCTATCACTCGCTCTCAAAGCATCTCAGCAGCAGAAAACTCCTAGGCTAAGGCATCACAAATCAGGCCACTCTAGTCCTAATATGTATACTTAGCCTACTCTAGCATGCATAATATAACATATCTCATAACATAGAAAGTAAGGGTACTTTTGGGGAATTCGTCGCTCGGGCGCTGGCTGATCGTACACACGGCTCTGCTCTGTTTGTCTCAAAACTCTGATACTCTTTTCAAAAAATTATATTTTATTATAAAAATTCTCCTCAATTCCTCAGTTTGAGTTCAGATACGCCCGAAGATGCATCCAAATCCCTCAAACCAAGGCTCTGATACCAACTTGTAACAACGAAAATTTTCAAAACAAATTTTTCATTTTCAAAACCATCATTTTTCACAAAATAATATCAACACATTGTTTCAAATGTATTTATTACAAAACATCTCCCCATAATCCATAACATAAACTCCACAAGTGTGTACGGATCATGACGGCGCCTTCCCGCGCTCATCACTGGTACCTGAAACACATCATACAACTACTATAAGCATAAATTCTTAGTGAGTTCCCCAAAATACCACATACAACACATACGCCACTCAAGGCTATAATACAACCCTCCGGTCGATGTGTCTCAGCGGGACCCTCCAGTCCCGTAGCTCGTTGGACCCTCTGGTCCGGTCATAGCTCGTTGGGCCCTCCGGCACGTTTTGTATCGTTGGACCCTTCGGTCCGGTCTATATCAATATACAACATACACATAGCACATAGCACATAATCTCATACATATCACATAAGACCCTCCGGTCTACACAATATACCACTCTAGGTAAGTATAGTGAGAAGACTCACCTCGATGTCTCGGCAAATATCTGTCTCGGAATAAATGTGATCTAGCCTCCGCCTAATCACACAAGGTAATACTCTCATAAATACAACTGCACTCAACCCTAAAGGTCAACAAGGTCAACGGTCAACTTTGACCGGACTCGGCGAGTGCAGTAGGGCGACTCGGCGAGTCTATACGTGTCCATTGACTCTCTTGGATCCTCTCTTGACACGCCGAGTACTTCTCTGACTCGACGAGTTCCACCTGGCATGAATCGCGGGGCCACTCGACTCAACTCGCCGAGTCTCAAGAACAACTCGGTGAGTTCCGGATTGACTCAGCCCCCCCTGACTCTCCCTGACTCACTGAGTCGACCCCTCAACTCGACAAGACCACTCGCTGAGTGGTTACGGGAAAACTTCATGCTACTCGCCGAGTCTGTTCTTTAGACTCGGCGAGTCCATGCCATGCATAAACTCAAACTCACTTCTGAGGTCAGATCTGTTCCATACAATCATAGATCTGGCCTCCCCAAGCATGATAATCACGTAAAGTCCAAGCCTTGGTGCCCAAACAACAACTATTTGCTCCTAAATGATGTTTTAGCCCCATATCTCAAAACCCTAGGTCAAAAGTCCCATGAATCCTCATAAAGCTTAAGGAATAAAGCTTCTCTGGACCTCTATGGATCCCATTTCAAGCCTCATCACAAATAGGGACGAAATGGACATCCAATCTAACCACCAAAGGGGACAAGAAACCCTAAACCCCCATGTTCATCATAGTAACAGAAAAAGGGAGCCAAAATATACCTCCAAATTGATTCTCTGGACTCCAAAATCGAAGGATGTCCACCTCTCTTGCCTCCTCTTGGCTAGAAAGTCCTTTGCCTTGCAAAACAAAGCTTCAAAGGTCAACAATGGCCTCCTCTCTCTCCCAAAATGCTCAAAATCTCCTTAGGGTTTCTCTCTGGGGTTGGTGCCTCAAATGACGACCATAAGCCCCTTTAAATAGGTCTCAAACCCTGGAAATTAGGGTTTCATTAAACAGCATGGACTCGCCGAGTCCAGACGCGAACCCACGTGCCAAACCGCGATCCTACTCTAGTTTAGACTTCAACTCGCCGAGTCTCCTCACATCATTCAAAAATTAAAAGAATAAAAATAATACCTGGGAATCTGGGTGTTACAAAATCAATAACACAAGGAGTAAATAAATCTTTGTAAGCTCATATTAGATCTAGAAAAGATATACAAAATGGTTCTTGTACAAATTTCTCTCTCTAGACTAACACTCCAAAAATGATCCCTTACATAATGGGAGTTACTCACTTCCTATTTATAGGAAATAGTCAACCCATTTACACAAAAAAGAAGGTAAGCCTAAAACACTACATCCAAGAGTGACTTTGCACCTTAACATGCTTTTCAATTGGCGTTGTAAATGGATTTTCGCACACCAGATCCCCTCCAATATCTCTCTCACTTTGTCGCCCGTCTTGTAGATCTCGCCGAAAGCTTAAGCATTTTCCATCTCGCAGGACTCTAACCATTACCAAGGACTCCAACCATCACCATTTTTCTTCTATTCTATTGTTGTGTTTATGAGTTATGAAGAAGACCAGGTAATGCTTTTTGAATTCTAACTGAAGTACATTTTGTGGATGATTGTTTTTGGGTTGTTCTTTTATTAGTTTTTAATTAATTATTTTTTGTTTTTAATTATATATTTATATGTGAAGGTTGATTGTACGAATGTGTTGCCATCTCCTTCAAAATTTGATGCTTTAATTGTTTTTTGATTATTAATCGAGGTATTATCATTTTGTTACTAACAGTGATAAGTGTTGTGAATTGTTTGTTGTTTGTTGTTTGTTGTATTTTGTGTTTCTTTTAATTAGTTGTTAATAAAAACTTAATGTAGGTGTATGTTTCTATCTTTATATTAGACTAATTGTTACATATGTGTTGATTTTGATTAGCATTTGAAAATATATAAACAATATATGTTTACAATATTAAGGGAAATTGAGTAATCTAACCATGTTTTTGTGTATTTATGAAAAAAAAATAACCTCTTTAAATTATTTTTTGCAAAATAACCATTGTATTGGGAATGGGCCATTTTGGAGTCAATTTCAGACTCCATAGTAGGCTTGTTCGGCCCATCAAAGACCCTCCGAAATACCCATTTAGGAGTAATAGTACTTATTACGGATTTCGGTTTTCAAAATCATTTTGCGGATTATATTCCTATACATTTTCGATCTCGATTTTATTCCTGATCTCGAATTATAAACACATTCCGACACACTTCCCGACAATCCGACACGCATTTCGATCTCTGATTTAAGATATGAAAAATAATCACGATGACCTGGTTTTTTTACAGGTAATTCCTTTACTCTTATACTCTTAATAGTTTAGATTGAAGATTTTTGTTTTTAGAAACTTCATCTAGAATGTGAAGAACATCTCAGAAATGAACTAAACACGTTCCAGAGTAGCAGTATATGTTGACAATGCATTAGGACCAACCCAAAACTAGTATAATTATTTATATCAGGGTATTATGCATCAAAAATTAGTAATTTGAAACGAAAAATACCATTCCGGAAAGCTCCGAAATGCATGGATTCAAATTTTAGAACATAACATAAACATTTGATACCCACCAAGGATCTTCTTGCAAGTTGTAGAAATATTTAAACACCAACCAAAGAAGAGGTGAAGAAATGACAACCTTTGCAGTTGTTTGGGTCATCTTGGGAAACTTGGAAGTTGATGAAGAATGTGGAACCTTTGAGACACCAACAATGACTCAACTTGATGCAGATGCTAGTCGATAAACGCTTAAACCCTTAAGCTTTAATTTCATAGCCAATATGAACATAAAGAGGGCATGAAGATGCAAGTAACTTCAAGAGAAAATGTAGAAAAAAGAAAAAGTAACCTCCTCTAAGAGGTTACGGTTTTGAGATTATGATTCAAGCCACAGATGAAAGCTTCAAGTCTTGTATTTTAGTAGAAACAATTCCTAGTTTTTGAATAAACTAATCAAAAGACCATGCCCTTATTTAAATAATCAAAGAACCATTCTCTCAATTGAATAATTAAAAGGCCATACTCTTATTTAAATATTCAAAGAACCATTCTCTCGTTTAAATAATCAAAAGCCTATAATTGTTTTCTTCTTCTCTAATTTTTGAAAATTATATACAAAAGAGAAGAGTTGTTTAAATTTTACAAAGTCAAGTTTTATAAAATATAAACTTATCTTTTTAGTAAAAGACAAAAGGGTTTCAACTAGTCCATAAAGTTGTACATAACTTATTTATTCATACCATATGAATTATATATAATGTTACTAGCTAATGAAAATTATTTATTTCCTAGAAATAAATAATTTCCATTTTAATTATAAGAGTTTATTGAATATTTATTAAAACCAATTTCTATTTAATAATCAATTTTATTAAGTTGTTGTTAGTGTGACCCATTAGTATCATATGTTAATTAGCAATATCACTTTAATATGACTCTTGAGCATGCTAGACCTTTCAATTTCCCACTTGAAGAAGATTCATATTAGACTGATATAGACAGTGGTGAACATCTAGAAACATCTCACTGCTCCTAACAATATATGACTTTGTGCAATTCTATCGATTCCCAATTCCCAAAAAGCTCAAAGCTACATTTGGTGTATAAGGTTAGTTTATCAATTATCCCTTTGCTACAGACATCATGTTGAAGATGAGATACGGATCGCGATCAGTCTCATTATTTGTTCAACTTTTGGTAAGGCGCTTTAGATGTCTAACTCTCAACACATAAGAGGAACAAATCCCATCTTGACTACATAGGCCTCTTCTATAGTTCACACCATACCTGAAAATGACTTTTATAACTGCCCGGTTAAGGAACAACATTTGACCATATCAAAGCATAGTACTCCCTACAATCGAGTCCTACTATGTATCTCAAGTGTTAAAGATACAAAGATAGTACCTTTTTAATCAAGTATCATTCATTATAGCGATCCATGAGATGATCTTGATGCGGGTTAGTTCAATACTAGTTCTCTGACAAGTACCTATGAAACTTGGTTACAATCACTTGCCTACTTTCATCTAGTGAGAGTCAACCAATCCAATTCATACTAGTCTTACTTTATAATTGCTCCTACAATTATAACCGACTATGAACTTTTAGAATAATAACATTCTTCATGGCTTAAACATGTTAATATAGAGCACAACAAATATTAATGTGAAAACTATATCCCAATATATCATAACATTATCTAATAGTTGTTGTTATAATGTTCCAATATCCACATACTAAATCCAAATCAAAATCCCATTTCCAAAATAACAAAGTCTTATAGCTGAAGTGTAACCATTCATACTGAGCTCAAAATAATCACTTTATCAATGGATCTAAAAAAATTTAATTTGTTTTAATTATGTGAGTACTATCATCTCCATACTTAACTTTACTCTAAGTATAGTTAAATATCTTGGAGAATACGAATGGTATTCTTTCGTGACTTAGAGTCTCTTAGCTTAATTAAGTATACCCTCGAAGTCACAAATATTTCTATGTGATCCTTGAATGGCAGGAATCAACATAGTTTTTCAATGATCCCATTCATCCAATCATATTTGAATTCAACTTCTAAAGTAGTGTATTCTTATTTTGTAGTAGATTGTTGTTGGATTAATGTCTAAGTCCATAACTATAATTGGTAAGACTTGACCCGACTCGGCATGGTCCATTTGGGTTGCATGGCATCATGCACTTGGATAGACTAAAATAAGAGAAATAACACTTAAGGTTTAGTAATATATTATAAGTTCTAATATATTAATAAGATTATTTAATTAGTATTGATCAAGTATTAATTTAGAATTAATTAAGTGATCAAAAGAAGACTACTTAAATATATGGGTTGATTGTGTAAATCATCCATACTTATATAGTGGGATAATGCTCCATGGATTATCAAGTTGGGCTAAAACCCATAAGATGCTCCATGGATGCTCCATGGTGTATTTGAACACATGGATCCAAGGAAATGGAAAGGCATGACAATTAGGGTTTACCCTAATTGTAACACACTATATAATGATCTCTTTCTTGGGAAAATCGGCACTAGTGTATTACATGGAGGGCAAGCCAATTTTGAAGTGTTCTAATTTCTCTCTAAGTTATTCCAAATGCACTTGATGTTGTGTGAACCATTTGAGGTGTCACACTTGGGGCACTAGGCTCGCAAGCTACATGGAATCAAGCACCAACAATGAGGTAAGTCATAATACTAGATTTTATATTATTTGTACTTCATAGTATGCTAGTTAGGATAAATACCTTCGAAATTGATATTTGCATGTATAATAGAGAAAACATAGACCAAAGGTATTTAGGGTTGCATGTACACCATAGGAGTGTTAGAATGCTCAAAACCCAACAGTGGTATCAGAGCCTAGGATTGTTTTCTGTATATTTGATGCAAACTGCTTGAAAAATCGAAAAACTGTTCACTGTTCGACTGGACTCGCTGAGTGTAAGGGGAGGACTCGACGTGTCTAAGACAAAATTCATCCTACTCATCGAGTAGGATCATGCACTCGACGAGTAGGTGCGTGTTGGGAAGTTTTCCGAGTTTTGGTGTTGGAATTGGTCTAGAATCATTACCTATAACTGTTTTGGACCTATAAAACCTGTTTTTAATGTGGCAATGATTGTGTTAAACCAATTTCAATGCTATAATGAAAGTTTCAAGTTTATATGTGTTTATGTTATTCTTGAAAATTGTTGATTATGAATGTTCATGCTTATGAGTTTTATTAGATCATAGGAATTATGTTCAAATTGTTTGTTAGTATAATTCATGATCTTGATGAAAATTGTATGGAGTTCATAACTTGTCCTCAAGTTATGAATTTCCAAGAGTTTTATGTTTCCTTGATTTATGATTTAGTTTAGATTGAGGGAAAAAAATTGTGTTTTTGTTGATTTCAATCCATATTAATCTAAAAGAAATTCATAAAATATGTTTTTGTAACTTGTCTTCAAGTTATGTGAAAAGTCATATTTATGAATCTTAAAACTCATAAAAGTGTTGCAGGTTACATAAAAATGAAGAGTTTTTCCATTAAATTGCTTAATGACTTCATAACTTGTCTTCAAGTTATGGATGTTGAAAAGTCACTTTATTAAAATGTTATTAAAGAATAAGGGGTTACATTAGAATGAAAAGTCTTCATTTTTAATGAACCATTAAACTCATAAGTTATGAAATGAAAGGTTTTGAATAGTTTCAAAACTTGCCCTCAAGTTTTGAAATTTGTAAAGTCACCCCCATGTACACTTTAATTCCAACCCCTAGAATTTTAAAAGTTAAAATTCAAACTTTATGGACTTTATTAAATTATTAAAGTGTTTAATTAAAAGAGTTAATAATTCCATAATGACATGGTTTTAAGTTTAATTAAATTAAGAGTATAGTTTAATTAATAGATTAAACCACCAAGTATTTTAAATGTTTAAAATACACCCTTATACTATTATTATAATTTTAATTATATAGATATGTATAAGATAAAGTCATTCTTACCGTTAGTAGGCCTCATTCACGAAGCCGGTCTATAAGGGGGGTATAATGTTACTGCCTATAAAATGGCAGTTTAATGGGTGTCCACTCTCACCCACTACTTCCTTGACTGGTGGAGGGTCGTTAGCCGAACGGGTAGGATAAGGACTATAATTCTCCCCTTATTAAAAGTATAATGATAAATACTAAGTAACTAAACACTTATAAATTCTCAATCTTAATTACTTAGGAAAATGTGAAATAGGTGCTAACCCATGAAATTACACTTTCTACCTTACCAATTCGTTAGTGGAGCATGTGTGGTTAACCGGCACACTAATAAGGACTAGTAAGAGTGGCAAAGGGTAGCTTGATTTTATTATAGATCGGTGGAGCGTGTGTGGTTAACCGGAACATCGATTAGGTGATAAAGTTAAGGGTACCAAGTCAATTTGCATGGTTATTCACACCTTGTTTGTGATCCTCGACATCCCAGTCACAAACTTGAGAGGGCAAAATCGAGATTCAAACATGCCATTGAAAGTTCAATGTATCTCAAAAGATCTAGGAGTTTCAAATCCAATTAAAACTTAATTATACTTCGTTTTTTCATGGTGGAAATTGATAAATCGTCAATTACCTACCTTTAACTATTTTATAATTTGGATTACGGCATCCCTCTTCCAGTTATAAATAGGTTATTGGGTCCTAGTCTTAATATTTCATATTGGGTGTTATATTAAGGACTTTAAATCAACTAACTTGAATATCTCCCATTATAGATGTCTTGTTAAGACATCTATGGTCTTCCAAAATCCTTAGGAACAAACTTTCCTAATAAAGATGATATCCCAAATGGCAACCAAGGTGAAAGATCAATCCTTTTGGTGTGCATTAGTGGGACTGGAAATCATACTTCACTTCCTCCACCTCCTACAATAATTCTCCCTATCCCACAAGTTTCAAGACTAGATTGGTTCTATGTCACTCAATCCCTATTGGCAAACAAAGTCTATATGTACTTACATCTTAGAGAATAAATCAAATATTGACAAGCCGGGAGAGTCGGGTGTCGAAGTCTCGAGGTAGCTGGCTGTTGACTTGGTTCTTCGGTCACTTCCTGATGACAGATCACAACCTGACCCTTAATGATCTTACCTATTTGCTTGATGATGCTGAATCAACAATGATTTGGAGCATTGGTAAAGCAAATTAGATTGGAAGATCTACTTCCCAAACCTATTTGGACATTGAAATTGGTGACATTGGAAGTGCATAAAAACTTTCTCTTCCCATTTGAAAGAGATCGGCCATGGTCAAATCGTTTGACCTAATGGTAAAGAGAAAGGTTAAGTCTGTGATAGTCCTATATACCGTTTACAAAAGGTCCAAATGTTTCTGTTGCCAAAGGAAGGACATTGGTTGCGAAGCTGCTAAATTTACATGAGAGATCTTAAGGATGGTAAAGTCAATAAGTTTGACTCTACTTCAGTTAAAGTCCATTGTCTAACTCTATTAAGTTTTTATTCTGAGATTCTTGTTACATGATGTGACTGGGTCACATGTAGATGTTTTTAAGAATCAAAGAAAAGAGGAAGCTTAAAGGAAGTATATGATGAATCTGATCATGAAGATGGATCTCGATCGCATGGTTCGATGATCAGAATTTTGAGTTGTTACTTAAGAGTTGAGACATATTGCTTAGGAATAGATAACAACAAGGTTTTCATATGGGTTGTAAGGATAAGTTTTTCCGCAAAGTTTTAAAATAAAAGAAAATTTTTGATTTTATTTATTTTAAGTATCCTTACAATGGCATTTGTGAAAAATTGTTGATTACATGTTTCTGTTAATAGGAATATTTGGAAAATGGATTTGATTATTTCATTTGTGGTAGTGTCATAATCTACCAAAATAAGGAAAGATTCTCATCACCCATGTTTCAGTTGGATAGAAACTAGGAATCATGCAGCTTGTATTGTATGATGAATGAGAATTTTTTTTTCATCTTTGGGAAATTAAGACTAATTCCTTGTTCACATGTACATGTGAGTCAAGTGAAGGACTAAAGGATTGGGTACACTTGGTTGTTTGCTGGTCAGGTCCACCACAAAAGTTGATAAGATTATTCATTATGATTTACTAAAGTTTAGTAAACATGGTTATACTTACAAGTTTAAGTATAATTCTGGATCATTGGAGAAGTTTCAATGATAGACAGAATGAGTAAGAAGAATCAAATAAGGCAGAAAGATAAAATTTTCTCCAATCTGAAGAGATGGGAGAGTACTTGAGTATCTTGTTTTATGATTATATTAGTGATTATGAAACCGTATCACAATTAATCCTCTAAGGACACCTTAGTTCATTTGTTTGGCTAAGGAGAGGATCATGAGTTGTTGAAATGGTTAAATCAAAAGATAAATCATACTTCAAAATCAAATCTTAGAGTCATACTCCAAGATTGAGCCTTGAGTGACATAATCTTTAGAAAGTTTATAACACTTGTCAAATGTAGAGTGAGATGTGTCCTACTCTTGTACATTTGCGATTGGTTAGTTGTGATGTTTTGGATAAAACAAAGACCAAATAAGTCCAATTATGGGAAGTGTTTAACTTGGTAAGAATCCACACTAACTTTTGAATATTTGTTTTGTCAAGGAATGGTTCATGACAAAGAGACTCATATATGTCAAGAGGTCAGTAGGAGTCTTAAAAAGATCTTAAGATAGGTTCAAGAACTAATCAAGAGATTTGTTAATCAGTAGCCCACAATTTGAGGTTTGTAACCTATCGTGTTAACATATTCTATGCCCTTCCCAGTTAAGGTTGGCTTTGCATTGGAGTTCTGAGAGTTCTCAACTGTTTGCATAAGAACCTGGAAGCAATGGTAGGCCTATGTGCTGCCGGGTGGCAAGACATTAAGATTAAACAAGTTCAGTACATATGTGTTTGGATTTGCCACTAACCTTGTCTTGTGATTATGGTTTTGAAAAATGCACATCGATAGGAACTTATACATCATAAAATCTAAGTGTCATAAGGTTTCTCTCCGATTCATGAAAATGATGGTGATGAAACGCTTTCACTAAGAAGATTTTAAGCAGATAGCGGTTGCGATATTTGCATTCTCATATAGTTAGTGGAGCGTGTGTGGTTAACCGACACACTAACTACTGTGAATTGCAAAAGGTATAGACAAACATGTGAGCTATCTAAGGAAAGGTGTATGTTTTGATAAAGTCTTATCAAAGCAATCTAGTATCAGAAATCTGAACTTTGGTAAGAAAGTCAATAAAGTATTGATTTCTAGAAGTCTAGTTGATTTCTAGGTACATGTCAAAGCTAGTGGGAGCATAAAGTGTTATGCTGGTAATCATTATGCTAGTGGGAGCATTATTATTATATTGCAAGTTGGCAATATTAATTATAGAAAACAAAAGTTCAATTCGATTTGAAAAGTTGTTTTGCTATAATTAAGGGAGAGAAATTTGTACTTCATTCCAATTCTACAAGCTTAGATTGAGATTTTAATCAACTTTAGTCAAGGATATATATGAATATTATGTTGGAATTGTTCAACATAAGGAAATTCTATATATGTTGCGTTCTTAAAATTCGATTATGATTACGACATCCCTATTCATAGTTCGAATTGTGAGAACATGGCAAATAAATAAAAAAAAGATTTATAGCATGAATCGTGTCTCATATGCTTCAGATATAGGATCGATTGCATGTGCTATAATATACATACTTTCTAAATTTTCCTAATGCTTAGGGAATTAAGAGGAAAAAGGAATAGAATCGGATATGACTAAAATGATTAAGCAATTGTCGAGGATAATTTGAGGTTTACCATAGATTGGTTACTCATGGACAATTGCAAGTATAGATAAAGACCATATTGACATATTTTGAAAAGAGGCAACTCTTGTTCAAAGTGATGGTCAAAATGGGAATATGGAATTGTTTCCATAGGTGGAAGTTATTCTTTGAATCTGTGTAAGATTAAAGAACTTAATGCAAAGAAGGATATTCAAAGGAATGTAATTTGAATTTGAGACTTCATGGAATTTCTTTGCATTGGAATATTCTATAATGTCTATTTTCAAGTCTTTGTGACTTTTGGGCATAGTCATTACAAAGGGATCTTTGCATATAAGTTTAGATCTAACAGACTAGAGTAAATGGCAAGAGTTTGGTATTCTTACATTTACAATAAGGATTGAGATTGTGAAATGAGAATCATTGAAGTCATGTTCAATTGATATATATTTCACAAAGAAATGACCATATGTAAGCATAGTGTGCATACTTGGAATATGGCATAGCTATTGTTTAGAGAAACATAGTATGCATGCTTGGAGCATAGCATCACTACTGTTTTAATTCAAGTATTAAGTTGATGAATCAAAACATGAATAATGAGTAATCAATATGGTGCTTAGATAAAAGGGTTTTTATTTGCACTCAAGAGTTTGGGACCATATAGGATTAAGTATTTTTCTTTTGTTTCACTTTGCATGTTTTGACTTCCAGAATAACTGGGTCGTTCTTCCTGAATGACTAAGTTATTCAAACTCTCCACAGTCAGTCATACTTTGGAAGTAGGTATTGATTTAAGACTATCATGAATTTGGCTTGTATGATTTCTCTAAGGTGCATTAGACATAACAATGGTTGCTACAACATTCATGAGTGCTCATAAGTTCTGAGTATTGGATTAAACCCACACTCATTTGATTCACCTCATGGATTTTATCACGAGTGAATCATGAGACGATAATATCTTATATTCTTCAAACCTAGAGATATGAGTTTTTGACTATGAGTTGGTTATATCTTGATTGCACGAAAACGCATTGGTAACTCAATGTTATAAAACATGCCTTTGTGTATGATTCAAGAAGTAGTACAACAAGCATATGAGTCGAAGTTTATCCATTCCTTTTACCTTTAAAGGGATAAAAGCGATATATGTGGGCCCCTCGATGATTTAATGATGACAATATGTAAGTGCTCGGTCGGGCTTGGACTGATTTGATTTGTTCAATTAGTCAGTCGTCATAAATCGGAAATCGGGAAACAACAAATGGATAGAGAGAATGATTATAATCCGTGTCTCAGTCCATATGATATCTAGAATGGAGGAATATATGATCACTTATCTAATGGACGTGTCATTGATTTGTTCAGAGTTCGACAGCGGCTTTTGAGAGCTACGATTGCTAGTCGGGTTATGAAGTCATACTTGCAATAATAGTTTTAGACTTATCCAAGTGGGAGACTATTGGATTAATGTCTAAGTCCATAACTATAATTGGTAAGAATTGACCCAACCCGACATGCTCCATTTGGGTTGCATGGCATCATGCACTTGGATAGACTAAAATGAGAGAAATAACACTTAAGGTTTATTAACATATTATAAGTTCTAATATATTAATAAGATTATTTAATTATTATTGATCAAGTATTAATTTAGAATTAATTAGGTGATCAAAAGAAGACTAATTAAATATATGGGTTTATTGTGTAAATCATCCATACTTATATAGTGGGCTAATGCTCCATGGATTATCAAGTTGGGCTAAAACCCATAGGATGCTACATGGTGTATTTGAACCCATGGATCCAAGGAAATAGAAAGGCATAACAATTAGGGTTTACCCTAATTGTAACACACTATATAATGATCTCTTTCTTGGGAAAATCGCACTAGTGTATTACATGGAGGGCAAGCCGATTTTGAAGTATTCTAATTTCTCTCTATGTTATTCCAAATGCACTTGATGTTGTGTGAACCATTTGAGGTGTCACACTTGGGCACTAGGCTCTCAAGCTACATGGAATCAAGCACCAACAATGAGGTTTGTCATAATACTAGATTTTATATTATTTGTACTTCATAATATGCTAGTTAGGATAAATACCTTGGAAATTGATATTTGCATGTATAATAGAGAAAACATAGATCCAAGGTATTTAGGGTTGCATGTACACCATAGGAGTGTTAGAATGCTCAAAACCCTACAATTTTGTCATTATTTTTGCTTGGGCCTCATTCCAACAATACTTACCCTTCATTCCATAATGAAGTCAAAAATCCAATTATAATTCATATTATTTATATATGTTTAGAAATTAACATCTCGTTTAGCTCTTTCCACAAAGGCCCTTTCTAAACTGATTGTCTCATATACATTCTCTTAGTTCTTCTAAAGTACTCTTTAGAATGCTCTCTTAGTCATCTAGTGACTTACCCATGTATTCAGTTAGTATCCTATGACATGCTTACAACATGATCAAATACCATCTCCTATGCATAATATGGCGTAAATGATGAATTCGTTTGCCAAGAAAATAAAATATAAATCATTTCATATATTTCAATCCTATGTGCTATGTACTTTTGGGGCTAGCTCAAAATGATGCCATATAACAATGCCAAGAATTCTCCAAAAGAATCTTGTGTCTTGATCCCTTTCAAGATATTGCCAATATATGTATAAGGACATGAAACTTTATCATTCATTTTATCTATCCCTTATAGATTTTACATTTCAAGAATGTATCTTCTTCTTCCTAAGTCTTTCATTTTAGAAACACTTTCCGAGTTAAATTGAAAACGACCAATGATTAAATATGTCTCATTCATACAAGATTAGGAATTTCAATATGCTCCCACTAGTTATTAGTAAACACACATATTCACTTTGATATAAAAACACACCTTGTGATTTTACATAAAAGGATGATTATAACATTTAGATGCTTGCTTTATATCCACAAGTGGATCTCAAGCTCTAAAATTTTTGTTAGGATAGCTTGGATTAAGAAACCTCCAGGCTACTCTATATAGATATCTTCCAATAGATGTCTATTAAGAAAAACGGTCTTTCTTGAAATATATTTACTACATATCATATTAAGAATATGAATTTATAGTAAAATAATATCCTTGTTGATCTAATAATTGCTACTTGTGAAAAAGGTTTGATCACAGTCAATTTCATGAGTATGATGTGGATCATAGTCAATGATGTGACTATGAGAAAATCCTTTACTACGAGTCTTGCTTTAAATGTGTATGGCTATCCATGTAATTTATTCTTTCTAGAAGAATTATTTACTCCTTCTATCCTTGCTATAAGGATAAATTTTAATCAAGCCCATACTTGATTCTCATACATGGATTTCATCTCATATTGATGACTCTAAGTCATTTATCAGATTCGAGATCTAACATAGCATCTTGGTATTTGATGGATTTTCCAAAAACCATCAATAAAATATCATCAATGAGAGATTCCACATCTCTCAAGTCATAGATGATTTCTACCACTAATGCGAACAATTTGTGTTTGTGAATAGTTATTATTCAAGTTTAACAATCCTTGTTCAAACTAGTGTCAACTATTACTACATAAGGTTATGGTTCTAGAGTTGCTTCAAGTTCCTTGTACATCCCACTTGCTTTGTCATTAGAAGTTTGCTTTCTACTAACTTAGATTTCACAAGAATAAGAGAACCTATTCTTGGTGGGTTTTCATATAACAATCTAAGCCACATTTAGACTAATATATATACAAATATGTATTTAGTAGATTATGAGTTTAGAAGCTTTAGTCTAACATCGAATTCAAATGTAACATCCCAAGTTCAGGAATACAAGTTCGGGGTGCTATGTGTAAATAAAGGAGTAGACTCGACGAGTAGGTGTCTTAACTCGTTGAGTCGGAGCGGGTGTTGGGCACATGCTATGTAACACCGAAAATTTCAAACAATTTTTCATTTAAAAATAATCGTTTAATTCTTAGAAACACTTGTTTAAAATCTCATTCATAATCGAATTACAAAACATGACTCCATTTTCACTTGTATAGAAAACCAGGATCCTCAAAACATGACTCATTCTCTGGTGTGTACAATCAAGCCGGTGCCGTCCCGTGGTCCTGAAAGAAACCTGAAACACATACATAAAACAAAACACTGTAAGCACGAAGCTTAGTGAGTTTCCCCAAAATACCACACACAACACATATTAGCCACACGAGGCTATAACTCTGTGGGTCCGTGGACCCTGCTCTGTGAACCCTCTGGTTCTAACTCTGTGAACCTTCCGGTTCTAACTCTAGGAACCCTCCGGTTCCAACTCTCAAAACATGCACAACATAAATCACATAGAAATAATGCAGTACAACACATAACATACATAGCATACAAATACTCTGTCACATAACTCTGGTTACCTACTCAAGGTAAAGTATAGTGAGAAGACTCACCTGGCAAGCAGAAAGCAGATATCCCCACACTTGAATCTCGAACTCGCCGCCGCCAAACACGTAAGGCATATACTCTCATGAATATAACTCTCGAGACTAGAATCAACCCTCTCATGGCACCCTCTTAAGGGTAAAAGACTATTTTACCCCTCTCTTGGCCCAAAGGCCACATCGCTGACCAAGCCCTAAAAGTCAACGGTCAAATCTTGGTCAAAGTCAAAGTCCTCATTCAAAGTCAACCCTCCTGGTTGACCCTGCTCGCCGAGTCAACCCATCGACTCGTCGAGTCCCCATGCTCAGAACTTCCCCAATCCGCGACTCAACTCACCGAGTCACCCCGAGTCCCACAACTCTGAGTCCACTCGCACACAACTCACCGAGTCATCCCTTGACTCGCCAATTCTCGACTCAACCAGAAAATATTGGGACTCTTCGACAAGACTTGCCGAGTCCAACAGCAGACTCGCCAAGTCTAAGGCTATCTTCAACCTACTCGCCGAGTTGTTCATACAACTCGCCGAGTTCCAGGCCATCTTCATCCAACTCGCCAAGTTGTTCTTCCAACTCGTCGAGTTCCAGCTCATCATCAAGCAACTCGTCGAGTCCACCCATGTGACTCGCCGAGTACCACCGATCTGAACTCATACAGAAGCATTCCAGGCCATGCAATTGATCCAAAACATAGATCTAGCCTCCTACAACTCATCCATCACGTAAAGTGGCAAACTTTATGTGAATCCAAAGAGATCTATGCATTTTCACTCTAGGGTTTGGGTTTGGGACAAAATAGCTCCATCAACCACTCACAAACAGGGACTTTCATGCATTCCAACCCTTCTCCATTCCAGATCTGAGGTAGCAACCTCAGATCTAACCTCTAAACTCCAATACATCCAAGGATATGGTCTCTAACACCCCCAAAACGATGCATCTAAGAAATAGCAGCTCAAAAACGAGATATTACCTCAAAGGAACGCCCCAACTGCAATGAAACTCGAATCCAAGCAAAGCCCCTTTGCTCCAAGCCTCTTACCCTTCATGATTTCCTCAACAATTGCTTCTCCAAGCTTCCAAATGCACTTGATCCACTCACACACAAGGGTTAGGGTTTCTGGACTTGAGGATTAGTAAGGAGGCTGGGGGAATGGATGTTATGTTCTTTATATAGGGCTCAACCCCGAGAATTAGGGTTTTCTCCACTCAGCGCCTACTCGCCGAGTCCATTACTCTGACTCGCCGAGTCGGCCACTTAACACGCGACCAAGTCGCGACTCTACTCGCCGAGTCCGCACATGGACTCGCCGAGTCGCTCTTTCCTAATTTACTCTTTTAGCCCTTCAACTCTACTCTTGATATTTCGGGATGTTACATGTTAAGTGATCCGACTCGCCAAGTCGGCGGCGTGACTCGACGAGTTCGTGCTGGGAAGAGAAAACCCTAAATTTTAGGGTTTTCACCCTATTTAAAGGACCTTATGTCCTCACCTCAGCCTCTTTGTTACCCCCTTGAGAGTCAGTAAACCCTAAATCGTGTAAACCTCAATTGTTGAGTGATTTGAAGCTTTGGAAGAGGATTGTAGTGTAGGAAACTTGTATATCAAGAGGTTAGCATCAAGGAATTCGTGTAGATTTAGAATCTACTTCATCTTGGGCACATTATGTAGGTAACAAGTCGTTGCTTTGAGCTTTTTCCTTCTAGATCTATTCTTGGATGACGACTTGGGGCTATTTAGCATATTTGTGATCCATTTCGTGTTTTGGGACTCAATCTGGGGTTGCAACTTCAGATCTAGACTGGTCTTAGTCCATTGAGGCATAAAGTATCAGCCTTTTAGCTTGTTTGTGAGCATTCTTGTCTTGAACCTTCTCTCTAACTTGTATTGAGCTCTCTAACTTGTATTGAGCCAAAATCACCTTGCATGCACGTATAATTGGAAAATTTATGTGTAAAACTAGCCCTAGGAGTCCAGATCTATGAGTTAGAAACAGTGGGATGGACTGAAATCGTCTGAATAAGGATGACTTAAGAGAAATCGACGAGTATGTTCTTGGACTCGACGAGTTGGGTCGCAAACCCTAACCCAGCTGATTATGATAAAGATCTGTGAGTTGAGTGGTGACTCAGTGATTTGGACAGGCTAGTACTCGGGGATTGATGAACTCGACGAGTCATGGGGTGACTCGGCGAGTTGAGTCGTGATATGAGGATTTTCTGAGGATAGGAACTCGGCGAGTCAATGGGCTAACTCGGCGAGTAGGGTCAATCAGGAAAGCTGACTTTGACCAGGAATTTGACATTAACCAAGAGTTGAACAGTTTGACTTCCAAGGGTATTCTGGTAAATTGGGCACTTGTAGATATGGTTTCATCAAGTGTTAGGTGGTGGAGTTCGTGGACGTGAGTAGATGATTTGATTTTACCTCTTCAGTTCAACATTTCAAGGTGAGTTATCCTCACTATACTCAAGGTTCTAAGGCACCAAGGCTGGCCCTTTGATTTGTTATTTAAGATAGTTACTATTGTCATATGATAGCTCGGTATCCTGGTAGATAGGATGGTTACATGCTAGTACAATCGGTTAGAACAGTATCCTTTAGATCAGATGTGGTTATGTTTAGGGACCTATAGTTAGGTCTGACTGTCTGTATGCTGGTAGGAGATTACCTGTTATATGTGCACATGGTTGTTATGGTAGTCAAGGGCATTCCATCATGAGGATGATAGGACCCTAGTACGTGTCTGGTAGTCCGTTATATGATTATTTGATATATGTTCACATGTTTATTTGATAGTATGCGGGCAATCCAACGTAATGGTAGTGGGCCGAGGGTATTCCATCCCGAGAATGATTGGACTCATAGTAGGTGGGCATTCCAATCCGATGGTTGTGGGCCGAGAGTATCCCATACCGAGGATGATTGGACTTGTAGTATGCTGGCATTCGAACCCGATGGTTGAGGGCCTGGGGTATTCTATCCTGATGGATGATTGGACCCATAGTAGTTGTTGTATGTGTAGGGGTGTGGGCATTACAACCCGATGGTTGTGGGCCGGGAGTATTCCATCCCGAGGATGATTGGACTCGTAGTATGTTGGCATTCCAACCCGATGGTTGAGGGCCAGGGGTATTCCATCTTGATGGTTGACTGGACCCATAGTATGTTGTTCATTGCTGTATGTGCATGGTTGTATGTGTATGGATATTTTGGGGGTAACTCGCTAAGCTTTCGGGCTTACAGTTTCAGTTTATTGTTTCGGCTACATCAGGAGATCGTGGCAAAGCAAAGCAGTGATCGTACCGCTCCTCACTTTTATGATGTTGTTTCTGGGATACTCTGATAATAAACTATATGGAAACCTTTTTGTAATAACTAATGGAACTTGGGTTGTTTTGAAAGTTTAAATTGGTTGAAATTTTTGAGTGTTACAAGTTGGTATCAGAGCCTTGGTTTGACTGAATTGGAGGAAAATTCGTGTGAATCCAGTCTCAAATCAAGGAAAGATTTTTAAAATGATTTTTAAATGGTTTTCAAAACACTAAAGGAGGACGCAGAGTGTACGATCAGCAGAGCCAGTAAGTTGGCCCCACAATACCATACAGTTATTTGAGTATGTGATATGTTAGCACAGCATGCTATTACTAGGCTAGGAATCTTCAGAAATTGCATGATAGAATTGTCTGATTACATGATGCCTGCTATCCTAGGGTTTCCTTTATATGAGACTGACATCATTACTGTAGTTGTTTAGTGTATGCATCTGTAACACCATAAAATTTCAACCAATTTTTCACTTTTCAAAAACATAATAATTCATTCATAATTACTTTCATAAACAATTGTATCAATATTATCTTAATAAAAAATCCCAAGATCATATCATAATAAACTCCGATGGGTGTGTACGAATCATGTCGGCGCCTTCCCGCGCTCCTCACTAGTACCTGTAACACATAACACAAAACACCATAAGCACGAAGCTTAGCGAGTTCTTCAAAATACCACGCATAACATATACTAGCCACTCAAGGCTATAACTTTGTGGGCCATAGGGCCCCGAACTCTGTGGACCCTCTGGTCCTAGCTCTATGAACCTTCTGGTTCTAACTCTAATACACTCTGATATACACATAGCATAAATCACATAGAATAATGCAGTGCAACACATCACATAAATAGCATACAATAGCTCTGTCACTTAACTCTAATTACCACTCAAGGTAAATTATAGTGAGAAGACTCATCTCAGGTGTCTCGGTAAATCCCTGACTCGGTAGAAATACGATCTAGCCTCCGCCTAATCACATAAAGTAAATACTCTCATAAATATATCTATACTCAACCCTCTCTTAGCACCCTCAGAAGGGTAAAAGACCATTTTACCCCTCTCTTGGCTTAAAGGCCACGTTGTTGACCAAACCCTAAAAGTCAACAAAAGTCAACGGTCAAACTTTGACCAGACTCGTCGAGTGCACTTGGGTGGCTCGGCAAGTCTACACGTGTCCACTAACTCGTTAGTCTCGCTTGGCACGTCGAGTCCCTCCCCTTGCTCGACGAGTCACACCTGGCATGACTCGCGGGGCCACCCCAACTCAACTCGCCGAGTCTCAAGAACAACTCGGCGAGTTCCGCCTTGAACTCCAGTCCTCTAATCCTCCTTTGACTCACTGAGTTATTCCCCCAACTCGGAAAGTCTATTCACTGAGTGATTTACAGGAAACCCTAACCCTACTCGCCGAGTCTGATCTTTGGACTCGTCGAGTTCATGCCATGCATAAACTCCATTGACCTCCTGAGGTCATATCCGTTCCTTTAATCCATAGATCTGACCATCCCAAGCATGATAATCACGTAAAGTTCAGACCTTGACACTCATATAACATCTAGATGGTTTCACTTGGTGATTTAGCCCCAAAAAATAACATTCTAAGTTCATGGATCCCAAAATAACTCATAAAGCTCCAAGGGTTAGGGTCTCTGGACCTCTTTGAGTCCAGATCCAAAGCATAAACTCGATAAGGGACCAATTGCTCCACATATCCATCCTCTATAGGGGTTAGAAAACCCTAACTCTAAGAATCAACACCAAATCTGAAGAAGGTCCGAATAAATACCTCAAGATGAAGTCTCTGAACTCTAAAATCACCAGAATCTCACCTCCTTCAGCCTCCTCTTGCCTTGGTCACCTCCTTCTTGCAATCACACCAACAAAATGATCGAAAATGGCCTCTCCTTCCTCAGGAACGCTCTAGATCTCTTAGGGTTTCTCTCTGGGATTTGGTAGCCGCAAATGATGGCCCTAAGGGCCTTTAAATAGGTCCCAAACCTTGGAAATTAGGGTTTCATTAAACAGCATGGACTCGCCGTGTCCACTCATGAACTCGCCGAGTCCAGCTATGAACCCGGATAAGAATCCGCGACCATACTCGGCGAGTCTAAGCACCAACTCACCGAGTTCCTTCCCAACCTTCAAAAATAAAGGAATAAATAATATACCTGGGAATCCGGATGTTACAATTCTCCCCCACTAGAATTAGACTTTGTCCTCGAAGTCTTACGCTGCAAACAACTCTGGATGCTGCTCCTACATCTCTCGCTCCGACTCCCAAGTCAACTCTGACCCTTTCCGATACCTAATCGCCACCGGTCTCTCAATATAGTTCAGGCTCACATCCACCTGAATATCTTCTAATGGCACCACTGCCGACTCGTCGGCTATACACTTTCTCAGCTGCGACACGTGGAAGGTGTCATGAATCTGACCCAACTCTGCAGGTAGCTCCAACCGATAGGCTACCATGCCTGCTGTCGCGATCACCCTGAAAGGACCAATATATCGGGGCCCCAACTTGCCCCTCTTCCTAAATCAAATCACTCCTTTCCAAGGAGTGACCTTCAGGATCACGAAGTCGCCGACCTGAAACTCGAGCTCGGACCGACGCCTATCCGCATAACTCTTCTGACGACTCTGAGCGGTCAACAACCTCTGTCGGACCTGCCGTATCTGCTCAGTCGTCTGGAGCACAATCTCTGTACTACCCATCACACGTTGCCCCACCTCTCCCCAGCAAATAGGGGTCCGACACCTCCTCCCATACAACAGCTCAAAGGGTGGCATACCAATGCTCGAATGATGGCTTTTGTTATAGGAAAACTCTGCCAAGGGCAAGTATGTGTCCTAACTTCCGCCGAAATGCAACACACATGCTCGGAGCATGTCCTCGAGAGTCTGAATCGTCCGCTCACTCTGCCCGTCAGTCTGTGGGTGGTATGCGGTACTGAAATCCAGTCTTGTACCCAATTCCTCATGAAATTTCTTCCAGAATCTGGAAGTGAAACGTACATCTCGATCTGAGACAATCGAGGTCGGCACTCCATGCCGTGATACCACCTCTCTCACATACATCTCTGCCAACCTCTTCGCGGAAGAGCTCTCACTTATAGCAAGGAAATGAGCGCTCTTCGTCAACCTGTCCACAATCACCCAAATTGCATCGACACCCCTCGCAATCCTTGGCAATTTGGTGATGAAATCCATGGTAATCTGTTCCCATTTCCACTCGGGAATCTCTAACGGCTGCAGCTTACCATGTGGACGCTGGTGCTCGGCCTTAACCCTGCGACAGGTCAAGCATCTCTCTACAAACCAGGCGACATCCCACTTCATACCAAGCCACCAATACTCCTTCTTCAGATCCAGATACATTTTAGTGGCCCCGAGATGGATCGAGAACTTTGATTTATGAGCCTCTTCCATCAAAATGGTACGCGTCCCGCCCACAAACGGTACCCAAATACGACCCTGAAATGTCATAAGCCCCCGGCTATTGGTAACGAACTCCGATACCAGCCCGACAACTCGCTGTCTCTTCTGGTTTTCTAGTCTCACGGCCTCAGCCTGGGCCCCACGAATAGTGTCCAACACCGGATTTATCACTGTCAATCTCAAACAAACATTTCGCACCGGGGAGCCCTCCACCCTACGGCTGAGTGCATCGGCTACAACATTAGCCTTGCTCGGGTGGTACAAGATCTCACAATTGTAATCCTTCACCACATCCAACCATCTCCTCTGGCGCATATTCAGGTTGGATTGATCCATTAGATACTTCAGGATCTTGTGGTCCGTGTATACGGTACACCAAACCCCATACAGATAGTGACGCCAGATCTTGAGGGCGAACACCACTGCCCCTAATTCCAAATCGTGGGTGGGATACCTCATCTCATGAGGCTTCAGCTGCCTCGATGCGTATGTTATCACATGACCCCTCTGCATAAGCACCGCTCCCAACCTCGATATCGACGCGTCACAATAAACTATGAAGTCCTCCATCCCCTCTGGAAGGGATAACATCGGAGCTTCGCATAATCTCTGGCGAAGTGTATCGAAGGAGGCCTGCTGCTCTGGACCCCATGAAAAAGCAACACCCTTCCGGGTCAACTTGGTGGGTGGTACAGCGATCTTGGAGAAATCCCTGATAAATCTCTGATAATAACCAACAAACCCTAGGAAACTCCTGATCTCGGTAGGTGACCTCGACACCTCCCAACTCATCACTGCCTCAATCTTGGCCGGGTCGACCAATATCCCTTTTTGGTTAACGAAGTGCCCTAGAAACTAGACCTCTCGCAACCAGAAATCACACTTGGAGAATTTTGCATAAAGCCTCTCCGATCTCAGAACTCCGAGGATCTCCCTCAAATGCTCCTCATGCTGCTCTCTGGATCTCGAATACACCAATATGTCGTCGATGAACACGATCACCGAGCGATCCAACATCGGCCTGCACACTCTGTTCATGAGATCCATGAATACCGTCGGTGCATTGGTGAGCCCGAAAGGCATCACCAGGAACTCGTAGTGCCCGTAACGAGTCCTGAACGTTGTCTTCTGGATATCCTCATCTCGCACCCTCACCTGATGACATCACAAACCTCAAATCGATCTTGGAGAACCAAGATGCTCCCTGTAACTGATCGAACAAATCGTCGATCCTCGGCAACGAGTAACGGTTCTTGGCCGTCAACTTGTTCAACTCCCGGTAATCGATGCACATCCGGTGTGAACCATCCTTTTTCTTGACAAAAAGAATAGGTGCTCCTCATAGCGAGCTGCTCGGCCGAATATACCCCTTCCCCAGCAGCTCCTGAAGCTGCAAGGATAACTCCTGCATCTCTGGAGGCGCAAGGCGATAGGCGCAGCCCCCGGAACCAAATCGAGGCTGAACTCAACCTGCCTCTCGGGAGGAACACCCGGTAATTCCTCCGGAAATACATCCGGGAACTCACACACTATCGGAACCTCATCAACTGACCTCGGTCTCTCAGAATCAACCCTCGTATCCATCACATACGCTACAAATCCCCTACAGCCCTGTTGTAGACTCGGCCTCGCTCTGGCGGTTGAACAAAATGCCGACCCAGAACGTGTACCCTCACCGTACACCGTAAGAACTCCCCCACTAGGGTCTCGTATGGTCACCAACTGTCGCTCACAGTCGATGACCGCTCCAAATCTGCTCAACCAGTCCATGCCCACGATGACACAGACATCTCCCATCGCGATAAGGACTAAGTCAATCAGAAAATCTACCCCGAAAATTTCGAGTACACAACCTTGAATCACCTCTGTGGCATACACCGCTCTCTCGTCCGTTATGGAAACTCTTAGAGGTCGACTCAATGCCTCCCGACTAATACTGAGGTGTTGACTAAAAGCCAAAGATATAAAAGACCGACTCGCACTCAAGTCAAATAACACCAAGGTAGGTATAGAATTCACAAGAAAAGTACCTACGCATAACATAATATAAGCACAATATCTAGATATAAAAGTAAATACATGGAAGAATACATACCAGCCACGACGTCGGGCGTTGCACGGACCTCCTCCGCAGTCAACTAAAAGGCTCTCCTTCGTGCCTTCGGTACCTCGACCTTCACTGGCCGGCTCTCATTAGCTCTGATAGCAGCAGGGACAGATCCCTGAGGTGCTCCGTGAGTTGTCCCTCGCAACTTTAGACACTCTGCCTTGCGGTGTTCGGTCTGGTTGCATTGAAAGCATACTGCAAACCCCTTGAGGAAATCCTTGGCCATATGCCCCTCCTTGCCACATTTGTAGCAAGATCCCGCTCTGCACACCCCATCGTGGATCTTTCCGCACTTGCCACAAGTGCGGCCTTTCTGACTCCCATATCTCAAATCAGCAGGCTTGGCCCGCTTGGCTTCCGACTGAGATTGCGCTGGTCGCCGATCCCTCCCTTGAGACTCAACCTCCTCCCTAGCCTGAGTCTCCAGCTCTATCTCCCTCTTCCGGGCATTTTCCTGAAGCTCAGCAAATGTACGGTACGTTGTGTTCGCCACGAACTCCTGTAAATCCCTCCTCAAAATGCTCAGATATCGGCTCATACGTGCCTGCTTGGAGGACACGTTCTCTAAGCAGAACATCACCCGCTCATGGAACATCCTCGTAATCACTGTGACAGACTCAGTACCCTCCTTGAGGGTCAGAAAATCCTGGGCTAAACGCTTCCTCTCCACCTGGGGAACGTACTCATCTCGGAACATAGCAGTGAACCTCTCCTAGGTCATTGCAGCAAGCTCAGCAGGCATGTAGTGCGCCGTCACAAACTTCCACCAATCCTTCGCTCCCAAGCGAAGCTGGTTCAGCGCGAACCAGACTCTCAAATGCTCAGGGGATGAGAAAGTAAAGAAACACCCCTCTATGTCTGATATCCACCTCATCGCTGCAATCGGGTCCTGGGTCCCATCAAACTCCAGTTGTTTTGTGTTGCTGAACTCCCAGAACAGCAACACATCACCACCCTGCGGTCTAGCCGCAGCAACAGCAACATTAGAAAGAGTAGCATATCTCTTGTCAAATGTCTTTATAAGGGTGGTCTTGATAGACCCGAACATCTCTGGAATCTCAGCGTGGATGGCAGCAGCCACCTCATCATGAATCATCTGGCGGAGCTCCTCGTCGCTCACACCCCCTCCACTGGTCCCTGGTCTGTGGCGCGTCCCCACCATGATGCCTCTCTGAAATACAACACAAGATATCAGATACTTGCTCGAGTGTACACACACTCGATACCCCTGATCCTACTTGATTTCGGGTTCCCTGAGGATTCTTACTTAGGTTGCGCACTGACCCGGTGCCTTCGGTAGTACGGGCCCAATACTACCGACCACACCGCCTCAGCATTCATCCCAAGTCCTCCTCCTAGAGTCCCAAATTTCCAAGAACTCTACTATCTTAAACCATAAGCTACTCGCTAGCTGATCTCTCATAAGCTCCTTGCTGCTATCTAAACACTCTCAAGCATCCCTAGCAGCAAAACTCCTAGACTAAGGCATCATATATATCAGGCCACTCTAGTCCTAATAAATATACCTAGTCTACTCTAGGATGCATAAAATAGCTCATCATATAACAAAACATAATATATCCGATAACACTTATTGTAAGGGTATTTTGGGAAATCACCGTTCGGGCGCTGGCTGATTGTACACACGGATCTGCTCTGTTTATCTCAAAACTCTTTTTACTCTTTTCAAAAATTTTACTTTATTATCAAAATTTTCCTCAAATCCTCAGTTTGAGTTCAGATACGCCCGAAGATGCATCCGAATCCCTCAAACCAAGGCTCTGATACCAACTTGTAACACCGTAAAATTTCAACCAATTTTTCACTTTTCAAAAACATAATAATTCATTCATAGTTACTTTCATAAACAATTGTATCAATATTATCTTAATACAAAATCCCAAGATCATATCATAATAAACTCCGATGGGTGTGTACGAATCATGCCGGCGCCTTCCCGCGCTCCTCACTAGTACCTGTAACACATAACACAAAACTGTTGGATTAATGTCTAAGTCCATAACTATCATTGGTAAGACTTGACCCAACCCGACATGGTCCATTTGGGTTGCATGTCATCATGCACTTGGATAGACTATAATGAGAGAAATAACACTTAAGGTTGATTAATATATTATAAGTTCTAATATATTAATAGGATTATTTAATTAGTATTGATCAAGAATTAATCTAGAATTAATTAAGTGATCAAAAGAAGACTAATTAAATATATGGGTTGATTGTGTAAATCATCCATACTTGTATAGTGGGCTAATGCTCCATGGATAATCAAGTTGGGCTAAAACCCATAGAATGGTCCATGGATGCTCCATGGTGTATTTTAACCCATGGATCCAAGGAAATGGAACGCCATGACAATTAGGGTTTACCCTAATTGTAACAACTATATAAGATCATATTCATTGGGAAAAATCGGCCACTATGAATAATAAGAAAGGGCTAGCCGATTTTAGGAGTGTTCAAGTTTCTCTCAAGTTATTCCAAGTGTATTTGGTGTTGTGTGAACTATTTGAGGTGTCACACTTGAGGCACTAGGCAGTCAAGCTTCATGAAGACATTCTACATCAAAGAGGTATGTATTCTGTCTTGTTATATTCATTATTTTGTATGCTAGATTAAGATAATACCTTGGATGTTCATAATTGCATGTATAATAGAGAAAACATATATCCAAGGTATTTAGGGTTGCATGTACACTTAAGAGTGTTAGAATGCTCAAAACCCAACAGTGGTATTAGAGCCTAGGCTTGTTTTCTTATTATACTTGCTAAATTGGCTGAAAAATCGAGTTTTTATGCTGTCTGCTCAGCAGACTCGTCGAGTCCGCTGATGGACTCATCGAATCCAAGACAAAATGCATCTAACTCGCCGAGTTGGTTCGTGTGAAATATTTGAATAGATCGGCCATAAGACACTGGAAATCCAGAAAAAGCATTATCTTCCCAATGGAAAGGGATCGGCCATAGTCAACTCGGTTGACCAAATGGTAAAGAGTGAGGCTAAGTCTGAGATAGTCCCATTATCAAGGGTCCATTGCCAAAGGAAGGGGCATTAGTTGCGAAGCTTCCAATTTTACCTAAGGGTCTTAAAGTCAATAAGTTTGACTCTACTTTAGGTAAAGTCCACTATCTAACTCTGCTAAGTTTCTATTCTGGGATTCTTGATACATGATGTGACTGGGTCACATGTTGATGTTTTAAGAATCAAAGAAAAGTGAAGAAACTTAAAGAAAGAATATGCTAAATCTAATCACGTAGATGGATTTCTATCGCATAGTTTGAAGATCGGATTCTTGAGCTACTTCCTAGGAGTTATGATATATTTCTTAGGAATAGATAACAACAAAGTTTTCATGTGCTATTGCACTGTAAGGATAGTTTTTCCACAAAGTTTTCTAAAATAAAAGGAAAAATTTGGATTTCATTTGTTTTAAAATATCCTTACAATGGATTTTGTGAAAAGTTTTGTTGCTTATAAGATTCCATTAATAGCAAGAGTGGAAATATGAATTTGATTCTTTCATTTGTGGTAGTGTCTAAATTTACCAAATAAGGAAAGATTCTCATCACCCAAGTTTCAATTGGACCGGAACTTGGAATCATGCAAGTTGTATAGCATGATGGACGAGAACTTTCAAGCATTGGAAAAATTAAGACTAACTACTTGTTCACATGGATGTGTGAGTCAAGTAAAGGACTAAGGGATCGAGTACACATTCTTGTGCACTGGTTAAGTCCACCACAAAAGATCGATAATACTATTCGTCATAATTTACTAAAGCTTAGTAAATATGGTTATACTTGCAGGCTAACGTATAATTCTGAAACATTGGAAAAAGTTCCAATCTATGGCAGAGCGAATAAGAAGAATCAAGTTAGGCAGATAGATAAAAGTTTCTCAAATCTGAAAGATGGGAGAGTACTTTAGTATCATGTTTATGATCATCTTAATGATAAGATACCATATCACAATTGATCCTCTAAAGTCATCTTAATGCATTCATATGACTAAGAAGAGGAGTCATGAATTGTTGAAATGGTTAAATCAAAAAGATGAGTCATAATTCGTTCCAAAACAATTCTTAGAGTCATACTCCAAGATTGTAATTTGAGTGACATATCTTAAAGTGGGTTTGTTAACACTAGTCAAATGTAAGAGTAAAAGTTTTCTACTCTTGTACATTTGAAATTGGTAAGTTGTGATGTTTTGGATAAAACAAAGACCAACTTAGGCCAATTGTGTGAAGTGTTTGTCTTGATTAGAATCCACACTATCTCTTGAATATCTGCCAAGAAAGTCTTATGTGTCAAGAGGACAGTGGGAGACTTAAAGGTCTTGAAAGCGTCAAGAACTAATCAAGAATAAAACCTGAAGCTCTTCACTAGCACACGACTTGAGGTTTATAACCTATCGTGTTGACATATTCTATGCCCATTCCAATTGGCTTTGCATATGAGTTCTTAGAGTTCTCAATTGGTTGCACAACAACTTGGAAGAAATGGCAGGCCCTTGAGCTGCCGGGTTGCAAGAATTTAAGATTGCACAAGTTCAATCCATATGAGTTTGGATTTGTCATTATCCTTGTCTTGTGACTATGGTTTTTGACAATTCACATGGATAAGAACGCATACACCATTAAATATAAGTGTCATAAGGTTTCTCTTCGATTCATGAAAATGATGGTGAGGAAATACTTTCACTAAATAGATTTTAGCTAGATAGCAATTGTGATATTTGCATTCTCAAAGTCGTTAGTGGAGCATGTGTGGTTAACCGACACACTAACATGGACTTGTGAGAAGTGGAAAAGGTCTAAACAATCGAGACTATGATAACGGCATCCCTTTTCATAGTTCTTAAAATTGTTTAGACACACAAGTGTGCTATCTAAGGCAAGGTGTATGATTTTGATAAAGTTTTATCAAAGCAATCTAGTATCAGAAATGTGAACTTTGGTAAGAAAGTCAATAAAGTATTGATTTCTAGAAGTCCAGCTGATTTTTTAGTACATGTCAACGCTAGTGGGAGCATAAGTGTTATGCTAATAATTATCATGTCAGTGGGAGCATGATAATTATGATAAAGGTTGCAAGTTAGCAATGTTAATTATAGAAAAACAAAAGGTTTCAATTGGGGAAAAGTTGTTTTGCTATAATTAAGGGAGAGGAAATTATACTTCATCTCAAATCTAAAAGCTTAGATTGAGGTTTTAGTCGTATTTAGTCAAGGATATATATATATATATATATATATATATATATATATATATATATATATATATATATATATATATATGTGTGTGTGTGTGTGTGTGTGTGAATTTCATGTTGGAATGGCTCAACATAAGGAAATTCTATATATGGGTCCATTATTTGCGTTCTAAAATTCGATTATGATTACGACATCCGTTTTCATAATCTGAATTATGAGAACTTGGCAAATTGAAATGGAAATATTATAGCAAAAGACTGGTTTAGTCTTTATGTGAGACATCATGAATCGTGTCCCATATGCTTCTGATATAGGATCGGTTACATGTGCTATATTCATCCTTTCTAAAATTTTCCAAATGCCTGCGGCATTAAGAAGGGAAAAGGTCTAGAACTGGATATGACTACAAGGATTAAGCAATTGTCGAGGACAATCTAAGGTTTACCAAAGATTGGTTGCTCAAGGACAGTTGGAAGTATAAAGTTAATTCTAGAATGACCATATTGACATAATCTGTAAGGAGACAATTCTTGTTCAGAAGTGATAGTCAAAATGGAATATGGAAATGTTTCAAAGTTAGAAATTATTCAATCTGTGTAAGATTAGGAAACTTAATGCAAGAAGAATATTTCTAAGGAGTTGATCTCCTTTGAAATGCTATGTAATGTTTGTTGTCAAGTCCTTGTGACTTTATGAATAATCATTACAAGAGGATCAATGCATATAAGTTTAGAATCTAACATGTTTCAGTAAATGGCATGAATTTGGAATTCTTGCATTTGTAGTAAAGATTTGGGACTGTGAAAAGAGGATCATTTGAGTGATGTTCAATTGATCTATTTCACAAAGTAAAGATCATAGACAAACATAGTATGCATACTTGGTGTATGGCATGACTAGTGTTTAGAAAACATATTGTACATGCTTGGAGCATGGGACAACTATTGTTTTAATTCAAGTATAACGTTGATAGCTGAAACAATATACAATGAATAATGTGTAATCATATGGTGATAAATAAAAGGTGTTTTATTTATATTCATAAGTTCTGAGACCATATTGGATTCGATTATTATCGTGTTTCACTTTGCATGTTTTGACTTCCAGAATAACTAGGTCATTGTTCTGATTGACTAAGTTATTCAAACCATCCACAGTCCGTCATATGTTGGAAGTAGATATGAATCAAGACTGTCATGGGTTGGCTTGTAGAGGTCTAAGATGTTGGACAAAGGGCTACAACACTCATGAGTGCTCATAAGTCCTGAGTTTTGGATGCAACTCGCGCTCATTGGAATCACTTCATGCATTTTATCACGAGTGATCATGAGATGATAATATCTTATATTCTTCAAACCTAGAGATATGAGTTGTTACTATGAGTTGGTTGTACATTGATTGCACGAAAACGCATTCGGTAACTCGATGTTATAAAACGTGCCTTTATGTATGATTCAACAAGTAGTAGAACAAGCCATATGATTCGAATTTTATCCATTCCTTTTACCTTCGGGATAAAAGTGATATCTGTAGGCCCCTAAATGATTTAGTGATGATACATGTGAATGCTTGGCCAAGCTAGGACTGATTTGATTTGTTCAATCAGTTAGTCATCATGAATCAGAAATCGGGAAACAACAAATAGACAGAGAGAATGATTGATAATCCATGTCTCAGTCCATATGATATCCAAAATGGAGGAATATATGATCACTTATCTAATGGACAAGTCATTGACAAAGGTCAGAGATCATCGGCAAGGTCAGAGTTCGACGGAAGCTTTTAGAGCTACGATTTCAATTCGGTTCTTGAATTCATACTTGCAATAATAGTTTTAGACTTATCCAAGTGGGAGACTATTGGATTAATGTCTAAGTCCATAACTATAATTGGTAAGACTTGACTTGACCCGACCCGGCATGGTCCATTTGGGTTGCATGGCATCATGCACTTGGATAGACTATAATGAGAGAAATAACACTTAAGGTTGATTAATATATTATAAGTTCTAATATATTAATAGGATTATTTAATTAGTATTGATCAAGAATTAATTAAGTGATCAAAATAAGACTAATTAAATATATGGGTTGATTGTGTAAGTCATCCATACATGTATAGTGGGCTAATGCTCCATGGATAATCAAGCTGGGCTAAAACCCATAGAATGGTCCATGGATGCTCCATGGTGTATTTGAACCCATGGATCCAAGGAAATGGAAGGCCATGACAATTAGGGTTTACCCTAATTGTAACAACTATATAAGATCATATTCATTGGGAAAAATCGGCCACTATGAATAATAAGAAAGGGCTAGCCGATTTTAGGAGTGTTCAAGTTTCTCTCAAGTTATTCCAAGTGTATTTGGTATTGTGTGAACCATTTGAGGTGTCACACTTGAGGCACTAGGCACTCAAGCTTCATGAAGACATTCTACATCAAAGAGGTATGTATTCTATCTTGTTATATTCATTATTTTGTATGCTAGATTAGGATAATACCTGGGATGTGCATAATTGCATGATTAATAGAGAAAACATAGATCCAAGGTATTTAGGGTTGCATGTACACTTAGGAGTGTTAGAATGCTCAAAACCCAAAAAAAACACCGTAAGCACGAAGCTTAGTGAGTTCCCCAAAGTACCACACATAACACATACTAGCCACTCGAGGCTATAACTCTGTGGGCCCTAGGTCCCCGAACTCTGTGGACCCTCTGGTCCTAGCTCCGTGAACCTTCTGGTTCTAACTCTAATATACTCTGATATACACATAGCATAAATCACATAGAATAATGCAGTGCAACACATCACATAAATAGCATACCATAGCTCTGTCACTTAATGCTAATTACCACTCAAGGTAAAGTATAGTGAGAAGACTCAACTCAGGTGTCTCAGTAAATCCCTGACTCGGTAGAAATACGATCTAGCCTCCGCCTAATCACATAAAGTAAATACTCTCATAAATGTATCTATACTCAAACCTCTCTTAGAACCATCAGAAGGGTAAAAGACCATTTTACCCCTATCTTGGATTAAAGGCCACGTTGTTAACCAAACCCTAAAAGTCAATAAAAGTCAACGGTCAAACTTTGACCCGAGTCGTCGAGTGCACTTGGCAGACTCGGCGCGTGTACACGTGTCTACTAACTCTTTAGTCTCGCTTGGCACGTCGAGTCCCTCCCCTTGCTCGACAAGTTACACCTAGCATGACTCGCAGGGCCACCCCGACTCAACTCGCCGAGTCTCAAGAACAACTCGGCGAGTTCCGCCTTGAACTCCAGCCCTCTAATCCTCCTCTGACTCACTGAGTTATTCCCCCAACTCGGCAAGTCTACTCACTAAGTGATTTACAGGAAACCCTAACCCTACTCACCGAGTCTGATCTTTCGACTCGGCGAGTTCATGCCATGCATAAACTCCATTGACCTCCTGAGTTCATATCCGTTCCTTTAATCCATAGATCTGACCATCCCAAGCATGATAATCACGTAAAGTTCAGACCTTGACACTCATATAACATCTAGATGGTTTCACTTGGTGATTTAGCCCCAAAAATAGCATTCTAAGTTCATGGCTCCCAAAATAACTCATAAAGCTCCAAGGGTTAGGGTCTCTAGACCTCTGTGAGTCCACATCCAAAGCATAAACTCGAGAAGGGACCAATTGCTCCACATATCCATCCTCTATAGGGGTTAGAAAACCCTAACTCTAAGAATCAACACCAAATCTGAAGAAGGTCCGAATAAATACCTCAAGATGAAGTCTCTGAACTCTGAAATCACCAGAATCGCACCTCCTTCAGCCTCTTCTTGCCTTGGTCACCTCCTTTTTGCAATCACACCAACAAAATGATCAAAAATGGCGTCCCCTTCCTCACGAACGCTCTAGATCTCTTAGGGTTTCTCTCAGGGCTTTGGTAGCCGCAAATGACGGCCCTAAGGGCCTTTAAATAGGTCCCAAACCCTGGAAATTAAAGTTTCATTAAATAGCGTGGACTTGCCGAGTCCACTCATGAACTCGTCGATTCCAGCTATGAACCCGGATAAAAACTCGCGAGCATACTCGGCGAGTCTAAGCACCAACTCGCCGAGTTCCTTCCCAACCTCCAAAAATAAAGGAATAAATAATATACATGGGAATCTGGATGTTATAGCATCACGGTTATACATAACTAAGATCGTATAGCCTGAGAATGTTTGATTTGGCCTTATGCTCTGTTCTTGTCTTTTTGGGAGCTTAGGGTAGGATTGGATATTTGAAAGTTTATAGGGTCCAGCGTTATGTACAACTAGCATACACTAGTGCTGCAGGGTTGGTGGAAGTTTCATGGATGGGTGGGTTGTGGGACCGGTAGGTCAGTATGAGATATTTGGCACTCCTCTAGGAGTGACGATTGAGCGCTCGCTATGTCTGTGTATGTTGTTATGGCGTTGTGGTGATACTTGAGACAAATATAGGTAGGTGTGGAAGGTAGTATGGGCCTGTACTACTGAAGCACAGGACTCATACATGTATCAAGGAAGTCACAACACTTAGGGTTTTGGTTGGGAGCTAGTTTCTGTTGGATTAGTGTCTAAGTCCATAACTGTATTGGTATGTACTTGACCCGATGGTGCATGGTCCTTTTGGGTTGCCTTCACCAAAGCAACTTGATGGGATGAATTATGGAGAGAGAGGATTAATTATGATTTATTAATATATTATGAGAATAATATATTAAAGGAGAAATCATATTGTTTAATTAATATTAGTCAAGAATTAATAAGAATTAACTTTGTGGCTAAAAGAGATTAATTAAATAAAGGGGACTAGAACTGTCAATTGTGTGATAGCTGAATATTGGGCTAATGGACTCCATAGAGGATGGGGTGGATGAATTCTATGGGGAAACCCATTAGAAATCGTCCAAGGCCTCTAAGGAGGGAGTCTAAGGGTTGCTTAGGGCCTAAGCAGTCAAATTAGGGTTTCCTTGTTAGATAACCCTAATAGCCTCACTATTTAAGGACCCTTAGGGCACCAAAAACGTGGCCAACTGATTCCTTAGGGTTTCTACACGTTTTTCGGGTGCCTCCTCTCTTTTCATTCTTCATCCTCTTGCTCTTGGTGTTTGTGAGCCATTAGAGGAGTGACACTTGTGACTCTAAGTTTTCTAAAGCCATTACAAGGAGGATTTGAGATTGTTATTGCTACATAACAATCAAGGTAAGATATAAACCCCATTCTTATGTTAATATGATTAATCTTATGCTAGATCTAGGGCTTAAAGTCTTGGATGAATTGCATGCACAATAGAGAAGCCTAGATCCAAGCATTAGGGTTTGCATGAGCACATAGGATGTTCTTATGGCTAAAACCCATCAGTGGTATCAGAGTCTTGATTGATTTCTATTGTATTGAGGCCTTGTTTGTTTGTTCAAGCTTTAAAAATCATTTTTTGTGCCCCTGACTGATGAGCTCGGTGAGTTCCATTGTGGACTCGGCGAGTAGCTTCAACTCGGCGAGTTCAAAGTGGAACTCGGCGAGTTCGAGCGTCAGTTAGAGCAGATTTCGGGATTTCTTGTTGTTTTGCTTGAGGATACTTGACTTAATTGCTTTGGGTCATTAATATTCGAATTTTGATATATATTTGAGTATATCCTTGACCAAACAAAAGATAATTACCATTTGATTGAATGATAATTTCCTTATATGATAATAATTGATTATTTGAATTAAACTGGTAAATTGTCTTGCAAGTAATATTGACAAGCTCAAATGTAGATAATCATTAAATTAATTGTTTAATTTAAATTCTTTACTATTTGATCCATAATGTTTTGAAATGTTTCAAAACTTGCCCTCAAGTTTTGGAATTTAAAAGTTGATTAAAAGTTTAATTTAGAAATGTTAAATTCTAAAACCCTAGTATTGTTTTGAAAAGTTCAAATCACACCCTCATGGTTTTATTAATTAATTAAAGTTTATAAGTAAAAGAGATTTAATAAACCCATAAAGTTTTGGTTTACATTTAGTTAAATTAAAAGTATAATTTATTAAATTAGACCACCTAGTATTTTAAAAGTGTAAAATACACCCTATACTATATATATGTAACATTAAAAGTCGAATATGTATATATATATATATATATATATATATATATATATATATGAGTAAAGTGTCAGTCTTACCGCTATTAGGCCTCATTCACGAAGCTGGTCTATAAGGGGTGTTTAAGGAAATTGCCTATAAAATGGCGATTGAATGGGTATCCACTCTTACCCACCGCACTTTTGACTAGCGGAGGGTCGTTAGCCGAACGGGTAGGATAGGACATAAACCTTCCATTATAAGTATAATGAAGTACAAAAGTAACTAAATGCTTTTACAAAATTCCCAATCTTAGTTACTTTAGGCAAAAGTGAATTGATGCAATTCCATGAAATTATACTTTGTGCCCTTGCGAAGACGTTAGTGGAGAGTGTCTGGTTAACCGGCACACTAAATGGTTCTAAGCAAAGGTAGAAAAGGGTGACTCATTGTTTGTCATAGTTCGGTGGAGTGTGTGTGGTTAACCGGCACATCGAATAGGTAATTGTAACATTGAGGGCACCATGTAAGTTTGCATGGTTATTCACACCCTGTTTTGTGATCCTCGGCATCCCAGTCACAAATCGAGGGGCATATCGAGATTTAAACATGCCATTGAAAAGTTCAATGAATCTCAAAAGATCTAGGAATTTTCAATAGATTTAAAACTTAAATTTCTTTTTCGTTTTTCATGGTGGGAATTGGTAAATCGTCATTTACCTACCTTCAAACATTTTGCAACTTGATTACGACATCCCTTTTCTAGGTTGTAGAGTATTGTGTTGGATCCTAGCCTCGATGTTTCATTTGGGTGTCACATCGAGGATTCTAATCAACTTAACTTGAATTTTCTCCCGTTTTGTAGATGTGAAAGTACGACAACTATGGTCTTCCCAAATCAAGTGGAACAAGCTTTCCACATGAAGATGATATTCCACGATTTGATCGAGGAACAAGAGATCATGCTTCACTTCCTCCACCTCCTCCAATTATTCTCCCTAACCCACAAGTTCGAAGGCTTGAAAAGTTCAAGCTCACTTAAGCCCTTTTGGCAAGTAAGCATGAAGAAGGAAAGTCAGTGTGTGCACACGTCCTAGAGATGAAGTCACACATTGATAGGTTAAGAATGTTGGGATCCGTTGTCTGTGAGGAGCTGGCTGTTGATTGGGTTCTTCAGTCGCTTACTGACTGACATAGTAAGTTTGTAAGAGAGTACTATATGATGAACCACGATGTTACCCTTATTGATCTCACCTATATGCTTATTGCTGCTGAATCAGCAATGGTTTGGCGCACTAGAAAAGCAAAGTTGATTGGTGAATCTGCCTTCCAGACCTCTATGGATATAGGCAATGGCAACGAAAGGCATGCCATGATTGAAAAGTCTGATCATAAGAGAAAGGCAAAGTCTGAAGTAGTTCCGTGTGCAGTTCCAAAAGAGTCCATTTGCTTTTATTGCCAAGAGAAGGGGCATTGGGGACGAAGTTGCCCAGTCTACCTAAGAGATCTAAGAGATGGGAGAGTCAAAACGTATGGCTCTACTTTATCTAAAACCCATTAACTAACTCTTTTAAGTTCCTATTCTAGATTCTTAATACACAATGTGATAAGATTACATTTTGATGTTTTGTAGGATCATAGAAAAGAGAGGAAGCTTAAGAGAAGAAGTAAGCGGAATCTAATCGTGAAGAAATGGTTTTCGATCGCATTTCTTGAAGATTGGATTTTTGAGCTACTACTTGGAGTTAGAATAGATAGCTAAGAAATATGTATTGACATAGTTTTTCAATTGAATTGCATGGTAAGGACAAATGTTTCCGCAATAATTTTTTTTGATTTTATATTATTTATTTATCCTTGCAATGGCGTGTATAAAAAAATTGATGTTTGAATGTTTCTGTTATTAGCAATAATGGATTTGATTCTTAATTATGTTATTTGTGGAAATGTCAAGAATTTACCAAATAGGGAAAGTTTCTTATTGCCCAGGTTTCAATTGGACAGAAACTTGGAATCATACAACTTGGTTGCATGATGAATGAGAAATTTCATATTTGGAAATTAGACTAATTCGTTGACAAAGTGTCAAGTGAAGGACTAGGAGATCGAGTACACAAGGTTGTGTGTTGATCAAGTCCACCACAAGAGTGACAAAGATATTCGTCATGTTTTACTAAGTTTAAGTAAATATGATTACACTTATGAGATTAAGTGTAATTCTAAGTTGATTGAAAGAGTTTCAATAAATAGCAAAATGAATAAAGAAGAATCAAGTAGGCAGAAAGATAAAAGTTTCTCTATTCTAAGAAGAAGGGAGAGTACCTTTTATTATGTTTTATGATATGTCTTAATGATTAAGAACCATATCTCAATTGATCCTCTAAGTGAGTCTTAGTACAATTGGATGTCTGAGAAGAGGAATCAAGAATTGAAGAAATGGTTAAATCAAGAAGTCAATCATACTTAGTTCCAACAACAAGTCTTAGAGTTAAGATTGTGACATGGAGTGACAAGTCTTAAAAAGGTTTATAACATTCATCAAATGTGGAATTTGAAAAGGTTTTCTTATTCTTGTACATTTGAAATTGGAAAGTTGTGATGTCTTGGATAAGACAAAGACCAACCAGGACCAATTTTGTGAAGTGTTTTATCTTGATAAAAGCGACACTAACTCTTGAATATTTGTTTGTCGAGAAATGTTTATTGACAAAAAGAATCTTATATGTCAAGGAGTCAGTAGAATCTTAATGGTCTAGAAAAGTTTCAAAAACTAATCAAGAATAAACCTTATCGATCATCACTAGCACACGACTTGAGGATTGTAACCTATCATGTTGACATTATCTTGTTTCTATGCCGTTCCAATTGAGTTAATTATGCATGTGAGTTCTATGAGTTCTCATTTGAACGCATAAAAGGCAAGCACCTTGATCAATGAAAAGTACATTGATAGGAAAGGGTGAGCTGCTTAACTACTTGGAAGACATGGTGGGCACTCGTGTTACCATAAGGCAAGAAGTCAAGATTAAGAAAGTTCGGTCCATATGAGTTTGGATTTGTCGCAAAGTTTTGTTTTGGCAAGTTCACAAGGATAGGAACTCATACACCATAAAATCTAAGTGTCATAAGACCACCTCCTTCATGAAAATGACTGTGAGGAAATGCTTTCACTAAGAGAGATTTTAAGAAGATAGTGATTCTGAAAATTGTATTCTCGAATTCGATTATGGTTACGGTATCCCTTTCCATAATTAGAATTGTGAGATTTGGCAATTAGTCTAAATTGTTTAGACACACATATGAGCTATCTAAGGCAAAGGTGTATAAGTTTAAGAATCTTAGATAAAGGATTATCAAAGCATTAGGTATTAGAAATATGAACTTAAGAAATTCAATAGGTATTGTTTTCTAGAAGTTAAGTTGTTTTCTGAATACATGTCAAAGCTAGTGGAAGCATAAGTGTTATGCTTATATGATAATAATCATCATGTAGTGGGAGCATAAATTTTATGCTTGTATGATTATTAAGGCAAGTATTGCAAGTTAGCAATATTAATTATAGAAAACAAGAGTTATATCTTGCAAAGTCGTAAGGGTTGAAAAGTTGTTTTGCTATAATTAAAGGAGATAATATTATGCTTCATTTCAAATCTAAAGGCTTAGGTTGTGGAATGTTACTAAATTTAGTCAAGGATACATAGTGTGTTCTCAAATTTCAATTATGATTATGGCATCCCTCTTCATAGTTCGAATTCTGAGAATGTGGCACATAAAATATTATGGCAGAAGATTGATAAAGTATCAGATCTTTATGTAAGACATTATGCATCGTGTCCCATACGCTTCGGGTAAAGGATTGATTGCAGATGCTATAATATTTGACCATTCTAAAATTTTCCAAATGTTTGGCGCCTTAAGAGGGAAAAGGACAAGAATTCGTTTTTGACTAAGATAATTAAACAACTATCAAAGGACGATCCAAAGCTCGCTAAGGATTGGTTGCTTGTGAGTAGTTGGAAGTATGGTATTGGATGGATCATATCGACATTATTATGAACAGATAAGATTCTATTAAGAATGAGTTGTCATATGGCAAGTATGGAAATGTTTCCATATTGGGAGTTGGATATTGAGAATCTATGTCTAGATTAGAAACTTTTATGCAAGAAGGATGTTCAAAGGAATGTACTTTGAGTGAGAGACATCATATCTATAGAATTGTTTCTGATAGAGATTGGTCAAGTCTTGATGATTTTGAGCTATGACTTTACGAAAGGATCATTGCATAAAATGTTAGAATCTAGCATATTCTATAAGTGGCAAGAATTTGATATTCTTACACTTGTGATAAGGATTGGGAGTTCTGAAATGAGTATGATTGGAAATTTGACAAAGTAAGGACCGTAGGTAAACAGTGTGTGCATGCTGAGAGCATAGGACAAGTGTAGTAATAATTCAAGTAAGAAGTTGATTACCCGAAACAACAAATAATGAGTAATCAATATGGTGATTAAATAAAATGTTTTATTTATACCCAGAGATTGGGGCCATATGGGATTAGTATTATTCTTGTGTTTCACTTTGCATGTTTTGACTTCCTGAATAATTAAATTGGTTCAGAACAATCAAATTATTCGAACGGACCACAGTCGTTCATATGTTGGAAGTAGGTATGAATGAAGACTGTCGTGAATTGGTGTGGGGATTATCCGTTCCTTTTATTCAAAGTGGGATGAAAGCGATATATGTGGGCCCCTCGATGATTTAGTGATGACACCTAAGCGCTTGGCCAAGCCGAGACTAAGTTGATATGTTCACTTGTAGTCTGTTGTCAGTCGTCATAAATCGGAAATCGGGAAACAACACATAGACAGAGAGAATGGTTTAAATCCATGTCTCAGTCTATACGACATCTAGAATGGATAAATATATGATCCCTTATCTAAAGGACACGCTTCTGATAAGATCAGAGTTGACATCGGCTTTTGAAAGCTACGGTTATAGATCAGGATCTGAAGTCATACGCAGAATAGTTATTAGACTTATCCAAGTGGGAGACTATTGGATTAGTGTCTAAGTCCATAACTGTATTTGTATGTACTTGACCCGATGGTGCATGGTCCTTTTGGGTTGCCTTCACCAAAGCAACTTGATATGATGAATTATGGAGAGAGCGGATTAATTATGATTTATTAATATATTATGAGAATAATATATTAAAGGAGAAATCATATTGTTTAATTAATATTAGTCAAGAATTAATAAGAATTAACTTTGTGGCTAAAAGACATTAATTAAATAAAGGGGACTAGAACTGTCAATTGTGTGATAGTTGAATATTGGGCTAATGGACTCCGTAGAGGATGGGGTGGACGAATTCTATGGGGAAACCCATTAGAAATCGTCCAAGGCCTCTAAGGAGGGAGTCTATGGGTTGCTTAGGGCCTAAGCAGTCAAATTAGGGTTTCCTTGTTAGATAACCCTAATAGCCTCACTATTTAAGGACCCCTAAAGAACCAAAAACGTGGCCAACTGATTCCTTAGGGTTTCTACACGTTTTTGGGGTGCCTCCTCTCTTCTCATTATTCATCCTCTTGCTCTTGGTGTTTGTGAGCCATTAGAGGAGTGACACTTGTGACTCTAAGCTTTCTAAAGCCATTACAAGGAGGATTTGAGATTGTTATTGCTACATAACAATCAAGGTAAGATATAAACCCCATTCTTATGTTAATATGATTAATCTTATGCTAGATCTAGGGCTTAAAGTCTTGGATGAATTGCATGCACAATAGAGAAGCCTAGATCCAAGCATTAGGGTTTGCATGAGCACATAGGATGTTCTTATGGCTAAAACCCATCAGTTTCTGGGCTGTTATGAGGAATGTCTAATGTCCTTTTTGTATGTATTTCAGTATGGTGGTTATGAGACGCTTCGGGGCAGGATCCAGTTCAGGATCAGGGTCAGGAGAGGGTGGTCAGGATGGATCAGCACCACCCGAGGTCATTGGTCAGATGAGGATGGAGGAGTTGGATGCCAGGATCCATTAAATGCTGTATAATGAGGTTGCTGCTATGTTCCGGGCTTAGTTATCAGAAATGTTTGGGTCAATCAAGACCGCCATGGTTGAGTACTTTTATGAGTGCTATGCAGCTCTTGCAGAGACGGCTGCCGTGGCAGCTATAGTGGGTGTAGTAACGGCAGGGGGAGGAGCTAGTCGGGGCTTTCAGTATCGGGATTTCGATAATACGAAGCCCCCTACTTTCGATGGGGTTCAGGATCCGATCGTTGCTATGAGATGGTTTTCGTATGTGGAGGGATGTTTCTTCAGATGTTCATGCCCTACTGATCAGAGGGTGAAGTGTGCTTTGAACCTGTTGAGGCTCAGGGAAAAGGATTGGTGGAGATTGAATATGGGATCGTACTCCGACGCGCAGCGGGCTGCGGTTACTTGGGATCAGTTCTGAGACATGTTCAGTACTCTTTATGTTCCACGAGTTGAGCGGGAGAGGTTGGCTCTGGAGTTTTTGGAGCTGAAGTAGGATTCAGAGTCAGTGACGAAGATTACCAGGATGTTCATGGAGAGGGCGATGTTTTGCCCTGAGTTTGCTTCAGAGCAGGCTCAGATGACCTGGTATCTGAGTATTCTCAAGAGGGATATCAGGCAGTTCGTGTCCACGCAGAGATGTGATACCTTGTTGGAGCTGCAGGAGGCCGCCAGGCGGCGTGAGTTAGAGATCGAGCTCCAGTTGAGGGAGCAGACGTAGGCCCCGGTGCAGTCTAAGCCTGCGCCGAAACGGTTGAGGGCCAATGATTATAGACAAGGAAGTTAGGGGAGTTGAACTTGTAGGAAGTATGGCAAGGTGCATGATGGAGGTTGTCGATCTTCTTCTGGGTGCCACAAGTGTGGCAAAGAGGGTCACATAGCCAGGGACTGCAGACAACAAACTCCAGCTTTCGGAGTCCGACTTTGGTATCATTGCGATCAGGTGGGCCATATCAAGGCCCAATGTCCTCTTTTGGCTGCCAGGCCAGTGTAGGCCGCAACACTAGCCACTTTGAGACTTACTGACAGGGGTCAGGGCAGAGCAGAGCCTCCGAAGGCTCAAGGATGTGCTTATCAGCTTATGGCCGAGGAGACCGGGACATCACTAGGGGTGACGGTCGATATGTCTTTTTTCTTTTCTTTTTTTCTTATTTGTATTATGAGTTTCCGTTTCACTTTGTGTAAGTTATTAGGGCATAGGTGATGCTAGGGAGGATTTATTGTTAGGGGATCATACATGGTGGGCTCCAGTGGTGCGTTCAAGAGGAAGAGATAGGATAAGGAATCGCCAGATTAGGATGAGCAACCGTGATTCAGGGATTCAGAAATCGTCAGCTGGAACTTGGGTACTTTGAAGTTCGTTGCCTCGGATAGGGGCAATTAAGTCGTGTACCAGTTTCGCCGCCAGTAGGCAATAGTTAGTGCTCTAAGTAGGGGAGAATTGGAAATTCTAAGATGAGGCGTTTGCGTTAGAAGATGTTGCCTAATGCAGTTGGATGGCGGTTACTAGAGTGGAGTAAAGAGACGGCCCAATTATGTTGAAAACTCTGAATGAATGGTAGATCTATGTGCAGGTATGAAGTACACTGCTATGCTAATAGCAATCAGTGGGTCTGTCTTCAAGTGATGGATATGTTGAGGAAGTGTGATGAGGACTTTTTATAGGTTATCAGTTGTGTGTTCAGGTTCTGAGTATATGTGTTATGGAATGGCATCATGATCTATAAGTGGATAGTGTAGAGAGAAGTTTCGATGTTGTGGCAATGACTGATGCTGCAAGGTCGGGGGTTAAGCCTCCTTGGAGTTGAAGGAGGTGAGTATCTCCATAATGGAGTTTTGGACGGCAGAAGTGGAAGTAGCGGGGTGGACAGACTCGGAAGCAATCCAGACCTATGCTGAGGACCATGTGAGGGTATTCCACTCATGGGTTGTGGGCTTAGAGATTGTGTGATTATGTATGTTGTAGGAGCGCGTTCGGATTGGACGTATTGTTGAGATTTGGGTGAGCTGTGCTCGGTTGTGTCGAATCAGAGAAGTTTGAAGGAGATGCAAGGATGGATCCTTGGATACCAAGTATGGTTGTAGACATGGGTTATGTTTGTAGTGGTATTCCAATCTAGGGTATTCCATCCTAAGGATGACCGAACCCTATGACTGATTGGACCTGATGTGTTTGGTATTCCAACCCGAGGGTTGATTGGGCCAAACATGCGTGAGGATACAAGGTTATACTATCCTAGGGACGAATGGACCTCTAGTAGGCATACGTGGTATTCTAGTTCGAGGCTGATTGGGCCAGGTATGAGTATTTATGCGATATAGCTGGTTGTTCATCAGAGTTTCTCGGAAGCTAAAGGATGCGTCATCTTGTCAGTGTGGAAAGGGACTAGATTCAGGAAGGGAACTAGATGAGTTTCCAATATATCAAGTTACCCGGGTTATCGCCAGTTTTGGAAAAGGGAAGGACAGATTATTACTATGAAAGAGAGACCAGTGAATTATAGTGGTATCCAACTTTCGCAAGTCATGAAAGTGTGTGCATGACAGGAAGGTGGAAGTATCATCGGGTGATACTTAGAATGTTGGGTGTGGATGTCAAGGAGAAGAGGCCGATGGAAGGCTTGAAGAAATAGGTAAGGATCCTACTAAGGAAGGAGTTGTCCTTAGAAGGGATGCAGTAGTTGTTCCTGAAGAGATTTGGGCTGGTTTGGGAGATCGGAGGCTGAAATGTAGGAGTGTTATCCAAAATCATGTGTTGCAGCAGTCTTCGAGGACGAAGCCTAATTTAAGTGGGGGAGAGCTGTAATATCCCAAGTTCAGGAATATAAGTTTAGGGTGCTATGTGTAAGTCCCTAATCTACCTGTGAATCAATCAGATCCGTTTGATGGTGCAGAATCCCAATCAAACAGATGATGTCAAATCAAATAGAAGAGAATGAGAAGAAGAATAATATGAATCTCTGTATGAATTGATTAGAATTAAAGTTCCAGATACAAAAGATTCACACAAACAAAATTCTCTCTAGTTTCTCTCTTCTCTCGTTCATCAATCTGTTCCTCACACCCTAACACCTATATTTATACAAGGGGAACACGGGCTTGGTGGACATGGACCGTAAATGGGTTTACGGTCGTAAACCTGTTTACGGCTGTAAACACCTTACGGCCGTAAACACCAAGTTGTTTACGGTCCAAGACAAAAAAAAACATTTTTCTAGAAAAGTAAAGTATAAACCATATTTTTGACCCAACAATCTCCCCCTTGGTTTATAGCTTTCTTTTCTTAAATGACCCAACAAGCTCCCCCTAAAAAGTAGCTGGCTTTTCTTGTTAATCTTCATTGAGAGCTTGGCTTCAACATTAATCTTCAAATTCTTTACGACTTCAAGATGAACTTGATGAATCTTCAATGAATGACTTCATCTTGAGCACTTGAGCTTTTCTGCAGAATTTGACATTGAACCCCCATTGGGTGAGGAGGCTTCTTGTACTGATTCTTGAAAATTGGTGCTTTCAGCTTGAGAAACTTCAGAGAGAACAACGGAGAGAAATAAATCTTCTGGATCACTTCAGCAGGTTCAAAGATAACAGCAGACTGATTCAGGAGGCTTCAATGCAACCCGTCACATAATCTTCAATTTCTGCTTCACCTTGCTTTTGGGGTTGAAGGATTGAATGTTGAAAGAATAATCTTCATTTCTTACTCCTTCGAATGAGAATTCTTTGATGCTCATGGACGAAGCTTTGGCTCAGAAATCTTCAACACAAACTCCATGAGTTTCATCTTCACCTGAAATCACTTTTCAAGACAAAACAAAACTAAAAGAAAACATAGAACAAAAAGTAAAACAGAAATAACACTATTTTTTTTATTTTGAATTTTTTTGATTTTTGTTTGTTTTTTTTAATTCTCCCTTTTATTTAAATTAGAAGAACACTATGAACAAACTTAACAAAAAGAAAAATAATAGCTAACTTTAAGAGTGATTTGGGATCAAAGTTTTTAGACAACCTTTATCCATTTGTTGGTACCCTTATCTTCACATCTTCGTCTAATCGATCGCCAGTATTGTGATCCACTTAAACACGAAAAATTTGTGATAATTTTTGACAATTTACCAATGACATGATACATGCATATATCTTAATTGTAACTTTATTATCATGATTGGATCTAATCCTTAAATAAATTTTTCTTAAGACCATTTAATTGACTACAACCAGGGATATTGTTGTCCACCTAAATCGAGCAGCGAGATCTACGGAAAATCTGTATGTGTTCAATTTTAAGTGTACTAGAACATGTTTTCCGCTTCCTGATATGCCCCAGCCATCATGAACTTCTAGAGTACTCCTTACATCGGGTGAGCAGACAACCATTTAGAGAGAGGATAGATTCAGAATTCTATTACTTATTCTTTCAGAGGGGTTGAGAAGTAGAAGGTTGCATATGTTGTGTACCAGGTCGGATTGGAATTCACGCAAAGGATACAGCATATGGCTAACAGATAAGAGGAATTTCATATATATATATATATATATATATATATATATATATATATATATATATATATATATATATATATATATATATATATATATAACATGCAGAGAAATAGAGTTGCATATGTTGTGTACCAGGTCGGATTGGAAGTCACGCAAAGAAGACAACATATGACTAACAGATAGAAAGAAAGAAAATGATATTCTACAGACCTAATTTATCGGAATTTACCAGTCGCCCCATCCAACCAGAATTAAGGACAGAATCCGCACATCGAAGAAAAGTGAATCCACAGTTCTAGATACGAGTTATTTAATGTGACCGGTAGATTCCCATGTATATCTCCCTGCTCAACCTATCCGAGCGTCGTGAAATCAGGTTAAACGAATCTAACTAGGCCAAAGTTTGCCAAGTCCTTAAATTCATTAGGTCCAACTTTCCCTAGTCAAGTCCATTTAGAATCTTTCGTGCCTACCAGCGCATCGAGCATAGAGCGTAGACAATTCAACTTAGGTACATTACGCAGATTCAAATTGCCCGTTATCACTTGCCAATTTCATTTCCCAAAACATCTCCTGCAAGCACATTCCATTAACACCGTATTTTGATTTTTTGATTTTCTAATGTTTTTGGATTTTTTTTAAAATTTTAAAATTTTTGTTTTGTTTTTATTTCTCCCCCTAAATTTGTGCATAGGAGAGAAACGAAAGTAAATGCGCAAATCTAAACTATCCTAAAACAAAAATTAGTCTTTAAAGCAAATCAGCTTAAGAAAAACTCCGTAGTATAGAGAAGAAAACGCAAACCGTAATTCACCGATTGAATCTGCATTTAGAAGGTCTGAGAACAACAAGCATAATCTCATAACAGATCCGAAAAATTCTTCATATCATTAAGCACTAACCCCATTTGTGATCTCTTCCTTTCTTCCTTTCCCGCAAAAGGACACATACTCTTAACAAAGGTCTGAATGTTGTACAATTGAGAGATGCCTCCTATCATGTGCCTGGAACAGCCACTACCAACAAACCGAATTCTGATGATATACCTCCATAGCTGCTCCGACACAGAGCGGGATTAGTTAGTCTTTGGAACCCAGTCCATTTTAAAACCGGGTCGACCTTTGTCATCAACGCGCGATACTCTCTCCCATGACATATCCTGCTTATCACAAACAGCAGATGTAGAAATGTTAGAAGCATTAGGAGATTTGGGAGCTTTCACCTTTGGTACCCATCTATATTCGGGTTTAACCCATTTCTTGTTCGATCCGATAGGTGCCTCGACACTTACTTTGGAACTTGAAGCCGATCTTCGAGATGACTTTGACTTAGCCGATCTTTGTTTCACTGGAGCATCTCTTGGATTGGGCTTCTTGGCAGACACTCCCTTCTTGCCCTTGGCATTCGGATTCTTGGCCTTGTGGGTTTGATTCTTTGCCTTCTGCGCGTTCCACTCAACATTGTCTGAACGTGAATTGGGAGGATTTCTTTTGAAGTATCTCCCACTTGGCGCGTTCTGCCGGCCTTGAGCATAGTAGGGAACGTATGCGCGATTAGGACAATTTCTGGCAATGTGTCCAGGTGTTCCATAGTGAAAACAATTCTTTTTCTTTACTATGAAGTTATTTCTTCCTGCCTCTAGTGGCGTATCCTTGCCTCGTTTCTTGTTGTTCCCACATGCACACTTGCAACAAGCACTCTGTTGCGTTGGAATTGGAGGCCTATATTTCTCAACAGCAGGTTTGTTAGGAGTAACAGAATTCGAAGCAACAGATTCTGAGTTCAAAGAGTCATTGGTTTGTTCAGTAGTGTTCTCCTTGTTCGCATCTTCTGCTACTTTACCTGCACATGTAACAGAAACATTAGTATTTTCAACCTGAATACCTCCTGACACAAATCTAGCTGGTTTTCCATATTTAAGATGTGCCTCCCTGTCAATTTCTTCCTGTGTCATAGGGATGGATGTGTAGTTATGATTGAAAGGTGGAGGAACACTATCATACCCTAGACCCGTGTTTTGATTATCTTTGAATTTTAATTGGGTTTCAAACAAGGACTCGACTATCTGACTTGACGCATTATAATTTTTAAAACTAACATCTGTTTTCCACACTTATTTTTCAAAGTGTCAAGTTCTTCAGTTACATCAGCAAGTTGTCTCTTAATATAGTCATAATTTTCACACTTGTTGCTATACTCTTCCTGAAGTTTCCTAAAGTCCTTGGTTTTTGCTTCTAATTCAGCCTTCAGGGGTTTCTGTCCTTTCCTGAGTTGATATCCTTCATATCTCAGGTCCTCAACTTCTCTTTTTAATAAATCAATTTGTTCCTGAAGAAATTTAATCGTAGTTTCACGAGCTGGAGTACATGTAACTTCAGTGACCGGAATGTTTTCAGAATTCATTGTTTTTCTACACTTCAAAGCATCAAGTTCTTGAATTACATCAGCAAGACTAAGATGATTGAGATCTTTTGTCTTCTTGATGATAGCCACGTTTATATCCCACGATTTCGGAAGTGAATTTAGCAGCTTTTTGTTTATCTCAGACTTAGTCAAGAAGATCCCAGCTATATTCATCTCAGTAGTAAGTGTAGTAAATCGCTGCAACTGAGTTTCGAGGGTTTATCCAGGGATATAATCGAACATGTTGAAGTTTTTTCTTAACATCTCTTGACGGCTCTCTTTCATGTCTTCAATTTCCTCGTAAACTTCAAAAACTATTAAAAGCACAACTAGAACTTAAAAGTCAAACTTAAGTTTAAAAAATGCCCTTTGACTATAAACCTCAAAAGTCAACCTTAAAAGTCAAATTTAAAAAGTCAAACTCAAAAGTCAAACTTTAAAGTCAAATTAAAAAAAATTAAACTCAAAAGTCAAACCGAAAAACTAAGTTTGAAAAATTAAAAGTTAAACGAGAAAGTCAAAGTCAAAATTTAAGGTCAAAAGTTAAAAAAAAAGTCAAAAATTAAAATATAATTTTATTATTAATTTTAATTTAATTTATTTTTTATTAATTTATTATTATTTTTTTAATTTTGGATGAAAAAGGAATTTAAAAATTAAAAGGAAATTTAATTTTGGGGTTAAAAGTGTTAAAAAATGAAAGTTGGAATCGGCAAAGATGGGTTAAGTTTAAAAATTTGAATTAAAATAACAAGAGATTGGCTGGCTGAGTTGGTTAAGTGGGCTAACTTAAAAGTGTTAAAATGAAAGTTGTATCAGTCAAATCTGACAAAATTGACTGATACAACCAGCTCTGATACCAATTGTAAGTCCCTAATCTGCATGTGTATCAATTAGATCCGTTTGATGGTGCGGAATGCCAATCAAACAGATGATGTCAGATCAAATAGAAGAGAATGAGAAGAAGAATAATATGAATCTCTATATGAATTGATTAGAATTAAAGTTCCAGATACAAAAGATCCACACACACAAAATGCTCTCTAGTTTCTCTCTTCTCTCGTTCATCAATATGTTCTTCACACCCTAACACCTATATTTATACAAGGGGAACATGGGCTTGGTGGACATGGGCCGTAAATGGGTTTACGGTCGTAAACCTGTTTACGGCCGTAAACACCTTACGGCCGTAAACACCAAGTTGTTTACGGTCCAAGACAAAAAAAAAAAAACATTTTTTTAGAAAAGTAAAGTATAAACCATATTTTTTACCCAACACTATGTGTAAATAAAGGAGTAGACTCGACGAGTAGGTGTCTTAACTCGTCGAGTCGGAGCGGGTGTTGGGCACGTGTTAATTGATCCGACTCGCCGAGTCGGCGGCGGGACTCGATGAGTCAGTGCTGGGAAGAGAAAACCCTAAATTTTAGGTTTTGCACCCTATTTAAAGGACCTTATGTCCTCACCTCATCCTCTTTGTTAACCTCTTGAGAGTCAGTAAACCCTAAATCGTGTAAACCTCCATTGTTGAGTGATTTGAAGCTTTGGAAGAGGATTATAGTGAAGGAAACTTGTAGATCAAGAGGCTAGCATCAAGGAATTCGTGTAGATCCAGAATCTACTTCATCTTGGGCACATTCTGGAGGTAACAAGTCGTTGATTTGAGTTTTTTCCTTCTAGATCTATTCTTGGATGATGATTTGGGGCTATTTAGTATGTTTTGGATCCATTTCGGGTTTCGGGACTAGATTTGGGGTTGCAACTTAAGATCTAGACTGGTCTTAGTCCATGGAGGCATAAAGTATCAGCCTTTTAGCTTGTTTGTGAGGGTTCTTGTCTTGAACCTTCTCTCTAACTTGTATTGAGCCAAAATCACCTTGCATGCACGTAAAGTTGGAAACTTTATGTGTAAAACTAGCCCTAGGAGTCCTGATCTATGAGTTGGAAACAGTGGGATGGACTAAAATCGTCTGAATAAGGATGACTTAAGAGAACTCGGTGAGTCTGTTCTTAGATTCAACGAGTGGGTCGCAAACCCTAACCCAACTGGCTATGATAAGAATCTGCGAGTTGAGTGGTGACTCAGTGAGTTGGACAGGCTAGGACTTGGGGATTGATGAACTCGACGAGTCATGGGGTGACTCGGCGAGTTAAGTCGTGATATGAGGATTTTCTGAGTATAGGAACTCGGTGAGTCAATGGGCTGACTCGGAGAGTAGTGTCAATCAGGAAGGCTGACTTTAACCAGGACTTTGATTTTGACCAAGAGTTGACCAGTTTGACTTCCAAGGGTATTCTGGTAAATTGGGCACTTATAAATATGGTTTCATCAAGTGTTAGGTGGTGGAGTTCATGGCCGTGAGCATAGGATTTGATCTTACCTCTTCATTTCAGCATTTCAAGGTGAGTTATCCTCACTATACTTAAGGGTCTAAGGCACCAAGGTCGGCCCTTTGATTTGTTATTTGAGATAGTTACTATTGTGATATGATAGCTCGGTATCCTGGTAGATATGATGGTTACATGCTAGTATAATCGGTTAGATCAGTATCCTGGTAGATCAGATGTGGTTATGTTTAGTGACCTATAGTTAGGTCTGATTGTCTGTATGCTGGTAGGAGATTACCTGTTATATGTGCACATGCTTGTTATGGTAGTTGAGGGCATTCCATCACGAGGATGATAGGACCCTAGTATGTGTCTGGTAGTCCGTTATATGATTATCTGATATAGGTGCACATGTTTATTTGATAGTATGTGGGCAATCCAACCTGATGGTTATGGGCCGAGAGCATTCCATCCCGAGGATGATTGGACTCATAGTAGGCGGGCATTCCAACCCGATGGTTGTGGGCCGAGAGTATTCCATCCCGAGGATGATTGGACTCGTAGTATGCTGGCATTCGAACTTGATGGTTGAGGTCCTGGGGTATTCCATCCTGATGGATGATTGGACCCATAGTAGTTGTTGTATGTGTAGGGGTGTGGGCATTCCAACCCAATGGTTGTGGGCCGGGAGTATTCCATCCCAAGGATGATTGGACTCGTAGTATGTTGGCATTCCAACCCGATGGTTGAGAGCCAGGGGTATTCCATCCTGATGGTTGAATGGACCCATAGTATGTTGTTTATTGTTGTATGTGTATTGTTGTATGTGTATGGGTATTTTGGGGGTAACTCACTAAGCTTCGGGCTTACAGTTTCAGTTTATTGTTTCAGGTACATCAGGAGATCGTGGCAAGACAAAGGCATGATCGTACTGCTCCTCACTTTTATAATGTTGTTTCTGGGATACTCTAATAATAAACTATTTGGTAACCTTTTTGTAATAACTAATGGAACTTGGGTTGTTTTGAAAGTTTAAATTGGTTGAAATTTTTGAGTATTACATCAAATCCATAAAATATTAATTTAGATAAGGATGGAGCCTTTCTATACTAAGTCTTATAAAGTGTTTAATCTACTTATTAGTTGGTATTTGTATTCAAGATGCAATTATTAATGATTGAAGTATTATCCCAAAAAGATTAAAGGATGATATTTCTACCGACTAGAAAGTAAATCATACCAAGTAATATTTAATTCATCATTTGTTATCATTAAAGTCTTAGATGGTTCTTACTGGTTTGTATCTCAACTTTTGAAACCTTCAACAAAGATTTCACAATTATGCTTTACCACGTAAAATATAAATAAAACTACTATAATTGTTAATAAAGTTGATTTGGTATCTTGTGCTTACTCTCAGACATTCATAAGAAAGGAAGGCATACTCTAAAGTATATAGTCCCTTAATTATTTTCTCTACACCTTAGTTAAAATATCATTAGGAATCCTTTACATATAAATAAGGTTCACATATGTAAAATAAACTATATTATTTGCCTCCAAAGATCCCTTTCATGAAGTTGGAATATGTGAATGCCATTTATATAATAAAGATAACAATGTTAAAGATGAGTTTGATTTAAAACAAGTCTAAGTCAAAAGTGTTTGCATATAGAACTTAATTTTATTTATAAAATGTTGATATTTACTTTATAATTCTATTAAGAGATCTAGTCTCATAAATAGAAGTTAATCATTTCATAATATGAATATTATCGTTATGAAAAATGATTAAGTAAATGATCAAACATTTGAATAAAATAACTGAGACATAAATTTAGATATGCTAAATTAAAACATTCATTGTTCCAAAACAAATATTGTTTTACATTACATGTAATTTATATTCTAAGCATAAATAATAAACTAAACGCTGAGAGTGTAGTTCCAACTTGGCTGTGCTCAGTTAGTTACTCATCATTAAATATTTGCAATCCATTTACAAATATTAGATTAACATTTAAATACCAAGTACCTAAGTGTTATATGAAAGTATGAGTTCTATCTAGTAGATACAAGAAGTACTAGTCTCTTCCGGACTTTCTTTCCAAATAAGAGGAGTAAATCCTCTTCCAGTGTCAGGTTTCTTCACAAAAAAAAAAAAAAAAAAAAAACAAGATCCATCTATGTGGGCTTTAGTAGATTTCTTGGGCTAAAAGATGTTCAGTCCATAAAACATACGCTCCCTGGATCACACTAGGTGACTCTTTTAGCCTTGCATTATTCCAATGTTTAAACTAGCTTTAAATAAAATATCATTCTATATTTTGGAATATTGCTTGACTTGTTATATCATCAGATATATGTTTAAAGTATCCAAGACTCCCTAGAAGTCATCAATAACTATTCCTAGCTTGATGTTAGAAGCATCTTCAACATCACAGTGATGCCTTTACTAGGTATCATGTTCATGTTTATTGCTCAAAGCAAATAGTTTAGGACTAGGACCTTTAAGTGTATACAATTTCATATTTCTCACGAGATTGTCTCTTAAGACATGAACCCATTCATTGAAGTTGTATCTAGTGAATGTTATTGTTTTATTAAGTAATTAAAGAAAATGACAATTCATGATAATGAGAGTGGGTTATTTAACTACAGAATTTAAAAAAAAAAAATCATTTAGTATTTTCAATATTTTAATCTTCAATATTTAATACCCTTTTAGTTTCCGAAAACATTAATTATCAAAGTCTAGGATCCAAGTTGCAAAACAAATAAATGGTTAGGTATCCTATATCTCATCTATTTGAATTCAACCTGGTAGAGCGTTATATGCCCCTGAAGGGTATGTATTAATGTTTTATTGAGTTATCCCATCAGTTACAATGATTAGGGTTTAGATTTTCTGAATACGTGACACTTCTAAGTGATACTTTGTATTAATGTAGCGAGTTGTAAAACGTTTGAACATAATGTAACACTAATATACGAGGGTTAACTAGATTGACCGGTTTGACTTGCTGACTTTGTTTGACTTTGACTTGACCGAAAATTGACTGTTGTCACAAACCCTATCAATTTTGTAGTTAAAATACAAAATAAATAAATAAAATTATGCAAAATCATAGATGAACTTTAGAGGAAATTGCAGATGAACTAAGTTCATCTGTGATTTTAATGAGGTGTGAGAGTATTTATACCGGAAAAGATCAAAAAAACTAAAAAAACCATCTGCGAACATACAACTCATAATGCGCGTCCGTGCTTTACCGACTTGTACATTCGCAGATCAATGGGCGAAATCGCAGATGGGCTTAATCGATCTGCGATTTTGATGATTATTTTTGTAATTTTTAGTTTTTTGCTATTTTCTACAAAGTAATTAAGGAAATTGGTTAGTTTTGTAATTTTCTCGTATGGAACTACTAATATAGAGCAAATTCATTGTTTTGTAAAAAAAGTTCTATGTGTGTTTTAGCCCCCTTATTTTTATTATATGTGTTCGCCCCTGGTTAGGGAGGAGGGAGTCATTCTCTCCCAACCCACCGAACCTAGTGTCACATCAATTTTTTGTCTCTTATTTTTCTTCATCTTTCCCAACCCACAACACACGAAAATCTTATCTTTCTCAAACCACTCAATTAAAAAAAATACAAAACAACTAAGGTAGAAGTTTTAAAACACATGGTACAAGAGAAAATGAGAGAGAGAGAGAGAGAGAGAGAGAGTAGAGAGAGAGGATGAAGTGGGTTAGTGAAACTAATTAAACAACCCAGCGAAGAGGGAGTGATACCGACAGTAACTCTATTGCTAATTAAGATTTTACCTTGATTGTTTTATATTTTTTTAATTGAATGAGTTGAGTGAGTTGAAAATGATAGGGTTTCCGTATGTTGTGGGTTGAGAAAGATGAAGAAAAATGAAAGAGAAAAGCTGATGTGGAAATGTGTTAAGTGGGTTGGGAGGGAATGACTCCCTCCTCCCTTAAATGGGCAATTATTTGGATGTATTCAAAGAGGGCTTCATGCTCTCATAGTTATCGAGATAGCTCTCTTACTATATGGAGATGCATCAACACAAACACAATAGACAAGCACATATACATATGTAAATACGTATATACAAGTAAACTATTCAAGTATGGTCTTTGTTGTTAGATGATCTTTGCCCCAGTGCAATACCAATATATTGCTTCCATGTTGGTATTTATTTTTAGCAATGTAAATGAAATGAAAACTTACTAGGATCAATTTGTATTTCGTTTGTAAACTAAGAACACATACCCTTCAAGAAAAACCTTCAAAAATCGCTCAAGCGTCAGCCTCTCTTGTTGCATAATAGGGTAGGGTGTTTGTTGATATAGGAAGAGGTTTGGTAGCAATCGAGTGTGCGATATGGAAGAAATCTCATATTCTACGAAAGTGATGTTTATGAAATTAGACGTTGTGTTACACTTTTTTATTTTAATTATAATGAGACCAAATTGCAAAAAAGTTATTATATTTTGGATAACTATTACAAAATTCATTATATTTTAGTTTTTTTTTTCTTTTATATCCTAATGTCATGTAACTAATGAATGACATGTCAATGCCGCACCATCATGTCATGTTAAAATCATATCATCAAGAAGTGTCATCCTAACTAGCAATTGAATAACCATTTAAATGGTTAAGACGGAAACAAATTAGAAAAGAAAAATAATCCCTTGAAAATGTTATGACCGCTTTAAATAAAATCCTTAAGAACATTTATAGCAGATAAACTATAAATGAAGACAAGTATTGTATGTTTAGATGATACCAACTGTCGTATATTTTTATATTTTATCATTGAGATAAAATAAATATCGGTATGATTGTCATAGAAAAGGTGTGACCATGTTATTATTTAATAAGCTCTGTTAATTTCTTTTAAAAAAATACCAAATAAAAAGGATCGGATGTTATTATAATTTTATAACCGATTACCAAGGCTTGGTTAAGTCCTTAAGACCTTAACCAATGAAATGGCCCGACAAATAAACTAGTATTGCTTAAAGCCTGCAAATTTTGAGATGCTTTAAAGGCCCATATTTTTTGCAATATCTAACATGAATTTTGATGTAAAAAGTTTGTCCGAATATATATCGGATATTCTAAGAAAACAAGTTAATATCAATTCTTTCTAATAAATTAACTAAATTAAAATAAAATTTAAAATTATATGTTGATACGCTTAAAATGGTAAGTGTTATAATTTTCATGCAATAAAAAATAACATTTGATTTCTCATACATCCAATGTGAATGCTTGATTATTTAATCAAACTTCAAATACCCTCTAGGACCAACATTTATTTTTTATTTTTTTTAATATATGAATGGAGACATTAGATATTTAAATCAATAAGTTCTTTTAGTGATTTTATGCCCGAATTACTAAAGAAAAGCAAGAAAGAAAAAGCTCTCAATAGTATGAAACTATGAAAGTAACAGTGGAAAAGAATTTAAAGAGTAGTTGTAAATGTTGTGATTGTGTACATGAACATCGTACTCTTTTAAGGTATTTGCATTTAGAATACAACTAGAGTGATATTATCTACTTCGTGGGGTTGTAATTTGAAAATTTTCTATTAGATAAGGATAATTTTTATAATTTTTTTAAATATATAGACCATTTCCTTAAAAAATTCACACGGACATTTTCCGTAAATTACAGACATAGTTTTTATAATTTATTTTTTACACATAGACTAAACCTGTTGTTAATATATCCCTCTGGGAATACGTTAAATATAACAAACAGTTATCTAAAGATCGATCTAACTAATGGTCGCTACCAAGTGTAAATTCTAGGCTCGGGCTCTCGCCCTCGCAGTCTCGCACTAGACCCCGACACTTTAGCGTCAATGTCCAATTCAGAACGAGAAACTCTGGTTTATAATAAGCCAAAAGAGTATTCGCCACTCCCCAAAGCGACAAGTGTAGCATGTAGGGCTATGTCCTTTGTTCACTATGCACCAATAACAGATGATCTCTTGTGGTGCATGATCTGCCAATAGGGCTTCTCTACGTCCTGCCGGCAATGACAGGACAAATGACGTTGGGATCATGCGCAAGGGATAAAAGGTATAAAAGGATCCTTCTCCTCCAAGAGAAGGGATCACATCATTCTCTATCGTGGTCCTAAACCAAATTCTCTCATACAACAACTAACTAGACAGTCGGAGCTTCGTTCTGGGACCACCTCCCGGACGGCGACTGATGTCAGTTCTTTCTTTGTTGTGATTCTCAGGCTTAACCCAGACGAAGCCATTCCTAAACAGGCGTTAAGCTCAAAGCACATATCACAAAATTTGGCGCTATCCGGGCGTGTACTAAGAGTTACACAACCTTAACACGACTATAGACATCGGTGATGATAGGAAACGAACATGGGCCACCCGACGGCAGAGAAGCAAGTCTGGTCAGACCCACGTTATCGCTGAACAGCACACAATTGTTTGCACCAAAGGGACACGTCTTCAGCCAAACACCGACCATATAGGTACAAGGCTCCACAACAAAATCTGTAGCATGTCTATATAAACTATCACCTATTATCACAGAGCATATGGTCGTCAGCGCCGTAGAAAACACCGACGACTCGGTCACAACTACCAACTACTCAGCCGCGACAACCATTCTATCATATATGGATGAACACTCGGCATCCGAGCACCATATTGTCCTCCATCCTGCAATCTACGACAGACCGTCAGTTCTATATCATGGCAGACATGTTGTGTAACACCCCCTCTAGCACATATCACAATATTGTCCGCTTTTGGCTTCCGACACAAAAACTTACCAGGGGGTCACCCATCCCTGATTTGCTCTCGCCCGGGTAAGCTTAACTGCATAGTTCTTATGGGATATGTTTCTCTCACGGCTGTAAAACGCGTTGTGACATCCCCATTTTCACGGCCAGAAAAGACCGATTTGTTTATGCTTTGTTTTTAAAATCAGATCTTTTTAAAGAAAACCGTTGCGGAGTTTGTTCCCAAAACAAAAATATGATAAGAATTTATCAAAGCATTCCTTTATAGAAATGTATTTTCATTATATAACAAAATCTCGAGATGTCATGTTCAATACAGACCAAAAGAATAAACAAAACAAAATAGACCTTACAATAGTTATTCATAACTACTGGCCTATAATCCAAAATCTCTCGTTATGTTAGCCAACTTATGCTCTCGTGTCATAACCTGTAATACAAAGAAAACTAGGAGGGTTAGACTTGGGAGCCTGATGAGCATACAAGGTTTTCAACCCGCAATAATATAATTATTATTTTTAATTATCAAACAATCAATCCAATTAACCACCCCCATTATCTTCCTTTAATTCATAAAGATTTACCCTAAAAACCGATTACCCTTCTCTCATTCATTCCTAAGAATTGCCCTAAGGAATTGGAACACAGTCTAGTGCTGCCATGGTTCTTAGATTACCTCTGGTGATCACGCAGTTCAAAATAATTAATGAACACCTAGTTCAAGAACACCCATTGAACACACTCCGTTATAATACCTAATGAACACCTAGTTCAAAAACACCTAATGAACACTTAGTTCAAAAACACCTAATGAACACTTAGTTCAATTATCCCTGATGAATTCATAGTTCAAAATATCTAGTGAACACTTAGTTCAATTATCCCTTGTGAACTCAATCACCTAAGGAACACTTAGTACGAAAGCTCTTAGTTCAAACCACGTAATAATAATGTATATCTCGATCCTGCAAAACCACTAATGTTATTAACACATATAAATCATATTTCTAAAACAATCTATCCCATCCCGTTGATCCCCGCATACTGACCCAATACTATGATCTTATGAGATCTAGCCTAAGGAATCGATATGAACAACAAACTGACCAAGCTGCTTAGGAAATTCTCTAACAGCAAACGAGGATCAATAAAGACATCAAATGTGGGGAATGGAATAAGTTTCACCACGAACATTCGTTCGTAAAAGAAAGAACCACAAGACATTTTAAGTCAGGGGTAGTTATCTAGATAACAATGCCTAGGCATGGTCCGACTATCATACCCCCAAACTCTACCTATCCCAGCATCGAACTTTTCCTAGCAGTGGCCTGAATACATGAGGTATTTCACCCCCAGACGCACCCTATCCAGCAATATAACACCACACATACCTAGTAGCGGTCTATTAGGCAGTCTACGAAGTTCCCTTAATTACTTCGTGAAAGAAAACGCTTACATATCAAGCTCGGTCGATCACTTCATAAAAGAAACGTTGATTCCAAATCTCTCTCAAAATAAAAGTATGGGGAAATACTACTAGAGTACTACCGTACGCTCCCGTAACCGACACACAAAAATGTCAAAAAGACTTTGTACATGATAGTACTTCTAGCATATTATAGTACTCTGGTATGCGAAAGACTCGTACACGAGAGCATAATAGTACCCTGGCACAAGCAGCACCCAAGACATAGAGCTTTGAAAAGAACTTCGTACATAAAATGTACTTTTGTACGTATGACATACTCCACCGATCATCAATCTCACCCCACACGTACTCTTAATAAGAGACTACCCAAAGTCCAATCTTAGTTGAACTAAACATCCCATTTAAGTCTTAACCCATCACTAGGAAAACCTACAAAGTTTATAATCAATTTTTTTGATACTATCTCCGTTTAGGCAACGCCAACTAGTGTATACTTAACACAAGGTTTTAAGTAATAATATCATATATACACATCTTAACACATATTGAACCATATCTCATTCGCACGTTGTATATCATCAAATATATCTAACACGTATTTTGGACAATAACAAATACTTCACATACATATGTATATTTCATACTTTAATCAATACTCGTATTAAAATCACATTCCTAAAAGGGACTATACACATGATACCTTATTGAATGAACACGTAGTTCAAAAATACATAATCCATACTCCCGGATCTTAAATTTGTCTCATTACCTAATCCATATTCCTGGATCTAAAACTAACCTCTTGATCTGATCCATACTCTCGGATCTAAAACTAACCTCCTGATCTGATCCATACATCCAGATCTAAAACAAGTTTATCTCTTTATCCTTTTATCTCAAGGTCCAACCTATCTTTTATCACCTACCAACAACCTCATCTACCCATGTTCCACCCAATATATTTTTAGATACAAAATACATATATAGTTTAACTCATTTAAATTTATATAATTCATCCATTCCACAATCATCTCAAATAAACGACAATATATTATACACATAGCACGTATTTCATAGCAAATACTTAATATTTATGTGTTAGAAGAAAGTGACCACACACTCACCTGATCAAAAGATGATCGGACAGCAGTATAGCTTGTAGAAGTAGTATTCTTCGGTGAAACCGGGAGATCTTCACGAAAACCGGGCTTCTCGCGGGCAGAGATTCGGCTCGGAAACTTTACTTCTCGGGATCTTCGGGACTTGCTTCAGGTCTTGGGAATGATACCGGGGCTTCGAGATATTTGTTGCATGAAAAACAAGGTAAAACGGGAGAAAGAGGGAGAGAGGGAGAGAGAGAGAGAGAGAGAGAGAGAGAGAGAGAAGAGAAAGGGAGCAAAGAACTCGGCTGCCCTCGCATTCCTTTTATAGGGGCTGAATCTACGTATTACGTTGGGCGTAACCTGGATAAGTCCGGTGACTCCCCCCCCCCCTTCGGATAATTTCAGATTTTATATTTAAATTTAATATTTTAATTATTTAATAAACTTCAAAAATTCGTATCTTCCTAATACGAACTCCGTTTTCGACGTTGTCTATATCCACGCGTAGGTGAGACTACGCCTTACAACTTTCGTTTAGACTTCGTTGGCTATTTTTGAATTTATTTTTATTATATTATTTTAGTAGGCCGGGACAGGAAAACTCCGTTATAAATTCATAACTTTTTCATCTGACGTCCGTTTTCGTCTGCCTTTTTACTGTTGTACTACTATTAATGAGATCTTCGATTCTCGTTCAGATGGTTTCAGCTAGTAATCACACGATCTCTGTGACATCCCCAAAATCACGGCCAGAAAAGACAGGTTTTCATTTATGCTTTTAAAATAATTTCAGAGTAAATCCTTTTGATTTGAAAGAGTTGCGGAATTTGTTCCCAAAACAAAACATGATAAAATAATATTTATCAAAGCATTTCATCAAGAGATGCATTTTCATTTATATAATCAAAACTCAGGATATCATGTTCCGATACATACCATAAAGCATAAACAATAGCATTACAAGTCATTCAACAAATATATACATATACAGACTTGTAAACAAAGCAACTCAATGATTCATCCATCTTATGCCCTCGCGCCACTACCTGTAATACAAATAAAACTGAGTAGGTCAGGCTTGGGAGCCTGGTGAGCATATAGGGTTTTCAACCCACAATAAATAAATTATATTTAATTTCACCAACCAATCACTATCCCGATTACCCATTCCCGTTATCCTCACTTTACGTCCATAAAATAACATCTATCTCAAGGGACCTAATCTAGGATTTTCATCGGGACGGACATTACTGCTAAGGGGTTTCCTCAACAATAGATATCCTAAAGGCAACCATGAGGGGGATAGAGTACACCGGTGAACACATCGTTCACAACACCTACAGGTTATGAACCTGCTAGCGTTCTACAGGACTGTCTAGAAAGAGTCTGTGGTCGTTATCCATACTCCGCTGAATAACTAGATCAACAACAACAACAACATCGAGGCCTCTCATCTGTTTATTACACACCAACTATCTACCCATGTTCTACCCAACATATTAGTAGATAAAAATATATATTTTCATACATAGTTTAAAACCTGTATATCATTTTCATTCAATACATATTCCACATAACAGATGAGGCACACCCACATAACACGTATTTCATAGAAAGTAAATCAGATCTATGAGATAGAAGAGAATGAATATACGTTCACACTTATAACAACAAAATTATACACATAAACAACAATATACTTAATACACTCAAACTATACTTGTATTATTATCGTGTTTATGAAAGGTAGTATACACTCACTTGATCAGAAGACGATCAGACAGCACTACGGCTTGTAGAAGTAGTATTCTTCGGCAGATCTGAAAGATCTTCACAAAAATCGAACTTCTCGCGGGCAGAGCTTCGGCTCGGGAATCACACTCTTCGGGATTCTCGGGGCTTCGGATCTTACTTCGGGACTCGGGAATGATACCGGGGCTTCGGGGTACTTTTGGAACGCAAATCGATGCAAAACGGGAGAGAGAAGAGAGAAAAATAGCAATTGAGTCGGCTGCCCTCGCATCCAATTTATAGGAGGCTGGAGCCTCGGAGTACACGGGGCGTACTGCTTCGAAACGTCATTGCTTACGTATCCGAAGTGCTCGAGTGCGAGTGTCGACATTCCTCAGTGTACGCGGGGCGTACACGAGTATGCGGGGCGTACTTCGGATGAGTCCGATGACTCCTCTTCGGATAATGTCGAATTTTCCAATTAAATTTAAATACAAATTATTTAATAAACTTCGGAAATTCATATCTTCTTCATATGAACTCCGTTTTCGACGTTCTTTATATCCACGCGAAGGTGAGACTACGCTCTACAACTTTTTTTTAGACTTCGTCGGCTAATTTTTAACTTTATTTTTATTAATTATTTTTAGGAGGCCGGGACAGAAAAACTTCGTTATAAAATCATAAATTCTTCGTCTGACGTCCGTTCTCGCCTATCTTTTCATTGTTTCACTACTAACAACGAGATCTTCGATTCTCGTTTAGATTGTTTCGGCTAAAAACCGCTCAATCTCAAATCGAGTATTCGGGCTGCATACTGTCCAGTCGAAACTTCAGAAAATCATAACTTCCTCATACGAAGTCAGATTTGGGCGTTCTATATATATTCGGAAACCTCGTTTCAACTACTACAACATTAATCAAAGATATCAAGTTTATTTTACACTTAAATTTTGACGCTTATTTTTTTATTCTTAATTAATCAAACCACATAATTAAGCAATTAAGCACAAAACACATAATACTCAAACAATACACTCTTATTATTTCAAAACGGGTTACAATAACCTAGACTATTACATTGCTACAAATGGCAAGCCCGGAAACACAGGCGTTACAATTCTCTCCACCTTAGAATGATTCCGTCCCCGGAATCACACATCAACAAACAAATGCGGATAGCGACTCAACATGTCACTCTCAGTCTCCCAGGTGAGATTCGACCCATTCGTGTGTTTCCATCGGACAAGCACTAACCCAACCATTTTGCGTCGCAACTTCTTAGTCTTTCGGTCAACAATTGCCTCTGGTTCTTCAATCAACCTTTTGTTCTCATCGATTCTCAACTCCGAAAGTGGAATCATGTTGGGAACTTCTCCCGTGAACTTCCTTAAATAGCACACATGGAAAGTGTTATGAATTCCATTCAGTTCTTCTGGTAGTTCGAGCTTGTAAGCTTGGTTCTCAATCCTCTGAAGAACTTTAAACGGTCCAATAAACCTTGGACTCAACTTTCCCCTTTTACCAAATCTTATAAGTCCCTTCCACGGCGAGACTTTAAGCAAAACCGAATCTCCAACTTCGAAGGTCATCGGTCTTCGCTTCTTGTCAGCATAACTCTTTTGACGATCCTGAGCTGCTAACATTCTTTCCTTAATTATTTTCAACTTTTCAGCAGTTTGATGGACCATCTCTAGTCCCATAAACTGCTTTTCCCCAGCCTCAAGCCAACAAGACGGCGTACGACACTTCTGTCCATACAAAGCTTGATAAGGTGTCATCTTAATGCTTGAGTGAAAACTATTATTATAGGAAAATTCTACCAATGGTAAATGTTCATCCCAATTACCTAGGAATTCCAGGGTACATGCTCTCAGCATATCTTCAAGTGTTTGTATCGTCCGTTCGCTCTGACCATCAGTCTGCGGATGGTAAGCTGTACTTAAACACAACTTGGTACCCAATTCCTCTTGTAGACTTTTCCAAAATCGCGAGGTGAAACGACTATCACGATCCGACACAATCGTTAACGGAACACCGTGAAGCCTCCCAATTTCCTTCACGTAAGAATTTTCAAGCTTCTCCATAGACCATTTCTCCTTGGCTGCTATGAAATGCGCACTCTTAGTGAATCGATCAATGACCACCCAAATCATGTCGTGACCATTCTTTGTTCTGGGCAATTTAGTGACAAAATCCATAACAATGTCTTCCCACTTACCCATAGGCACAGGCAATGGTTCTAAACTCCCGTACGGTTTCTGATGTTGTGTCTTTACTCTCGCACAAGTCACACACTCAGCCACATACTTTGCAACATCAAGCTTCATCGTCGGCCACCAGTAGTAGGGTTTCAGGTCCCTATATATTTTAGTGCTACCGGGATGAATCGAGTACATGGTCTTGTGAGCTTCTTCCATCAGAAGATATCTGACTCCTCCTATCTTAGGTATCCAAATCCGATCTTGGAACACCTTCAGTCCATGACTGTTTACACCGAACACCAGCGTTTTGCCCAAACGTTCCTCCTTTCGGTCATTCTTTTCAGAAGCTTCCTCTTGAGCTTTCTTTATACTTTCCACAATGGTCGAGACAACTTCAATTCTCAACGCTCTTGGCCTTTTCCTTTCAAGATTAACTTTCCGACTGAGAGCATCAGCAACAACATTAGCCTTACCGGGGGTGGTAAAGTATCTCGCAGTCGTAGTCCTTGAGTAACTCCAGCCAGCGTCGTTGCCTCATATTCAATTCTTTTTGATTAAAGAGATATTGGAGACTCTTATGATCAATGAAAAGTTTGCACTTCTTGCCATAGAGGTAATGCCTCCATATTTTCAGAGCGAAAACTACCGCTGCCAACTCCAAATCATGAGTCGGGTAATTCTTTTCATGCTCCTTCAGCTGTCGAGACGCATATGCTATCACCTTTTCTCTTTGGGTCAAAACACAACCCAATCCAACCCCAGACGCATCGCTATAGACAGCGAAGTCTTCAACTCCATCGGGTAAAGAAAGTATCGGTGCCTCGCATAGTTTCTTCTTTAGTCTCTCGAATGCTTCTTTATGCTTATCACTCCAAGCATAAGTAGCTCCTTTGTGGGTCAAAGCTGTCAATGGAGTAGCGATCGAAGAAAAGCCTTGGATAAACCTTCGGTAATATCCGGCTAATCCCAAAAAGCTTTGGATCTCCGTGGGACTTTTCGGTTGTTCCCATTTCATCACAGCTTCGATCTTCGCTGGATCAACCATTATCCCTTCTTGGTTGACCACGTGACCCAAGAATTGGACTTCACGAATCCAAAAATCACACTTAGAGAACTTATCATATAGCTTCTCCTTCTTCAAGACTTCTAACACTTCTCGCAAGTGTCTGCCATGCTCCTCTTGGCTTTTCGAATAAATTAGAATGTCATCTATGAACACTATCACAGATTTATCTAGGAACGGATTACAAAGTCTGTTCATTAAATCCATGAATGCTGCCGGAGCGTTGGTTAATCCAAACGACATAACCAAGAACTCGTAGTGTCCATATCTAGTTCTAAATGCAGTCTTCACTATATCCTGCTCTCTTACTTTCAGCTGATGATATCCTGACCTTAGATCGATCTTCGAGAAATAGTTCGAACCTTGCAATTGATCAAACATGTCATCAATCCTTGGCAACGGATATCTATTCTTTATTGTTGCCTTGTTCAGCTCTCTGTAATCGATGCACATTCTCATAATTCCATCTTTCTTCTTCAAGAATAACACCGGAGCTCCCCAGGGTGATGAACTAGGTCTAATGAAACCTTTGTCCAATAACTCCTGAAGTTGCATCATCAACTCCTTCATCTCCGTCGGTGCTAATCGATAAGGTGCTTTTGCAATTGGCGTTGTTCCTGGCAACAAGTCTATTCTAAACTCCACTTGTCTATCAGGAGGTAATCCAGGAAGATCTTCGGGAAATACTTCCGGATAATCACACACAACAGGAATATTCTGCATCACCTTCTTTTCCTTCTTAGCATCGATCACGAATGCTAAGTATGATGTACACCCCTTGGTCAAACATTTTCTGGCTTTCATTAGGGAAATGATTCCAGAATTCACTCTGCGTTTGTCCCCATACACCATAAACGAATCTTTCCCAGGCAGGTTCACTTTCACTATTTTCTTTTTGCATAAAATTTCGGCATCATTGGCGCTAAGCCAATCCATTCCCAGAACGATGTCGAAACCGTTAAGTTCTATAGGCAATAATTCCTCATGGAACTTATTCCCATTCAGATCAATTAAGATGTTTTTCATATGATGGCTAACAGGTACAAACTTGCCACTAGCAACTTCGACTAATTAGGCATTATCTAGTCTATCAACAGGCAAAGCTAGTTTTCTACCAAATTCATGCGATATAAAGGAGTAGTTGGCTCCAGAATCAAACAAAATTTGAGCAGGTAATTCGTTTACGAGAAAGGTACCTGAAGCGACATCAGCTTCATCTTTAGCAGCTTCCAGTGTCATCTGGAATGCTCTCGCCTTTGGCTTTGGCAGAATGTTGGGTCTAGCTGTCTCCTTCTTCTTCGGGCAGTCCCTCCACATGTGTCCCTCCTCACCACAACCATAGCAAACCTTCTTAGAGAGGGTGCATTCATTGACATAGTGCCCTGGCTTTCCACACTTGTAGCACGTGGTCGCTACCTCACATTTTCCATGATGCTTCTTCTTACATTTGTCGCACCATTTCGCTTCGCCTCCACTTCCCCTCGAACCAGACTTCGAGAACTTGTTTTTCTTGTTGGACCCTGAAGTTCCATCGAACTTCCTCTTTTCACCAACATCTATCCTTTCTAGACCCTTTTTCCTTCTGCTGGGCCTCCACATTCTTAGCTGCACGAACAACCGTTTTTAGAGTAGTTGCCATCTTGACTGTCGGACCAAAGTCGGCAGGCAGTCCATTAGCAAACCTCTCAATCTTGGAGAGTTCCGTTGGCACTAGGTACGGAAATAACTTCATTTTCTCAGTGAATGCAGTAGCATAGTCATCTATGCTCATCCTCCCCTTCTTCAAGTTTTGGAACTTATAGACTTGTAAACAAAACAAATCGATGATTCATCCATCTTATGCCCTCACGCCACTACCTGTAATACAAATAAAACTGAGTGGGTCAGGCATGGGAGCCTGGTGAGCATATAGGGTTTTCAACCCACAATAAATAAATTATATTTAATTTCACCAACCAATCACTATCCCGATTACCCATTCCTGTTATCCTCACTTTACGTCCATAAAATAACATCTATCTCAAGGGACCTAATCTAGGATTTTCATCGGGACGGACATTACTGCTAAGGGGTTTCCTCAACAATAGATATCCTAAAGGCAACCATGAGGGGGATAGAGTACACCGGTGAACACATCGTTCACAACACCTACAGGTTATGAACCTGCTAGCGTTCCACAGGACTATCTAGAAAGAGTCTGTGGTCGTTATCCATACTCCGCTGAATAACTAGATCAACAACAACAACAACATCGAGGCCTCTCATCTGTTTATTACACACCAACTATCTACCCATGTTCTACCCAACATATTAGTAGATAAAAATATATATTTTCATACATAGTTTAAAACCTATATATCATTTTCATTCAATACATATTCCACATAACAGATGAGGCACACCCACATAACACGTATTTCATAGAAAGTAAATCAGATCTATGAGATAGAAGAGAATGAATATACGTTCACACTTATAACAACAAAATTATACACATAAACAACAATATACTTAATACACTCAAACCATACTTGTATTATTATCGTGTTTATGAAAGGTAGTATACACTCACTTGATCAGAAGACGATCAGACAGCACTACGACTTGTAGAAGTAGTATTCTTCGGCAGATCTGAAATATCTTCATAAAAATCGAACTTCTCACGGGCAGAGCTTCGGCTCGGGAATCACGCTCTTCGGGATTCTCGGGGCTTCGGATCTTGCTTCGGGACTCGGGAATGATACTGGCGCTTCGGGGTACTTCTGGCACGCAAATCGATGCAAAACGGGAGAGAGAAGAGAGAAAAATAGCAATTGAGTCGGCTGCCCTCGCATCCTATTTATAGGAGGCTGGAGCCTCGGAGTACGCGGGGCGTACTGCTTCGAAACGTCATTGCTTACATATCCGAAGTGCTCGAGTGCGAGTGTCGACATTCCTCGGTGTACGCGGGGCGTACACGAGTACGCGGGGCGTACTTCGGATGAGTCCGATGACTCCTCTTCGGATAATGTCGAATTTTCCAATTAAATTTAAATACAAATTATTTAATAAACTTCGGAAATTCATATCTTCTTCATATGAACTCCGTTTTCGACGTTCTTTATATCCACGCGAAGGTGAGACTACGCTCTACAACTTTCGTTTAGACTTCGTCGGCTAATTTTTAACTTTATTTTTATTAATTATTTTTAGGAGGCCGGGACAGAAAAACTTCGTTATAAAATCATAAATTCTTCGTCTGACGTCCGTTCTCGCCTATCTTTTCATCGTTTCACTACTAACAACGAGATCTTCGATTCTCGTTTAGATTGTTTCGGCTAAAAACCGCTCAATCTCAAATCGAGTATTCGGGCTGCATACTGCCCAGTCGAAACTTCAGAAAATCATAACTTCCTCATACGAAGTCAGATTTGGGCGTTCTATATATATATTCGGAAACCTCGTTTCAACTACTACAACATTAATCAAAGATATCAAGTTTATTTTACACTTAAATTTTGACGCTTATTTTTTTATTCTTAATTAATCAAACCACATAATTAAGCAATTAAGCACAAAACACATAATACTCAAATAATACACTCTTATTATTTCAAAACGGGTTACAATAACCTAGACTATTACATTGCTACAAATGGCAAGCCCGGAAACACAGGCGTTACAATTCTCTCCACCTTAGAATGATTATGTCCCCGGAATCACACATCAAAGATAACTTCTTCATGTGAAGTCAGATTTGGGCGTTCTTTTTATGCACGCTCTCGGTTTAACGAACACTATGACTTTTGTTTAGATCACTAAGGCTAAAAATCGCTCCAATGTAAATTCACTTTTTATGTCATTTAGTGTCGTGGCGGTTCTGTCGCGAAACTTCGATAGGTCATAACTTCTTCGTTATAACTCGGATTTTGGCCTTCTTTATATGTATGGAATCCATGTAACATATACTAAAACTTAGTTAAGATTATTCATCCTAAATAATCTTCTATCAAAAAGCAATTTTTGACACTTATCGTCTCTAAATTGACTAGCCCTGATCTACGGGTGTTACACGCGTTGTGATAGAGAAGGTGTCCACACCCTTTATAAGGAATGTTTGGTTCTCCCTGCCAGCCGATGTGGGACCAGGTGCACCTAACCTGCCCGCCTTCACCCTCCATTATAGGTTTCGACGTCTCTGTCGAACATATCGACCCATGCCCTGGCTTAGATACCATTTGTAACAGCCCCTCTAGCACGTATCACAATATTGTCCGCTTTGGGCTCCCGACACGAAAACTTCTAAGGGGGTCACCTATCTTAGAATTGGTCTCACTCGGGCACGCTTAACTACAGAGTTCTTATGGGATATGCTGCCCTTACGGGCGATAGCAATTCAAGGATGGGTAATTCCTTGGGAAGTTCTCATACCGAGAGCCCAAAGCAGACCATATCGTGATACGTGCTAGATGGGGTGTTACAAATGGGGATAAAGACGGGCATGTTAGCTGCACCTGATCCCACATCGGCTGGGAAGGAGAACTAATCATTCCTTATAAGGGGTGTGGATATCTTATCTATCACAGCGTGTTTTAAAGCCGTGAGGGAAGCAGATCCCATAAGAACTCTGCAGTTAAGCGTGCTGGGGGGAGAGAAATTCAAAGATGGGTGACCCCTTGGAAAGTTGCCAAGATGAAGGGAAGACAATTGACGAGAAACACCTTTGACATCGGAAATGTCTTGAGATCCAAGATCAATGCCCATAAGAAGAATGCTAGGGTTCGTAAGGACGAAATCCTTACAGTTAGAAGACAGCGCAAGAGACGCGAGCATTGTGAGATTGACAACGACATAGTGGTACTATCTAGAAATATCCTTAGCATCAACTTCTAGCTAGAGAACCCAACGCCAAACAAATGGAACCCTAGGGATCCAATCTAAAAAACCGCTTGTATACACCAAAAGAAAATCCACCACATTTACATAGAAAATGGAAAATTCATTGACATCCTTTATGGGCACTGCTTCAGGTAGTTGTCGGCTTCCTGGAAGGAGGACTTAAAATTGCCAACATGGGGCCCATTGTTTGACTTCACAAGATACAATCTATGGCCATTAGACACCATACACCTCCCGTTCACTCTGGTTAGCCTCGACGAGAGGGAGAGCATCACACAGACAATTGAGTTCTCAGTGATATGCTTCATAGTGGAACAAAATATATTTCTTGGGCGATCGACGCTCTTCTAATTGCAGGCTATACCATCAACTATACATAGTATCGTCAAGTTTAGTACGCGCACCAGTTCAGCCATAATTGTCGCTAGTAGCCCACGCCCACACGTTTTCCATCAAATCATCGCAACTCTAGAATTAGTTCAGAGTGCAAAAAATCAAAGGAGGATTGCCAAACAGAAAAACATATGGGCTACCTGGACCAGACAATACGAATAAGTGTCGATCTATCGGAGGAAACTAAATCCATGTTAATCTCACTCCTAAAACAATTGTCCAACGTATTTGGTTAGCAACTTGCAGACATGATAGGAGTAGACAACAAGGTCATCTAACACAACCTGGACATTGTGTTGGGGATTTCCCCGATCAAGCAAAAAAAAAGGGGGGGGGGAGCGGGCGACAGAAACAAAATAGTCAATGAGGAAATCACAAAGTTAGTAGGTACATGCATCCTCCGGGAAGCAATTTCCCCACCTGGATACCTAACCCTGTGATGGTAAAGAAGCATAACGGGTCATGGCGAATGTGCATCGATTACTCCGATCTAAACAACACCTACCTAAAAGACCATTACCCTCTCCTGGTGATAGACCAAAGGTTGAATCCCTGGAAGATTTCTAGCTCAAATGCTTCCTTGACTCCAATAAGGGCTACCACCAAGTCCAAGTGCACAAGGAAGACGAAGAAAAGACAACATTCCACACCGATCGCCGCACATTTTACTGCCATGAAATTACATTTGGTCTCAAAAATGTTGGGGCAACATACCAATGCCTGATGGAAAAAGTCTTCTCAAACCATATCGACAGGACCATCGAGGTCTACATAGCCGATATGGTTATCAAAAGACGTCATGAAGCGACGTTACTTTGTGACATCGAAGAAACCTTCCAGACCCTACTACAATTTCAGATGAAACTCCATATAGGAAAATGCACCTTTAGAGAAGAGGGCTAATTTTTGGGCTACCAGATAACCAAAGCAGGAATCATGCTAAACCAAACCAAGATCCATGAGTTCCTCGACTCTAAAAACTCCCCACAACCTAAAGGGGGTTCAGGAGATCAACGAAAGGTTAACGACACTCGGCAGATTCATCGCCAAGTCAGCTGAAAAGGCCCTCTCACACTTCCACACCCTAAAGGATTGTGTTGACAAAAACCCATTCAGATGGACAATGGAGGCTGATAAAGATCTGCAACATTTGAAAGAAGCCTTACATCAGCTACAATCATGATACGCCCCTTACCAGGAGAGACCCTACAAATGTACCTGGCAACATCCAGCAAGGCTATATCATTAATATTGACCGTCGAGAGGGACAAAAACAGTTGCCGATACACTTCGTGAGCAGAGCACTATAGGGTCCAGAGCTCAATTACGTAATCTTAGAAAAATTAGTCCTCGTGCTGATCTACACAACCAAGCATATCCGACGCTACTTCCAATCTTATAAGATTGAGGTTTTAACCAACTTCCCAGTGAAGCAAATCATCCTAAGGCCGGAGAATAAGGGACGACTGAAAAAATAGGCCATCAAGCTAGGGGAACATGAAATAGATTACCGACCACGCACCAACATCAAAGCCCAATCTTTGGTGAATTTCCTAGTAGAAATTCCCGATACATACAAAGGTGTACCGATGGTTGTGTCGATAGACCCCTCGGACCCCGAAGCGAGAAAAGATGTGTGGGAGCTACACAACGACGGCGCTGCAAGTAAGGCAGGATCCAACATGAACTTAATCCTTAAAAACTGCGGTGACGACGAAATCACATATGCTTTGAGATTCGACTTCCAGGTCTCCAACAATGAGGCCGAATACATAGCACTTTGCGCAGACCATCGTCTAGCACAAGAGGGTTGGAGCAAAACACCTCTCAGCTTTTAGCGACTATTTGCTCACCACCAACCATCTCAATGAAGCCAAAGACTAGAGAATGAGAAGATACCTAGACGCAACACGGAAGTTAGCACATTCGTTTAAAAGCTTTAAGATCAAGCAGATTCCCGGGGGGAAAACACGGGGACCGATGCCCTCAACAAGTTGGCTTAGACATCTTTCAACCATCTAACCAAGAAAGTACTGGTAGAGGTCCTCATGGAAAGAAGCATTGACAATAAGCAGGTCGATACGATCGCCCCGACACCAGACTGGGCTAAGCCTTACCCAGACTACCTCCTGGACAGGGTTCTCCTCGACAATCCTACAGAAGCTAGGTAAGTCGAAGTCAAGGCCCCACGGTTCGCAATAAAAGGGACATATATGTACAAGAGAGGATATCTGGCACCATGGCTCAGATGCATCACCCACGTATAGGGACTATCACTCGTGGAGGAAATCTATGTTGGCAAAATTGGAGTGCACGAGGGCACACAGGAGCTCACTGGAAAGATACTTTGACTAGGAGTATACTATCCTGATATATACAAGGACGTAGCCCAACTCACAAAGAAGTGCCCACAGTGCCAAGCTTTTGCTCCCTTTTAAAACCAGCCTGCCAGACCTCTAACCAACATCAGCAGCCCCTGGCCTTTTCATCGGTGAGGCATAGATATTGTGGGACCGTTCCCAGTTGCCCTAGAAGGGTCCAAGTTCGCTGTTGACTACTTCACTAATTGGATTGGATCCGAGCCACTGGCCAAAGTCACGGGCAGAAAATGATAAAGTTCATATGGAAGAACATTCTCACAAGATTTGGCACCCCCAATTCCTAATTAGTCGGTTTATGTCAATGACACACCCCTAGGCCAAAGGCTGTTGGGTTTTTATTCAAAATTAGTTTCAAAAAACATAAAATTTAGCAATGGAAGACTTGATAATTTGAATAACATAAAATAAGTTTGTAACCCATCAAGGATCTTCTTTCAAATTTTGGAAAGAAAATGACACAAACCAAAAAAGAGATGAAGAAATAACAACCTTTGTAGTTCTTTGGATCCTCTTGGGAGGCTTGCAAATTGATGAAGAATGATAAACTTAAGAGACACCGAAAACGACTCTACTTGATGTAGAATGCTAGTTCTTTTGTATAAAACTCTTATACTTATTAAGCTTTATGTTCTTATCAAAATAAGAACATAAAGATGTAAGTAATCTTCATAATAAGGACAAAGAGAGAGAGAGAGAGAGAGAGAGAGAGAGAGAGTCCCTAAGGGACTTACGGTTTTCATGCATGAAGAGTAAAGAATGAAAGCCTTTTTCTCATTCATATAACATGCACAATATTCATGAGTCTTTAACCATCAAGCACCCATGCTTCTACTAGCTAGATTATCCCCCATGCTTCTTAAGACAAGCCATACTTTTTATTTAAATAATCAAAATGCATATCTTCCTTTTGTCTTCTCATAAATTTGAAAATAAGAGAGTAAAAAGAAGAAAAACCTTTTATATTGTATAAACCAAGTTTATAAAATATAAACTTGAACTTTTTGGTAAAAGGAACAAGAATTTATGTAATCCAAAATGTTGTGCACGAATTCTTAATTCATACCATATGAATTATGTAATGTTACTTGCTAATGAAATTTATTATTTCCTAGAAATAAATAATTTCTAATTTAATTATAAGAGTTTATTAAATATTTATTTAAATCAATTTCTAATAAATAATCAATTGTATCAAGTTGTTGTTAGTGTGACCCATTAGTATCATATGTTAATTAGCAATATCACTTTAATATGATTCTTGAGGATACTAGATCTTTCAATCTCTCACTTGCCCAAGATTCATATTAGACCAATATAGACAGTGGTGAACGTATAGCAACATTTCACCACCCCCATCAACATACAACTTCGTGCCATTCTATCAACACCCATTTCTCAAAAAGCTCCAAGCTACAATTGGTGTATATAAGGTAAGTTTATCAGTTATCCCTTTGTCACAGACATCATGTTAAACATGAGATACATATCACAATCAATCTCATATGGTGTTCAACATTTGGTAAGGTTCCTTAGATGTCTAACTCTTAACAAATAAGAGGTACAAATTCCATCTTGACTACATAAGCCACTTGCATTGTTCATGCCATACTTTAAAATGGATTTTATAACTGCCTTGTTAAGGACCAACGTTTGACCATATCTAAGCATAGTACTCCCTACACTTAAGTCCCACTATGTACCTCATGTGTTAAGGATACAAAGATAGTACCTTTTAATCAAGTGTCAATCATGATAACGATCCATGGGATGATCTTGATGCAGGTTGGTTCAATACCAGTTCTCTGACAAGTACCTATGAAACTTTGTTACAACCCATTGCATACCTTCATCTAGTGAAAGTCAACCAATCCAATTCATATTAGTCTTATTTCATAATTTGTCCCATAATTATAACCGACTACGAAATTTTAGAATAATAAAATTATTCATGGATTAAATATGTTAATATAGAACACAACAAGTATTGATGTAATGATCATATCCTAGTATATCAAAAAATTATATAATAGTTGCTGTTACAATGTTCCAATATCCAAATACTAAAGCCAAATCAAAATCCTATTTCTAGAATAATAAAGTTTTATGGTTGAAGTGTGACCATTCATACTTAGCTCAAAAGAAGGATTTTATTAATAGGTTCAACTAAACTTAATTTGTGTTAATTCTAAGAATACTATCATCTCCATATTTGACTTTTCTTTAGGTATAGCCAAATATCTTGGAGTATATGATTGGTGTTCTTTTGTGAGATAGAGTCTCTTAGCTCGATTAAGTATACTCTCAAAGTCACAAAGATTTCAATGCGATCCTTGAATGGCTGAAATCAACATAGTTTTTTTAATGAACCCATTTATCTAATCATATTAGATTTCAACTTCTAAAGTAGTGTATTATTATTTTGTAGTAGATTGTGTCATTTTGTTTTGCTTGGACCTCATTCCAACTAAACTTACTCTTCATCCCATAATGAATTCATAATCCAACTATAATTCATAATTATCTATATTTGTTTAGAAATCATAATCTTATGTAGCTCTTTACGTACATATTTTATTCTAAATAATTTTTTAATATACATTCTCTTAGTTCTTCTAAAGTATTCTTAGAATATTCCTATAGTCATCCGGTGATTTAACTATGTATTTAATTGGTATATTATAATCGAGGTCCTTTTAAGATATTGTCCTTTTAAGCCAAGCAAACCAAATATAAATCATTTCAACTAGTTTAAACCTATGAGGTAGGTCCTTTTAGATGAGTTTTGTTGTAATACAACATCCTACGGTGCACATACAACCCTAAATGCTTTGGATCAATATTTTCTCTAATTACACATGCAATATTATTTCCAAACCGTTAAGCCTACTACTAGCATGCAAATGACATAATCAACAAAAAATAGAGTTATGGAGTTACCTCTTTGTTGTAGCTTGTAGAACTTCTTGAGTTTGGCATTTAAGAACTTAGTGCCCCAAGTGTTGCATCTCAAATGGAATCACAACACACTTAGGACAAATGAGACTTTTGAGAGAGTATTTCTTGCACCAAAATCGGCTCAATGATCTCCAAGAACACTAGTGTTCATTTTGGATGCTAAGGGGATTCTTATATAGTGTGGCCAGATTAGGGTTACACCGTGTAAACCCTAATGTGTATGACCTTCCATATTCCTTAGGCTCCATGGGTTTAAACCCCCATGGATCATCCATGGGTTTAGCCCAACCTAAAGAATCATGGATTATTAGCCCCCACCATAAGAATGAATGATTTACCAAATCAATCCGCATATATTTAATTAGTCTCTTTTTATCACAAAATTAATTCCAAATTAATTCTTGATCAATACTAATTAAATTATATGATTTCATGTTAATATATTAGAACTTATAATATATTAACAAATCATAAATAACCTCTTCTCAAAAGTCCATCCTATCAAACTGTCCTGGTTATATACAACCCAAATAGACCATGCTACTCTCGGGTCAAGTACATACCAATTATAGTTATGGGCTTAGACACCTAATTCAACAGTCTCCTACTTGGATAAGTCTAATAACTATTATTGCATGTACGACTCCACAACCTGACTAGCAATCGTAGCTCTTAAAAGCCGCTGTCAAACTCTGACATAGTTAATGACGCGTCCATTAGCTAAGGGATCATATATTCCTCCATTAAAGATATCATATGGACTGAGACATAGATTATAGTCATTCTCTCTATCCATCTATTATTTCCCGATTTCCGATTTATGATGACCGACTAATTGAACAAATCAAACCAGTCCAGGCTTGGCCAAGCACTTAGGGGTGTCATCACTAAATCATCGAGGGTCCCACTGATATCGCTTTTATCCACATAAGGTAAAAGGAACACATAAACTTCGACCCAAATGCTTGCTTGTACTTACTCATCAAATTACACACAACAATATGTTTTATAACACCAAGTTATTGGTGCGTTTACATATGTCAATGTGCAACCAACTTGCAACTACAACTCACACGTCTTGGTTTCAAGAATATAAGATATTATTGTCTCACAATCACTCGTGATAAAATCCATGAAGTGATTCAGATGAGCGTGGATTGAATTCAATACTCGAATCTTATTCTAGGATCACTCATGAACATTGTAGCAAACTTGTGCTATGACTAAAACACCTCTACAGACCCATTGATGACAATTTTGCCTCAATACCTACTTCCAAAGTATGATCGACTGTGGATGGTAAGAATAACCTAGTTATTCAGGAAGTCAAAACATGAAAAGTGAAACACAAGAATAATCAAATCCAATATGGTCTCAAAACTTATGAATATAAATCAAACACCTTTTATTTAATCACCATATGGATTACACATTATTCATTGTATAATGTTTCGAATAATCAACTTCATACTTGAATTAAAACAATAGTTGTCCCATGCACCAAGCATGCAGACTATGTTTATCTATGATCCTTACTTTGTGAAATAGATCAATTGACAACATTTCAAAGATGCTAATTTCACAATTCCAAATCCTTATTGCAAGTGTAAGAATTTCAGATTCTTGTCACTGCTAGAAAGTGTTAAATTCTAAACTATCATGCAATTATTTTTTTGTAATGTCTAGGTACCAAAAGTCACAGACTTGACCAATGATATTACAAAATATTCCTTTGGAGATTGTTACAACAGAATTCCATGGAAATGAAGTCCCAAATTCAAAGTACATTCCTTTGAACATCCTTCTTGCATAAAATTTTCTAACTTTCTTATCTATTCTTCAACCCCCAATATGGAAAACATTCCATATTTTCCATACGACAACTCGTTATTAATAGACTCTTGTCTATTCATAATAATGCCAATATGGTCCATCCATTACTATACTTCCAATTGTCCTTAAGCGACCAATCATTGGCGAACCTTAGATTGTCCTTAAAAGTTGTTTAACCAATTTAGTCATATCTAATTCTATTCCTCTTTCCCTCTTAATGCATTAGGAATTTGGAAAATTAGAACATGAGAATATTATAGCATATGCAATCGATCCTATACCCGAAGCATATGGGACACGATTCATAATGTCTTGCATAAAGACATGATACTTGATTAGTCTTTTGCTATAATATTTCTATTTGCCATGTTCTCACAATTCGAACTACGAAGAGGGATGTCGTAATCATAATCGAATTTGAGAATGCAATTAACATTTCCATCTATATATATATATATATATATATATATATATATATATATATATATATATAGAATTTCCTTGTGTTGAACCATACCAACATATCATTCATATATATCCTTGACTAAATTTGATTAAAATCTCAATCGAAGCTTTTAGAATTGAAATGAAGTATGAATTCCTCTCCCTTAATTATAGCAAAACAACTTTTCAAACCCTGCAACTTTACAATTTGAAACTTTTGTTTTCTACAATTTATATTGCTAACTTGTAACACTTACCATAATAATTATGCTCCCACTAGCATAATAATTATCTTACTAGCATAAAACTTATGCTCCCAGTAGTTTTGACATGTACCTAGAAATCAGCTGGACTTTTAGAAATCAATACTTATTGACTTTCATTACCAAAGTTTAGATTTCTGATATGAGATGCTTTGTTAAGATTTTATCTAGGCTTCTCAAACTCATACACCTTTCATTAGATAGTTCACATGTGTGTCTCAATAAGTCTCAAATGTTTAGACCTTTAACATTTCTCACAATTCGAACTTTGAAGAGGGATGTCGTAATCATAATCGAATTTGAGAATGCAAATATCACAGTTGCTATCTCCTTAAAATCTACTTAGTGAAAGCATTTCCTTACAATCATTTTCATGAATTGGAGAGAAACCTTATAACACTTAGATTTTACGGTGTATGTGTTCCTATCCATGTGAATTTTTCATAACCATAATCACAAAACAAGGTTAGTGACAAATCCAAACTCATATTGACTGAACTCGTTCAATCTTAATTTCTTGCCACCTGGCAGCAGAAGAGCCTACCATTGCTTCCAAGTTGATTACGCAAACAATTGAGAACTCATAGAACTCACATGCATAGTCAAATTAACTAGAATGGTCACATAAACAAGAATATGTCAACACGCTAGGTTACAAACCTCAAGTCATGTGCTAGTGTTTAACAATAGGTTTACTCTTGATTAGTTCTTGAAACTTGTTAAGATATTTAAGACTTCCACTGACCTCTCTACATATAAGACTCTCTTTTCAAGAACCATTCCTTGACAAAACAAATATTCAAGAGTTAGTGTGTATTCTTATCAAGACAAACACTTCATTCCATTGGTCTTAGTTGGTCTTTGTTTTATCAAAAACATCACAACTTACCAATTTAAAATGTACAAGAGTAAGAAACTTTTTACTCTATATTTGATGAGTGTTACAAACCTTCTTAATTTAGTTGCACTCAAGGCACAATCTTGGAGTATGACTATAGGACTTGTTCTTGGAATGAACTATGACTCATCTTCTTGATTTAACCACTTCAACAATTCACGATTCCTCTTCTTAGCCATACAAATGCACTAATATATCCTTAGAGGATCAATTGTGATACAGTTTTCCATAATCATTAAGATGATCATAAAACACGATACTAAAGTACTCTCCCATCTCTTTAGCTTGGAGAAATTTTTATCTTTCTGCCTAATTTGATTCTTCTTATTCGTCCTGCCATACATTGAAACTTTTCCAATGTTCAGAATTATACTTAAACTTGTAAGCATAACCATATTTACTAAACTTTAGTAAATCATGACGAATAGTCTTATGGTTCTTTGTGGTGGACCTGACCAGCGCACACCCAGTGTACTCAATCCCCTAGTCCTTCGCTTGACTCACATATACATGTGAACAAGGAATTAGTCTTAATTTACCAAAGATGACAAATTCTCATTCATCACACAATACAAGTTGCATGATTCCAAGTCTTTATCCAACTAAAACTTGGGTGATGAGAATCTTTCCTTATTTGGAAAATACTCGACACTACCACAAATGAAAGAATCAAATTCATATTGCTAACATATAAACATTGAAACATCAATTTTCACAAATCCCATTGCTAAGAGATTTTATAAAAGAAAAACAAAATTTTATTTATTTATAAAATGCGGAAAAAATTTTCCTTAAAATGCAATCACAAATGAAAACTATGTTATTACAAATTTCTAAGCAATCTATCATAACTCTGAAGTAGCAGCTCAAAAATCCGATCATCGAACCATGCGATTGAAATCAATCTTCGCGACCAGATTCAACATACTCTTTCTTTAAGCTTCCTTCCTTTTGCATGATCTTACAAAACATCAAAATGCAACCTTGTCACATCATGTATTAAGAATCAACAATTAGGAACTTAATAGAGTTAGATAGTGGACTTACCTGAAGCAGAACCATATAATCTGACTAAAGTTATTAAGTAGTCAGGTCAGCTTCGATTCCAATGTCCCTTTCGTTGGCAATAGAAACAAACAGGCTCATTGGGAATGGCATATGGAACAATCTCAGATTTGGCCTTTCCCTTATGATCAAAACTTTTGATCATGGCCAATTCCTTTCCTTTAGGAGAAGGAATCATTTCTAGGATATCCATGTCATTGTCCATGTCAGCTTGAGAGGTAGACCTTCCAGTCAGATTTTCTTGACCATTGCGCCAAATCATTGTTGATTCAGCAGCAATTAGCAAATAAGTAAGATCAATAAGGGTCATGTCGTGATCTGTCACATAGTAGTCTTTAATAAACTCATTATATGACTCAGGAAGTGACTAAAGAACCCAGTGAATAACCAACTTCCTTGGGAACACGACACCCAACATTCTCTTCCTATTAATGTGTGACTTCATATCCAAGACATGTGCACACACCGACTTTCAATCCTTGTGTTTGCTATCTAATAGGGCTTGAGTGATCTTGAACTTTTCAAGTCTTCGAACTTGTGGGTTAGGTAGAATATTTGGAGGAGGTGGAGGAAGTGAAGTATAATTTCCATTTCCACTAATGCGCGACAAATGGATTACTCTTTCACCTTGATCGCCACATGGCATATCATCTTCAAGAGGAAAGTTTGTTCCAAGAGATTTGGGAAGACCATAGTTGTCTGAACTATACATCTACAATGGGAGAAATTCAAGTTAGTTGATTTAAGTCCTTAATATAACACCTAAATGAAATATTAATGCTAGGACCCAACACAATATTTTACAATTCGGAAGAGGGATGTTGTAATCCGAATGCAAAATATTTAAAGGTAGGTAAATGACGATTTACCAATTTCCACCATGAAAAACGAAATTGATCATTAGGTTTTAAATGGATTGAAATTCCTAGATCCTTTGAGATTTATTGAACTTTTCAATGACATGTTTTAAATCTCGATTGTGCTCTTCAAGTTTGTGACTGGGATGTCGTGGATCACCAACAAGGTGTGAATAACCATGAAAATTAGCTTGGTACAGTCAATGTTACAACCACCTAATCAATGTGTCGGTTAACCACACACGCTTCATTGGTCTATGATTAACATCAAGCTACCCTTTGCCACACACTGTCAGTCCCAGATTAGTGTGCTGGTTAACCACACATGCTCCGCTAACGACTTAACAAGGTATAAAGTGCAATTTCATGGGTTAGCACCAAATTCACATTTTCCTAAGTAACTAAGATTGGGAATTTATAAGTGTTTAGTTACTTAGTATTTCATTATACTTTTAATGAGAATTTAAATGTCCTGTCAAACCTGTTCGGCTAACGACCCTCCACCAGTCAGGGAAACGGTGGGTGAGAGTGGATACCCATTGAACTGCCATTTTATAGGCAGTAACCTTATACCCCCCTTATAGACTGACTTCGTGAATGAGGCCTACTAACGGTAAGACTGACTTTACTCTTATACATATATATATATATATATATATATATATATATATATATATATATATATAGATAGATAGATAGATAGATAAATATTAAACCTATAATATTATAATAGTATAAGGGTTGAATTTTAGACTTTTAAAATTCTATGGTTTGGAACTAAATGTTTCAAAGTGAGACTTTGCATTTACAAATTCCAAAATTTGAGTGCAAGTTTTGAACTATTCAAAAACTTTTGATATCCATAACTACTGAGATTAATATAGGTTTTATGAAAAGACTCTTGACATTCCATAACTTGAGGACAAGTTATGGAGTTCATAAAAACATTTATGTAAAAGACTCATCAAGTTTCATAACTTGAGGACAAGTTATGGAAGACTTAAAACCATTTAAGATGACATTTAAAAATGAGACCTTTCATTTTCCATAACTTGAGGACAAGTTATAGATTTCACTTAAAACAATTAGATCAAAAATTCGAACTAACAAAATCAAACAATTTGCCTATGCTCTAATTAAACTCATAAGTTAAGATAATTCATATCAAACAAGTTTCAAGAAATTAGCCTAATCATATAAACTAATACAAATCATGAAACTTTGACAATTATCTTTTATTTGGATGAGAATCATCATTACCATATCAAAAAAATCAAATTTTATGAACTAAACATTTTGTGGTAATGATTCTAATCCAAAACAGACCAAAAAATTCGAAAAACGGCCCACTGGAGCACCAAATCGACAAGTACATGAACCAGACTCGTCGAGTTGGGCTATTTCTGAGTGGACTCAGCGAGTTCACTGTCCAAAATGCAGAAAAATCGATTTTTTACTTTGAAAACTACATTTGCATCAAATATAATAGAAAACAAAACTAGTCTCTGATACCACTGATGGGTTTTTTTTATAATACAACATCCATTGGTGCATATACAACCCTAAATGCTTTGGATCTATGTTTTCTCTAATTATAGATGCAATATTGTTTCCAAAGCATTAAGCCTAAAACTAGCATGCAAACGACATAATCAACATAAAATTGAGTTATGGAGTTACCTCTTTGTTGTAGCTTGTAGAACTTCTTGAGTTTGGCCTTTAAGAACTTAGTGCCCCAGGTGTTGCACCTCAAATGGAATCATAACACACCTAGGAAAAAGGAGACTTTTTTGAGAGTATTTGTTGCACCAAAATCGGCTCAATGATCTCCAAGAACACTAGTGTTCATTTTGGATGCTAAGGGGCTTCTTATATAGTGTGGCTAGATTAGGGTTACACCATGTAAACACTAATGTGTATGACCTTCCATATTCCTTAGGCTCCATGGGTTTAAACCTCCATGGATCATCCATGAGTTGTCACATGGGTTTAGCCCAACCTAAGGAATCATGGATCATTGTCCGACACCATAAGAATGAATGATTTATCAAATTAATTCTCATATATTTAATTAGTCTCTTTTGATCACAAAATTAATTCCAAATTAATTCTTGATCAATACTAATTAAATAATATGATTTCATGTTAATATATTAGAACTTATAATATATTAACAAATCATAAACAACCTCTTCTCAAAAGTCATCCTATCAAATTGTCCTGGTGATATGCAACCCAAATGGACCATTCTACTCTCAGTTCAAGTACATACCAATTATAGTTATGGGTTTAGACACCTAATCCAACACTTTTAAGGATGACCCAAAGTTAGTTCCATGTGACAATGCCATGATTCCTCCAAAAGAATTTTTTTCTTGATCCCTTTCAAGATATTGTCTATATTTTCATAAAGATATAAAACTTTTAAAATTCATTTTATCTATCTCTATAGATTTTACATCACAAGAACATTTCTTGTCCTTCCTAAGTCTTTCATTTTAGAAATACATTCTGAGTCAAGGTGAAAAGGCCTGACATGGTCAGAATGTAATTTCTTATGATTAAGTATGTCTCACTCGTACAAGATTAGGAATGTCACTATGCCCCCACTAGTTCTCAGTAAACACACATGTTCTATTCATTTTGATATAAAAACATACCTTGTGGTTTTATATTAAAATGATGATTACAACCTTGATATGTTTGATTTAGATCCACAAGTGGATCTTAAGCATTACACATTTTGTTAGGATAACATGGATTAAGAAAACATCTAGGCTAATCTATACATATATCTTCTAGTATATGTCTATTAAGAAGAGCGATCTTTCTTGAAATCTATTTGCTATATCTCATAGTGTGAATATGAATTTATAATATACATTATCCTTGTTGATCTAATCATAGCTACTTGTGAAAAAATGTTCGATCATAGTCAATGTCATGAGTATGACAAAGACCATAGTTAACGACACGAGTATGAGAAAATCCTTTTATAACAAGTCTTGCTTTAAATGTGTACAGTTATCCATGTAATGTATTCTTTCTAGAAGAATCACTTACTCCTTCTAGCATTGCTATAGAGAGGAAGTTCAATCAAGACTATACTTAATTATGATATATGGATTACATCTCATGTTCATGACTTTAAGTCATTAATCAGATTCAAGATCGGACATAACATCTTGGTATTTGATGGATTTACCAAAAACCATCAAGAAAAGCTCATCAATGAGAAACTCCACATTTCTCAAGTCATAGATGATTTTTACCACTAAAGAGAACAATTTGTGTTTGTGAATAACTATTATTCAAGTTTAACAATCCTTGTTAAAGCTACTGCCAACTATTAATACATAAAGTAATGGTTCTTGAGCTGCTGAAAGTTCCATGTACCTCTCATTTTCTTTGTTATTAGAAGCTTGCTTTCTGCTAATTCAGTTATCAGAGGAATAAGAGAACTTATTCTTGGTGGGTTTGGATATAATAATCTAAGCCACATTTAGAGCATTAGTCCCACATTTTGGGTTTAAAAGCATTAGTACGACATAGGCTTTAAATCTATAAAACATTTAAGTAAGATAGGGATGGAGCCTTTCCATACAAAATCTTATGAAGAAAATGTAATATCTACTAGTTAGTTGGTATTTGTACTCAATGTACAATTGATAGTGTTATATTTTTATCCCAAGGAAATAAAAAAGGAAGACATTTCTACCGATTTAGAAAGTAAATCATACCAAGTAAGATTTAATTCATCCTTTATTATCATTAAGGTTTTAGATAGTTCTTACTATATTTGAAAACTCAAACAAAGGTTTCATAATTATGCTTTATCATGTAAAATATAATTAAAACTACTATAGTTGTTAATAAAGCTGATTTGATATCTTGTATTAAATCCTAGACATTCATTAGAAAGGAAGTCATACACCATAGTGTATAGTTCCTTAATAATTATTTTCTTACTACCTAGTAAAAATATCATTTGGAATCTTTTATATATAAACAAGATTTACATAATACAAAAAAAATTATATATTATTTACATAATACAACTAAGAAAATAAGTTGTTTGGTAATGTGAATACGTTCAACCTTACACAACTATCGTCATTATCATGCATTTTCACTAATTCTTATTCAATTTTGTCTCACATATCATTTTTCTTATGTTTATTTTTACAAAATACGATTATTAATAACACATTTTGACAACATTTTGACAGAATGAGAATCATAAAAAAGTCTATAATACCCTTATAGATTTTTTTAATTAGTATGAATGCATGATAATGTTAGTAGTTATATGAGGTTAACCGTATTTGCATTACCAAACAACATATTTTTTAGTCATTCTCACAGAATAACATTGTCCATATGTTCACACAATAGATGTATATCCACATTTGAACCAGACCATATATATATATATATATATATATATATATATATATATATATATATATATATATATATAGCACAATTCATTATTATTATGATACGATTTAACACTTAATAATTAGGTCGCAAATTATATTAGTGACTATGATTAGAAGCAAAAAAATTGTTCATTTACAAATAATAAGTGATGAAATCGTAATAGAAGCTACCTGATTCTAAACTATTTTGCGACAAGCTAGTATGTTGCTAATTATGTCGCTGATATATTTCTATTGGTCCTTAATTAGCGACATATTTTCGATGGAAATTTGCGTCCTTGATTCCTATGTTTCTAGTACGTAAAAAAATTTCGGACTCTTTAGGACATGAACCATGTGCGATTGCATACCCTGCGCCTCCTGAGAGTTGGCCTTGGACACAAGACAAGATTGAATGAAATAAGAATTGACAAGTTTTTGACTCTTTTCTATGACTATTTTCGATAATGAGTATATCTATTGATTTTGTACAGATGAAAATTGACAGCAATTTTGTTGTTCCATAGTGTTCTATTAATTACGTTGGATAAAAAATATATTTTTGGGCTTAGGGTGAACGAAGCCAGCTGTAGGCTGGAAAAGATGGCCGACAATGTCGTCGTGCCAACGATACCGTGGAATGAGAGGTACCAGGTGAGGCGGGTAAATGAACTCACAAAGTTCTCTCTATTGTCTTCTTTCTCTCTGCGCTCCATCTCTCTAAATCTCTCTCTCTCTATATATATATATATATATATATATATATATATATATATATATATATATATATATATATATGAGTATGATCAAATGAGAACACCCAAAAGGTTGAGAACGCGAAAACAGATCTAAACCATTTAAAAAACTAAATCTAAGGTTATTATTGAATGGACCATTTATATAAATTTTAAAAGTTACAGGTATTAAAATGTAACTTCAAATGGTGATAAGGGTATTATAGTAATTGGACCTTTACCACCGTTATTTAATTCCTATAATTCCTTAATCACTCGCCTATTTCCTTCTATTTCCCATCTCTCTCTTCATCTGTCTCTGTAAACCTACGTACGCCTCCACCCTACATCATCGATCAACCAAAAAAGGGAAAAGAATGGTGAGACAGATTGGAATCGATGAAGACAAAACGGGGGAAAGGGAAATAGGATCTCTGAATTGCTTTTGATCAGAAGGAGAGGATTCACGAACGGAGAGGGGGAGGAAACGACAACAGGGGGTGTTTGGAGGGAAGCTAAACTCGTCCTTGATTGCATTGGACCTTTTCGCCTTTATGGTGAGCCCGTCGTCGCTGCCTGTGTTGAAGCGGGGTGCGATTACCTGGATATTCCAGATGAGTCAGAGTTCATGGAGAGGATGGAAGTCGTGTACCATGAGAAGGCGGTGGAGAAAGGTAGTTTGGTGATCTCGGCTTGTGGGTTTGATTCTATTCCGGCAGAAATAGGGTTGATGTTCAATTCCAGGCAGTGGGTTTCGCCGGCAGCTCCCAATCGGGTTGAAGCCTACCTTTCCCTTGAATCAGATAAAAATATAGCAGGAAATTTTGGGACTTTTGAGTCTGCAGTCTTTGTTAATTTCTTTTCTAGAAACTGATTTCATAGTTATGTAAAATCTTTTTTTTGATGATTTCATACACAGTCGATGTATTAACAGTCGATATATATACTCAAGGAGAATAACTCTCAACGTGATAAACACCCAAAACCCAACAAAGCTAAAACATAGCCATGAATGTAGAAGAAGAAGTTGAAAAACTCAAAGTAGAGATCTAAAGACTAGGCAGTAAGCAAGACGATGACCCTTACAAGGTAATTTTCTTTTCCCCTCACCTAATTCATGAATTATGATTGTGAAATTTTGATTTCATTTACACAATTCCACTAATTATTAGATCAAAATGAATTTCTAATTTCAATTACACATAAATCTTATTACCCGGTGTGTAAGTTACTGAAGCTACATTACTTTTGCTTGTTCCAACTGTGACAAATAAAAGATGAATTCTAACAATAGATTTGAGAAATTGGGCCGGTGATGATTTTTAATGTTTGTCGAAGTTGTATCGTTGAAAAAGAAGAGTTTGCAAATGTTACATATAAAAGATGAATTATAATTACTTCTTCAAGGTGTTCATGATAATGTTGAAATTGTTCTCAAACCCACTCCCACTCCCACAACAGCAGTATAAAAGATAAAATCATCATTTTATCTTTTAATTGTTCATGATTAGGACTATGTTTTTTCAGATATAGAGATCAAGAGGTAAGCTTTGAGTTTCAATCATTAATGATTATAACATTTCATTGATGATTATAACATTTGTTGTAGGTTTTGGATGCTCTGTAGAAGAGAAAAGCATTAATTTCACAAACAGACAATTTTTGAAGAAACGGAATGTAGAGGAAATCGAAATGCTTCTACAAAACGGAATGTTGGAATGTTAATATACAACCAAACAATACAAAGTGGAGAAGATCTTGACTTATTCATTTATGATTATATAATAGTAGTTAATTATTTTTATTCTAATTTTTGTTTATGTTGTATTCATACGTGATTATAGAAAAAAAGATATGTATTACATTGTAACTTTTTGTGTTATTATTTATGGATAGATGTACAATCTAGATATATATATTCAATATGTTTTATTTATTTATGATTATAGTTGTATTGTAAATTTTCTCTATAAATTGTGTTATATTCGTTTATCATTATAACTTAATTCATCTATTCATTTACGATTACAACAGATTCATATGTGATTACAAATATATTTTATTTTTGCATGATTATAAATATTCGGTTGAAATACTTAATTCATCAATCTTTCTGAAATACTAGTAAATTTAAAAAAAAAAACGTTTTTTAATCATGGTAAAATCAATCTTTATTATATACTGGTAAAAAAAATTAAAAAAAAATGTTTTTTAATCATGGTAAAAAGTTTTTTTTTTCGTAATGTATTTGATTAAAAATAGATTAAATTCATTTATGGTATGTGGGTAAAATATCAATCAGTTTGACAATATCCCATGATTGTAGGAATTAATTAATTATTCATATTTAATTATATTGTAAAATGTCTTTTGCGCCCCTATGGAAGGATTGGTCTACAATTGTTCTTGCCTTCTCAACCTTTTAGGTGTTCTCATTTAATCCTCTCCTTATATATATATATATATATATATATATATATATATATATATATATATATATATATATATATATATTGCTTTAGTTGTACTTCATGCTTAAGGACTTGTACCAAAATAGTTTTTTTTTATGATTTTAATTAGTATGTGAAGTAGCTTTAAGTGTTTCTAATAGTTTGAGTAAATTACACGGATGGTCCTTATGGTTTAGGGTAATTTGCGTGTTTGGTCCCTAACTTATTTTTTTTAATTGGGAAGGTCCCTACTGTTTGTTTTTGTTACGCGTCTGGTCTTTGTCTTACCTAAAAAGATTATTTTACCATTGATTTATTTATTTATTCAAATAAACACACCCTCAACCCCACCCCTCTCACCTTACCTTACACACCCTATGATTTTTTTCTATTTAAATAATTGTATTTTTAGCTAAGACAGAGACCAAACGTGTAACAAAAACAAACAGTAGGGACCAAGCATGTAACAAAAACAAATAGTAGGGACCTTCCGATTTAAAATAATAAGTTAGGAACCAAACGTGCAAATTACCCCAAACTATAATGACCATTAGTGTAATTTACTCTAATAGTTTGTAAATTAAATTTGTATGATTTTAATTAGTTTGTATTTATATGACTATTATTTTCAGTAGTGAATATATCTATGTATTTTTTATACATGAAAATCGAAAGCAAAACTTTATCCCATAGTGTTCTACTAATTATGTTACACAAAAAAATATATTTTTGGGCTTAGGATGAACGAAGCCAATCATGGGCCGGAATAGATGGCTGACAATACTGTCATGGCAACGATACCGTCAAAGGAGATGTACCGTTGAAATGAGGTGATGCGGGTAAACGAACCCACAAAGTTATATTTGTCTCTCTGTTGTTTTCTCTCTCTCTCTCTCTCTCTCTCTCTATATATATATATATATATATATATATATATATATATATATATATATATATATATATATATATATATTGTTTTAGTTGTATTTCATGCTTAAGGACTAGTAACAAAATAGTTTTGTATGTTTTTAATTAGTATGTGAATTAGTTTTAAATGTTTTTAATATTTTATAAATTAATCTTGTATGATTTTAATTAATTTGTATTTATTTTAGAATAAAAAAATTAAATGGGTTGGGAGGGATTAGAAAATGATTTTTTATCTTTTGTGGGATGAAATGTATGGAAGAGAAAGAAAGAAATTTCATGTATTGTGGGATGGGAGATATGGAAAAGAAAGAAAAAAAAACTGATGTGATAAGAGAATTAAGAGGTAAGAATACCATCCGCCCTTATTATCATGAGACTCACCGGTTATTTTAGTACAATACACGACAAACACAATATAAGCTATCATGTGTAGGCCCTCTCCTGAGTAACAAATGTAAAGGTAAGAAACCGCACATTTCATGTACTCTTGCAATAACATACAAATATATTGTATCTATGTAAGAAACCAAACAAATAAAAATATTTACTCACTATTACACCTAACCATCTGTACACAATAAATTAAATATTTGTATGAAGGTTATGAATAAAAAACACTTGCTCCCAATTTTACCCTTGTATTTAATGTATTTAAGGACGACTTTGTTGGTATAAAGATGGGGCCTTCCTTTTCTTCAAGTAAAATTGCCTTTGCAAAACAAGTGCTTACTATGTCAGATGTCACTAATCCAACAATCAAATGACTTATTGGCATTGAACTGACTATGGCGACAACATTTCACTAACATAAATACTTCACATGTATCCAATCAAAGAGTAAATTATGGGTTTTGACTTTGAAGTGTACTCCAACCTTTAAGGAGTCTTCATTTGTTTAGGTTTATAAAACATGATATTTAATTTTATCAAGGTTAAAAGCTTTATGTGTATGCCTTCATGTGAATCTTTTAGGACAATTCGAACCTTCACAAGTTATTTTTGATAATGAAGATAAGAAGCTTTTGCACAAACCAAAAAATGTTAATGAATTCATATTTCATGTTATACTTTTTTTGGTTGAAATAAAAATCTTCAAGATCCTATTAATAACTGTATCAGTAACACACATGATAAAAAGAATACATGTGATCGTTATCATATCCTAATCTTATAATCATGGACATTTTTGACTCAACCTAATGACCCATCAAATCTATTGTGCATATTTTACCCAACCTAGCTAGACAAAACCTTTAAAAAACCAAAGAAGATCAGAAAAGCTTATATACTTGTTACTTTCTCCTAACTTTTATTTTATAATGTCTTCACATGTCAAAATAAATGAAAATGGTCAAATCTTCTTTTATACTCATTGAATTGAAGGTGACTATTACAAACCATAAATTCATTACATGTGTTTTCCAATCAAATAGTTTATGCTTAAAATTTCTTCCGAATTTCCTCCAATCACAAGCCTTCTTTGTTTTAGTTGTTTTAATTATTTATTGTTCAAATATGTGTATCTTGATTGTGATTTGTAAATCTTTATATATATGAATAAACAAAACACCATGATAAACCTACACCATATTAAATAGATTTCTTTTGGCATTCCAAGAAGAAGCAAATAGTGGATATGATTCCTAAAGCTCAAATGACATTTAAAGAATCAAATATAATAGAAAAAGTTGAGTGTAGGTTTGCCATTCATACACATAGAGGTTAGGACCACATAAAAACACAATTAGGTGCCCTGTAGTTGTGTAGTGCCCGAAAAAGCTACCACAGACCATTGTCTTCGGATCTACAACACACCTGGGAGAGCAATCTAGAAACCAAAATGTGTTTTACAACGAAACAAATACAATAAAGTGGCATGTGATTTTTTTTTATTTAATAAAATGTATTAGAAAGATTAACTACAAAATAATGATAAACAAGTAAGAACTCATTTTCTGCATGTTGCAAGAATAAAAGAGTATGAGAAATAAATATTCTCCTATTTTTTTTCTCCTACAATCTTCATATACATTTAATATAGTGATACTTGTCGTGATTAATGCAATTAATAAATTTTTATTATATTTATCATTATCTAAAAATGAGAAGGAAAAATAATTCATTATGTTTTATAGTAAAAATATGGATATCTTTTAACTGTTGGATTTTAATTTTCAGATTTCTAACAAATATAGCTGGGTTACTATTTTGTTATGTATTCTACTTGAATATTGTCGTTTTATACACAAGAGTTACATAGTTTTAGGCTTCATAGGTTTTTTATATTATTTAAAATTGACACTTCGATTTGGTGTGAAAATAGGATAATCTATTTACTAAATTATTAAATTAATCTTTTTCTACATTATAGTGAAAACAATTATAGTTTTTAAAGTTGAATTCGAAAATACTTGAATGTATTTGATTGGGATACATGGTTATCTTGTTACATAATATGGATGTTTGTGTGAAATATGGATCTTGGTTCGTTATATATATATATATATATATATATATATATATATATATATATATATATATATATATATATATATATATATATATATATATATATATATATATATATATATATATATATATATATATATATATATATATAAAAGTTCAATAAGAAACAATTTTAAACCATAGAACCAATGAACCATTATTTTTTCAAGTTTTAGATCTTGTTTATCGAAAAAAAAATTCTAAAAATATAGAAATTTATAACTTTTTTTTTTCATTGATATCAATTTTGATATATATATATATATATATATATATATATATATATATATATATATATATATATACTTTTTTTTTTCATATTCACATTGTGAATCTTTACTATAAATTATTAATTTTGTATAAATTCATTGTATGAATCTATACAGATTCATAGTGTGAATCTGAACAAATTCATTATGTGAATCAGAACAGATCATTTTTTTTTGTCAAATTCTATTCATTGGATGGAGGATAAAAAGTTATGAATATCTATATTTTTAGTTTTATTTATTTATTTAATTTTTATTTTTTATTTTGTGAAAAATTTGCTTTAAAAGTTAAGAAAAGATTGATTTCTTTGTTCTAAGATTTAAAATGGTTTCTTGTTGAACCCAACCATATATTATTATTATTATTATTATTATTATTATTATTATTATTATTATTATTATGGATAATGATTTAACAGGGTACATAGCTTTTATTTGTATATATTTTGTCACTAATGTTTTGTGGTATATATTTAGTCTTTATAACCGGCAACTCCAGGTTAAGCCGGGAAAAATAACATAATAAGATAATACAGCTCTCACTTTGTATATATTTATTCGTTAATATGTTTTTTTGTTGCAATCATTATGAGATGTTCTCATACGTGACTTGTCTCTCACTTATATCAATAACCTAATTCACGATCGAATTGGTCAAATAATGTTGGTGCCATATTTTTATCTAGCCAGAAGATGTTTTCGGCTACGGTTTCACCTATCTCCTTAGCATACAACGAGATTCTTTGTGATTGTTTCCTCAAAAATCGAATTTTTACTTCCAAAACAAAATAACACCTTAGAAAAAAAATCAAAGTTCTCCCTAATTCCTTGGTATGTCAATTCTGATCATTTTTACAAATAAGTTTTTTTTTTTTTTTTTTTTTTTTTTTTTTTTTTTTTTTTTTTTTTTTTTTTCAAATTGGCCTTCTTTCTTACCTACTTAAATATTGTTATTTGTTACTAAAGAAACCAATTAAAAAGTTCAAAATTTGGCAATGGGTTGATAAGAACATGTCAAATTGAACCACATATGACAATCATTAATGAGATGTTCTCATATGTGGCTCGTAATGATTGCCCGACGTAAGATGTCATACACAAAACCTGAAGAAACCAATCATAAGAACTAATGTGTACAAAAATAATAATGACTTATTTTGCAAAAAAAAAAACATCAAGAACAAAATTTGTACAAACTGAGAACTATATTACTCTATTAAGTTAATTTTCCCGGATTAACCTGGAGTAGCTAGTTATAAAGGCTGAATATGTACAAAAAACAAGTTGAATGGTCAAATATGGACCAAAAAAAACATCAATGACTAAATGTAAACAAAATAAAAACTATATTACCATGTTAATTCATTTTTCTTTTATTAGATGTGGCATTTTGTTAGAGCAAAAAAGTGACCCTCTTAAACTTGGCAATCCGCAATCACTTTCTGACTACCGCAACTATCTTTCTGCTACCACAATCAACTCTCTCCCTACCGCAATGAAGTGTCTACCACAATTTCAAGAAGTGAACCGCAATCTCTCTACCTCAATGAAGATTATGTTACGTCCTCTGTCTTAGTGTGATAGCCTTTCTTTATCCAATGGACCTTTCATGGCCATGTTATTCTGTAGGTTATTATTTGTTTATTCAGGATGTAAGTTTTAGATGATTTATAAATAGAGTGCTCATCTTTTGTATCAAACACCTCTTATCACTTCTTCACTACGATCTTTTGATCTTTCTCTCTGAAATATAAAGATCACTTTCTCATATCTCTATCTTACTGATAACCATCGAAGATACTCTTCACTTTAAACTGCTCTCACATACTAACTCGTCTTTGAGTGCATACCTTGTTAAGAATCAGTTTAGTGTTTACTTGATATATAACTTGTTGTCATTTATCTTTCCTTTACTTTTCAACACTTTAATTTGACAACTAACTATCTAACAAATATGACTTATTATTATTGTTGAGCATTTATGTCCTTTGAGATTAACTTACTCCGCAACTATAATCTTGTACTAACGTTTTTTCAAGTGCTTTTCAAAGTTCTTCTCTCAACAATTGGTATCAGAGACAGAGTGGTTGCTTTTTAAACGAAACTCTGATTTTGACAAGTCTTCTATACCACTGAAGCTTACTTCTTCAAAAAAAAAAACAAAGGAAATATGGCACAAACTTTATCATTAAATGTTTCCAACAGTGTTGGAGGCTCCAACAGAGCTTTGATACTTTTTTCTATCAAATATCACCACTGGTCTCAAAGAATGGAGAGGTATCTGAAAAAATTTGGTAAAGATGTGTGGAGATATGTGGAAGAGGGACGTCATGTTCCCATCCTTACTCCTGTTCAAGTTGATGGTGCTCAAGGTAGACTAGGTAAAGGTCAAATTGTAATGAATCATCCCACTAAAGATGACTTGGATAAGATGGAAAGTGATGTTGTCGCTTTCTATGAAATCTCATGTGTAGTGCCCCCAAACAACTTTGACATCATCATCAACTGCAAATCAGCGAAAGAAATATGGGATGTTCTCAAAAACTTGTATGAAGGATCCGAGCAAGCTCAAGACAAAAAACTCACCACCGCACTCAACGAGTTTAACAATTTAAAAGCTCATCCTGGTGAGAGTCTTGAAAACTCATTCAAAAGATTCAATCTTATTGTCACAAAGTTATCACTCGCCGGCACCGTCCGAAGCAATCATGAAACAAACCTTCAGTTTCTCAATGGTTTGGGTAAACATTGGACTACGAAAAAGATGATAGTCCAAGGAGATAGGAAAATTCACACATTATCTCTCTTCAAGTTGTATGGTGAACTTCAGGTACAAGAATACCCCATGCAAAAGATTGTGCGGACTTTGGTGGTTCACTTTCCCTCACAGCTCAAACTCCACAAAGCAAACCACCTAATCATATGAACCTTACCTACTTTCATGTGACAACCCACCATAGTCATATGAAGCTGATATAGAATATGATGATGAAGAAGAATTTCAAAATGCTATTGCCCTGGTTAGCGAACAATTCAATAGGCTACCACTAACCTCATTTCGTAAAAATCAGCAATTTACCAAACCACCCTTCAACCCTTACTTCAATCCACAAAACAATCATTCTTGATATCCCAGAAACCCTCACCAGTCTCCGCAACCACAAAACACTCATCATCCCAAAGAGGCACCGCATTCCATCAAGTCAACTGACCCCGGTACCTTAAATGAAGACAAAAAAGGTGTTTTCATCTGTCACAAGTGCAACAAAGAAAATAACTTTGCTAAAGACTGCAAAGCAAATGTGGTGAAAGACAAAACATTCTATCTTAGAATGGCTCAAAATAAGTGAGGAAGTTTTGGTGGTTTCTCATCAAATTTTTGAAGCTTGATAAGTAATGATGAAAAGTTGAAGAGATCACTTAGGGGGAAATTATTAGAGCAAAAAAGTGACCCTCTTAAACTTGGCAATATGAAATCACTTTCTGACTACCGCAACTATCTTTCAGTTACCACAATCAACTATGTCACACCCCCAAACCTGAACGGCGGAAACGTTCGGGGGCGGATGACTTCATGTGGTAACGTAACAAATGAATACATAGTAAAGAAAGCAATACAACCATCATATATATAATTGAAAGTTTACATTTGTCAAAAGTTACATGTTCAAAACCAATTACAATATGATGTCAAAATATGAGATTAAACTGGCACAACAGCATCTCTTCTTCAAAAGCATATTGATACCTGAAATTACTGAATCCCTGGGACATACAAGAAATTTTGAAAGAGTAGATCAGCATTTAAGCTGGTGAGTTTCATAAGTATTAAATGACAATGTTTGTATGAAATGAAATGTTTTGTCCTTGATTGTTTGTTTCTAGAAAATCCTATATTTTCTACTAGTATAAAAGTAGCCTTCTCTCAAGACCAATGTTTGTTTCTAAAAATATATGTAAGTGTAAAATAACCAACGTGTTTGAAAACCTCGTAAATCAATGTATTTTTAATACCCCATGTGAGTTTTATAACCATACTATTGACTCGGAATGCCTATACACAACGTTCTTCAGGCGTTGGAATGTTATGACGTTTGTCACCCCAAATGGTGGACTGTAGCTAACAGTCAAGGCGCGGGTTGTCAAGCCCGTATAGATCTATACACAAACACTATGTTCCCCCTCCAAGGGATTCTGGCATATAATACAGGACTTGAAATGTGTACTCGAACGTACGTGAAGTTAACGTCTCACAAACCGTGGTATAAAAACAGATTTACGTGTTAAAATGTTCGTTTGTTCTTGTATATGAAAGTGACTTCTTGAAAATCGTGTTTCTAGTATGTAAAAGTTAGCAATATCCTCATAAAACTATACCTATTATAGTTTTCTAAAAGTGTGTCTCGTTTGTTTAGAAATACCTAGAAAAGGAATCACTTGTTATGAAAGTATAGATTTTTGTAGAGCCTAAGATAGACAAGTATACATATAATCTAAGAAAATGTTTAGTTTATACATATAATCTAAGAAAATGTTTAGTTTATACATGCATTACAACAATTTATATTTCAAAAGATGGAATGCTATTGTAACATATTTTATATACGAGAGTTCCCTATAAAGTTTATAAATCACATATGATTTGGTTAAATAAAAGCATATAATAATTCTTTATATAACACACGATGATACTCGTGTGTTTTACTTGTATTCCCCCCCCCCCCCCCTGAAAGCATATAAAAGCATTTATGAACTCACTTGAAAGTTTGAAGAAAGCGAGATGGAAGCCGGGCAGAATTTCGTCTCGGGAAACGGATTTTTCTCGGGATTCTCGGGAATCTCGGGAGTAAAAACGACCTTTGGGACTTGAGCAAAATGACCAGGGCTTCGGGTTAGAACAGGCACGGAAAACGAGGCAAGAACGCAAAAGAAAAGAGAGAAATGGAGCCCTTTCTTCAGAACCCTCGCATCCCTTTTATAGGGGCTGGAACCGCCTCGGTACGCGGGGCGTACGCGTACGTCAGGCATGACCGAGTCCTCGACTGCCTTGGACTTCGGATGCGACAAGGCTAGTTTCGCATAGACCGGGACGTGGACGATCCGAGGCCTTGGCTTTGAGTACGCGGGGCGTACGAGGGTACGCAGGGCGTACTTCGGCCCTATCTGCTGACTCATCTTCGGATATTACCAAGAGTTTATAATTAAATTTATATTTAATTTAATTAATAAACTTCTAAAATTCATATCTTCTTCATACGAATTTCGTTTTCGATGGTCTTTATATCCACGCGTAGGTGAGACTACGCTCTACAACTTTCGTTTACACTCCGTCGGCAAATTTCGAAATTATTTTTATTATTTATTTTTAAAATGTCGTGTTTAAGGAATTTCTTTAGAAATTCATAACTTCTTTATCTGACGTCGGTTTTTGCCAGACTTTTTACCGCTGAATTACCATCGTCGAGACCTTCGATTCTCGTTTAGGTCATTCCAGCCAAAAGTCGCTCGATCTCCGATTCGAGTTTTTAGCTGTCTGTTGCTAAGCTGAACTTTGGAAAAATCATAACTTCAATATACGAAGCCGGATTTGGACATTCTTTTTACGTACGATCACGGTTAAAAGACATTAAACATAGTAGGGATTAAAATAGAAACTTTTTGGACATTTTATTATCAAAGTTAATTTCATTAACTCAAAAGTGGTTACAATACTTGACTTTTTAGGTCATTACAAAGAGTTGAAATATCGGGTTGTCACAAACTATCTCCTTACCGCAATGAAGTGTCTACCGTAGTTTCAAGAAGTGAACCGCACTCCCTCTACCTCAATGAAGATTATGTTACGTCCTCTGACTTAGTGTGATAGCCTTTCTTTATCCAATGGTCCTTGCATGGCCATGTTAGTCAGTAGGTTATTATTTTTTTATTCAGGATGTAACTTTTAGAGGCTCTATAAATAGAGTGCTCATCTTTTGTATCAAACACCTCTTATCACTTCTTCACTACGATCTTTTGATCTTTCTCTTTGAAATATAAAGATCACTTTTTCATATCTCTATCTTACTGATAATCATCGAAGATACTCTTCACTTTAAATTGATCTCACATACTAACTCGTGTTTGAGTGCAAACCTTGTTAAGAATCATTTTAGTGTTTACTTGATATATAACTTGTTATCATTTATCTTTCCTTTACTTTTCAGCACTTTAATTCCGCAACTAACTATCTAACAAATCTGACTTATTATTACTGTTGAGCTTTTATTATCCTTTGATATGAACTTATTCTGCAACTAGAATCTTGTACTAACTTTTGTTCAAGTGTTTTTCAAAATTCTTCTCTCAACACCTTTGTGGGATGGGGTAGGGGGATGGGTTCCTAATCCCCTTTCCTTTTTATTTTAGCTATCAAAGAGCTACAAGTAGCTAGTTGTAACATCCCAAAAATATAGAGTAAAATTTTTATTTTTCAAAGTAAGCTAAAACCGATCAATTCCATTTCCTCAAAAGACAATCATAGTAGTAAGTTATAGATTCAAAGCATTAGAGTGAAAAACATCAAAAACAGATAGTTTGGAAATCTCCAGTAGGTACGGTGCAATCAAGCATGGCTCTTCCGCTTGCTACCAGAAGTACCTATAACCTTTAAACTTTAAACATTAAGCATGAAGCTTAGTAAATTCACAAAGATACCACATACCATAACAAGTCGATCCCAAAAATGTAACGGGCTTTGCCCAACATACATAACGGGTCTCGCCCAACATACATAACAAGCCTCGCCCAATCATATAGCGAGTCTCACCCAGCAGGCCTCGCCTAAAATATATAACAAACATGCAGGAGTCACAAAGACCAGTGTTCTAAATAACATGGGGCACGACTTGGCGACAATGTCAAGCCTCAAGCTTTTACAAGTCGTGGCGAGCGACGTCATTTGTAAGGCGTTACATACGATGGTAACTTTGTATATATATATATATATATATATATATATATATATATATATATATATATATATACACACACACACACACACAAAATTCATTTTTATATACATATATGACTTAAGGCAGCATTTTGTTAAAGTGTGGTATCAAATACAAGCCTTGGATCCATGACGCGCTATGACGGAGTCATGATGAGCTTTTAAGAACCTTGACAAAGACAATCTAGCATTCTAGATAATATAGTGAGAAGACTCACCTCTCAATATAGTAGAATAACACCACTACTTGCAAAACATGAAGGCTAGTACTACACACCACCTATTATTAATAAAAAGGTCAACCTCAGTCTACCATCTAAAACTATCAAGTTGACCAAAAGTCAACCTGGTCAAAAAAGTCAACAGACAACGATCAACAGTCAAAGTCAACCATGCAGACCACCATGCCTTGGTAAGACCTTGGCCACATCGTGGTCTGACTCAAACAGAAAACACGATGGATCTACCCACTATGTTGTGGTCAGCACTTAGGCATGCTGTGGTCATGCTAACATATCCAAATATTTATTAATCTCTTAAACTGTTAAGTCCATTAATAATACTTTTTATAAATATTCATGACACCCTAATGGTCCATAAATATCCAAACTTTATGGACATGCATGTCCAATGCATGTCATACGCCAAATTAGATCAAAATGGTGATAAATAGGCTCAAAATCGCATGCACAATATCAAAGCAACTTGTAAGTCTAGATCTGAAACATACAATACTCTTGGTACCTAATACAGTAATAAATATGCAAAATTTATTCCCAACTCTCATTCAAAACTCTTCAAATGGACCAATTAGCTTAATACTTAAAGTCCCAAAAGAAAAGAACCACCAAGATCTGGTTAAGAAGACTTACAAAGGTGCATAGTGAAACCTCCCAAAAATTAAGACCAAAAAATTCATTTTAATTATAATAAAACCACCAACCCAAATGTGTTTTATAAAACCATAATATTATCAAAGTGTATTAAAAACATCCAGATACATCAGAGTCAAATAAATGTGAAACAATGTGGTGTGTGCGATGCGATCACCGTGAGCTCTTCCCCTTGGATCAAGAAGTACCTCAAACATAAACTGAAAATCATAAGCACAAAGCTTAGTGAGTTCCCCAAAACACCACATACTATACATATCAAACATATAATGGGACCGGCCCATCATCGGGCCTCGCCCGACATCAAGCCCCGCTCAGAATAGATCCATCAGTAACATGAGATGGGTCTCGCCTCATCACATTCATCAAGCGCCGCCTGGCGTCGGTCCCCGCTCGGTATACATACATATATATAAAAACATGCAAGAATCACAAACATAAATAACATACAATATAGTCATCAGGCCCCGCTTGGTATACATATCACATACAACACGTGAAAGAGTCACACAGACAGCTAGCGTCTTATCCATAACAAATCATGGACTGGCATTGGTGCCTTCGACCCATCAAGCACAGTGAGGAAATTCACCACAAGCTATTGAATATCTCAGATGAAGCTCGGGCTGCTGATCCGGAAAAATCCCCATGCTAAAATCATCAATAATACCCAATTAATAATTGGGTCTTAACCCATAATCAAGAATTTATATCACTTGTCCAACATCCAGGGTAAAAGACCATTTTACCCTTTTCTTACTTTACCCAAAACTAAGGTCCAACCCATTTTCTTGAAAAGCCCAAATTCCTAAATGGTACCCTAAAGCCCAATATGGCCCAACTTTCTAAATAGGCCCAAAACTCATCATGGGCCTAATGTAACACTCCAAAAATCAAAGAAATTTAAAATTTTCAAAATCGATCATTAACCATCATTGTTTAGAAAAGGAGTCATTGTTTCAAAAACATTATTTCAAAATCAAAGTTTTCCCAAGACCTAATGACATAAAATAGGAAGATGTGCACGATCATACATTTTCTTTCCCATGCTCCTCAGAAGTACCTGAAAAAATAAAATAAAACTATAAGCCAAATCTTAGTAAATTCCCCTAAAGTACCAACACACATAACATATAACAATATATACTATGTCCACAACCTATGTTTGGAATACCCCTACAAGGTCCTCAACATAAGTTTGGATTACCCCCGAGCCCTCAGTACTAGTCTGGCATGCCTATCGGGCCCTCATCTCGTATCTCGAATCCTCCCGAGCCCACAGTATGAATCTGACAGGCCGGTCGGTCCCTCAACTCATATATGGAATGCTCCCGGGTTTGTTGGCTTCAACACAAAACAATACAACCTCAACCCAACACAATATGTCGACATATACATAACAAATAACATGTATCCAACAAGTAGATAAACATTTAACCGGTCAATAGGCAAATAGGCAGATCTACAGATCACTACCACATAACAACACACTATGTACCAACAATCCAAGGGATGCATAACCGTATATACATAGAGGTGAGATAGATACCCGAACAGGTGGTCCTACTTTAGAGCCACAACCAAACAAGGAACAAGAAAGAAATCCTAGATTAAGAGTCCTCAGTCTATCCTACTTGACTACATATAATCCCTAAGACATCCCTCTACTAATAGATAACCAAAACTAGTGGCCCGACATTGGTGCCTTCAACCTATGGGTACAGTGAGGAAGACTCACCTTTCAGTCCAAACAAATAGCTAAAATAAATCTCTGCTCCGAATACCGCTCTACCCGTCACCTGTTATTCAAATCATAACCCAACTTAACTTAATATCAAAATACACAAAATACCCTTTGGTCAAAATTGGTCAAATCCTGGTCAAAGTCCAAAAAGTCAAAAAGTCAACCGAGTTAACTCTGTTGAGTACGCCTAACGTACTCAGCTTGTACGCTTAGTGTATAAAAGATCCAAAATCAGGGCTCTTATTGCGTACGTGTGCCTTACGCTCATGTACGCCCAACGTACGCTGGCTGTATGAAATCCTTCAGCTTAAGGGCTTATTCCATTAAGTCTTTTGTCCAAATGTAGATCTAGCCCCCAAATATCATATTAAGTCATAAATTTTCCAAATTTATGACTTTTCCTTGCTAGGAAGTGCTCAAAACTAAAAGCCCTAACTTCTTAATCCATTAAGACATTACAACTCTTGCATGGAAGGGATAGAAGGGCCAAGAACATATTTTTATGGTTCATAATAGCTCCATAATGGATAAAGTTTCCAACTTTATCCATTATAATAGTCCCAACAAACAATATCTAGTCTGTAAGTCTGAAAGGGACCCAATAGTGCATCTTTCTCAACTTAATCCATTAAGTCCAAGTCTCCAACCTTCAGATATGAATCAAAATGATATTTAGATGGATAAAGTTTCCAACTTTATCCATCACAATGTCAAAAACTTTCAAGATCTAAAATTTATGCACTTAAAGTGACCAAAAGATCATAACACCCAAAACTAGCTAGATCTAACAATTTCATCATCAAGATTCAAACTTTATACCTCTAGAAGAAAGATCAAGGTGAACAAAGTCTGGATCTACAAGCTCCAATGCAACCGATACTTAATCAAAGAGTTCCTTCTTCTCCAAGGTGAATCAAGAACACTCCAAAGCACTTAAAAGCACCTTCTTTTTTCTCACAAGGCTCAATCTTGGGTTAGGGTTACAAGAGAGGGTAGGTGGAGGCTGAGAATGGAATGGGTTTGGGGATGTTAAGGAGCTTAAATAGGGCTTAAACCAAGAAAATAGGGTTTAAGCACTAATCATGTACACCGTACGTACTCCTGGTACGCCCTAGTATGACCAACGTACTCCTCGTACGCCCTACGTACGTGACTAACCCAAAAATCGTCCTAACTTCAAACAATCGGAACTTCTTCGTTCCAACTCTGTTTTCAATGTTCTTTATATCCATAGAAAGGTGTTGAAGATCTCTACAATATTATCTAAATATCTTGGACAAAAAACTTCTTAAACAAAAATCCATATTTCATGCAAGAACCCGACCTATGACTTTTCCCTTTCTACCCTTCGGCCCAAAACACAATTCAAGGGAAAACCTCTTAATTATCATTAACTCCTTCCTAAAGGACTAAAATTTGACTCCTTAAAGCCTAACATACTCATGATGCCTCAGTACACCGAACGTACTCCCCTCTGTACGCCAGTGTACTCAACATAACCCAAAACTGACCAAACTTCAAATGGGCGTAACCTCTTCGTTCTAACTCCGATTTTGACGTTCTTTATATACACAAAAAGGTAATGAGAAGCTCTACACTTCTATTAATTCATCCTTGCCTAAAAAACTTCCAGAAAAAAAAAATCCAAAATCCATAAAAGCCCGAACTAACACTTTACTGAAATACCCATTGGCGCCAAAACACATACCGAACTCCCGGAGCATCCAAATTACACTACCACGCCGAAACAGGTCTAAATCTATTTCCTCAAAGGCCCTAAGCTTGATGATACTCAGTCTTCGGGTCACAACCCCCACATAGGAAACGATTCAGAACAGGGTGTTACATGTTGCTACTTCGTATTTAGATCCATCTTGCTCTGAATGTGTCGTAAGCTCTTATGATCTGTATATAATGTACACCTAGGACCATGAAAATAATAATGCTACCGTTTTAGAGTAATAACCACTATCATCACCTCCCAGTCATTCTCTGAGTGATTCACCTTGATACTCTTTGTCTACGGGGAAGCAGGCACAATCAAATTCCTTTGTTGCATCATCACACAACCTAAACTAGAATAGGATGTAGATACTTACCTGTTTTCACCTTGATCTTGTCTAATAATTAATAGCCAACCACATGTATTGTCTTTCTTTTTACGAATTGGTTGGCACTTCCCAAGATGAGGGACTCGGTCAAATAATCTCTTTTCTAATCAACCTTATAGTTGCAACAACACCTTCTTTGATTCCAAAGGATCCAAAGAACAAGGTGCTATAGATATAGGATCCGTAGAAGAAATAAGATTAAACTGGAAGTCTACAAGACATAGGGATGGTAAACCTGGCAACTCATCGGGGGAAAACATCACTATATTCCATAGCAAGATCCAAATCAGAGAGACTCACCGTGTTTCTTGAACTCTTAATCACACGAGTCAAGAAGATTTCACGTCACCTCCCTAAGAACTTGTGTGCCTTCAACATAGAAATTATTGTAGTAGACTCTAGAATTGAATTTTCTCCCCGTTGACATACCCTTTCTCGACAAGCAGAATACACACACGATTTGTAACGTGGAGAATTTTAGTCTGGTTGATGGAAAGCCAAACCATTCCTAATGACAACATCGCATGACTAGATCCCAAAAGGAAATCGGTGTCAAGGATAAGTATTTGTTCATCCACAATGATATCACATAAATCAAACATTTTCCTACATCATTACTACATATCACAAAGCTGCATCACTATCTAACATCGAAATCAACGAACTCTGAGTGTTACACCCCCAAACCAGACGGCGGAAACATTCGGGGGTAGATGACTTCATTTGTAGTATCACAACACATGCATATATAGAAATCAAAGTACAAACAACCACTGCATTAATAAGTAAAGGTTTATACATGTGTTCAATCATAGTATATTGACACCAAAATAGTTGATACAAAATAAAGCAGATGTGACTCAAAATGGCTTCGTCTTCTCAGAAGCTTGGGGAGTACCTGTCTACCGTTTCCCTGAGAATACAAGTAATTTGAAAAAGGAGTATCAACATAAAGTTGAGTGAGCGCATCAGTATCTATGTTTGAAAGCTTGTTTGCTGTTCTTTGAATATGTAAAACTTTTCCAGAAAATCCTATATTTCCTGTTGTATATGAAAAGTAGTTTTAATTCCATAAAACCATTCCATTTGTAAACCAGAATTCTGTATTTGAATTCCTTTGTAAAACGTGTAAAAGTGATTGTGCCTGGCTCAACCAGCTGTTATTGTAAACTGTAATGTAATACTGTAAATTGTATCTTTGAAAAATTCATACTTTGAAAATGTACTCAAGTTTAGTTCATTGTACACTAAGAGTATTGTTTAATATCTTTTTCATGAGTTTATTATAACCATACTATGACTAGATGGCCTGATTCGACGCTTTAGAGGCGTTGGAAATGTTGATAACAATTGTCACCCCAGACCTGCCGGTCTAACTGTAGCTAACAATTTAGGTGCGTGATTGTCAACCCCATATAGATCTATACACATTTGTTTCGATCCCTATGATGAAGATTCTGGTTATAATATTAGGACTTTCACTATGTTGTTTAAATGTACTAACAACCTGGATATATTAACTCTTAGAAAAGTATATAGATGTTACGTGTATAATAACGATGAAAACTCAATCATTCTGAAATAAATGATTGTTAGTAAGTTTCTTGTTTAGTCAGTGTTGTAAAACTCGCCGACTTGGCCGATTACTCCTCCGAGTAATTGCTACTCCCCCCCTTGCCGAGGTGAGTTACATAATCTCGAGTACTCCCAATCGACCCCTTACGAACCGAGTAGTGTTGTGAAATTCGGTCAACTCGGTGATTAATATGTATAATATACTTAATTATTTATTATTTAACACACACATGTGATTATTACTACATATATATCCTAAATTTTCAGTAATTATTCACGAAGTGAGACCATTATGTGTTTTTCATTTTTTGTGTATTCACATGTATCAAATTTTGTTATATATTTCAATCAACTTATGATTTTATCTTATGATTTTGACATATATAATTTCCCTAAAAATATTTCTACACCAATTTCCAAATCCGAGTACTCCACAAGTACTCCCGAGTACTCATTACTCGGTAGTCGGCCGAACAGGTACCGAGTAACGAGTTCTACAACCTTGTGTTTAGTATTCTTGAAATGTATTTGTAAATTGTTCACACTTGTGTGGTTTTGAATCCAACCCTTGTTATTGTAAAACAATGTACTAGCATATACTTGACTCGTGTGTTAGTGTTCTTGATACATAAATTATACCTATTATAATTTGTATGTATTTTCTGTATTGATACTGACTGTTCATGAATGCAACCTCATGCTCAACAAGTTACAAAGAGTATTGAAACTGAATAAAATAAACTTTATATTTATATACATATACAATTATATAAATATGATTTTTGGGGAAAAATATAAGTTGGTATAACCTTTTAAAGAATTTAAACACTTTAAAATATTTGTTTTGACTTGATGTCATTTTAACGTTATTTGAAATAATTTGTAAAACAAAATCTTTGTGTTAGACTTGTATTCCCTCCCCCCTAGAAACTGTAAAAAGTATGAAAAATGTGGGGGTATGAACTCACTTGATAAGTGGTGAATCGGGCAGCGTTTCGTTTATAGTAATGATCTTTCTAGACATAACCGCGAGTTTTTGGTGAAAACCGGGCTTCACGCGGGCAGAGTTTCGGTTCGGGAACTCCGTTTCTCAGGATCTTTGGGGCTTTGGGTCTCGGGATGATACCGGGGCTTCGGGGGTATAAATTGCATGTAAATCGAGGTAATACAGGTGAGAGAGAAGAGATTGAGCAACCCTAAACGGCTGCCCTTGTGATCTATTTATAGGGGGTCTGGCCCTCGAACGTAGCACGTTCCCGAACGTAGTGTTTTCCTTGGACGAACGCAGTGCGTTTCACCGTGCATCATGGCTTACGAACTTCAGACTTGACATGCGACAGTACTGACTCTGGGCTCCGAACGCGAGGCGTTCCCCCTTTGGTAAGCATGTCTCGAACTTCAGAAATTCATATCTTTCGCATACGATCTCCATTTTTGACGTTCTTTATGTCCACACAATGGTGAGATTATGCTCTACAACTCTCATTTAGACTCCATCGGGAAATTTTGAATTTATTTTTAATATTATATTTTCAACAGGCCGGGACAGGAAAAGTTTGTTAAAAATGCATAACTTCTTCATCCGATGTTCGTTTTCGTCTGTCTTTTTATCGTTGTACTACTAATGTCTAGATCTTCAATTCTCGTTTAGGTTGTGTCGGCTAAAAATCACTTGATCTCTATTTCGAGTTTTTACCTGTCTACTGCTAAAAATCACAACTTCCTCTTATGAAGTCAGATCTGGACGTTCCTTTTATGTATGTTTACGGTTTAATGAGATCTAAGACTTTCATTTAGATACCTAAGGCTAAAACGTATTTTATTGAGATTTCGCTTTTTACGCTTAAGAGTGTTTTACTGGTTTTGACGTGGATCTTTGATTCGCCATAACTTCTTCCTTAAAACTCGGATTTGAGTGTTCTTTATATTTCTGAAAAACTTGACACGATATCTATCAATTTATGCAACCCAATTGAGACTTTTGAACATTTCATTTTTGACGCTATTTTTATTATATCAAAAATAGATTACCATACTTGACTTTAGCTCATTATATTGACTTGAAATATCAGGTTGTCACATCATCCCCCTGTTAGAGGGAATTTTGTCTCAAAGTTAATTCTAAGATAAGCATTTATAGACTAGGGAAGAGATGTGGGTATTTTTGTTTCATCTGATCTTCACGCTCCCAAGTGTATTCAGGTCCTCGCTTGGCATTCTACCGGACCTTCACAATAGGTATGTGAATTTTTTTGTGCTTTTAATTTCCCTATCCATGATTTCTACTGGCTCTTATACAAAATGGAAACTCTCATTAATTTCAATTTCGTCCAGAGAGATGACGAGGGTCTCATCGGACAAGCACTTCTTTAAGTTTGACACATGAAAGGTAGGATGTACGTTATTGAGTTCCTGTGGTAATCGAAGTTTGGATGCGACCGGACCAATCCTGACAAGGATCTCGAATGGTCCGATATACCTTGGATTTAGTTTTCCACATTTTCCAAAACGTATTAATCCCTTCCAGGGTGAGACCTTCAATAGGACGCGATCACCAACTCGGAATTCTAAGGGTTTTCTCTTTTTTTCAGTGTAACTTTTCTGTCTATATCTAGAAGCTTTAAATTGTTCCCGGATTTGTACTATCTTTTCTGTAGTTTCTCGAAGGATTTCCGGACCTATGAAGTACTGTCTGGAGCTTGACCTCTAGCTAGTTGCGTACCACCGACTTCTGCTCAGCACAGGGGTGATCTGTACTTGCGGCCATGAAGGGCTTTAAATGGAGCAGCCTTTATGCTAGTGTGATAACTATTGTTGTAAGAGAGCTCAACAAGGGTTAAATGAGTATACCATGCCTTCCCAAAGTCTATCACGCAAGCTCGCAACATATCTTCTAGAGTTTGATCTGTTCTCTCACTTTGCCTGTCCGTTTGTGGATGGTAAGTTGTACTTATGTCCAGCCTAGTCTCCAGAGACTTTTGTAAGGACTGCCAGAAACGAGGAGTGAATATGCTATCTCGCTCTGAGATAAAAGATATTGGCACACCGTGCAGTCTAAAAATCTCTTTGAGGTAAGTTCTTGTTAGCTTCTTCATCTTGTCGGTTTCTTTTATTGGCAGAAAGTGTGTAGATTTGGTCAATCTGTCGAAAATCACCCCAGATGGTATCATTACGACCCACTGTCTTAGGTAATATAGTTATGCAATCCATTGTGTGGATTATGCCTGATTCATCTAATACAGTTCCGTGTATACATGTCGTATATTGTTAAGATTGAAAAGGCATTCGAATAAATGATTCATCTCTAAGCCCACATCCAGACAAGGAAAATGAGTCAAAGTGGAATCATCAATTCTAAGCCTGTAGAATCTTAATTACGTACTACTCTTATGTATACATTTAATAGTATTAGATAAATCGCATTAATTTTTGGGGTCTTCGTTAGTGAAGTTGACTTTCTGTGCGAGTAGTAGACCTGGAAACTTTGTTGCCAGTGCTTGAGCAAAGTTATAGAAAATTTGGTGCTCCTCACGTGGCTACTTAGGGGTTTTTGAAGCAAGAAATGATTTGGAGGTTTTTGTTGGTACTGTTTTATAGGGGTTAGCTAGACGCTCGATCACAAAGAAGGATCTTCCAGTAGAATATGAAATTAGTACAGTGAGGACTAGTTTGTCTCAGGTCGACTGACAACATTGGGACTTTGTATAGTATAAGAGTTAAACCAATTTAGAATAAAGTGATGGCTAGAATGACTGTGAATTCTATACATATGACTTTAGAACATTTCGCTTTATCTTTGTTATTATTACTGCGAGTTCGTTGTACTGCTAGAAGCGAGTACTTGTCGTGAGAGTGCTTCTAGAAATGGTGATGAAATCTCATAGTATGATTTGGTCTAATTTGGCATTAAGTTTTGAAAATTTATAGATCAAAAATATTAATTCCAGAGAGCGTACCAGCAATCTCAGGGCGGTTCCCCGATATCTCCTTCTGTGTTGTTGCTATTATTCTTCCCCCTCTCTCTGTCAGTTCTCTCGGTCGGACAGTCTCTCTTGAGATGTCCTATTTCACCACATGCATGACATATTTCACTTGTACTAGCGTCGGTGGTTGAAGTGATGTGTTGGGTTGGAGTTCTACAGAAGTGAGTTCCTTTGTCATTTCTTGTCTTTGGGCAATCTCTTTTGAAATGTCCAAATTCGCCGCACTTATAACATGCCTGGGTTATTCCAGCACCGGGAACTTGGATGATTGGCTGAGGTGGGAATTTACAAAATCGGACAATGTGCCCTTGTTTATTGCAGTTCTGGCACTGCATGTCATGACAATTTCCATTGTGGTGGAAATTACACTCATTGCATTTTGGGAGGTTTCCAACATATTGTTTTACTGGAGTAGTAGTAACAGCACAAACTGTCGCTTCCTGTCGATTTTTAGAGGGTCCTTGCATAATGGGGATGGGTAATTGGGTTGATTATTCGATGATTGAATATAATAGTTATATTATTGTGGGTTGAAAACCCTATATGCTCACCAGGCTCCCAAGCCTGACCCACTCAGTTTTCTTTGCATTACAGGTAATGGCACAAGGGTATAAGTTGGTGGACTTGACGAGAGAATTTGGATTATAGATCAGTAGTTATAAACAACTGTTGTAAGGTCTATTTTATATTGTTTATGCTTTTGGTCTGTATCGGAACATGACATCCCGAGGTTTTATTATTTAATGAAAATACATTCTCTTTGAGAAATGTTTTGATAAGTTATTATCATATCTTGTTTTGGGAACAAATTGCGCAACCGTTTTCTTTAAACGATTAATCTGATTTATAAAACAAAGCATAAACAAACCAGTCTTTTCTGGCTGAGAAATTGGGGATGTCACAGTTGGTATCAGAGCATTAGTTTAAGCGAACTAGGAATTTGTAGGATTTCTAGACTTAAACTTAGAATGCTAAACGATGATTGTGAGATGAGTTTCTACCATATTTTAAGACACGAGCACTAGTATATTTTAGGAATGATGCCTAAAATGCTTTTATGTGCTAAATATTATATCTTTTCCATATATTCTATTATTTGTTCGGATCTATGGTCTGTTGCCGACCGGATCTGGAGACCTTATGTGTTTAGGATTCTAAGCGTTTGATACGATATTAGAACTAGCATGTAAACGTTTCGGGGTGATAAGTAGATTTATACGTCTATCGTAAATAAAGATTTCTTATCTTAAATTCTCGCCCTATGTACCGAACGTCTGCTTGGATGTACAAAACGTTATGGTGAAGACTCGTAGAGAATTGAGTAAATGGAGGAAATGAAAGGCTTATGATAGTGAATGACACCTATCGGAAGATATCGTAAGAGTGGTGTCTTGCCTTTAGTTTATGTTTGATAAAATAACGGAACGTTTAGAGGAGTACGGTACGTCTTAATTACACCTTCGATTGGCAGGATGATGGAACGATTGGTGTAATTCTTGAAGTTGTCACATAATCTAGAATTTCCATCACCAATCGAGTTGAAGTAGAGTTGATGATAGAAGATACGCATGGAAGAATTCCTAGTAGAGTCTAGGAAAATTTTTATGATTAATTGGACACATTCGTATGTGTTAAATTGTTTGGTGATTTTAGGACTTGGGGACTACGAGACAATACTTGGGACGAGTATGAGTAGGTGTGAATAGTAGTAGAGATCTATACTATTGGAAGCACAGGACTCACGCTTGGATCAGGGAAAGTCACAAGGTTACCAAGAAGCTAGTAATTGATTCCGTTTTATTCAAGTATGTTGTTACCATTGTTTCGGTAATGACTAGTAAGATGGTTGTTATTCCGACCCTAGTGGTCATATCAATTGAGTCCGACTACGATGAGAGGTCATCAGGACATGACCCATCGGTCTGTTACAATAAATAAAGGAATGTATTTATCCTAAGAAGAAGAAAGAGTTCACAATAAGGATTTATTTTGTAACTTGAAGGTTACAATTGAAATTCCATCATAATAAGAAGAGATGATGAAGGAATAAGCATCACGGTTATTACTTAGGATGGAGAGATAACGCATGGAGTCAGTATACGAATCCAGTTTCGTTGATGATTCTGGGACGTAATCATCCTAATGGGGAGATTATTGTAACGCCCGTAGATCCGGGCTAGTCAATTTAGAGACAATAAGCATCAAAAATGACTTTTGATGGAAGATTATTTAGAAGGATTAATCTTAACTAAGTTATAGTATATGTTACAAGGATTCCGTACATATAAAGAATGCCGAAATCCGAGTTATAACGAAGAAGTTATGACCTATCGAAGTTTTGCGAAAGAACCGGCACGACACAGCGCAACGTAAATAGTGAATTTATGTTAGAGCGATATTTAGCCAAAACAATCTAAATGAGAATTGAGGATCTCATCGACAATAGTGCAACGACGGAAAGACAGACGAAAACGGATGTCAGACGAAGGAGTTATGAGTTTATAACGGAGTTTTCCTGTCCCGGACTACTAAAAATAATATAATAAAAATAAATCAAAATTAGCCGACGGAGTCTAAATGAAAGTTGTAGATCTTGTTTTTACCTACGTGTCGATATAAAGAACGTCGAAAACAGAGTTCGTATGCGAAAGTTATGAATTTCTGAAGTTCGGGGCGCGAAACCCCAAAACTGTCAGATACCACAACGTGGCAAGCAGTGCCACGATGTGGCCAGTCTTCTGACAACTCCGGGAGTCCCCCAGATGCAACTTGCAATGACGCATGCAGTGACGACCAAGTCCACGACGTGGAAAAAGCTGCCACGATGTGGCAAAGGCAGATTTTGCCCTATAAATAGATTTGAAGGGTCAGCCGAGTTTGGTTGCTCATTCTCTCATCTCTTACCCATATTACCTAGATTTACGTGCAAAGAAGTACCCCCGAAGCCCCAGTATCATCCCGAGACCCGAAGCGAGTCCCTAAGCCCGAAGATCCCGAGAAGTGCAATTCTCGAGCCGAAGCTCTGCCCGCGAGGAGCCCGGTTTTTGTGAAGATCTTCCAGATCTACCGAAGAATACTACTTCTGCAAGTCATAGTGTTGTCCGATCATCTTTTGATCAAGTTAGTGTATAGTCCCTTTCATAACACGATTTTAATACAAGTATTGTGTGAATGTCTTAAGTATATGTTTTGGGTGAGTATGTGATCACTTTCTTCTAACATATATATATATATATATATATATATATATATATATATATATATATATTAAGTATTTGCTATGAAATACGTGCTATGTGTTTATATATTGTTGTTTGTTTGAGATGAGCGTGGAATGGATGTTTTATATAGGTGTCAAATGAGTTAATCTGTATATGTGTTTTATATCTACAAATATGTTGGGTAGAACATGGGTAGATGAATTAGATGATGTGTGATGATAATTAGGTGATGAGAAATAGGTGATGATAATTAGGTGATAAGAAATAGGCGATGATAATTAGGTGATGAGAAATAGGTGATGATAGATAGGTGATGATAGATAGGTGATGATAAATAGGTGATGTGAGATGAGAGGAGATACCATAACCTTGACGGCAATGTGGTAATTTGGCGATGTAGTCATCTACTAGAGTATAGATGGCGACCACAGACTATTCTAGATGAGCCCATGGAAACACCAGTAGGCTCATAACCTGTAGGTGATGAATTACGAGTTCAGGCGATGTTGTAACTACATATTCATACGATGATACTCTAACCCTTACAATGAATTACGAGTCCATGCGATGTTGTGACTACGTATTCATGCGATGGTAGCCTAACCCTTACTATGAGTTACAAGTCCAGACGATGTTGTGACTGCGTATTCATGCATTAGGAACAAATATATATATATATATATATATATATATATATATATATATATATATATATATATATATATATATATATATATAAAGGAAATGTGATGTAAGGAGATGAGAGGTAAATACGATGTAGGAGTTGACCCTTAGGATAATTCCTTAGGAAAGGTACTTAAGAATAAACGAAGATAATGGGGATGGGTAATTGGGTTGATTGTTTGATGATTGAATATAATAATTATATTATTGTGGGTTGAAAACCCTATATGCTCACCAGGCTCCCAAGCCTGACCCACTCAGTTTTCTTTGCATTACAGGTAATGGCACAAGGTTATAAGTTGGTGGACTTTACGAGAGAATTTGGATTATAGATCAGTAGTTATAAATAACTGTTGTAAGGTCTATTTTATATTGTTTATGCTTTTGGTATGTATAGGAACATGACATCCCGAGGTTTTATTATTTAATGAAAATTCATTCTCTTTGAGAAATGTTTTGATAAGTTATTATCATATCTTGTTTTGGGAACAAATTCCGCAACCGTTTTCTTTAAACGATTACTCTTATTTTAAAATAAAGCATAAACAAACCGGTCTTTTTTGGCCGAGAAATTGGGGATGTTACAAAGTTGTCTGAGTAACATGACTATTTTGGTGTATGCTTGTTTTATGGGGTATAATGGTGGTATGGGTAGAACCTTGCAAGTATAATAGATTGAAAGAGCTTAAGCCATATCGATTGTTAGTTGCATTATCTTTCTATATGGTCATGTGACACATGGTTCGTGTGCAACCTGGTTTATGAGAAATGGAGTGGTTCTGGATTTATGGTGTGGCCAAATCAAGCCTCACGTAGGAATCAGGAGGTGTATCAATAGAATTGACACCGTTTGTACCGATCCTAAACGATAATGTGATGTACTTGTACTTAGCAAGTCGGAGTAGCGAAACTGGAAGTCTTGGGGTTGGTGAATTTGGGTGGAATTCATGAGCCACTTAGTGCACTAAATTGTCTGAGCACACGAGTAGTGAACGAGGTTAAGTTGTTGGGTTGGCTGTCACTAAGAAACCCTACAGTAGATAATCGGTTGAAAGGTGATTATATACAATAATCGTTGGACTTGAACTTGTATATGATAATCGGTTGAAAGGAATTACGTATAATAAATGGTGAATTGAATCATATGTAATATTCGGTTGAATTAAGTTGATAACTATATTTGGTTGAATTGAAATTAAGATGATATGGTGAAAGGTTGTATTGTAAATGGTTGAAATGGATTATAGTGTAAACGGCTGAATGTTGTTTGCTATTTGGTTGGTTATATGAAAAAAAAGTTGAGTATATAATAAAAGGTTGGTTATATAATAAAATTTTGGATATAAAATAAAATGTTAGTTATTTAAATAGAGGTTGAATAAATAAGGAAATGTTGTTTATATGTTATCAAGTTGATTATATGGATTATGGTTGATCATTTATTTAATTTTTTAGAATTATGGTTAAACATTCATTCATGTATGCATTTGAACATGTTGTTATGATATACGGTTGTTTGCAAAGTGGTATTTGTTTCTCATTTTTATGCTTCATCATAAAATGAGTGATTGACTCATTTGGGATTTGTATGTTTTTATGAAACCTGTATGAGCTCACTTAGCAGGAGCTGAAACTTGTGTCTTTTCTCTTTTGTGTCTTTTGATTGGTGTAGGTAATTTAGAAGTTTGGCCTTGATGTGAGGGGTTGCTTATAGGGTAGTTATTCTAATTAGATAATACCATTTTGGACATGTTAGATGTTTTATCAGATTAAACATTTACTTTTTTATGTTTTAAATGGTTTGGAATTATGATTTTAATTTTGGAGGTAACGTTGTGATTTAAATATGTATTAAACTAAATAACTAAGTCTTATGCTAACGTATTATGCTAAAATGTGTTTTAAATAAAAGAAAAAATTAGTAAAACTCACGACGTTACATTTACCCCTTAGCATAAAAGAATATGATTTGGACATTTGATTACGAGTTATTACCCTAATTATTGATTAGCAATGATTTTTGATATGTTTAGTGTGAGGAGCCCTTGTAGCAGCCACATGTGTGTGATTCAGTTATCCTCAGTTCGAGATGAGTCTCTTTACTGTACCCGTGGGTAGAAGGCACTAATGCCGGCTCACTAGGATGTGTTACGTAGAATGCTAGTTGTCTTTGTGACTCTTGCATTGTATGTTGGGTTGAATCCATTGGCATGCATGTAGGACTAGGACCATTTACACGAGTGGGTTAGACCTATTGTATAATGGGCTAGGCCTATTTATATGTTGGGTAAGGTCCATTGATTAGTAAGAGCTAGGCCCATTATTATGGGTTGGGACCAATGTGTGGGTAGGCCCAATGATAGGTATGGTATGTTGTATTTTAGGAAACTCACTAAGCTTTGTGCTTACAGTTATGTGTTTATGGTTTCAGGTACATCCGGTTGCAAAGGGAAGGGCTGACATGACTGCACAACGTCCCCCAGTGTTTTCCATATTGGTTATTAATGACTATTACTCTAATGATAAAATAATTGAATTGCTATAACTACTTTTAGGACAACTTTACTGTATGGTTTAAGTATTTTTTTTTAAAATGAAAATTTTACTTTGAATCTTTGGGATGTTACAAGTTGGTATCAGAGCCTTGGTTTGAGGGATTTGGGCACACTCTTGGTTATGACTGAAGTTAAACTAAGAAATTGTTAATAATTTGAAAGAAAAAAAGTTTCTAAAAAGGTTTTTATAAAGAAAAAAGGGGTGTGATGCATGTAATCAACCGAGCTCAAGTAAGTGATTCCCAGAATACCCATACATAATGTTATGTTATATGTTATAAGAATTGCATGCTAGATTAATGCTAAGGGTCTACTTAGGATTGCATGATAGAGTGCTAGGAGTGATGCATTTATATGTCTATTGGTTGAGCTTTTAGAATTGCATGCTAGTATTGATGTCAGTTGATTGGATATAATGACCTAATTAGGTAGTGTAATAGTTAGAATTTCCTGATGCTTGAATGTTGCTTGCTTTCTTATTTGTGGGACTCACATTGATGGAAAGACCTGATTAGGTGGTTTAATCATTATAATTTCCCGATGCTTGAATGTTGCTTGCTTTATGATTTGTGGGATTCACACTGATGTGAGCTAAGTATTTCATGAATATGTTAAGTTACATATAGTAAATGTTGAATAATATGAGAGTGATTGACTTGGCCCTATTACGCACCTATCGTTTGAGTCTAACCGTTGTAGGATTGAGTCTTTTAGTCGAATGATTATTTAAGCTTTGTTTCATGTAACTGTATTCATAAAGTAGTTAGCTGATATTAGTAGGGGGCCTTCAACAGCTGATCACAGGGTAGGGTAAGGAACCTAGTAGAGCTTAGGAAGTGTTTGGTGGGTTTGGATGTGCTACTTAGCAGGGTACTTGGAGTACCAATTTGAGAAGATGGATTATAGGATTTTGGATGATTCTTGAGGAAAGTATAGATAAGTGTGGAAGGTAGTATTGGGCTCGTACTACTGGAAGCACATGATCTGTTCTCGAATTGAGGAGAGTGATGGAGATTGTAGAAGCCTGTAGGATGAGGATTCGTTTGGTATTTTATGATCAAATGTGTTATTTCCTTTCAGTATGGTGATGAGCACCCATGGAGGAGGTTCAGGTTCGGGTTTAGGTTAAGGTGTTGGTACCGAGTCGTGTGAGGAGCGGATGCGGGAGTTCATCTCGTTAGAGGTCACCCACGGTATTTTAGAGCAAAGTCTTGTGATCTTCAGTTCAGTCAAGAAGGGGATTATAGAAATCATGGATGAGCATTTGGGTGTGTTATGCACTGATATTATAGCTATTATGGGATCCTATACAGTAACATACACGTTCGGTTATCGTTTTATGTAATTTTAATAATAAATAATATTATGAAGTATTATATGCATGATTTTGAGCGTTGAGTTCTAACAGATAGTTTTTACTAGAAATAAAGTAAAACTATGTTTAGAATCATTCGGAAAATATTGGAAGTCTTATGAGATTCCAATCAAAAGTCAAATATTGAAAATTAATGAAAATATGAAGTTGAAAATAAGTAAAAATTTATTATATAAAGTTGTAATAATCTCGATAGAAACATTTAGGCGAAAACCTCATCGAAATCCGAACTATAACGAAGAAGTTATGACTTATTGAAGTTTCGCGACAGAACTGGCACGACGTCGTATGACGTAAAAAGTGAGTTTCCGATAAATTACTTTTTAGCCTTTATGATCTAAATGAAAGTTGTAGTATTCGTTAAACCGAGAACTTTCATAAAAAGAACGTCAAAATCTGACTTCGTATGAGGAAGTTATGATTTTTCTAAAATTCAGTATAGCAGTAGACAACTAAAAACTCGAAATAAAGATCGAGTGATTTCTAGCCGAGAAAACCTAAACGAGAATCGAAGGTCTCGTCAATAGTAGTACAACGGCAAAAAGACAGACGAAAACGGACATCTGATGAAGAAGTTATAACTTTTTAACGGGCTTTTCTTGTCCCGGCCCGTTAAAAATATATTATTAAAAAGGAGTTCAAAATTATCCAACGGAGTCTAAATAAAGGTTGTAGAGTATAATCTCACCTACGCGTGGATATAAAGAACGTAAAAAACGGAGCTCGTATGCAAAAGATATGAATTTTTGAAGTTTTTAGTTAAAAATAATTAAAAAAATTCGAGACTTATCTGAAGAAGAACACCCTGCGTAGAAGCTTACGCCCAGCATACACATTGTAGGGCCTCGGATTGACGATGTCGCCCCTTCTTCACTCAAATGCCATGTATCTCGCACATTTTACACGTCCGAAGCCACTAAGCTTCTACGCCCCATGTACGAGGGGTACGCTAAGCGTAATGAACCGCCTCACAAATACGCCCAGCGTACCAAGGACTACGCCCAGCGTAGTGAGCAGCTTCAGACCCTATAAAAGGGATGCGAAGGAAGCCGTGTTTATGTTACAAATTTCACTCTTTCATACCTTATACACTCTATAAATTTACCCTAACACCCCTTGAAGTCCCGGTATCTTCCCCGACACCCGAAGCAAGTCCCGACTCCCCGAAGTTCCCGATAAAATTATATTTTCAAGTCGAAACTCTGCCCGAGTAAGGCCGGTTTTCAACTAAAATCCCCGGTTTCGTCACAGAAAGTCGTATTTAGAGCCGAAGTGCTGCCCAAATTATCATTTATTCCTTCAGTTATTTCACAGTGAGTTCAATATATTGGAACAATTGTATTGTGTTATATGTGCTATGTGCTTTTCCGTGTTATTATCTCGTGTTATTATTTTCGTTATTATGGTAGAAAAGTTGTACCTTTGACCATGTGATCAGTGAAACAACTTAGATTCACGATGGTACTGGTATGTAGCCTCTTGCCATGTAGAGCATGTCTTGTAAGAGAATAACTTCTATTCTATGGCATTGGCAGAAGGTTAGATAGGGCTAAAAGCCTGAAATCTACCAAAATGTTTAATCATAAAGTGTATGTCTTCTGTGCCAATTGGGCCAAAGCTTTATTAATGTATATCAAGTATTGAAATTGTTATGTATCATTGATTGATATGAAAGCTTGTCGCATGATTCACATATGCCTTTGTTGTTCCTTGTTCCCTTTGCTTCTGCCATATTGAAGTATATATATGGCATAACGTTATAGTGTATCTATTATTGAACTCACTAATCATCACCGCTTACCCCTCTGAGTGTTTAACAATTACAGGAAATGAGAATCCAGTATAGTCATAAATTGTTGGAAGATTTAGAATTGTTTATACTATTACTTTTGTACTTGGGTTTACACATGTATAAAACTATATTATCCTGGGTAGTTATGTAATAGATATAACACTTTCTAATATACTAAAACTTAGTCAGTTTGTATCCAGTCTTTTGTAATCACACTATCAATGTAAAATATTATTTATAAATATGCATGTAGCATGTTTTGGAGTAACTATATTGTGAACTATGAAAGTTTGAGTCTTTCAGAAATACGAAAGTTAGGGTCTTTCATATATATTGTCGTTCCACGAGTTCTATGCTAGTAGAGCTCCCGAGTTCTTTGGGGAAAAGGAGTAGGAGGTGGTTAGCGGATATGGTGAACACTTTCCTAACCATATTTTGCCCCAACTGGTTGAAGGTTAGATTTGCCTCATGTCTTCTAAAAGATAGAGCTCATGACTGGTGGGAGGAAGTGGATTTCGCTTTGGGAGGCGAGGCTATTGAGACGACGACGTGGGATGAGTTTGTGACTCAGTTTAGGGCGGAGTTTGCACCAGCTATCGAGGTGCATTAGTTGGCAATGGAATTTTAGGACCTTCACCAAAAGATTGATACTATGGCATAAATCACTACCAAATTAAAGCAGAAAGCTTTATTTGTGCAACGGTATGATACATATGAGGAGAAGAAGAAGACAATGTACCATGATATGCTACGCGACGATATTAGGGAAATTTTAAGTATTTCCAGCTGCATGACCATGGAGGATATGATTGCTAGAGCCCGGGAATGGGAGATTGAATTGGAGTACCTCGGTAAGAGGATGACATATCAGGTTCAAACAGTCGGGGGTCCGGTGAAGAGGCCCTAGATGCATGATTTGCGAGTAGGAGGCCATCAAGGTTGGGGCCGTTATGCCAACTGTGGGAGGAAACCTGAGGAGAGTTGCCGAGAGACATGAAGGGAATGTTTTAGTTTCGGTCAGATGAGTCATTTCAATAGCGATTGTCCTCGAGGATCGGTTACAATGTGTTTTCACTGCAAGCAGGTGGGCCACAAGTCGACCGACTGACCGAGGATGATGAGTGGAGCAGTGAAAGAACCTGATCTATTTGCTTTGAGGATTACTGATGACCGCGAGGGTGGGGATGAGGCTCCAACAGTGAGGAGTCGAGCATTGCAGTTACAGGAAGGGGAGACCAGAGTTTCATTAGATGCTATCGCGCGTACGTTCCATTTCCATTTTATGCGCCATATCATTTTTTGCGCCATGCAATTGTATTTGTAAGACATAATTTCCGGCTTAGTTTCTCCTTGATTGCCTGGTTATTATTATTTTAAGGGTCGACAATTGCCATTTTGCATATCGAGAGTCATGAGTGGAGAACGTCTTATTGAGATACATTTATATTGTTAGCTATTATGGTGTGGGCCCTTGTTAGGAGCGAGCTAGGGGTCCTGCTCGGAGGAATCAACCGTTGGATTGACGTATTAGTTCAACACAAGGGGCCAGAAGGAGTTGCTGCCATATTCATGTCTTCAGGATTGTGGGTATGGTCCTCGTATCAGAAGCTTTTAGGAAATGACCTCATGTGAGCTGGTTGTCCCATTCTGGGACAATGAAGTCAGAATTTAAAGATGTTGGTGTCGCTCAGGAAGGATGCAATTCGACTATAGATAGGCCCTCTGATCCGATCGTTTTCTCTAGTAGGGTAAGAGGAGTATTGAGTGGGTAATGTTTTAATCGCATGGGTTTGTTCAGTCGCTAGCATTGTCAAGGAGTATAAATTATATATGTTAGAGATGTTCTAAGTGCGTCGATCTTTCGACAAGTGGATTGTTGGATTGGTGATCCATCTGTTACGGTAAAAAGAGTTTAACATTCAATGTCATTAGCATGGTTGGCAGAGCGCAGTTGAATCCATGTAACGGAGAACCGTTTAGTTTATTCGGATTAATTCCAGGTATAGAACAAAGAGGAGTTCCATACCCTATTTAGTTGGAGAACCAGTGGTATGGATTGAGGTTTTCACCATAAACGGGAATTCATGACATTTCACCCACATATGTAGCACATTAGTAGTGGATCTTGGCAGGTACAAGATTAGATTTAGGTTGAGGGTTGTATTAGAGACTCTCTACCTATTCTTGTCTGATGAAGGCTTTGGGGTTTGAAACATAACTTAAACACCCGATTGGGGTAGTCGGATTCAGTTTTGACTCATGATTAATCATGGGTTTGTATAGTACATGGAGGGAAATACCATGGGCTGGGCTAATGGTTGTTATGGGGGTGTTGTCGTACTACTGGGTATCCCTAGCATAAACAAGTTTGATAGACTCTCGGGGAAGTGTTGTAAGTCTGCGATGGATTTGTAGCATACACTAGGATTGGATGGGCCATTGCAGGAGTGGTTGTTGGGCTGTAAAATGATCACAACGCATGCATGGGTCGAGTCGGTTTGTTTTGTTGATTGACCACTGCTTGTTTGGATTGAGGATTGTTGGACCTATGGCAATGTTTTTGGCTAGTATAGCCCTCGATTATGTGAGACCTGTAGCCGAGCCCGTTTGGTTATGATAATATTAGTGAACCCAGTAAAAATCGGCTTGGTTGAGGTGTTGGATCATGTTTAGAGTAGGATGACAATGTGATCAATGGGTGGGATCCGTGTGGTACTTACGCTCAAGTAGTCTATACCAATTAGATTCTTAGGTGGAGTCTTATGGTGTAACTGTGCATGAGACTGTCGGATGTAGTGGATGAATGAAGATTTTATATCTCAGCTTAGTAGAAGGTCATCAGGGGATCAGAAGATCTCAGATAGAATGAATATGTAAAATCATTGGATATTGGGATGTGAATCATGTATTGGGTTGGCGCATAGGGATGTGACTCACGATAGGAGTCACCCTTGTTTTCAATGAAAAGTCCTTTTTAGTAGCAATGAATGGTCAGGAATTCTGTTTTCTAGGGGTATCAGCAAGGTAATTTAGGAATGGAAGGGTTTCGTTTGGTATGTGTTGCAAAGTGGAGTCGTATTAATTGTGTTTCAGAATGGATTTGTATATCTGGAAGTCAGACAAGGTATTGGATTTCTGAATTTTTAGGAAGAGTAGTGAGGATTGCTCTTCATTGGTTACAAATTGGTTTGGCAAGTCTCGTTTCTTCATTAGGGTTTATGATTTCTACTAAGGCGGGGGGGGGGGGGGGGGGGGGTTGATTGCATTATTGGAAGAGCAATTATTGGTTTGAGGTGACATCGTAGCCCTATTTGGATTTCAGGAAAAATTTGTCTAGATCGGCCAGTATTGCAATCTAATTTCCGAGGATGAAATCTAATTTAAGTGGGGGAGAGTTGTAACACCCTTTTCGAGTCGTTTCTTGATTCGGGGTCGTGATATGAAGATTGATTATCATAGGGATTTGTGCTTTGAGGGAGGAAACATTTAGACCCAATTAGATGCGGGTAATATAGGTTATGTGATCCAAGCCCTCGATTCTTTTTTTGGAGTCAAAGGGGTAATATAGGAAGAAGTGATGTTTTGGGCTTCTTGCATAAATTAAGAATCTTAGTTCGGTATAGTTTTAGTCAAAAGTAATGAGATATGTGTGTAGGGCTCTTCAGTACCTTTACAAGCATATAAATATCGTCGAAAACAAATTTGGGGCAAAGAAGATATGATCATTGGAAGTTAAGATGAGATTGGGAATTGGTGTGTATGCTGGCCGTATATTATTAAAGGCGACATGGTCATCCTTGAGTTTGTTGGGCGTACATGGCATGTACGATGAGCATAGTTATGCAGCCCCCAAACCCTGGTTTTTGGGTCTTAAACCCTATTTAAAGACCTTAACCCCTTGGAAACCCTTCTTATTTCAAGCCTCCATCCTCCCCCACCCTAGTTTCGAAACCCTAATATTTAAGATCTTAATCTTGGACCTTTATAATTTCTTGGTACCTTGTGGAAGAATGGGAAGTTCATCCTTGTGGATTGTTGTGGCTAGAGCTGGGAGATTGAGGATTATTATCATCTTTGCAAGCTCTGGAGGTATAAAGCTTCAAACTTTATGGCTCTTTAGTGTAGATCTAGTTGTGGGTTATGTTTTGAGCATGTTTTGGTCCCAAGGATTGGATATTGTGAGTAGAAGTTACTCTAGAACCTTTGAGCATCATTTCTATTTATTTTTGAAGTCATTAAGTCATAAAAATCGAATCTTGATGGATATATCGATTCCATGCATGAGTTTGTAACACTTGATACCTGGTATGCCTATTATTCAAGCATTTCTTGGGTTTTTCTCTGGGACTCGACGAGTTGGAGAGCCAACTCGTCGAGTAGAGTCGAGATCCGCGGACAATTTAAGTGACCTACTCGACGAGTCGGAAGACTGACTCAGTGAGTAGGTGCTGTTTGGGTAAAACCCTAAATTGAGGGTTTACACCCTATTTAAACACCTTATCTCAGCCTCCATCATCCCATATTGTCCCAGAAGACATCTTATCGAAACCCTAGCCATTTTTGTATGTTCGAAGGCCATTTTGGTGCTTTTTGGTGGATTATGAAGCTTCATAAGAGGAAGGGAGCTTGTGAGGCCAAGGGGAAACAAGAAGATCTAGAGTTTGAAGCTCATTTTCAGCTTATTGGAGGTATGAAGCTGAACCTTTGTCTATAGATCTTCAATTTGGGCCTTTTTCCTTCATCTTTCTAAGCCCTAGAGAGGTTGTATTCGGGATTTATTGTTGGAAGTCAATGTATGCTTTAAATCCAAGTCTATTGGGGGGGGGGGGGGTTTATGGCACAAAGGTGCCCATTTTGTTGCCATGAACACCCCATGCACCTTGGAGGCCATGTTTTATGGCTTTTTGGGCCAAAGACCCCTTGCATGCATACCAAGTTTGGAACTTTACGTGTAAAATGGACATTAGGAGGCCAAATCTATGGTTTTGGTGTGTTAAGTCCCACTAAAATCGACTGTATAGTATGGGACAAGGAGGGACTCGGCGAGTCGAGACACTTTTTCCCCCAAAAACGTCTTCTGGAATGGTTTAGGTTGAGCGAAAGGAACGCTCAGCCTACTAGGGGGTTTTGCCTTGGACCTGGAAGTCATGGGACTCGACGAGTTCTAGAACAGACTTGCCGAGTCCAAGGCAATCTCCCAATCTTTGAAGATGGACTCGACGAGTTGTTCATACAACTCGACGAGTCGGATGAAGATGGTCCCGATGGTTTTAATGTAGCAGAACACATGAAGTTCTTGCTAGACTCGATGAGTGAATTCGGGGTTGGATCGGGTTAATGGAGTATGGACTCAACGAGTTGGTAGACCAACTCGGCAAGTCAGGTCAACTGGGTGTTGACTTTTACCAATGTTGACTTCGCCTGGTTTTGGTATTGACTCGGGTTAAGGTAATATGTTCTGTTTGATGACTTGGGGGTTGTCGTGTAGGAGTTTAGGAGTCGAGGAGAGCCGACCTTCACGCCGAGGACAGTTCAGACACTACACGACATCGAGGTGAGTTGCCTTCCAGTAGAAGTGGGTCTAAGGCACCAAGGTCGGCCCACTAGTAATTGTTAGTTGGGATGATTATCTTTGTGATAATTGTCTGGTTTGTTATTGTTGGATATGTGAGTATACTAGATTGCTAGATATGTGAGTATGCTAGTTTTATAGTTGCTATGTATGTGAGATAGTATCAATAGAAGGGGGACTAGTCCCCGATTCGATCGCTAGGACCAATGGGTAGGTCGGACACCGCAGACATGTCAGACAACATGATTATGATATGATATTATGTGTTAGTAGTAGGGGGAGAAATAGTCCCAATGTACGGTTGAGATAGACCGAAGGGTAGGTCAGCACCCTAGAGTGGCTTGACATGGGTAGGTCACCACCCCAAAATGGCTTGACATGGGTAGGTCATCACCCTAAAATGGCTTGACATGGGTAGGTCAGCACCCCATAATGGCTTGACATGGGTAGGACGGGCGCCCCAGAATTGCCCCGACAGTATGTATTCACTAAGCTTCGTGCTTACAGTTTTAGTTTCTGGTTTCAGGTACTTCTTCGTCTAAGGGGAAGGAGTCGGCGGTGTAGCAGCACATCACACACACATGATTTCCGCTTGGAGTTTCTGGGATTGTACTATGATATTTTGTTACTTTAAGATGATTTGGTTTGAAACATGATAGTATGGTTTTATGTATTGACATGATCTTGGCAATGTTTTGATAAACAATTTATAAATCACTTAATTAAAGAAATGAAACTTTTGGCCTCAAATTTTGGGATGCTACAGAGTTAGTTCTTCTCGGGTGAAGATATGAATCTAGGGCTTTGGTTTGGACTCCATTAAGTCATGCAAAGTCATAAAGTTAGAATTTTATGACTTAAGACGTCCCTTAGAATCAGATATGGGAGTTGGACATTAGGTCTTAAGTTATTAAGTGCTTAGAAAGGTTTTTTGGCATCAGCTGGAGTACGTTGGCGTACCTCTCTGGTATGCTGTGTGTAATGGGTCTTGACCTATTTACCCCTTGGTGATCATGTTGTATGTTGGGTGTAATGGGGTGGTACGCTGGGCATACTCACTAGAAGACCATTTTGGGCCTTGGGTCATTTTGGGTTTAGGCCATGAATTGTTAGGTCAAGCCTAGGAAAGGCAAAATAGTCTTTACCCCTTAGCATGATAGAATATGATTTCGACCTTTGATTATGGGTTATTACCCTAATTATTAATTACAGATGATTTTTGATATTTTCAGTGTGAGGAGCCCTTATAGTAGCCACGTTTGGGTGATTCAACTATCTTCAGTTCGAGGTGAGTCTCTTCACTGTACCCGTGGGTCGAAGGCACCAATATCGTCCCACTAGGATGTGTTATGTAGAATGCTAGTTGTCTTTGTGACTCTTGCATTGCACGGTGGGATGGGCCCATTGGCATGTATGTAGGGCTGGGCCCATTTGCATGAATGGGCTAGGCCCGTTGTATGACATGCTAGGCTCATTTGTATGTTCGGTTGGGCCAATTGATTAGGAAGGGCTAGGCCCATTTTTATGGGTTGAGTCCAATGTGTAGACTAGACCCAATGATATGTATAGTATGTGGTATTTTGGGGAACTCACTAAACTTTGTGCTTACGATTATGTGTTTATGGTTTTAGATGCTTCTAGTTAGTTGTAATGGGAAGGGACCGGCATGACTGCACTGCATCCGCCAATGTTTTTCACATTGGTTATTTATGACTTTAACTCTGATGGTAAAATGATTTAATTACTGTAATTGGCTATGGGACAACTCAATTGTATGGTTTAAGTGTTTTTTAAATGAAAATTATACTATGAAGCTTTAGGATGTTACATAGAGTCTCCAGGTGATCATTTTGTTTCCTCTACTAGGAGGTATAACAACAATGGTTTAGTAGTGTACTTTAATGGTTTTACTATATGGAATTAAAGTGAATATCTTAACTTGGTAGATTCACTAAGATAGGTTGCCTACTCGAGATAATCATCACCGACCATGCACATGTTCTTAGTGACCTACTACAGAGTGCCCAACACTAACGAGGGCCCAAATTTTGTTAATTTTATTACCTTATTGCGTATACTATTTGACTATTCATATTTTTAAACCCTAAGCATCTTGGAGAGAGTTTTGTCTAATAAGTTTGACAAGGCAAATAAGCTTTTCTATTTATACACTTACTACTTCTTTTTTGTCTATACGGGACGTCGTAAACTCAAATAAACTTTTTTATCTTATTCATCCAAGTATCTCATTTTAATGATTAACTTATCACTCATTTTAAGTTAGTTTTAGGTATGTATAGGTTCTAAATTTTGTTCAAAATGTAAACCTATTTTTACTACAAACAAGTGAATCAATTTTTTTCAACATCACCACCACCCACCTGGAACCGTCATCCACAGCCAAAGTCAATGTCGAAGAATCAACTAACACCAAAGAGAGAAAGAGAGAGCTAACTAAACATATGTTTTTTTTTTTCTGGAAATAGACTAACTAAACATATGTTATGTGTTTGGGGAATTAACTTATTAAAGGTTCACATTTGGGTAACTATTTTTTTCTATACACATCTAGGTAACAAACTTTTTGGAAGTGTTTACATATGACCATTATGGCTGACTGTAGAAGGTTACTGTTGGAATAGTGTCTAAGGCTGCAACTATATTAGGCAAGTATTTGACCCGGTTGTGCATGGTCCTTTTGGGTTGCCTTCACCATAGCAACTTGATAGGATGATTTATTAAGAGAGAGTAAATATTATTAGTATATTATGAGAATAATATAAAGAATAATATATTGTTATTTGATTAATATAAGTCATAGAATTAATTGGAATTAATTTGGTGACTTAAAGAGATTAATTAAATAAGAGGGTATAAACTGTCAATTGTTTGATAGTTAAACTTTAGACTGTAAATCCATATAGATATGGATTGGACGGATTCTAGAAGCTTGGGATAGCTTCAAATCGTCCAAGGGGTTATCTAAGGAATGGATTTGGATAGCTTTAAGAGAAGATTATCCCGTTAGGGTTTAGGTTGTAACCCTTAAGGAGTCTACAAGTATAAATAGACCCTATGGCATAAGGAAATCGGCACTTGATCTAAAGTATAGAAACCCTGGCCGATTTCCTCCCCTCTCCTCTCTCCCAAATCATCCTCCTTGCTATTTGGTGTTTGTAAGCCATTAGAGGAGTGACAATTGTGACTCTAGAAGCTCCAAGACAACAAGATCAACAAGGAATTCAAAGGTATGATTCTAGATCTGTTTCAATATTGTTATTACACCTAATTAGTCATTAGAAGTCTTGGATTCAAAGCATGTTTAATTAGAAAGCCTAGATCCAAGCATTAGGGTTTTGCATGCGCACATAGGAAAGTTCTTATGGCTAAAACCTATGAGTGGTATCAGAGCCTAGCTTGGTTTTCATTAAATTGTTGCTTAATTGTCTGAAACTAAACTGCAAAATTCGATTTTTGTGTTTCTGAGTCATGGACTCGGCGAGTTCCATAGTGGACTCGGCGAGTTGGCCTGACTCGGCGAGTCCCTTGGTGCACTCGGCGAGTCCAAGCGTCAGGAATGGCCAGATTCGGGATTTCTTCATGATTATCTTATGGAAACTTACCTTAATCATATTAGATCAACCCTAATCCGATTTTATGATATATATGACTATAATCTTGATCTAACTAAAGATATTTATCAACTAATAAAATATTTAATTTCCTTATATGATAATTAATTAATTATTTTGATTATCTTGGTAATTATCTTGAAAGAAATCTTGAATAAATCAAATATAGATAATTAGGATATTAATTGTTAATTGAAATTATTTGTTATTTGATCCTCCATGTTTTAAATGTTTAAAACTTGTCCTCAAGTTTTGAAATTTATATTTTGTGATTAAAAGTTTTAATTTAGACATTTAAATTTCAAACCCTAGATTTTGAAAGGTTTAAAATACAACCCTATACTAATATAATATTACAAGAATAATATATATATATATATATATATATATATATATATATATATATATATATATATATATGTATGTATAACTAAAATGCCAGTCTTACCGTTAGTAGGCCTCATTCACGAAGCCGATCTATAAGGTGGGTATAAGGTTGCGGCCTATAAAATGGCGCTTAATGGGTGTACACTCACACCCATCGCTTGCTTGATCGGTGGAGGGTCGTTAGCCGAACGGGTAGGATAGGGCAACCTCATCCTCTCATTAAAAGTATAATAAGTAATACAAAGTAACTACACATATTTTAAAAATTTCCCAATCTTAGTCACTTTAGGAAAAGTGAATTGATGCAATCCCATGAAATTACACTTTGTACCCTTGCTAAGAAGTTAGTGGAGCGTGTGTGGTTTAACGGCACACTAATTGGTTCTAAGCAAAGGTGGCAAAGGGTGATTCATTGTTTATCATAGTTCGATGGAGCGTGTGTGGTTTACCGGCACATCGAATAGGTGATCGTTACAATGAAGGCACCATGTGAATTTGCATGGTAATTCACACCCGCTTTGTGATCCTCGATATCCCAGTCACAAACAAGAGGGGCATATCGAGATTTAAACATGCCATTGAATAGTTTCAATGAATCTCATCCGATCCTAGGAATTCTCAATACATTTAGGGCTAATAGTTAGGTTTTATGGTGGAGAATTAGTGAATCGTCATTCACTTACCTTAAATTTATTTGCATGTTGGATTACGGCATCCCTTTTCTAATATGTAAATGTTGTTGTTGGATCCTAGCCCTAATTTTTTTCTTATTGGGTGATAATTAGGGAGTCTTATTCTAATCTATCTTTGTCCTTTCTATTTGTAGATGTCGAATGCAAACAACGTTGCTGCTAGTTCTTTCACGTTGATGAGCCTTTGCCAAAAGGCCACCTTCGATGGAACGAACTTTAGCAAATGGATAAGATACATTCGCACCATTGCTCGCTATGAGGATAAGGAGTATTTCCTCGATGAGAAGCTCGAGAAAATCAATCCTGAAATCGCTACTCCGGCTGAAATTACCGCTGTTGAAACTCATGAGCGAGATGCAACGAAGGTACATTGCATCATGATAGCCACATGAACTCCGAATTCCAAAAGTCCTACGAGGACATGTACCCGTACGAGATGCATTAAGCCTTATTGGAGAGATACCACCAGAATGCGAGACAAGAGCGTTATGAGATTTTCACTAACATGATTTCCGCTAAGATGGGTCATGGAGAATCTCTTACCGTGCACCTGCAAAAGATGCAAAGGTATGTCGACCGCCTTCGCAAGTTAAATGTTGACTTTGGGGAAGACTTGGCGATCGACATGGTGCTTCACTCTTTGCCTCCGATGTACAATCAATTTAGGATGACCTACCACATGAACAAAGAGGAGGTCACCCTAAGCAAACTCCAAGGTCTCTTGAGGGTCGCTGAGAGCAACTTCAAAGACAAGTCTGTTGCACCAACTCCCAATCCACCCGCTGCTCCTGTCTTGGCTATTGGTCAAGGAAAGGGAAAGAAGAGGAAGGCTTCGTCTAAGAACTATCGCAAGGTTAAAGCCCGAGATAGTGTCTCTTCTAGTGGGACCAAAGTTGATCCCGCTAAGCCCTGCCCTAACCCTAAGGAGGCAGAGTGCCACCACTGCCACAAGATAGGACATTGGAAGAGAAGCTGCCCAGAGTACCAGCAAGCCATCAAGGAAGGAAAGATCAAACCATCTTTCGCAGGTATATAAACAATTAAATCTAACGATTCTAATCATGCTATTTCTTGGGTTCTTGATACCGGTTGTGGTTACCACATTTGTTCTAATGTGCAGGGACTAAGAAGAAGTAGGGATGTGGAGCAAGGAAGAATCAATCTAATCATGGGGAACAGAAGATCGTCGCCTGTGACCAAGATTGGAGTGTATTCTTTAGTGCTTAGGAATAATTTATGTTTAGATTTGAACAATTGTTGCTATTCTCCAGAAATGGCTAGAAACATCATTTCATTTCATGGTTTGTTTAGACAAGGTTTTAGATTTTCTTTTAATAATGAGAATGGTTCTATTTTGGCTTATCTAAATGGTGTCTTTTACTTTGAAGCTATACCATGTAATGGAATCTATGAAACTGTTATGATTGTTGATAACTTAGGAAATGATGTTTTGAATATTGATTATTCCACTAGTATGGATAAAGCATCCTTGTGGCATTGTCGTCTTGGACATGTCAACAAGAAACGCATAGCCCAACTCCAAAAGGATGGAGTGTTGGAGTCATTCGACCTTAGGGAAGATGACACATGCGAGTCTTGTTTACTTGGAAAGATGACTAAGTCACCCTTCACGAGTACGTGTGAAAGGGGTGAGGGTCTATTGGACTTAATACATACCGATGTGTGTGGACCGTTTAGATCAACCACGAAAGATGGGAACCGCTTCTACGTGACTTTTACCGATGATTATAGTAGATATGGGTATATCTATTTAATCAAGCAAAAGTCAGAAACCTTTGAAAAGTTCAAAGAGTTCAAGAATGAAGTGGAGAATTAATTGGGCAGGAAAATCAAGATGCTTCGATCCGATCGAGGAGGAGAGTACCTAAGTCTTGAATTCCACGATTATCTCAAGGAGTGTGGAATAGTTTCGCAATTGATGCCTCCTAGGACCGCAGTTGAATGGTGTGGCAGAAAGGCGTAATCGAACCTTATTGGATATGGTTCGCTCTATGATGAGTCATGCTTCACTACCTATCTCTTTTTGGGGGTATGCCTTAGAGACTGCCGCCCATATCCTTAAACGAGTCCTTACCTCTTAGACGTTCCGATAGAGTTAGGGTTCATCCCCAGTTTTATGGTTTTCATATTACCACCAAAGGGGACACGTATATTAGTGATGGTACACTAATAAATCTTGATGAACCTAATAGCTATAAGGAAGCCATGGCAGGCCTGGAGTCTGCGAAATGGAAAGAGGCAATGGATAGCGAGATCCAATCCATGTATGATAACCAAGTTTGGAATTTGGTTGATAATGTGCCCGGACGTAAGACCGTTGGGTGCAAATGGATCTTCAAGAAGATGACCGACGTGGATGGAAACGTACACACATATAAAGCACGATTGGTTGCGAAGGGCTTTACTCAAACTCCCGGAGTTGACTATGATGAGACCTTCTCACCAGTTGCGAAGATTAAATCTATTAGAGTGATGCTAGCGATTCCCGCATTTCATGATTATGAGATTTGGCAAATGGATGTCAAGACCGCTTTCCTTAACGGAAAGTTGGCTGAGGATGTTTATATGGCTCAGCCAGAGGGGTTTGTGGATCCGAAGCATCCGAATAGAGTGTGTAAGCTTGAGAAGTCCATTTATGGACTTAAGCAAGCGTCTCGCAGATGGAATCTTTGCTTCGATGAGAAAGTCAAAGAGTTTGGATTTGTACGAAGCGAGGATGAGTCATGTGTATATGTCAAAGCCAGTGGGAGTATAGTAAGCTTCCTCGTTCTATATGTCGATGACATATTACTCATAGGAAACGACATCCCGACTCTGCTGGGAGGTTAAGTCCTGGCTCGGGAAGTGCTTCGCTATGAAGGACCTCGGAGAGGCTTCTTACATTTTGGGAATAAGGATAGTAAGAGAAAGAAGTAAGAGACTAATTGGACTTAGTCAGAACACTTACTTAGAGAAGGTACTAAAACGTTTTAGTGTGGAAAACTCGAAGAAGGGAGAATTACCGATACAAAGTAATGCCAAGTTGAGTAAGACTCAAAGTCCGAGTACCGAAGTTGAGATAGTAGAAATGAGCCGAGTACCATACGCTTCCGCAGTTGGCTCAATCATGTACGCTATGACTTGTACTCGCCCTGATGTAGCTTTCGCTTTGAGCATGATTAGCAGATATCAAGGGAATCCTAGCAGAGCACATTGGATTGCGGTGAAGAATATCCTTAAGTACCTTCGGAGGAAGAAGGAATGGTTTTTAGTCCTCGGAGGGAGTGATGACTTGAAGGTATGAGGGTATAGTGATGCCAATTTTCAGACTAACATGGACAACTACCGTTCGCAGTCGGGCTGAGTCTCTACCCTAAATGGAGGAGCAGTGACATGGAAGAGTTCCAAACAAGAAACCGTAGCTGATTCAACGTGCGAATCAGAGTACATTGCAGCGAGCGAAGCGTCGAAGGAGGCAATATGGCTGAAGAACTTCATCGGTGATCTTGGAGTTGTACCTGCCATAAAGGAGCCCATGGAGATTTTCTGTGATAACGAAGGAGCGTTTCCTTGACCAAGGAACCGAGGGATCATGGTAGATCACGACATATCGACAGAAAATATCACTTTATTAGACATCGTGTAGAAGAAGGACAAATCGTAGTAAAGAGGATATCATCAGAAGATAACCCAGCAGATCCGCTTACGAAGGGACTGAGTAGGGTTAAGCACTTGCAGCATGCTAGGAGTATTGGGCTGATGGATGATATTAGCATAGATTAGATAGTATTAGAAACGTGTAATAGATAAATGTAATTAACATTTGATGATTAAATAAAGGAGTTTTATTTATGAGTAATGTTACTATCTTATGTTAATTGTTTAACTATTGTTTCATTTTTGCATGTTTTGACTTCCAGAATAATTGAGTTTATTAGGAAAAATCGAATTATTCAAATTGTCCACAATCATTCATATGTTGGAAGTAGATATGAATGAAGATTGTCATGAATTGGTGTGTAGATTGTCTAAATGGTGTTAGACATAACAAAGGATTGCTGCAACGTTCATGAGTGCTTATGAACTAGTTTTGAGCATTGGAACAAACCCGCGCTTGCTGGAATCACCTTATGGAATATGATATAAAAGGGTGATCGCAAGACGATAATCTCATATAGTCTTAAAACCTAGATATATGGTTTGTTATTTGTTAATTGATTGTACATTGATAATGCGAAAACGCATCAGTAACTCGGTGTTATAAAACGCATTGTTGTGTATAGTTGGTTAATAAATAAGTAAATGCATATAAGTCAAAGTTTATCTGTAACTTTTATCTAAGAAGGTAAAAGCGATATCTCGGCCGCTCGATTATTTGATTTGACTTATGTGCCGGGCCCGGTCAGAACTGAATTGATATGTTCAATTAATTTCTATGTCAAATAAATTAGAGATCGAGAAACCTAAATGCTTGACTAACCATTCCATAGGATTGTCAGCATGATATCTAACAGAGGACTGTACAATCCCTTATCTAAAGGACAAGATTGATTAGATCAGAGTTTGACAGCGTCTTTGAGAGCTATGATTGCAAACCGAATTGTGCTTGTGCATATAGTTACTAGACTTATCCAAGTGGGAGACTGTTGGAATAGTGTCTAAGGCTGCAACTATATTAGGCAAGTATTTGACCCGGTTGTGCATGATCCTTTTGGGTTGCCTTCACCATAGCAACTTGATAGGATGATTTATTAAGAGTGAGTAAATATTATTAGTATATTATGAGAATAATATAAAGAATAATATATTGTTATTTGATTAATATAAGTCATAGAATTAATTGGAATTAATTTGGTGACTTAAAGAGATTAATTAAATAAGAGGGTATAAACTGTCAATTGTTTGATAGTTAAACTTTAGACTGTAAATCCATATAGATATGGATTGGACGGATTCTAGAAGCTTGGGATAGCTTCAAATCGTCCAAGGGGTTATCTAAGGAATGGATTTGGATAGCTTTAAGAGAAGATTATCCAATTAGGGTTTAGGTTGTAACCCTTAAGGAGTCTATTAGTATAAATAGACCCTATGGCATAAGGAAATCGACACTTGATCTAAAGTATAGAAACCCTGGCCGATTTCCTCCCCTCTCCTCTCTCCCAAATCACCCTCCTTGCTATTTGGTGTTTGTAAGCCATTAGAGGAGTGATAATTGTGACTCTAGAAGCTCCAAGATAACAAGATCAACAAGGAATTCAAAGGTATGATTCTAGATCTGTTTCAATATTGTTATTACACTTAATTAGTCATTAGAAGTCTTGGATTCAAAGCATGTTTAATTAGAAAGCCTAGATCCAAGCATTAGGGTTTTGCATGCGCACATAGGAAAGTTCTTATGGCTAAAACCCATCAGTTACATCCGGTCAAAATGACCATATTTGAATACTTTCTACAAGTTCGTTACCTAGATGTATACAAAAAGAATAATTACCCAAATGTGAGAAAACGAAAAAGTTCATAACCCTAATAAGTCAATTTGTATTTTTATTATAGTAACCTATCATAATGTTTGCAATACAAATATATTCAGTTAAATTTCCTTAAAACAATATTTATGACCATTTAGGAGCAATTAAGTTGGTCACGACATGTTGGGAGCCGTTTTTTGTAGCAAATTTATATATATATATATATATATATATATATATATATATATATATATATATATATATATATATATATATGCTACAAAAAACGGCTCCCAACATGTCAGTGACTAATTTAAATGCTCATAAATGATCATAAATATTGTTTTAAAGAAATTTAATGAATATATTAATATTGCAAATATTATGATCGACTTCCTTAATAAAAATGTAAATTGACTTATCAGGGTAATTTTGGTGTTGTCGTCCTACTTGAGGTTGAAGGTTCAAATCTTGTCGTGGATATTTGTGAAATTAAGGAGTAGTTTAAGAGTAAATCAGATTTGTCGTTCAAAAATATAAAATTAATTTTTCGGTTTGTTCATATTTAGATAACTAATTTTTTTTTTTGTATATATCTAGGTAACCAACTTATTAAAATTGTTCACATATGATCATTCTGACCAGATGTAACCTGCTACAACCGGTCATAATGATCATATGTGAAAACTTCTAAAGAGTTCATTACCTAAAGGTATAAAAAAAATAGTTATCTAGATGTAAACAAACCGAAAAGTTAATTATCTTAAGAAGTTAATTTTCTTATTTGTTTTTTTTTTAATGTAAATAAATGGTGAAATATTTCCTTCCATCATATCCTTAATTAAACTTTATAAGTTTCGCTAACCAATATAACATTTTCACGAATCACACAACTCATAATTCTCACCAAACACGTATTAATGAGAAACATGTTGAGGGAATTAAAACTTGAGAAGACTTGATTAAGAAATTAAATAGAAACAAAGTAGAGATGAGTGGTAAGCATGTGCAAGGGCTTAGATTAAAAAGCCAATTAGGTGGAACAAGTTCATTAATTATATTTTTAAATAAAGAAAGAGAAATATAAGGACCACATACAAAAATTTGGATGGGAAGCCACATTTCCCACTTGCCCTCCATACACGTCTCGTGTGTGTACGGGCTTCTTCTTTTCCATTTAAATATGGTCTAAATCTTTTAATTGAAATCCCTTTTTCTTTATAAACCCTACATTCTTTTAGTTTCTAATAATTTCCGAATTAAATAATTAATATTTGATCATTTACATCATAGAATCTATTCGAATAAATAAAAATATATTTTTTAACACATGTCGCAATGTCATTTATTTTGACACATATCATTTATTTAGTTATTTTCAATTTATTTTTATTCCACATCTTATTTTATAGTTTTTTTTTTTATTTTCTAAAATTTCATATAGTATTTAAATATAATAATAATAAATATCAATTTCATTAATAGACATTCCTTTTAATTTCAAATTTACTAAATTAAAAGTTCATTATTTTCCTTTCTTTTTTATTAAAAATATTTGTTTAAATTTAAAAAAGAATAAAACAATTTATTTTTAATAATTCAATATTTTTTTTCATGTTTTTTATAAATTCAAACTTTTTAAATTTTAAATGTATAGAATTCCATATATAATTTTTATTATAAATAAACCTATGTAATCAACTAGTAAACCAACAAACAAAACCTTGACAATCATCACAAAGATTGAAACCCATATAAGTCACATTTAATGAATAAGAAACTTAGATTGTTTACACAATTCATTATATAAATAAAATCACTTAAAAGTGTTGTTGGTTTAAGGCTTTCACCCATTGGATTACAAGATTTTTCTTCTTTTACTTTCTAATTATGGTATATAATATTTTTCTGTGTGCGTGTTTATTGGACTTTTCATTTTTAATGACATTGATGTGTAGGTTTACCTCCAATAGCATAAACGATATTGAAGATACCAAGTTAATTTAAATTAAAGAATGAATCCTTTATTATAACCATTTAGAAGAATTGAAAAAGTACCACAACTTTGTAAAATATACGTGTTTTAATTGGTGTATTTAAGTTTCCGTTGTTATTAAGTTTTAACTAAGAAAAAAAAAGATGGGAAAAGAAAAAAAAAATATAAAACAAATAGAAAGAATATTCTATTTTCGTGTGTATAGATTTGAAGTAAACGAAAGGGAAATAAACATTTTATATTCCATAGTTTCAAAGAAAGAAAAAATTTAAACCTTATTTTAAGGGGGGTTTGGGATTGGTTTTTGAACATCAAAAATGTTTTTGGATACAAGTGTTTATTAATTTATGGTAATGTAAATGTTTTACCTCTCATGTGTAATTTTTTCCTAGCTTCTTTTTAGATGCTTTTATATTATTTATGCTAACAAGTTTAAATATAGAAATATCAAACACTTATTAAAAAGGCTTTAACTTTTTCTTTATTGTGAGCTTGTGACTTTTTTTACATAAATATTCAGAAAAAATAGTATTTTTGAACGACCGAATAATATAAAACAACTAGCAAGAAGCTAGTAAAACTTATAAAGTACAAGTTAGAAAGAGTTTTTGTAACAAAACAACCTACTTCATCTTAGAACTTTTTTGTCCCATCACAAATTCAGAAAACGATCTAGCAACTATTTCATAAAACATCAAAGCCTTCTTAGGTCTCGATGTTCCAAAAAAAGTTCTTAACACCAAAAAAATGACAACAATCGCCTTAAAATGTTTACGGTGCACATCAGATAATTGAATATGATAGTTAAGTTTCTCCAGAACATGATCAGACCAATGAATAATAACAATGATAGTTAAGTCTCCACATACCACCATCAGACGATAAAAGCAAAATGCCAATAATACCAGGACAACCCGAAAACACCTGACTCCTATAAAGCAAGATGGATAAAATACATAATCTAAATCAATATTGTGATTGCTAAAATATTTAATGTTAATAATAATATTTGCGTGTTACAGTTAGGGATATTAAAAAAAAACCTTTGAGTTTGTAACATTTTAACAATTTTATATATTATATTTGTCTTTTTTGGTTTTCCCAATAATTTTCATTGAACTTTATAATTTCATATTGTTTTTTATTTTTTATTTTTGGTTTTCAATTTGTTTTTAAATGAAATTCACCTGAAAACCCTTAAGTTAGCATTTTTTAATGGTTTTACTATGTTTTTTAATGGAACTTGTTAATTTCATTTGTTTTATCTTTTTTCCTGGTTCATTTTAGATCCACATTTTTCGGTTGATGTGGCATGCCACGTCTAATAATAAGGAATGAAGTGGATTATAAAAAGGAAGCTCGAACTCGAGACCAATTGGAAGTATGCAAGCACATTGTCAGTAAACAATATATATATATATATATATATATATATATATATATATATATATATATATATATATATAGTAAATAACACTACTATAATTATAAAAATATTTGTAATTAATGATAATCAAATTACATTTATATTATTAAACAAATGTATATATGTATATATACAATGCATTACTTTCATATCTACATGTATACATTATGTTAGTTATATACATGTTGATTAATTGTGTTTTTGGGTCCTGTGGTTTGTTTACATACTTGATCATGTTCTCGCGTCATGCATTAAGTATGTCCTTCTATTAGGTCGGGCCCTTTGTTTCCTAGAGCATGATTTACATGGTCTTATTTTAGGGTCACCATCCTTTCCAAATGATGATTGAGATGAATGATGTCATTAATGTGATACTCATTTTCCGTAAAGATGTATTATAAACAATGTATGCAATATGGTATTTTTATTTTGAAGTTTTTCTTGTAGAATGAACCTTTGTAAAACCCATTAGCAAGTGGTAAAGGCTACAATTTAAAGGTAGGTTGTTATTTATTAGTAGGTACAAATGAGATTGACAAAAAAAATGAAAAGAATGCAAATAAGTGATGCTCGTGGTGTATCCATTTGGCGATGCGACACGTAAGCATTGTGTATGTAAGAACAATATGTCAACCTTTCTTGTTTATTTCAACACTCTTACTCTCTAGAACACTCACTTATGGTGTGATATCGCCTACTGACTCCAGGGGGAGACTTGGAGTAAGGAGATTTCAAGAATTTGTCCATTAATACTTTGAATCAAGGTCAGGAGTCATGATTTCCTCATCTAGTTACTCATTTGATTAGTGAAACTTAAGGTTTTGATGAACTAAAAAGGGAATCCGAAAATCATGGATAAAATTGATGCTTTTGAGTGATTTAATAGCTCAAATAACTTCAATAACATACATACATGTAGTTTTTTTTGATGAAAGTGAAGAGAGAAATTGATAAACTCAACTTGATAACTCTTGCATGTCTAGATTAAGACCATGGGTTAGTGAATCAAGTAGTTTTATGTTATTTTAAAAGGTTATAAAAGACACATAATTGACTTTTTAGGGGCTCAATAGTCTGGATGCAACCAAAATTGAGTTTTGCGGAGGGATCTATTGCACTTTTCCTCTGTGGCACATAGGAGTGTGACACACGTCACGTACATGCTCCAAACGTAACTCAATCTTCTATTGAAAGCATATACTTAACTGTTATATATTCAACCCGAATGCTGAGGATTTTAATACATGTATTCATGAAGCAAATGAGTTAAGCAAAGCAGTCAAGAGCTTGAAATATTATTCACATAAAGCTTAATAAGGTGGCTAACCCCACTCTTTTTCTAGATGTTTGATATGTAGTTATGTAGCGATTATTATGTTGTGCTCTGGTGATAGTGTAATATTATAGTGGTATATAATAATATATGGAAGTAACCATACTTTAATCCTTGGTGATTTATATGTATATGTGATATCAGAATTCAATGATAATTATGATATCATGGTGGTGGAAATTATTCATATGTGGTGATTATTAGTGACCTTTTGATAGTGTAAATCCATTAGTAATTATTAGTGAACCTTTGGATGGTTTAAATCCATTGGTAGTTATTGGTGAACCTTCGGATGGTGGGATGTTATAAGGCATTACTCGTTCGTGGCTTTAATTCGTATGACTTGTGGAATGTTGTAAGTCAATGTCTATAAGGTATATTAAATGGTGTCATTTACAGGGTACAAAGTTATTTAATAAATTGCATAGGAGACTATAGGACCGTTAGGGTTAACAACAAACAATGAATTAAACTAAAAACAAGCAGGTTTTCAAAATGTCTTAATCAAAAACTGATTTCGGTTAAGGTTTTCAACAAGAACGTTTTATCTCACAAAGAGATAAATGCACAAAGCCGTTTTGGGTTACCATAAAGTAAAACCTAGTATGAGTTAAATAATAGGAAGTAAACTATATATGGAAGTTTATATATATTATATTAAATCCCTACATAACAACGATTCAAAGAAACTGATGAGAATAAATCTCAGATCGATTACATCTTTCACAGGTAAAAAGAAGAAGATGAAACAAATCAAACACAATAATATTATGAACGCAGTATGGAATCAACGTTATGCTTATGATTCAAATATAGTCACGCCTCAGCAGAGCTCGATGAAGAACTTCCACTGTAGAGGCGAGCTAGGGTTTACAAAACTCAATGAGAAAAATAATAAAAGCGTTAATTACTAAGGCTGCATGCATGCACCTTAGATACTAAACCCTAGAGTAAAACATGCACGGATGGACATGCCCAAACCAGCAACCAAAACTGGGCTAAGGACCAAGCCTATGACTCAACACTATAAGCCCAACAATCTCCCCCTTTGCGTTAAATGAGACGAGAGATCATTTCCTTTGAGTAGGCCTCACAGTCTTCACAACCTTGAACAACCGAGGGATGATTGCAAGAAGTGTCTGCCAAAATTGAATGTACCATCTCAGCATATCAGTAAACATCTTCTTGTCGGATGATGTGTTATGACTACACCTCTGAATGATATCCAAAATGTGCTCCAAGCAAGCAGTTGAGAAGAGGTGTTTGTCAACAAGAGCGAATAGGCATTTCTGACCTTCGCCCCTGATACACATCACTGTGTGATACTTTGAGTCGATTTTGCCCATGACCATTGTATTCACATCGCCTGCTCTGCCCATCGTTTTGATCGTGGTTCGCTTGTGAATGGAAAAGGCGATCTATTGGTCCATCTTCGCTACTTCGTGAATGTAGCAAACAAGCATTCGCTTGACATGGTCAATGATCGGCTGATACTCCTGTGGATTTGACAACAAAATATTGTTGAGGAGTATCCAGTCGTGGGGATTGAGGTTCGGCAGATCAACCAGGGTGAAGTTATGAACCGAGCCTTCAGAGCCTCGAGTCACTTTGAACTTGACATTGACAAATTTCCTGGCTGAGTAGGGCTTTAGAACCTTGACAGTTGTGATCTTCTGCGAACTCCAGGTGAAGTACCGGGGTTGAGCGAACTCCAGATAGAACTCCAACAGATCTCGATCCACCTTCGGGTGTGGAGAAGGGATAGTAGCAGTTGAGTTGAAGCAGTGAAATATGAAAGCCTTTCGAGTGATTAGCATGTCAAACTGTTCATCCTTGGAGTTTTCAAGACCAAATGACATGACTGGTTCGAGCCAAAGAACACTTGGTTCGTCTATGGCGCTTTTTTGAAGCGAGTCAATAGTCCATTTTGGAAAAATGGACTTCTTCTTCTCCATAAGCTACTTCTCTTTTTGCTTCTTCTCTAGGTCAGCCATTTGCTTCTTGAACTTTTCTTCAAGCTCTTTATCAGTAGATTTTGTTTTTTGATAAGGCTTTTCGGGATTTTCTTCATAAACATCGTCTTCGTCATCAGTGTCATCTTCACCGATCTTCTTTTTCTTCTTATCTCTTTTACTGATCGAAGCTTCATTATCCTTCGGTTCAGCAGTTGGTTTCGGTTCAGGAGGAGGTTGATTTTTCGCTGCCTTCTCCCCCCTTGTTTCGGCTGGACACCAGTCACCGAAACTCCCTCGATACGACTAAGGATGTCCAGTGCAGGTCTTAGTTTCTCAGCCAAGTGCCTTCGTATGGTAATGGTTATGATGGGATCATGTGCATCAAGGAGATGAAGCAAAATGGAGTGAACGTCACCAACAGAACTTCGAATAACCTCCCTTTCAGATTTCAAATCGTTGATTTCAGCTGTTGCAGTGCGAAGTTTGAGATTCTGCATCTTCAGCTGAGAGGTTCGTTTGTCCAGCTCATCCATAATGCGATTTTCCACAGCCAACTCTGCCTCCAGTTGAGTTAATTGATAATTGACATTATCATTCAGAGTGGCCTTGGTTGCTTCGATTGCTTGACAAGCAGCTTCAAGATTGGATCTCTCAGCTTAAAGAGAACGCTGAATGTTATCAACCGAAGCATTCACAGTCTAAGAGTTCTTCTGAGCAGCCACCTGCAAAGAATCTAGAAACAAATAAGCTTCAAAAATTAGTTTATCGACTTTTGTAGTCGCTTCTTTGCATTCCTTCGTGGAAGCCTCAACAACAAGGGAGGCCTTCTGGCATTGGGAAGTGGAGGCGTCTATAGCCTTAGCTGCAGCAGTGAGGGAGGCATTGTGTTATTGGACAACGGAGGAGAACAAGTCTTTAAGAGAATCATCTGAATAGGCCCCAAAGGAAGAGGAGGAAAGCAGTTGATCAAGTTTGTCATTGACTGCTTTGAGATGACACTTGGTGACAGGTGCATCTTCGTCTTCATCACTCTGTACACGGTAAGGACTGAAATAAGTGGAATCAAATTCTAAGTCCTCACCGCCTAGAACTGGGGTGGTGTCAGTGGATGGGGTAGGTGATAAGGGTTTTGTAGTGGTGGAAGGTTTGATTGTTACTGGTGGTTCGGTTGTAACTGGTGGGGTGGGTGCTGTATAATGAGCCCATGTAGTAGTGGTGGTAGTGGTAGTGTCTGTGAAGATTGGATCAGGGATAGGAATAGTGGTTGATGGTTGAGAGGTAGTTATGGGAAATATTGGAGGGATGGATATTGGTACAGAAACGGGTGGAGGAGAAGGAGGTTGGGAGCGAACAAGTATTTCTGGGGTAGGCGAGCGAGGCGGGGTATCACCACGACCCGAAGCCTCCTCATCAGAGCTTTCACTTTCAGATTATGAAGGAGGAGCAGATTTGTGTTTAGGAGGAACATACTATGAGTCTGAATTGCTTGAAGATTGGAGTATGAGTCTCCGAGCGGGCTTTTTCTGCTTCTTCGGTTGAGGCTGTGATGGAGCAGCCTTGTCTGACTTTCTCTTTTTAGGGGTTTGACCCTTGTTTGGTTTTGTAACCATCGTCTCCTTCTGTGTCTCAGGTTTCTTTCCCTTCTTGGCTGGCTTGTCAGCCTCTTCAATGGAGCGAACCATGGCTGGCGTGAGTTCCCTTGGACCTGAAGAAGGAATCTTCCTATATTGTTGCAGAACATTTCTTGCTTGAGACACACAGGCAAGCATGGTGTCAGGGATTGACCCAATGAAGTAGTACTTGGTGGGATCAGTGATGATTATCTTGGTGGTGTGAAAGGTGGCGATGGAGGAGAGAAGAGAGTCCGCCATGATTAGAACGTGAAGACGATCCATTGCCCACTTAGTGATGATAGACCAGTACCTGCCACAGGAGATCTCTGAGTGTCTTGAGTAAGAATACAAGCTCTGAACCAGTTATTGCCAGATGATGGACCGATAGTCCAAATCAATCCCGTGATATAGACCATAAAGCACAGTCATAAATGACTTGCTTGCTCCACCTGATCCGGCGCTTCACTCAGAGAGTCCTTTGAACAATAGAGTGAAGAGGCCATTCCATTGAGGAGGAAGGCAGGACTTCTTGAACTTGGTAATGGTGGCTAGGGTTTCAGTGTATCCCATTTGATAGAACATGGAGAATAGTTGACCAGTAGTGATCGATTCAGGGTTTACCAATGTTGGTTCTTGAGAGAGACCAATTAGGGCACACAAGCGGTTCTTGGAGATGGAAGTCTTCTCATTGTGGATTTCAAAGTGAATCCTCTCAACAACCTTGTCGTAGTAAGCAGTTGAATAGATGAGTGAGAGGCACGACAGGGGAACAATATCAACTTTTGACAGAGCATCGAAAAGAGGCGAGTATTTAAGACACTCGACTACATATAGCATGTAGGGTTCATAAATGAAAGGAGTAAGATCGATGATCAGGTTTTGTTGAGGTTTGATTGTGAGGAGGTTTTGGTGAACAGATGTGTCGTGAACTGAAGGGGAGTCTGCCATTGTTGAAGCTTTGAGAGGAAAAAGGTGAACAGTGAGAGAAATCACTCTTTGCCTTTGAGAGAATATGTAAGTGATAAAAGGGTAAAGTGGAGCGTGCCTGATCCTTTTATACGTACTAGTAGGAGAGAGAAAAATCCGGCTGATAACTTGAATTAATTTGAAACCGTGCCTGATGTGACAGAGTGAACAGTTGTCATACCCGATGATGACATAGGAAAGAGAAAGGACGTTTCCTTTTTACATGCCATTCCATAAAAAGTGCTTTTTCAAATCGTCAAAACGATTGGATAACTGCTGACTCAACTTTAATTTTATCCCAAACGTCACCCCATATTTCAGATGAACCGTCATTGCCTTTTAACTTTATCGAGCATTGAAATACTTGAAGAAACGAAGCCGGAACAAGTAGAGCATCATTAATAGAACCAAATTTTGGAAAATCAAAAATTTTCCTGCATAGAGTGTAAAAGATAAAGAAATAAAGCAATCTTTTTGTGGGTAGTTGTGATTGATGGGTTTTGAGCATTCTAACACTTCCTAAGTGTACATGCAACCCTAATAACCTTGGATCTATGTTTGTCTAATTATCATGGAAAGTTGAATTCCAAGGTTATATTCCTATCTAGCATACATGGGGAACAATTTTTAACTTGAATGAAAGATAGAATAACTTACCTTGTTTGTTGCTTATGTTCCTTGAAACCTTGTGAGCCTAGCACCCCAAGTGTGATGCCTCAAATGCTTCACACAACACCAAATGCTCTTGTAAAGACTTTTGAGAGAATACACACTTCTTGAAATCGGCCTAGCCCTCTTGTTTCATATGTGTAGCCGATTTTGGTGGAGAATGGGATTCTTATATAGTGTTGACACATCTAGGGTTACACCATGTAAACCCTAATGTGTCATGACTCTTCATTTCCATGATCCATGGGTTTGTAACTCCCATGGAGCATCCATGGAGCATCCTATGGGTGGAACCCAACTTGATAATCCATGGAGCCTCTTAGCCCACTATACATGATATGATTAATTTACATAATCAACCCATATATTTAATTAGTTATCTTTTGATCACTTAATTAATTCTAAATTAATTCTTTGATCAAACTAATCAAATAATATTATTAATATATTAGAACTTATAATATATTAATAATCTCCAAGTGTTATTTCTCTCATTTAGTCTATCCAATTGCATGGTGCCATGCAACCCAAATGGACCATGCCGGGTCGGGTCAAGTACGGACCAGAAATAGTTATGGACTTAGACACCTTATCCAACAGTCTCACACTTGGATAAGTCTAATAACTATAACTCCAGTATTTCAGGAACCGACCGGCAATCGTAGCTCTTTCAAGGTCTCTCGGAACTGAGAAGATGTTGATACGCCATTTAAGATAAGTGATCATATAATCCTCTGTTCTAGATATCAGCCGGACAAATACATGGAACAATGTCTTACTTATTGTCCAGCAGTTTGTTTCCCGATTTCCGATTTGTTTGACAAAGAACTTAATTGAAAACATCAACTTAGTTCTGACCGGGCCCGGTACATAGGTCGAAACAAAATCATCGAGGGGCCCAGATATCTGCTTCTAATCCAAGAAGGAACAGATAAACTTCGACTCATATGTTTGTTCTACCACTCATTGAATTATACACAAAATCACGTTTTATAACATCAAGTTACCAATGTGTTTTCGTACAATCAATGCATAACCAACTTGTAAGTAACAAATCATATCTCTAGGTTTGAAGACTTATATGATATTACCGTCTCACGATCACTCGAGATAAATTCCATGAAGTGATTCCAGTGAGCGTGGGTTGAGTCCAATGCTCAGAACTTATGAGCACTCATGATTGTTGTAGCCTTGTCCAACACCGTAGACCTCTGCAACCAATCATGACAGTCTTGATTCATACCTACTTCCGACATATGACCGACTGTGGAGGTTTGAATAATATGTTATACTAAACAAAATTATTCTGGAAGTCAAAACATGCAAACGAAATATAGTAAACGATCGACAAGAGATAGCAACACTTTACTCATAAATAAAACACCTTTTATTCATCATCTAATGTCAATTACACTTTACAAATTTCAAGGTTATCTAACTACTAAATCTAATATAATCCTTCAGCCCTATGCTCCGAGCATGCTGGAGATGCTTAACCCGAGTCAGTCCCTTCATGAGGGGATCTGCTGGGTTCTCATCCGATGATACCCTCTTTTCCACGAGGAGTCCTTCTTCTATCCGATGTCTGATAAAATGGTATTTTTTGTCGATGTGTCTGGATCTCCCGTGATCCCTTGGTTCCTTGGCTAAGGCAACAACACTTTCACTATCACAGAAAATTTCCATTGGCTCTTTAATAGCTGGTACAACTCCAAGGTCTCCAATGAAGTTCTTCAGCCATATCGCATCCTTTGCCGCCTCGCTAGCTGCAATATACTCTGATTCACAAGTTGAATCAGCCACTGTCTCTTGCTTGGAACTCTTCCAAGAAATTGCTCCTCCGTTTAGGGTAAAGACCCAGCTCGACTGAGAGCAGAAATTATCCCTATCAGTCTGGAAGCTAGCATCACTATACCCTACAACTCTCAAGTCATCATTCCCACCGAGGGTAAGGACCCAGTCCTTAGTCCTCCGTAGGTACTTGAGGATATTCTTTACCGCAGTCCAGTGTGCCTTGCCAGGGTTCCCCTGATACCTGCTAACCATGCTCAGGGCAAAGGCCACATTAGGTTGAGTACACGTCATTGCATACATGATCGATCCTACAGCCAAAGCATAAGGTATTCGACTCATTTCTGCTATCTCAGCCTCAGTGCTAGGGCTCTGTGTCTTACTCAATCTGACGTTACTCTGGATGGGTAACTCTCCTTTCTTGGAGTCCTGCATGCTGAATCTCTTCAGCACCTTATCCAACTAGGTACTCTGACTAAGTCCAATTAGTCTTTTACTCCGATCTCTCAAGATCCTTATCCCTATAATATAGGCAGCTTCTCCTAGGCCCTTCATAGAGAAACACTTCCCAAGCCAGAACTTAACTTCCTGCAAAGTTGGGATGTCATTTCCTATGAGTAGTATGTCATCCACATACAATACCAAAAAGCTAACTATACTCCCACTAGCCTAGACATACACGCAAGACTCATCCTCACTCCTAGAAAACCCAAATTGCTTGACCTTTTCATCAAAGCAAAGATTCCATCTGCGAGGTGCTTGCTTCAATCCATAAACGGATTCTCAAGCTTACACACTCTATTAGGGTACTCGTTGCTGACAAAACCTTCTGGCTGACTCATGTAAACATCTTCAGCCAACTTTCCATTAAGGAAAGCGGTTTTGACATCCATTTGCCATATTTCATAGACATGAAATGCAGCTATGGCTAATAGAACCCTAATAGAGTTAATCTTGGCTACTGGAGAAAAGGTCTCATCATAGTCCACTCCAGGAATTTGAGAGAAGCCCTTTGCAACCAGTCGAGCCTTATAAGTGTGTACTTTACCATCCATGTCGGTCTTCTTCTTGAAGATCCATTTGCACCCTACTGTCTTACGACCTGGTACATTCTCAACCAAGTTCCAAACTTGATTGTCATACATGGACTGTATTTTGCTGTCCATTGCCTCTTTCCACTTAGTTGAATCAGGGCCTGCCATGGCTTCCGCGTAACTGTTAGGTTCATCCAGACCTATCAGTGTCTCATCACTGATAAGTGTATCACCTTCTGCAGTAATATGGAATCCATAGTAATGCTCAGGAGCATTCCTAACCCTCGTGGACCGCCTCAGAGGTACAGACTTGTCAATTGGCTCAACAGGAGTTTCCTCCTCAAGTTGAGTGCTAGGGTTTGAAGTTCCTTCACTGCTTGACTCTTGAATTTCTTCAAGATCAACTTGCCTCCCACTGTTTCCTTGGCTTATGAACTCTCTCTCTCTCTCTCTCTCTCTCTCTCTCTCTTTCTCTCTCTCTCTCTCTCTCTCTCTCTCTCTCTCTCTCTCTCTAAAGAAAGCCCTCCTAGCTACGAAGACCACATTTTCACTAGGTCTGTAGAAGAGGTAACCAAAGGATTGCTGTGGGTAGCCGATGAAAATACACCTCTCGCTTCGAGGTTCGAGCTTATCATGAGTCTCGCGTCTCACGAAAGCCTCGCAACCCCAAATCTTGATGTAGTCTAGTTTGGGTACTTTACCAGTCCACATCTCGTGAGGAGTTTTTGCAACTTTCTTTGTAGGGACTAGATTAAGGATATGGGCGGTAGTCTCTAAGGAATACCCCCAAAATGAGATTGGTAGCGAAGCTCGACTCTTCATGGAACGAACCATATCCAACAAGGTTCGATTACGCCTCTCAGCCACACCATTCAACTGTGGTGTCCTGAGAGGTGTCAATTGTGAGACAATCCCACATTCCCTTAGGTAGTCAAGGAACTCTGAACTAAGATACTCACCACCACGATCGGATTGAAGCATCTTAATGCTCCTGCCCAATTGATTCTCGACTTCCTGTTTAAATTCCTTAAACCTTTTGAAAGCCTCTGACTTATGCTTGATCAAGTAGACATATCCATATCTACTGTAATCATCAGTAAAAGTCAAATAATAACGATTAACATCCCTTGTGGCATGTTTGAATGGTCCACACACATCCGTGTGTACAAGGTCCAACAAACCTTCACCCCTCTCACACGAGCCTGTGAAGGGTGACTTTGTCATTTTTCCAAGTAAGCATGATTCACAACTATCATCTGACTTTAGGTCAAACGACTCCAAGACTCCATCCTTTTGGAGTTGGCCTATGCGTTTCTTTCTTATATGTCCAAGACAACAATGCCATAATGATGCTTTATCCAAGTTATTATTGTTAATTGAATCAATACACATCACATTATTTCCTAAGTTATCTACAACCGACACAACTTCATACACACCATCACAAGGTAATGCTTTAAAATAAAGAACATTATTAAAGAAAGCATCAATAGAACCAACTTCATTATTAAATGAAAAGGTAAACCCTTGTTTGTACAATGCATGAAAGGAAATAACGTTTCTTGCCATTTCTGGCGAATAACAACATTTATTCAAATCTAAATTTAACCCACTACTTAGCGACAAAGTATAAACTCCAATCTTGGTGACAGGTGTAACTTTCCTATTCCCCATGATTAAGTTTATTCTTCCTTGCTCCACATTCTCACTTCTTCTTAGTCCCTGCAAGTCACAACAAATATGAATACCACAACCGGTATCAAGGACCAAAGATTTAGAATGGGGTGAGTTATTAGAAATGATAGTGTAAATACCTGCATGGTTGGGTTTAACTTTCCCATGCTTCACATCTTGCTGGTATTTTGGACAGTTCCACTTCCAATGTGATTTTTCATGGCAATAGAAGCATTCAGCCTCTTTTGGGTCAGAAGAAGGAGTGATGAAACCTTTCTTGGCTCCACTTGAAGAAGAGCCATCAAGGGTCCGAGCCTTGGTACCCTTTGAAGAGCTCTTTCTCTTCTTCCCTCGACTTTTCCCAATTGCCAAAACCGGAGTGGAGTTTGGAGTAGGAGTGTTAACAACCGACTTCCCCTTAAGACCTGTTTCAGCGGTCTTGAGAAGTCCCTGAAGTTTTCTGAGTGTGACCTCTTCCTGATTCATGTGATATGTCATGCGGAATTGATCATAGCATGATGGTAAGGAGTGCAAAATGGTATCTATTGCAAGCTCCTCAGGGAAGTTCACATTAAGCTTCAGCAATCGATCCACATACCTTTGCATTTTCTGCATGTGGCTCGTGACAGATTCCCCGTCCTTCATCATGGTTGTTATCATGGAGCAGATGATTTCATACCTATCTTGTTGTGCACTTTGATGGGATCTTTCCATCAGATCTTGGTGCATTTCATAAGGGTAGAAATCCTCATAGGACTTTTGGAGTTCCGCTGTCATCGTGGCCATCATGATGCATGCCACTTTGGTAGCATCCCTTTCATGTGCCTGAAAGTCAGCAATCTCCTGGGGAGTTGCAGTAGTCTCATCAATCTCCTTAAGCTCTTTGTCAAGGACATATTCTTTGTCCTCGTAGCGGGTAATCTTCCTGATGTTTCTGATCCACTCATTGAAGTTGGATCCATTAAAAGTGACTTTCCCACACAAGTTCATAAGGGTAAAGGAGCCATTGGGATTAGAGCCAGAAGCAGCATTGTTTGAAGACATCTGAAGGAAGAGGACATGATTAGTTTAGATATTAAGACAGTCCTTAATAAAACACCCAAATGTAATATTAAGGCTAGGATCCAATCACAATATATTATAACTTAGAAGAGGTATGCCGTAATCCAAGCTATAACATATTTGAAAGGTAGGTGAATGACGATTCACCAATTTCCACCACGAAAACCGAAATATTAAATATTAGGTTTTGATTGGTTCTTAGAAATTCCTAGATTCTTTGAGATTCAATGAACTTTTCAAAGACATGTTTCAATCTCGAGTGTGCCCTCCAAGTTTTGTGACTGGGATACCGAGGATCACAAAACGAGGTGTGAAGTAACCATGCAAATCACTTGGTACCCTTAAAGTTTATCACTTAATCGATGTGCCGGTAAACCACACATGCTCCACCGATACTATAATAAACCTTAAGTCACCCTTTACCTACCTTGTTAAGTCCAAGTTAGTGTGCCGGTTAACCACACACGCTCCACCAACGACTTAAACAAAGTGTAAAGTGTAATTTCATGGATTAGCACCTTATTCACATTTTTCCTAAAGTAACTAAGATTGGGAATTTAGTAAAACATTTAGTTACTTTATAATATTCATCATACTTTTAATGAGAATTTATAAGTCCTTGTCCTACCCATTCGGCTAACGACCCTCCACCAGTCAAGCGAGCGATGGGTGAGAGTGGACACCCATTAAGTTGCCATTTTATAGGCAACAACCTTATACCCACCTTATAGACCGGCTTCGTGAATGAGGCGTACTAGCGGTAAGACGACTTTAATCTTATACATATACATATATATATATATATATATATATATATATATATATATATATTATTAACTTATAATATTATAAGTATAAGGGTTGAATTTTAACTTTTAAAATTCTAAGGGTTGGAACTAAAGTTTTAATCAAGACTTTACTTGTTCCAAAACTTGAGGGCAAGTTTTGTAAACTTTCAAAACTTTTCATTTCTTGTAACTTATGAGTTTAATAGAGTAATAAAAATGAAGACTCTTCATTTATCTAACTCTTGTGTTCTTTTAATGGTTTTAATTCAAGTGACTTTTGGTTTTCCATAACTTGAGCACAAGTTATGGACTCCATTAAAACACATTATGATCAAGAATTAAACTACCACATAGGTTACAAATAATTCCTATGATCATCTAAACATCATAAGATCAAAAACATTAACATGAACACTATCATGAATCAAAATTACACTTAAAACTTTGTAACTTTGATAACTAGTTGTTGTAAATGGATTAGGAAAGACATTACTCCATCTAAAATCAGTTTTCAAGTACCAAACAGTTTAGGGTAATGTTTCTAGTCCATTTCCAGCAACTAAAGTCGAAAATCTGCACTTTGTGGCTCCTACTCGTCGAGTGCATGAACCTACTCGGCGAGTAGGTTGAAGAAACAAGTGAACTCGGCGAGTCTCTCGATGGACTCGGCGAGTTCATCAGGCAGACAACAAGCTTTTTGACTTTTTTCAACTTTTAAGCACAAATAACAAACAAACAAGCCTAGGCTCTGATACCACTGATGGGTTTTGAGCATTCTAACACTTCCTAAGTGTACATGCAACCCTAATAACCTTGGATCTATGTTTGTCTAATTATGATGGAAAGTTGAATTCCAAGGTTATATTCCTATCTAGCATACATGGGGAACAATTTTTAACTTGAATGAAAGATAGAATAACTTACCTTGTTTGTTGCTTATGTTCCTTGTAACCTTGTGAGCCTAGCACCCCAAGTGTGATGCCTCAAATTCTTCACACAACACCAAATGCTCTTGGAAATACTTTTGAGAGAATACACACTTCTTGAAATCGGCCTAGCCCTCTTGTTTCATATGTGTAGCCGATTTTGGTGGAGAATGGGATTCTTATATAGTGTTGACACATCTAGGGTTACACAATGTAAACCCTAATGTGTCATGAATCTTCATTTCCATGATCCATGGGTTTGTAACTCCCATGGAGCATCCTATGGGTGGAACCCAACTTGATAATCCATGGAACCTCTTAGCCCACTATACAAGATATGAATGATTTACATAATCAACCAATATATTTAATTAGTTATCTTTTGATCACTTAATTAATTCTAAATTAATTCTTTGATCAAACTAATCAAATAATATTATTAATATATTAGAACTTATAATATATTAATAATCTCCAAGTGTTATTTCTCTCATTTAGTCTATCCAATTGCATGGTGCCATGCAACCCAAATGGACCATGCCGGGTCGGGTCAAGTACTGACCAGAAATAGTTATGGACTTAGACACCTTATCCAACAGTGATGTCTTGTTAAGACATAAAGCAATTGATTCTGGGCACAAATCTCTTCCTTCAAAGTCAAGAGGGACTTTAAAGAGCTTGTGTGGTTTCCCATGAAATAACGATCAATAACTTGTTAAGAAGTATTGAAAGGCGTCTTTTTAATAAAAGCTTATAAAGGGTGGCTTTTGCTTCAATTCAGGATTTGGATACTTGATATAAGACCGAAACTGAACGAAGTACTTGTGAGATCAATGTGATCTGTTGAACAAGTAGGTAGGGAAGATATTTATTAACTGTTGGATAGGTGAGAAATCCCAAAAAAAAATTAACTGGATCCTTGGGGAAGAAAAATTCTTGGTAATAGAAATTTTCAAAAGAATCACTCAAAATAAAAAGAGATTTCATTTAAAATTTGTAAAATAGTGATCATGTACCGTCAATTCATTAATGGTGTTGAATGGTGGGTTTCACTTAGTACGTAGTGACATGAAACAAAGATCATTAACACAGATTTTTGTATAACCATAAACCGCAGTGGTAAATGCTGAGAGTCTCAAGGGTTATATGGGTGAGATGAAGAAAATTGATAAAGGTGGTATAAGAAACGAATGTACCACTGCTATAAAAGAAGGATTAAGCAGAAAACTCTAAGCTCAATATGAGTAGAGTAAGGTAGCTCATGATTAGAGTGAATATAGAAGCCTAGCTTGGGAAAACATGATTTGTATGTATCATGTTATTAAGGCTTCACTCAAAATCTGTTGAGGCTTTAGTCAACATGCAGTAGCATGCTTCTAGGGACACATAGGAAGTGTATAGAAAAGAAATTATACCTTCTGAATCTTCATCATCTTGAGTAACACTTATACAAAATAGAGCTTTAGATTAAAAGTAAAAGAAGAAATATTTTTGTTTTTTGTGAAAACTGTTAAAGTTAAACGAAAAAGGAAAATATTTTTGTATTTTATGAAAATAAAATATAAAAATAAGTATTTAAAATAATGTACAAAAGAATACAAGCAAAATGCCTTGATAAGAAAAAGAAGTGAACTAGTTCAGAAGGACCGAACCCGAAATAGACCGAACGTCCGGTTCATTTCGGTTCTTGGTCGAGCTTCACCCGAAATAGACCGAACCCGAAATAGACCGAACGTTCGGTTCATTTCGGTTCGCTTTATTTCGCTTCTTACCTTTATTGAAGCGAAGGCGATTTTGATACTGATTCTGCTACCATCATTCCTAGGCATTGCAAAATCCTGTTGAAGCTTGCTTCACGTAAAGCCTTAGTAAATATATCTGCCAGTTGATCAGTTGTCCTTATGAAGTGAATTTCCACGTTGCCATCTTCCACGTGATCTTTGATGAAGTGATACCTCAATGCTATATGTTTAGTCTTCGAATGTTGCACTGGGTTGTGATAAATCCTAATTGCACTTTCAGAGTCGCAATATAGTGGGATTTTCTTCATGTTCAACCCGTAATCTCTAAGCTGACTTTGTATCCATACAACTTGTGATGTGCATGATGCAGCAGCGATGTATTCAGCTTCTGCAGTGGATAGAGAAACATAGATTTTTTTCTTTGACTGCCAGCTAACCAATTTACCGTCGAGAAATTAACATCCTCTAGTGGTACTTTTACGATCTAATCCACAACCACCTAAGTTAGCATCTGAGAACGCTTGGACAAAGAATCCTGAGTTGGCTGCATACCACAGACTGAGAGAGGAGGTTCGCTTCAGATAGCAAAAGATGTTTTTCACAGCTTGCATATGAGGTTCGCGAGGGTTAGCTTGTAATCTGGCACAATAACAGACTGAAAACATGATGTAAGGTCTACTAGCTGTGAGGTACATTAGAGACCCCATCATTTGACGATAAAGCGTCATCTCAGTGGCTGGATTCTCCAACGAGGGTGTAAGCTTTGGCCCAAAAGCCATTGGAACTTTAACTTTGGAGTCTCCCATCATACCAAACTTAGCAAGCAGTGTCTTGGTGTATGCCTCCTGATTAATAAAAATGCCTTCGGGTCCTTGTTAATGTTTAAGCCAAGGAAAAAGTTAATTAGACCCATTGAGCTCATTTCAACTTTAGTATCCATCAACTTCCTGAATTTAGCTGTTAAGCTGGCATTTTTGGAGTCGAAAATGATGTCATCAACATAAATTTGAACTATCATAAGTTGGTTACCCTCTCTCTTATGAAAGAAGGTCGGGTCAACTGAACCTTCTTTGAATTTAGACATTTTTATGAATCGAGTTAGAGTTTCATACCATGCTCTGGGAGACTGCTTTAGGCCTTAAACTGCTTTTTCAAGTATGTACCAGTGATCTGGATACTTCTCGTTCACGAAGCCTGGCGGTTGCTCAATGTACATAGTTTCTTCAAGTTCTCCATTGAGAAAGGCACACTTGACGTCCATCTGATAGACTTCAAAATTTTTGTGTGCAGCATAGGCGAGAAAGATACGAACGGACTCTAATCTTGCAACATAAGCGAAAGTCTCTTCATAATCAATACCTTCTTCCTGATAGTAGCCCTTCACAACCAACCGAGCTTTGTTACGAATCATGTTCCCTTCCTTATCCATCTTATTTCTGAATACCCATTTGAGACCGACAACCGAAGCATCCTTTGGAGTTGGAATAAGGCGCCATACTCTTTCTCTTTCAAACTCATTCAACTCATCTTGCATGGCTTGAACCCAATCAGAATGATCAAGTGCTGAATTAACAGTCTTCGGTTCAATTTTGGAAACAAAGGAGTTGAACATGCAAAATTCTATTTGAGAAAATAGTGCAACTTGTTTCGCTTTGATCTGAGATCGAGTTAACACCTTTTCTGAAGATTCCCCAATGATTTCACTTTGTGGATGATCTTTGGTCCATTTAATAAGAGGTGGGTAATTTGGATCACAAGAGGGATCCAATTATGCATTGATTTCTTCTTCCAATTCGGATAAAGTGTCATCATCATTGACATGTGTACTCTCCCCCTTGAATGACGATACCTGTTCAATATCTGGATTAGAATGTTCTCCTTCATTTGGACTTTCAGTAGAGCATGATGATTGTGATGTTGAATTCTCCCCCTGGAATGAAGAACCTTGATCTTGTTGTGGAGACGGACCCTCCCCCTGGACAGAAGGACGGTCATTCGAAGGCTCGCTTATGTCTAGCCTTTCGGTTGCTCTAGGTTGATCGTCAACCATATTTTGAGCAGCATCATTGATGATTTGTCTTAGACTATCAACCTTGTTGTCTTTCGCCTTTGATTCAGAATCAATTGTTGTTTGAGGCTCATCAAAAAGAAGCATATATCGCTCGAAGAGATTTGAGATAGAAGTGGTAACTTGACTGGTCTTTGGAAAGATTTCTTTCATTGCACCTTCGGTTGTCTTCATCTTCTTAACATAACTATCGTCAAAAGTAACATAGTATGTTTCTTCAATCTTCTTAGAGCGCTTGTTTAGAAATTTATATGCCTTAGAATTCAGGGAGTAACCTAAGAATATTCCTTCATCAGCCTTAGCATCAAACTTGTTTCGATTCTCTTTAGAGTTGAAGATGAAGCATCTTGAACCGAACACATGAAAGAATTTCATATTCGGTTTGCGATTGTTTAAGATTTCATAAGGAGTGATAGAGAATCACTTGTTTAGATATGATTTGTTATGAGTATAACGAGCAGCAACAATTGCATCAGCCCATAAATATAAAGGCAAGGATGCGAAGCCTAACATCGTTCGAGCTACTTCACACAGAGATCGTTTTTGCCTTTCAACGATTCCATTCTGCTGTGGAGTATATGGGGCTGAGAAATTATGAGTCGTTCCCTTCTCAACAAGAAAATCTTCAAAATCTTTGTTCTTGAATTCCAAGCGGTTGTCACTTCTTACGTTACGAACAACTTTCCTTAGTTGAATTTCTACCTGCTTTATGAAGAGCTTGAGCTTTGGAGTAGCCTCAGATTTTTGCTTCAAGAAAACCACCCATGTGAACCGAGAGAAATCGTCCACTATAACCAGAATATACTTGTTTCCACCAATGCTTTTAATGGAAGAGGGGCCACACAGATCGATGTGCAATGGCTCTAATGGTTCTATCACCTTTGTATTGATAATAGAGGGATGACTTTGTCTACTTAGCTTTCCCATTTCACAGGCTGCGCATAGATGTTCTCTGTCGAATTTGAGAACTGGAGGAACTTTAACATGATCTCCTAAAACAAGCTTGTTGATATCCTTGAAATTAAGATGAGAGAGTCTTCGATGCCATAACCAGCTTTCATCAGAGTGAGCCTTCGTGAGTAAGAAAACTGTTGGTTTACCTCCAATTGGGTTGAGGTTTAAAGGGTACATTTCCTCCTTTCGCTTCGATTTCAGCAGAATGTTATTGGACTTCTTCTCGACTATTTCTGAGCCTTCATCATCAAACGATACCTTCAATCTAGTTCCAACTACTAGCTGTGATACACTGATAAGGTTGTGCTGCAGTCCTTCAACATATGCGACCTTTATTATTGAGAAATCACCATTCGTAATCATTCCATAGCCTTTGATAGTTCCATATGAGTTGTTTCCATACTTCACAATTCCACCATCCTTGAGAGACCGAAACTCCCTCAGTTCTTCCTTCCTTCCTGTCATGTGACGCGAGCAGCCACTATCAATATACCATTCTTCGTCAAACTACTCGTCATGTATAACCTGCAAAATATTAAGCAGATTTAGGAACCCAAAGTTTCTTGCGTCCTTGTGAGCCTTTTACAGGACAAGGAATAGTAAGAGATATATCAACCAAATAAGTACGTTTAATCAAAGTTGTTTCATCTTTTCTTTTTATAGTGAAAACTTTAATTTTGTTTGGCTTAGGTTCATTAGACGTAGGTTTTGAGATTTTGACGTCAGCCCCCTTTTTGGATGTCTTTCGGGCACTTGTTGTCTTCTGGAAAGAGCTTTCCTTTTCCTTTTGAATCTTTTAAAGGATAAGAATTAGAATGAGAATAGGAAGAATAAGACATAGAAGAGTACTTGGTTCGTTGATTATTACTCTGTCTTGTTTGAGAACGTGAACACTCATCACTTTTGTTCTTCTGATTGACCTTTGGATCGAACCCATTCTTTCGGTTGCTGATGTTCTGAGGACCGAAACCTTTCTTTCGGTTGATGTTGTTCTAAGGACTGAAGCTCTCCTTTCGGTTCCTTTCAGTCGATGGACCGAAACTACCCTTTTGGTTCCTTTCATTTGAGGGACCAAAACTATCCTTTCGGTTCCTTGATTCCTCTTGTGACTTATGCTTACTTTCATACCTGACATAGTGAGGATTTTGCGATCTCCAAAACTGTTTTCTTTCCGAGAGATTCTTCTTGTATCTCAGATTTAGTTGGTGTTTTCGATCTGCCACCTGTTTTGGATTTTTGTGGATGTTAGCCTTTTTCTTTGAAACATGAGCATAGTTTTCGCTCTTTGTTGAAGATGTTTCACTGGTAGTTTGCACTGGTTCGCCAAAAGATGTTTTGGTGCCACTTGTGCTTGGCACATCATATCTTGCAGGCTCATTTAGTGGTTCTGGAGAACACGTATCTACCTTTCACTCTCCATGAGGTCTTCTGAGATAGACCTTTTGGCTCATCAGCGTTGTCTATTGGTGCTGACCAGAAGAACTCATCACATCCAGCTGCATTGTCTTCTTCCACAATAGCAGTCAGTTTGGCTGTATGTTGAGGAGTGACTCCTGGAAGTGTGTAGACTTGATTTGGAGTGGTTTGTACCTTTTGATACACAACAGATTTTGCCTTGAGAATTTTGGTCTTGTCTGTTGACGAGCGAGCGAACTCAACGGAATTTTCAGAAATCAGATTTTTGTGAGTTTCAGGTTCGTTTTTGACAAATTCTGAACAGTCCACCAAATCCTCTACAGAGATTTAACTTAGATCATCATCCTCATTAAGTTTAGATGCATTTTCAACATCAATTTTATTTTCTGAACTTAATTTGGCATTCAATGAGTCAAATTTCTATACAGTTTCGGTTCTTAACTTCAATCTATCATTCTCATCTAACAGATTTTCGAGCATGTCCTTATGGTCTTTGGACTTTATGTAGGACTCAATTTTGTGAAGACTAATTTTGTATGCAGGTGAGACCTCATCAGAAGATACAACGTTTTCACAGTTGTAAGCTGCAACATCGACTTCATCCTCCTTTAGTTCAAGGAAGGGTAAAATCATACGATGTATCTTCTTTCCTATTTCACAATCGAGATGCAACTGAGTGATATTAAAATAAAATCTTTTAGCAATCAAACAAAAAAAATTTCGTTGTTTTAAAAGTTTAAGATTGTCTCATTGCAAATAAATCGATTCATCCTTAGACCTAATCAACTCTTTCTCCTTCTGCTCAATCCACATCCTCCTTTTCTCACTCTTCGACGATATCCTGCTAATTTGATCAGTCAGGTTAGAGTTTGTTACATGAGTTTGGGTAAGACTGCTACTTATACTAGAAAATTTAGATTTTAAGCTATTCAATTCCTTTTCATAGTTAGTAACAGGTATTTTCAGAGAAGCAAGAATATTTTGTACCTTCTTGATCAACTCATCACATTCGTTGATCTGTGCACTAAAAAGTTTCGCAGCAAAACACCTGTCCTCTTGCTCCTTCTCGCCTTCTATCCCACCATCAGTTGTATATGCTCTCATCTGAGATACACCTTTAGTCACCATTAAACACCTTCCTGCAGCAGGTTCTTCTTTCACCAGCATCGCCTTGCCATGAGTGGGTTTTCTTACTTCTTCATCCTCTGAATCCGTGGACCATACTTCCACGCCACCAAGTTCATCACGGTTGCCTGTATCCTATACAATCAAAGCATTCATAGTTTTACTATTAGCAGCTGACTTTCTTTTCTTGATTTCCTCTAGCCGTCTCAGGAGGCTCGCTTCCTCATCATCCTCATCTATCTTTTCTGCCTTCTTTTTTAGCATACAGTCCTTGGCGAAGTGATTCTTGCCTCCACAGTAATGGCAATCAAATCCTGAGTCTCCACTAATTTTCACCTCTTTCTTGGACTCTTCTGATTTCAAACCTATCTTCGGTTCCTCCTTCACCTTTCAGAGCTATAACTTCCCTGCCAGTTTCAGTTCTTGTTGGCTGGGAACTTTCTTTTGATGAACTTCCTGGGGTTGGACACCATCAGGGCATACTCTTCACCGGTTAGATCATAGTCAGCAAGATCCAATTCCTCTTCTTCTTCAATAGAACTTTTCCCTTTAGAAACAAGGGCTAACGAACCTAAACTAGAAGCCACATTCATTTCCTTAGACAGTGCACTTTCATGGGATTTCAACATTCCCACCAGTTTCGCTAGAGAATATGATTTAAACTGTTCATGTGCTTTAACAGTGGATACTACAGCCATCCATTCAGGTCTTAGACCGTTCATGAATGTAACCTTCTGTTCAATAACCTTCCTTTCGATCCCATGCTTTATCATCTTACTTAAGAGATGATTAAAGCGATCAAAAGCATGAACCAGTTTCTCTTCGGGTTTCTGTTTGAAATCATCAAATTCAGAAAGCAAAAGAGTTTGAATCGATTGTTCCAGATCTTCATCAGTGGAATACAATTCTTTTAGCTTGTCCCATATCTCTTTAGCAGTAGCGTAAGAACTCACCAAAAGGAACATATCTGACTGCAAAGCAAACATAATCATCCTTAAGGCCTTGATGTTGCATTGAAACTTTTCCTTCTTGTCTTGAGGAATATCTTTCACATCATTCACAAGCTGATTGTACTCCTTCTGAGTTTTGACAATCTTTGAGGTGCTTGAGTGAGCGAATGGGCCAATAGTGATAGCTTCCCAAATCAAGTACCCATTATCTTCTGATCTGATCACATAATCTTCAAAGTGATGCGTCCAAACTTCAAAATCTTGAGTATACAAGATTGTGATGGCGTTTGATCAATTACCTGTTATAAGATCAGACTTGTAATTTTATCAATTAGAGTAAGATCGACAATTAATGAGATACGTCAATATGGAATGACAGCTCAATTAATATCAATCAATGCGGAAAAAAACCCTAATAACTTCTTCGACAGAAGAGATGTGTATGAATTACACAGTCTCCTGCTCTGATACCAATTGATGAGAATAAATCTCAGATCGATTAGATCTTTCACAGGTAAAAAGAAGAAGATCAAACAAATCAAACACAATAATATTATGAACACAGTATGGAATCAACGTTATTCTTATGATTCAAATATAGTCACGCCTCAGCAGAGCTCGATGAAGAACTTCCACTGTAGAGGCGAGCTAGGGTTTACAAAACTGAATGAGAAAAGTAATAAAAGCGTTAATTACTATGGCTGCATGCATGCACCTTAAATACTAAACCCTAGAGTAAAACATGCATGGTTGGACAGGCCCAAATCGGCAACCAAAACTGGGCTAAGGACCGAGCCCATGACTCAACACTATAAGTCCAACAGAAACTATACAAATATATGATCCTAGCTGTAACACTCGTTTCCCTGATTTCACCATTTAAAGACTTAACGATTTCAAAGATGAGGTTTTTGGGAAAAACCTTATGTCAAGGTGTGGTAGGATGATGATCATGATGTGGCCATGACACATAATAAAAAAGCATGTCTAGTTGGCTGCCACGACATAGCTAGATGATGGCCATAACATGGTAGCTGTTGCAGCCATAGCCTAAGATTTTAAGGTTGTCCTATATTTAAATACCTTAACTCTTGGATTAAGGCATTCTCTTCAGCCCCGTTCCCTTTTTTTGGAACCTTAGCCTCCTTTTCATGGTTGTGACCTTGGTGGCTTGGTTTTGAGCTTTCTTTCATGGTTTTGTGAAGCTTTAGGAAGAAGGAACTCTATCTTGGTGCAAGGAAGCAAAAAGCTAGCTTAGATCCATCACCTTCTTCAGATTCATGAGTCATTTGAGGCATAAATCTTGTATCTTGACCTTTGTTGTCTTTGATTCAAGATTATGCTCTCTTTGGATGGTTTTAGTCCCTTTCATGAATGCTCTTGGAGTTTAAGGAACCATGGAGCTTATTATGGAACTTTCAAGGCTTTTAAACTTCTATGCTGTAAGAAAAAGCTCAATGTTTGGGTTATCCTAAGTCCATGCACAAGTACTTGGCATTTGAAGGACTTAATGGGCTTAGGGTTGTAGATTTTGCATTGTGGTGATTTCTTAATGGGTAAAGTTGGAAACTTTATCCATTAAATCAATGAAAAGAACGAGACTAAAGTTATAGACTTTGATCTGTAAGGATTAAGCTCTTAATGAAGATAAGGGCATCCTGATAGAAACCACAACTTGGCCAAGGAAGGCCCATGACGTGGTAGTGCTTGACATCTCGACTATTTTGTCCTGACTTAGCCACGGTGTGACCAAGATGTTACCATGTTGTGGTGGACGTTGACTGCTGACTGTTGACTTTTGACTAGTTTGACATTGGGTCAAATTTGGAGTATTTAGGTTGTGGATTGAGCATTGATCTTTATTTGGTGCTAGTCAGTTAGCGAGATTGATAATTGATATGAGTAAGAGTGTTGTTGTGCATCTCTAGTCTTGTGATTCAGGTGAGTCTTGTCACTATGCCACATACGAAATTGTGTATCCTTTATATGTTAAATAATGGTACTAATAGAGTACATGTATGGTAGTTGACTATGATATCTCCTCGTTATGCATGTATAATATAGGAAACTTGGTGTCATGGTATGCTAGACTAGTAGGATCTTGCCTGCTGGTTGTATGCTAATGTTAGGTGTCATGTTTTGCTAGGGTAATGATAATATTGGCTAATCGTTGAGTCGATACCCTAGGGGTTGTATGTAGTTTAAGTTGGATAGCCTAAGAAATTTTGGTCTAGGCTCTCTTGCATGTTTCTTGTTTGGTTGTAACTTTAGAGTAGGATCATATGTTCTACTATCTATCTAACTCTTGACTACATATGAATACATGTTCATGAGGTGGTTGTCAGTATTATCGTTGGTTCGATATTGATGTCGTTCCAGTGCGAGGTCGATGATTGTTGGCCAAATGAGATGTGATAGTAGTGGCGGATGGGAGCCAATAACAGTAATGGATGTGAGTTAGTGGCAAAGTGTCGCTAGATGATAGGTATGTTTGTATGTATGTTATATGCTTATGGATAGGGGAGCTGACTGGTCGATGCTAGAGCTGAGGAATTTATGCGGATGCATTGTATGTATTGTGGAATAGGTGGTATATTAGGGAACTCACTAAGATTTAAGCTTATATTTGTGAAAAAAATATTTTGTGGGTTGTTCATGAGAAGAGGTCGGAGGGACTGTACACACAAATTAAAGATATTGATTTCTGTTGTTCTTGTAATTCGAATTGGATAACTTTATGGTTTCAAACAGAGGCTATGGCTAAGATCATCGCCAGGTAGAGAGAGAGAGAGAGAGAGAGAGAGAGAAAGAGAAAGAGAGAGAGTGTTACTTTACCCATAATATGCAACAACAGAGGAGATGAGGATGACTTACTACCAAGACATGTTGAGGACGAACATCTAGGAATTGGTGAGCATTTCGAATCATAAAAATCTGTCCAGTTTAGTGGAGGCAGCAAGGGGAAGAAATTTGAAGTTGGAGACCCAACAACGGAAGCGGAGGAGGATCATGTTCACACATCAATACCAAAAATTAAGAAGACCGGTGTGAATGACATTCGTTTAGGAAATCACAGGATTCATCGATTTTGTGGCAGGTGTGGTTTGACGTACTAGTATTTGCTTTGTATAGGTTTCTGGATGTTTCTGATATAGTGAGGAGGGTCACTACAAACTGGACTGAAGTCTAAGGGAGTTGAGGGTATGTTTCTTTTGCAGTCAGCCAAATCATTTTAAGGTTGATTGTCCATAGAGAGAGGATGTGATGGTTTTAGATCCAACACCTTTATCTTGGCAGTTAGCAGATGGATGACATGGGACAACTGGAATCCCAAGGGTCAGGGTTTGACTCAATAGGTTCTTCAATTCGGTCGTGTGCAACCTTCATAATGTCATTAGTACTTTTCTATTGCTTTTTTAATTATTTCAAATGTAATCTCTGACGTTCTTTGAAATGATAATTATTTATCGACTCTGGTTCTACATTGAGTGATTCTTTTGTGGATGGTTTTCTTGTTGTTGGTCTTGTGTGGTTTGACCCCAAATTATGATTGGTTATGAATTCCTTGGAGTTTAGTTAGTTCCATGTGGGGGAGAGCTATTTATCTAGGACACAAAATTACAGAGTTGCAGGTCATCTCAAAGTTTTTATGGAAAGAGGGTAGTAGGACCAGATTGTTGTTAAGGATGAAGCTCATGTAAGTATTTGGTTCAATTTTTAGTTTGTGACAAAGGAAGAAGCCAAGGATTTAGTGTTATCCTGTCTGGAATCCTAGAAGAATTGGTGACAACGTGGGATAAGGTTAGTGATTCGACTCAGGCCGAAGGTTGTGTTGAGGGCCTGTCTACATGTTCTTGTTTGTTGAAGGCTTTGGGAGTTCAAAACACGATCTAAACACCTGATGGACTATAGTAGACTAGGGGTCCATCTTGTGTCAATATATGTTTGTTTATCTTTGTGGTTTTGATATGTAAGACTATGTTTTGGCCGTAAAATTCACTTGGGATGAAATAGGCCGATTAGCTAAAATAGGTCGTTACAAGAATGTTGGAAGACTACAATCTGCCATAGCATTCAGTTGGGATGAAATAGGCACGTTGGCTAAAATAGGCCATTACCGGAGTGTTGTAAGACTATGGTCTGTCTGTAGCATTCACTTAGGATGAAATGGGCCTTTTGGTTGAAATAGGACATTACAGGAGTGTTGTAAGACTATAATTTTCCCCATAACATTCACTTGGGGTGAAATAGACAATTCTAAGAGTGTTGTAATACTATGATTTGATATGTAGCATTCACTTGGATTCAAACAAACATGTTATTGTTTGTTTAGTTATTTCGATGATTAGGTGAGAGGGATGTTAAAGCCAAGTAGATATGTAGTGTAATGTAGTCTTTTTTTTATTGATCCTTGTTTGGGGTTTCGCTATTGTGTTTGTATGCGAGTTTGTCAGCGACGACGGTTGGCCGTTGATTTTGTTATTTTCAGCTATCAGTAGGATGACACGAGGTCAGGGAGATCTTGAATGGATTGAATATGTATTTTTTGTCCGATAGGGTTTATGTATGGAGTGGCTTCTTCTGGGAGAAATTTAAGCAAGATGTACGAGTCTTCGACCTATTATTAAGGAATTAGTTCGTCTCGAGGTTTGCAATTGTCATAAGGCTGCGTGTTACTCGCTAAGGCTTGAATCATCATCTATGTCCAAAGATGGTTGTTTGTTTAGAATATTATTCCAACACTGTAGTAGGATAGGAATTTGAATGATGGACATTTTGTTCAAGAATGGAGTTTGCGTGTGTTCATTGAGACTTTTTGATTGTTAATCACAAACCTTAGAAAAATGGAGTTGGGTTGGCTCATGTAGAGATGAGTGGAATTGGAAAACCCACAAGAGGATCATAGGGTGTTCAATGATTAATGGGTAAGGATAGATTTCGAGGATGAAATCTAATTTTAGTGGGGGAGAGTTGTAACACCCATTTTCCTGATTTAACCATTTGAAGAGTTAAATATTTCAAATATGAGGTTTTTGGGAAAAACCTTATGCCACAGAGTGGAAGGATGATGAACATGACGTGTCCAAGACACATAATGAAGAAGCGTGTCTAGCTGGCTGCCACGACGTGGCGAGATGAGGCCACGATGTGGTAGCTTTTGCAGCCTAAGCCAAAGATTTTAGGATTTTTCCCATATTTAAAGACCTTATCTCTTGGATTGGGGCATTCTCTTCGGCCCCCATTCCCCCATTTTGAAATCATATCCTTCCTTCCATGGTTGTGAGCTTGGTGGCGTGGTTTCAAGCTTTCTTTCCTGGTTTTATGAAGCTTATGGAAGAAGGAACTCCACTATGGTGCAAGGAAGCAAAGAGATGGTTTATATCCATCATCGTCTTCAGATTCCTGAGTCATTTGAGGTATAATGGTTGTATATTGAACTTTGTTATCTTTGATTTATGATTATGCTCCCTTTGGATGGTTTTGGTCCCTTTCATGAATGTTCTTGGAGTTTGGGGAACTCCAGAGCTTATTATGGCACTTTCATGGCTCTTAAACTTCTTTGGAGTATGAAAAAGGTCCAATTTTGGGTTATCTTCAGTCCATACAGAATAACTTGGCCTTTGAAAAACTTAACTGACTTAGGGTAATAGATTTTTCTTTGTGGTGATGTCTTAATGGGTAAAGTTGGACAATTTATCCATTAGGTCAATGAAAAGTACCAGATCTGAATTTTTGGGCTTTGATCTATTAGGATTAAGCTCTTGATGAAAATGAGGACATTCTACCAGAAACCATGCTGTGGCCAAGGAAGGCACACGATGTGGTGGTACTCGGCATCTCGACCGTTTTGCCCCGACTTGGACACGCACGACCGATAGCTCACCACGAGATGGCAGATGTTGACTTTCATTGACCGTTAATCGTTGAATTTTGACCATTTTGACCTTGGGTTAAACTTGGAGTATTTGGGTTACTGATTGATGATTGATCTTTATTTGGTGCTAGTCGGTTTGCGGGATTGATCAGTGCAAGGAGTGAGATTATTTTTGTGCTTCTTCGATTTAGTGATTTAGGTGAGTCTTCTCACTATGCCACATATGACATTGTATATCCTTTTTATGTTTGGTTAATGGTATTGATAGAGTACATGTATTCAATTTGAGTAGGATATCTCCTTGTAATGCAGGTGCAGTATGGGAAACTTGGTGTCATGGTATGCCAGACTACTAGGGTATTTCCTGTTGGTTGTATGATACGCTTAGGTGTCATATTTGGTTAGGATAATGATAGTATTCACCGATCATTGATTTGTTACCCTAGGGGTTGTATGTGGATTAACTTGGATAGCCTGAGAACTCTTGGTCTAGGCTCTCTATCTCTTTGTTTGTGGCTTCAGAGTAGGACCGTCTGTTCGATTGTCTATTTGACTCCTAACTACATATGCATATGTGTTTATGAGGCGGTTGTTAGTATTAGCATTGGATCGGTATGGATGTGGTTCCGACGAGAGGACGATAATTGTAGGGCGGATTAGATCTGGTAGTAGTAGCGACTGGGAGCCGGTAGTAGTGGTGGTTGAGAGCTAGTGGAAGAATGCCTATAGATGATACATATGTTTGCATGAATGTTGTATGCTTATGGATATGAGAGTTGACAGGTTGAAGGTAGAGCCGAGGACTTTGTATGGATGCATTGTATGTATGGTGAAGTATGTGGTATACTGGGGAACTCACTTAGTTTTATGCTGACAGTTGTGGATAAAATATTTTTGTTGGTTGGTCGTGAGAAGAGCTCGGCAGGACTGTACGCACATCAAAGATATTGATTTAGTGTTTTTTCTTGTAACTCGACTTGGATAGCTTGATGGTTTTAAACAAATGAATGTCTTTTATTGAATTTAATTAAAATATTTTAGTTGGTTAATCTGTTTTTACTCATCAAAGTATAAGGCTTGACCTTACAATCTCATCCAATATGATGATGTCAAAACTCAAACTCATTCAAAAGACTCTAAATAAACTTTAGCAACTTCAACAATAATATTTGTCTTGATCCACTGAGATACATCTATTTTGAGTTCTTCCCTTCTCTCACTCACCTTGAAAGAGATCAACCAACGATAATAATTTTCAAGGTATTTGACCTTACACACCATCCTCAGATGAAATAGATTCCCAGTAGGAGCCTTTGGAAGGTCATTTGATCGTTGAAAGCACTTTTGATGATTTCAATTGACATAGAATGTTCCATGCATTAGATCTCTGATAAAAAGATGTTCGGCTGGAGGAACTCCCACTGGTAGATAATTATTATTGTAGATAGATCCAAAGGGTAAGAGGAATGCAACATGTTTAATTCGTCACCTTCGAACCTCCGATGGGACTGATGGAGGCTTTAACTTTTAAGTAGAGGTTTAATCTTGAGAAGGAATGAGATCGAGATTCCTGACTTTGTTTACCATCAAGGTTAAGGCTAGCTTCAGTTCCTGGGCATGAATACCCTTGTGTCCTTTGAAAATACTATCAATCTTGAGCTACCTGTTGTATCCATTCTTTATGAGCTCAAACACAAGTATCTTTTTAAGGTAATCACCTCTAACATATTTCCTAGTAAGATGCACCATGAAAACTTTTTCATCCTTAGGTTTTGTGCATCTTACTTTTACTACTGGATTTGGAGAAATTCTTCTTGCAAATACATCAACATATTTTCAAAGATTTATCTTTGCATTAATTTTTCTATCATCTTTTTCTTTTCTACTTCAATGTTGAAGCTCTTTAACACCTTCTGCAAAGCTAAATTTCTTTTAGTAGTAACCATTCTTTCAGTTAGTGTATAATCATGTGCAAGAATGTTTCTATTGCACAAGAACATATTATGTTCAACTACAATAGATTTGACCTCTACTACTGAGAGACCCCACTCCTTAACTTTTTTCAAAGAGTAAAACTTTCCTTAAGCGTTTGACAAACGGAGCAGAGGAAGAAGTAGGAGACTCTCTTTTTCTGAGAAGGGTATGAACATCACCAGGTTCAATGTCACTTTCATTGTGATGCTCCCGTTGTCGCTAAGACTCCCCCTCAACAAGTTGCTACCCCTCAGCTTTTGCATCATCATGCTGCTTAGTTGGCATGATTGTGGAAATAGGAACAACATGGGCATGCACTGAATCTCCTAAAGCGGATAAACCTAGAAAACCATTCTCGTCATCTTCATTAGTGTCTTCTAAATTCTCCTGTTTTTGACATCATTGTTAGGAGAAGTATGGACCGCAGGGGGTGATGAGGGTTGAGTACTAGCCTTTGGAGGTGATTGAACTAGAGGAGAATTAGATGGTGGTGGAGGGTTGGTTGTAGGGACAAAGGAAATGTCAATAGGAGGAAGTAGGAGTGAACATTTGGACTTGTGGATCAGGCCAGACCGGACCAGACTGTTTTTTTGGACCCCCAGGCCGGTTCTCGGTTCTAGGATTTGAGCAAAACCGGTTTGGTATGGCCGGTTCCGGGTAATAGCCGGTTTTGGATCAGTTTATTTTAAAAAAATATTCTATGAAAATTTTTAAACAATCATATCTTATTCGTTTTAAGTAGGATTGACATGCGGTTTTTTCGAATGTGTAATTTAGAGTTTGTGGATGATTTTAGACTATATTTTGTTGTTTTTGGTGTTATATTCGATGAGTTGCAATCATTCAAAGATAAGATATTAAAGCTCAGTTTTTCAGCAAAAATTTAAACTCTTGTATTCTATGAAATTCTTTAAACAAGCATATCTCATTCGTTTTAAGTCAGAATTACATACGTTTTTTTTCAAATGTGTAATTTAGAGTTTGTAGATGATTTTATAATTATGTTGCTTTTGGTGTTATATTCTATGAGTTACAATCATTCAAAGACGAGCTATCAAAGCTGAAATATTTCAGCTTTCAACATTAAATTAAAATTTTTGTATGCTGTGAATTTCTGTAAACAAGAATATCTCATTCGCTTAACTCGGTTTGAAATGTGGTTTTTTCCAACATGTAATTTAGATTTGATAGCTGATTTAGACAATAATTGTTTTGTTTTTGGTGTTATATTCGATGAGTTACAATCTTTTAAAGATGACATATCAAAGCTGAAATATTTCATCTTTTCAGCAAAAAATTTAAATTTTGTATTTTGTAAAATTCTTTAAACTACCATATCATATTGCTTTAAGTCAAATTAACATGGGGTTTTTTCCAAGTTATAATTTAGAGTTTGTAGATGAGTTTAGAATATAATTTTGTTGTGTTTGGTGTTATATTCAATGAGTTACAATCCTTCAGACAAAAGGTATGAAGTATAAACAATCAAAGTTTGACCGGTCCAAATGACACAAGAAACGTAAACATATTTATTTTTACGAGTTGTACTGTATCAAACCCAAAAAATATTAATGTATCAAACCCAAAAACATATTCATTTTAACGAGTTGTATCAAACCCAAAAAATGCATTTTAACAAGTTGTACCGTATTCATGTGAAGTTGTACAAGTCCAAACGGGTCCAAGAAGCGGAAAAACCCAGACCTGGACCCGGATATGGACGTGGACCTGGTAAGTCTCATCCAGTCCGGTCCATGGTCCACAATATTCTCTGAAACCGATCCTGTCCAAGAGTCGGTGTCCATTTCAGTCCGATCCGGTCCAAATGCTCACCCCTATGAGGAGGTACTGCATGTTTGATGGCAGCAATACCATCCTCAACACACCATAGATGTGCAATGAATACATCAGATAACCAAATCAATATGTGAAGGGATTGGTGAATCTGAGATGGTAGACATAGAGACTTGGGATAAACATGTGGAGTAGGGATATGGACTGATATTGAGTACTCACCGATGGGTGATCTATAATAGGGTATGTCGATGGTGTTCTGTCTAGGTTGAAAATATGTTAAGAGATAATTGGTTGTGGAGGATTACCTTTCAGTGATGAAGAACAGGAGGAGTTAAAGTAGATATGTTTATTGTCCGGTGGAGGAGGTTAAACAGAAGTAGGAGCATGCTAACAGAGGAATGGTCGTCTAATGGTGAATTATAAGGACACAGAAGAGGGACCTGAAGAATCAACAACCTCATTATCGGCAAGTTCATCCATGTCTGATGAAGGTTCAAGGTTAGAGTGTGCATCAGAATTACTTGTATTATCCTCCTTGTTTGGTGACAACAAAACAAGTTAAGCACTTCTCACAAATGTCAAACAAGCTTCGATGAAACTCATGGAAATAATACTTCTGAAAAACATAAATCAAAAGAACACAATATTTAACATGGTTCGATCATGGTGACCTATGTCCACGCAAACGAGAGAGAGAGAGAGAGAGAGAAAGAGGATTTTATTAACTTTATGGAACTATTACAAGCACTAAAAATTGTATCTCACTTTGAAATCTCATAGAAATCTAGCAATTTACAATGATGGTATAACACACCAAAACCGGAACGGCGGAAACATTCTGGGGTGGATGACGTCATGTCAAGTATCACAACATATGCAGTATAGTAATCAAAGTACAACAACCATTGCATTAATAGTAATAGTTTTACATAAGTTACATTCATAGAGACATTAAAGTAATACAAGTAATAATATAGGTGCAACTTGGTACTAAACTGTCTTCACCAAAAGCTCCTGGGATGTACCTGTCTATTGCTGACCTGAGAAGACAAGTTATTTTGAAAGCGAGTATTAGCATTTTTATAAATGCTGGTGACTTCATAAGTATTTAGTGTCATTTGTGTAAGTAAGCATTTTATTCAAAATAACTTTATAAAAGTAGTAGTTTAGAATCAACAGTGTATTAGAGTCCTTTCCAGAAAATCCTATATTTTCTAAATAAAAGAAGTCTTCTACCAAGACTCGACAGTGTTATGTTTTAAAGAGAAATTTCCCTGAAATGTTATCATTACCAAAATACGGTATTTGACTTTAAACAAAGTAAGAGAATATCACTAGTAAAAGTACTAAGGGAAAATAATATATGCCTCAGTAGAAAATACTGCTAACTAAGGCAAAGAAATCATAGACTCCAGGAGAGTATCGACTGAATGATACGCCTGGCTCAGTCTAACAAAAGGAAACACAGACCCCAGACGGTATCAAATGTACGATACGGCTAGCAAGGTCTAAAAGCAACACAGACCCCAGACAGTATCAAATGAAAGATACAACAAGTAAGGTCTAAAACAAAGAATGATCCTATAAGTGTTGTTTCAGAAATACAATGTTAATTCTCGTTACCTTAAGGCCATGAATTATAAGGTAAACATGGAGATACTCATAACCATACTGATAGACACTAGAGTACTTGACGCCCTGCAAGCGTCGGAATAGATATGACATTTGTCACCCCTTGGCTTGGTAGGCATGGACTATAGCTAGTAGTCAGGGTGCGGGAGTGTCAGTCCCGTATAGATCTATACACACAATGCCCGCTCTCCCTACAGGAGACTCTGGTTACCAACTCGACGACGGGGAGATCCGTGTCTTGAAGATGCATCTCGTATAGTGAATTCTGATGTAGGTACTGGACTAACGATAGAGACTCACAACTGAACTGACTCCTTTGGAATTCATGTACTAGAAAGAGTAAATAGAGCTTCCTAACTATTCCTATAATAGTTACTAGTGTCTCTGATCTATGAGTGACGAGTAGGAGGATGCCCTTGCTACCCAAGGGGAATGAACTGGCCGATGTAAGCCTTTATGTATATACATGCATACATAATATATAATTAATGATTAAACGACCTTTCAGACGGATATCCGATCCCACCAGACCACATCCAAACGAGGAACAGGAAATAGGGCGAACTAGCCTTCCTAATTCCTTTAAGCATTATTTATATAACTATACAAGTACATGAATGCATTTAACAAAGTAGAAGCGTTTAACGAAGTAGAAGCGTTTAACGAAGTAGAAGCGTTTTAACGAAGTAGTAGCATTTAACAAAGTATAATCATTTAACGAAGCAGAAGTATAGAAGCGTAGAAGAAAACTTTGATTAAAACTTTGGAAAACCTTTAAACTTAAGAAAATGGTGACTTGTTATCCTTTTGTAAAATAAGTTTGAAGACCTTTGGAAATCCTTTGAAAACCTTTCATAAACAAGTTTTGAATGTAATTTTGATAAAATAGTATAGGTAAAGTACTCTTCTCCCGGCATATACCATGATGATGGTAGCTACACTTGCTGCAGTGGGGAAGGTTTCCTAGGTATGGTCTTGTAGGTGTCGGGATGGAAGGTTTGGCAGGGGTATTGACTGTCTCAGCTCGTTGCCCTTCGGAAGGTCCTTGAGCCGAGGTACTTCCCTCCTCGATCTTGAACTTTCTCTTCAACGAATTTGATTGAGGTTCTTGGGTGGCTGGGTACACAGAGGTTGGTTGCTGATGTCCATTACTTGGATCGGAATTCCCGATGGGGCTCTTGCCAACATTGGCATTGTTAGCATTCAGTTGAGCCATGATAGTTGCTACGACTGCCGAGACTACATCTTCGAACGTAGCTTCGTCGAGTAGGAGATTCGGTTTCTTGCCGGCGGATGGGTTACGCTTCCTCGGAGGCATGGTTTTCCTACACAGAAAGGAAAACAAGCTGATGAGAGACGATCGTTTACCCTTAGACGTATCTATCCTTACTATATTAGGCATAAAATTTTCCCGTGCCTCGGATATTGGTTTTCTGAGTGTCGTCCTACATCCCTATGATGTAGTCAGGGTATTCAAGGTAGGAGTATGAGTATCGGAAAATCCATAAGATGGGAGTCGTTCCTACTAAGTTACCTTTATACTGGGAAAGGTTCACTCTCTGGCTTGGAAAGATCTGAGAACAGTTCGGAACGAAGACCGCGGGAAGAAAGGCTCATGAAGAATTATGGCTAAACACTCTCAATAGAGGTGTTGGGATCCGCTCTAATCGTATTACTTGCAACAGGAAAAGGCGATTTACCTAACACATAGCGTGAGTAGTGTAATCACTAACTCACTAAATTGTATTATTTTATGGGTGTATTAGCATGACGAATACGAGGAAAAGACACTTCTCGGGTTCCATGTACTGGCTCCCTCTGTGTACCTCGTATCTTAGACTGGGACCGGCGTTGGTTTCCTTCGGGTAGTTACCTAGGGTTCTCTCCTCCTATAGTCATATTGAATTTCTACTCCGTCTTACTTCCGATTCCGACTCCGGGTGTCATCACTTCATGATGGATGACTGGAAATCTCAGAAGTTTAGGCGAATTTCCCACCATGCCCCTAAAACGATATAGGCATTTGGTGATTTCAATAGCCTTGACCCAGTTCATTTATTTCCGAACTGGAAATCTTCTCAATGAACTTCTCCTGGATCTGAATCAACTCTTCTGCCGAGTACTGAAGTGGATAGGGTTTTCTACAGGGTTCGTGCGAGAATGGAAATGTCTAAAGAATCCTAAGAGATTATTAACATTTCACTAGGTGATCCATATCGAGTCCTGCTACGATTACATAGGGTACACAAATCATATATAGCTTAGATCCGATAAGCCTTCGAATATGTGATACTACTCTATATCCACATCCCAACGAGGAAAAGGAAGTAGAGCGAAACCACACATTCTTAGTCTATGGGATCCTTATTATATATAACCTTGGGAGTATACCCTCTGTAATTGTAGGTATATCAATAAGGATCTTTTTAGTTCTTCACACAAGGTTATCTATGGATCCTAAAATACCCCTATGGTATTTTAATTTTTGTTTGTTTCTTATCTTCTGAATATGATTCTGGGATTAATGTGAGTCTTTTAGTATTCCAAAATACTCCCATAGTATTTTAAACTTTATGTTTGGCTCTAGCATTCCTAGTTGGTAAGTTTCAGACCTGTTGCAACACCACTATCACTCCCAGGCACATGTTCATCGCATCTCGAATAAATGTAGTTGATCAGGTTACATTTATTCCAGCTTACGATTACATAACTGCCCAGGTTTGATGGTAATGCTCAACATCCGAAGACTTTTATTCTTGATCTTCTTGTGATACTTGTGTTCGAGTGTTTAGATTATGGATGTTCTTATACTTTGGTAAAATATGGTTATATTTTAAAGTATAATTCTTGGTCAGAGTGTTTTATCCCTATGTATTTATAGGTTGTATATCTTTTATGAATTGATATACTTAGCTCACTATAAACAATGCTCTGATACCAATCTATCACACCCCAAAACCGGAACGACGGAAACGTTCTGGGGTGGATGACGTCATGTCAAGTATCACAACATATGCAGTATAGTAATCAAAGTACAACAACCATTGCATTAATAGTAATAGTTCTACATAAGTTACATTTCATAGAGACATTAAAGTAATACAAGTAATAATATAGGTGCAGCTTGGTACTAAACTGTCTTCACCAAAAGCTCCTGGGATGTACCTGTCTATTGCTGACCTGAGAAGACAAGTTATTTCGAAAGTGAGTATCAGCATCTTTATAAATGCTGGTGAGTTCATAAGTATTTATTGTCATTTGTGTAAGTAAGCATTTTATTCAAAATAACTTTATAAAAGTAGTAGTTTAGAATCAACGGTGTATTAGAGTCCTTTCCAGAAAATCCTATATTTTCTAAATAAAAGCAGTCTTCTACCAAGACTCGACAATGTTATGTTTTAAAGATAAATTTCCCTGAAATGTTATCATTACCAAAATATGGTATTTGACTTTAAACAAAGTAGGAGAATATCACTAGTAAAAGTACTAAGGGAAAATAACATATGCCTCAGCAGAAAATACTGCTGACTAAGGCAAAGAAATCATAGACTCCAGGAGAGTATCGACTGAATGATACGCCTGGCTCAGTCTAACAAAAGGAAACACAGACCCCAGACGGTATCAAATGTACGATACGGCTAGCAAGGTCTAAAAGAAACACAGACCCCAGACAGTATCAAATGAAAGATACAGCAAGTAAGGTCTAAAACAAAGAATGATCCTATAAGTGTTGTTTCAGAAATACAATGTTAATTCTCGTTACCTTAAGGCCATGAATTATAAGGTAAACATGGAGATACTCGTAACCATACTGATTGAAACTAGAGTACTTGACGCCCTACAAGCGTCGGAATAAATATGACATTTGTCACCCCTTGGCTTGGTAGGCCGTGGGCTGTAGCTAGCAGTCAGGGTGCGGGAGTGTCAGTCCCGTATAGATCTATACACACAATGCCCGCTCTCCCTACCTAAGACTCTGGTTACCAACTCGACGACGGGGAGATCCGTGTCTTGAAGATGCATATCGTATAGTGAATTCTGATGTAGGTACTGGACTAATGATAGAGACTCACAACTGAACTGACTCCTTTGGAATTCACATACTAGAAAGAGTAAATAGAGCTTCCTAACTATTCTTATAATAGTTACTAGTGTCTCTGATCTATGAGTGACGAGTCATAGGATGCCGTTGCTACCCAAGGGAAATGAACTGGCCGATGTAAGCCTTTATGTCTATACATGTATACATAATATATAATTAATGATTAAACGACCTTTGGATAGATATCCGATCCCACCAGACCACATCCGAACGAGGAAAAGGAAATAGAGCGAACTAGCCTTCCTAAGTCCTTTAAACATTATTTATATAACCTTACAAGTACAGACATGCATTTAACGAAGTAGAAGCGTTTAACGAAGTAGAAGCGTTTTAACGAAGTAGTAGCATTTAACAAAGCAAAAGCATTTAACGAAGCAGAAGTATAGAAGCATAGAAGAAAATTTTGACGAAAACTTTGGAAAACCTTTAAACTTAAGAAAATTGTGACTTGTTATCCTTTTGTAAAATAAGTTTGAAGACCTTTGGAAATCCTTTGAAAACCTTTCATAAACAAGTTTTGAATGTAATTTTGATAAAACAGTATAGGTAAAGAAAACCTTTGTTTAAAATACTGCTGTAACTGGGTTTGAAGTAAAACATACAGCGCGAGAGACAATTTGAGAAAAGATGTAAACAAGTAAAAACATTTTGGAAAAACCACCTATAGTATTATACTTGGTAAAACAAATCAAAGTGTAATAAATCCTTGTGCATGCGGGTTATTAATCACATATGATTGGTATTATAACTAGCATGTTTAACTTGTACCCCCCCCCCCCCCCCCCATAAAAGCATGTAAAAACATTTAAAAGGTTAATTCAGGGGTATGAACTCACCTGTTGTAAGTTGATCGGATGAAGGTGCCGGTTGGGTGCTCGGTGTCAAATAAAGACTTGAACGCACTTAGTGACCTATTAACATATGATGACATATGTTTACATACAATTACTAAATATAATACTAATTAAACACGTATGCGCATCCTAAAGTGCGGAAAACACTTTGGTTAAGTGCTAGGAGTGTCCCGGTTAACATCTAAGGGAGTGTATGACCTAGATAGGGAGTTTACTCTTCAAGAGTAAACTCTTTATAGAGTTCACGGCCCTAAGACCAACTCCCCATGAGTTTACGGTCGTAAACTCATGGTGGGGGTGTTCTAGGATGCTAAATGGTATTATCTCACTCATAGAATTAGGCTAGGTCCAAATATAAGGCATATGAATGGGTTTAAGGCAACAAATGGACCATTTAAGGAGTTCACGGCCCTAAACAAGGAGTTTACGGTCGTAAAGTCTCACTTGGTCATTTCCTTCATAGATCTAAGCCTTAAATGATAGAGTATAAAGTTCTAAGCGTTATTCCAAGTCAAATGGGGGTGTTAGGGCATCATTTGGCCACCTTTTGGGAGTTTACGTCCCATGGACCAATCCTAGGGGGGTTTACAGCCGTAAACTCCTATGTCCAATGATTCTTTGATGTTTAATGCCTTTACTTCAATGGTGGTTGCTTCTAGACATTTTCCAAGGCCATAGGAGGTGTTTGAGGGCATTTCTAACACCTTAAAAGGTGTTCACGGCCCTTGAAGAGGGTTTACGGTCCAAGAGTGTTCTTGGGTTGTAAACTCATGTTTACTCTCCAAAATGCAAGGTTTTAGTGTTCTAAGCTCGAAGGTGTAAGTCCACAAGTCATATCTAAGCCCTAGGGGTAGTTTAGAGGGGTTTTGGGGCTTAAAAACCCCACTTAAGGGTGTTCACGGTCCAAGAGTGTTCTTGGGCCGTAAACACATGAATTTGCCCCTATTTGATGTCTTAATCACGAATTTGCATGTTAACTAAGCTACACAACAAGTTAGGATAGATTACTTACTAGTTTGGGGCTCGGAATGGGCGTTTTTAGTTCGAAAACAAGTTGTAGAGAGAGAGTGTAGAGAGAGAGAGTGGAAAGTCTCAAATGGACTCCACTCACCCTTATATAGGGTTGAGTTGGGGCTCAGTGTAAATCTACCCGATACTGACGTTAAAGGGGGCTTTTGGTCGCACCCGATTAAATGGTCATATTTTAACTTGGTTGAAACTAAAACTTTTCAAGGGATTAATGAGGGTGTTTATAATTTGTTTCAACCCTTACTAAGTCATTATAAAAGTCCCAAATTAATTAACCAGTCCAAAAGGTTAACAGACAGTTTAATAAAACGAGGCTTATTAACGGAAAGAGGGTTTAAAAATGACGGAATAAATTTCGGGTTGTCACAGATGGGGATATGATCGTATTTATAGGAAAGCATGGGAAACCCTAATTCTAATGGGATAGGCACATCCATAATTATCCCATTAAGGAGATGCCCAAATTTCTAACCAACAACGGAGTGCCATGAAGAAGCTTCTAGAACTTTCAACCTTATGAGCATAAACCATACAGATGATGGAGCATCAAGAACAATGATGGGTCATCATGTGCCACCATGGTACATCATGATGGGGCACCTATCTGCTGGATAAGGTGTCTAAGTCCATAACTTATTTGGTATATACTTGGGCATGGTCCATTTGGGTTGCATCTCATCCAAACTATTTATGGATAATTTTATGAGAGTTATACACATATGATTATTAATATATTATAAGTTATAATATATTAATATGAAGTCATGTTATTTAATTAGTCTTAGTCTTAAATTAATTATGAATTAATTTAGAGATTAAAAGGAAGACTAATTAGATTGTGGGCTATTAGTATTATATAGTGTGGGCTAATACTCATTTGTTAATGGGCTAGGCTTATATGGAAGTCCATGGATGATCCATGGAGCGTTTAACCCATGGATCCTTGGAAAGGAAAAGTCATGGGTTATTAGGGTTTCTCCCTAACCATGCACACTATATAAGCATGCTTATGGAGCATGAAATGGCAACTAGTGAACTAGTGTGTGTGTGCTTGTGTGTGGCCGAAAATACAAGTGTATATACTCTCTCAAAATTTTCCAAGAGTTTGTGGTGTTTTGTGATTCCATTTGAGGCATTCACACTATTGGTGCTTGGCCCTCAAACTCCTTAAGAACCAAACTCATCAAAAAGGTATGTAATCTCTTCTAACTCTTTTATGTTGAAATGTTCCCCATGCCATGTTAGATAGGTTATGAACCTTGGAAAATTATTATTTTGCATGTATTTAGACAAACATAGATCCAAGGTTTATTAGGCTTCCATGCACACTTAGGAAGTGTTAGATTGCTCAAAACCCAACAATGGTATCAGAGACTAGACTTGCTTGTTTGAATACTTGATGCAAATTGCTAAAAATCGAAGATTTTATGCTGTCTGCCCAGCTGACTCGCCGAGTCCATGAAGGGAATCGACGAGTCCAAGGCAAAACTCATCCAACTCGGCGAGTTGGTTCATGCACTCGACAAGTTGGATCCCCAGACAGCATATCTTCGAGTTTTGGTGCTGGAATTGGTCTAGAATCATTACCTTAAACTGTTTTGGACTCATAAACCCTGTTTTGATGTGGTAATGATGATGGTGGACCAATTTCAAAGTTATAATCAAAATTCCATGATTTTATGTGTTCATATAATTCTTGAAATTTTGATGATCATGTTCATGTTCTTATGAATTTAGAAGATGATAGGAATTATTTGCTGAATTGTTTAGAATTAATTCTTGATCATTTATGTGTTTTAATGGAGTCCATAATTTGTCCTCAAGTTATGGATATCCAAAGGTCACTTTTCTTTAACACACACTTAAAACACATAAGTTACATGAAAATGAAGAGTCTTCATTTTTATGAACCTTTAATTCATAAGTTATGAAATGAAAAGTTTTGGATGGTTACAAAAGATGAAGAGTCTTGTCCTTAAGTGATGGAGGTTCAAGAGTCACTTCATTAATAAATATATAAATAAAGTGTAACCTTAATTAATTCCATAAGTTATAAAATAAAGAAAAGTAATTCTTTTATTAGTTTAAAGTCTTCCATAACTTGTCCTCAAGTTATGGAACTTGAAGAGTTTTTGGATTAAAACTACTTTAAACACATAAATCATGGAATTAATTATTTTTGAATAGTTTCAAAACTTGCCCTCAAGTTTTGGAATTTGGAAAAGTTTCACACACTTTAATAAACATTAATTCCAACACTTAGAATTTTAAAAGTTAAAATTCAACACTTATACTATTTATAACATTAATGGTTAATTATTATATATATGTATAAGAACAAGTCGTTTTACCGTTAGTAGGCCTCATTCACGAAGCCGGTCTATAAGGTGGGTATAAGGTTGTTGCCTATAAAATGGCGACTTAATGGGTGTCCACTCTCACCCACCGCTTGCTTGATCGGTGGAGGGTCGTTAGCCGAACGGGTAGGACAATGACTTTAAATTCTCATTAAAAGTATAATGAATATTATAAAGTAACTGAATATTTTTTATTTAATTCCCAATCTTAGTTACTTTAGGAAAAATGTGAATTTGGTGCTAGCCCATGGAATTCACACTTTGTACCTTACCAAGTCGTTGGTGGAGCGTGTGTGGTTAACCAGCTCACTAACTTGGACTAGTAAGGATCACAAAGGGTAACTTAATGTTTGTCATAGATCAATGGAGCATGTGTGGTTAACCGGCACATTGATTGGGTGATAATATTAAGGGTACCAAGTGAATTGGTATGGTTATTCACACCTTGTTTTGTGATCCTCGGCATCTCAGTCACAAATTTTGAGAGGGCACACTCGAGATTGAAACATGCCATTGAAAAGTTCAATGAATCTTAAAAGATCTAGGAATTTCAAATCCAATTAAAACCTAATAAATTATTTCGTTTTTCATGGTGGAAATTGGTGAATCGTCATTCGCCTACCTTCAAATATTTTATAGCTTGGATTACGGCATCCCTCTTCCAAATTATAAAATATTGTGTTGGGTCCTAGCCTTAATATTTCATATTGGGTGTTATATTAACGACTTTGAATCAACTAACTTGATTTTCTCCCATTATAGATGTCTGGTTCAGACAACTATGATCTTCCTAAATCTCTTGAAGATGGTGTCCCTCAACATCATGCTTCACTTCCTCCACCTCCTCCAATTATTCTCCCTCACCCACAAGTTCTTGAAAAGTTTAAAGTCACTCAATCCCTATTGGCAAGCATAGTCTATGTGTGCTCACATCTTGGAGATAAAGTCACATATTGACTAGCCGGGAGAGTTGGGTGTCAAAGTCTCCTAAAAGTTGGATGTTCAATAACTTTCTTAGTAACAAAGTGAGTCTCTTTGGGACTACTATGAGGCAGACTATGACATGACCCTTAATGATGTTATCTATTTGCTTGGTGTTGTGGAATCAGTAATGATTTGGAACACCATTAAAGAAAATTTGATTAAAAGAACAACTTCCCAAGTCTTAAATGGACATTGACAATGGTAGCATTGGATATCTAGAAAAAGATTTCGCTTCCCAATGGAAAGGGATCGGCTATAGTCAACTCGGTTGACCAAATAGTAAAGAGAAAGGCAAATTCTGAGATAGTCTCATGTGCCATTACCAAAGGGTCCATGTGTTTTGTTGCCAAAGGAAGGGGCATTGGTTGCGAAGCTGCCCTATTCACCTGAAAGGTCATAAGGTTGATCAAGTCAAGAGGTTTGACTCTACTTTGGGTAAAGTCCACTGTCTAACTCTATTAAGTTCCTATTTGGATATTCTTATTACATAATGTGAATGGGTCACATGCTGATTTTTTAAGAATCAAAGAAAAGATAGGAAGCTTAAAGTAAGTATATGTTGATTCTGATTGCAAAGGTGGGTTTCGATCGCATGGTTCGGCAATCAGAATTTTGAGCTGTTGCTTAAGAGTTATAATATATTGCTTATGAATAGATAACAACAAGGTTTTCATGTGGATTGTAAGGATAAGTTTTTCCGCAAAGTTTTAAAATAAAAGGAAAAAAGGGTTTTAATTTTATTTATTTTAAAAATATCCTTACAATGGCATCTGTGGAAAATTGTTGCTTATATGTTTCCAGTAATAGCAATATTGGAAAGTGGATTTGATTCTTTCATTTGTGGTAGTGTCTGAATTTACCAAATGAAGAAAGGTTTTCATCACCCAAGTTTCAATTGGACAGAAACTTGGAATCATACAAGTTGTATTGTATGATGAATGAGAATTTTCATCTTTGAAAATTAAGACTAATTCTTTGATCACATGTATATGTGAGTCAATTGAAGGACTAAGGAATTAGGTACACTGGGTGTGCGCTGGTCAAGGTCCACCACAAAGATTGATTTGTCATGATTTACTAAAAATTAGTAAATATGATTATACTTATAAGGTTAAGTATAATTTTGTAACATTGGAAAGGTTACAATGTATGACAAAACAAATGAGAACAATCAAATTAGGCAGAAAGATAAAAGTTTCTCAAATCTGAAAGGATGGGAGAGTACTTTAGTATCGTATTTCATGATCATCTTAATGATTATGAGACCATATCACAAATTCATACTCTAAGGACGTCTTAGTGCATTGTTATGGCTAAGAAGAGAGGTCATGAATTGTTGGATTGGTTAAAATCAAGAAGATGAGTCATACTTCGTTCCAACACAATTCTTAGAGTCATACTCCAAGATTGTAACTTTGAGTGACATAAAGGAAGATTTATTAACACTAGTCAAATGTAAGAGTAAAATGTTTTCTACTCTTGTACATTTGAGATTGGTAAGTTGTGATGTCTTGGATGAGACAAAGACCAACTAAGACCAATTGTGTGAAGTGTTAGTCTTGATAAGAATCCGTACTATCCCTTGAATATTTGTTTTGTCAAGGAATGGTTCTTGACTGGGGAAACTTATATGTCAAGGGGACAGTGGGAGCCTTAAAGATCCTGAAAGAGTTTCAAGATTTAATCAAGAGTAAAACCTATAATTTATCACTAGCACGCGACTTAAGGTTTGCAACCTATCGTGTTGACATAATTCTTATTTCTGTACCTACTTCAAATAAGTTAAATTTGCATGTAAGTTATCAGAGTTCAACTTGGAAGCATTGGTGGGCCTTGTACCACCAAGGTGACAAGAAACTAAGATTGAACAAGTTTAATCCATGAAAGGCTGAATTTGTCACTAACCTTATCTAGTGATTATGGTTTTGACAAATTCACATGGATAGGAACTCATACACTATAAAATCTAAGTGTCATAAGGTTTCTCTCCGATTCATGAAAATGATGGTGAGGAAACGCTTTCAGTAAGTAGATTTTACGTAGATATCAATTGTGTTATTTGCATTTTCAAAAGTCGTTAGTGGAGCGCGTGTGGTTAACCGGCACACTAACATGGATTTGTGAGAAATGGCAAATGCCTAAGCAATTGAGACTATGATTACGACATCCCTTTTCATAGTCCTGAAAATTGTTTAGACACACATGTGAGCTATCTAAGAAAGGGTGTATGAATCTAAATTTCAGAAGTCCAACAGATTTCTGGAAATAAGTCAGAGCTAGTGGGAGCATAAGTGTTATGCTAACAATCATCATGTTAGTGGGAGCATGATAATTGTGATTACTATTATTACAAGCTAGAAATGTTAATTATAGAAAACAAAGTTTCAATTCGTGAAGTTGTAGGGGTTGAAAAGTTGTTTTGCTATAATTAAGGGAGAGGAAATTACACTTCGTTTCAATTCTAAAGCTTAGATTGAGATTTTAATCATCTTTAGTCAAGAATATATACATATATATGAATTTTATGTTGGAATGGTTCAACTTGAAGAAATTCTATATATATTGCGTTTTCAAAATTCGATTATGATTACGGCATCCCTCTTCATAGTTAAATTTTGAAAACATGGCAAATAAAAAATATTGTAGCAAAAGACTTGTCTAGTATCATGTCTTTATGTCAAACATCATGAATCGTGTCCCATATGCTTCGGATATAGGATCGATTGCATGTGCTATAATATTCATCTTTTCTAAATTTTCCAAATGCTTAAGGCATTGAGAAGGGAAAGGTCTAGACTGGATATGACTAAAGTGATTAAGCAGTTGTCGAGGACAAATCTGAGGTTCGCCAAAGATTGGTTGCTCAGGGACAGTTGGAAGTATGATGTAAGTTGTCGGAAAGGACCATATTGACATATTCTGAAAAGAAGTAACTCTTGTTCGGAAGTGATAGTCAAAATGGGACTATGGAAATGTCTCCATAGGTGGAAGTTATTCATTCTATGTAAGATTATAAAACCTTAATGCAAGAAGGATGTTCAAAGCAATGTACTTTAAATATGAGACTTCCGTTCCATAGAAGTTGACCTTCTTTGGAATACTCTGTAATGACTGGTGACAAGGTTTTGGTGACTTTATGCATAATCATTACAAGAGGAACATTGCATAAAAGTTTAAAATCTAACAGATTTTTTTGGTAAATGATAGGAATCGGGGATTCTCACATTTACAATAAGGATTTGGGATTGTGAAATGAGTATCATTGGAATCATGTTCAATTGATCTACATCAAAATGTAAGGATCATAGACAAACATAGTGTGCATACTTGGAGTATGGCATAACTATTGTTTAGAAAAACAAAGTGTACATGCTAGGAGCATGGGACGACTGTTGTTTTTATTCAAGTCTTAAGTTGATTGTTTGAAACATTATACAATGAATAATGTGTAATCAATATGGTGATAAATAAAAGGTGGTTCTATTTATATTCAAAAGGGTTCTGAGACCATATTGGATTCGATTATTATTGTGTTTCACTTTGCATGTTTTGACTTCCAGAATAGCTAGGTTATTCTTTCCGAATGACTAAGTTATTTAAACACTCCACAGTCGTTCATATGTTGGAAGTAGGTATGAATCAAGACTGTCATGAATCGAGTTTGTAGATGTCTAAATGGGTTTAGTCACAGCAATGGTTGCTACAACATTCATGAGTGCTCATAAGTTATGAGTATTGGAATAAACCCACGCTCACTTGTATCACTTCATGGAATTTATCTCGAGTGATCGTGAGACGGTAATATCATATAAATCTTCAAACCTAGAGATATGAGTTGTTACCTATGAGTTGGTTGTGCATTGATTGCACGTAAACGCACCAGTAACTTGATGTAATAAAACGTGCCTTTGTGTACAATTCAGCAAGTAGTAGAACAAGCATATGAGTCGAAGTTTATCTGTTCCTTCTAGAAATAGAAGCGATATCTGGGCCCCTCGATGATTTTGTTGTGACCTATGTACCGGCCGGTCAGAACTAAATTGATGTGATCGATTAAGTTCTTTGTCAAAAAAATCGGAAATCGGGAAACAAACTGCTGGACAATAAGTACGACGTTGTTCCATGTATTTTTCCGGCTGATATCATGAGAACAGAGGATTATATGATCACTTATCTTAAAATGGTGCTTCATAGTTCAACGGAGTTTTCGAGAGCTACGATTGCTGGTTGGTTCCTGAAGTTATATAGGTAAATAGAGTTATTAGACTTATCCAAGTGGGAGTCTGTTGGATAAGGTGTCTAAGTCCATAACTTATTTGGTATATACTTGACCCGACCGGCATGGTCCATTTGGGTTGCATCTCATCCAAACTATTTATGGATAATTTTATGAGAGTTATACACATATGATTATTAATATATTGTAAGTTATAATATATTAATATGAAGTCATGTTATTTAATTAGTCTTAGTCTTAAATTAATTATGAATTAATTTAGAGATTAAAAGGAAGACTAATTAGATTGTGGGCTATTGGTATTATATAGTGTGGGATAATACTCATTTGTTAATGGGCTAGGCTTATATGGAAGTCCATGGATGATCCATGGAGCGTTTAACCCATGGATCCTTGGAAAGGAAAAGTCATGGGTTATTAGGGTTTCACCCTAACCATGCACACTATATAAGCATGCTTATGGAGCATGAAATGGCAACTAGTGAACTAGTGTGTGTGTGCTTGTGTGTGGCCGAAAATACAAGTGTGTATACTCTCTCAAATTTTTCCAAGAGTTTGTGGTGTTTTGTGATTCCATTTGAGGCACTCACACTATTGGTGCTTGGCCCTCAAACTCCTTAAGAACCAAACTCATCAAAAAGGTATGTAATCTCTTCTAACTCTTTTATGTTGAAATGTTCCCCATGCCATGTTAGATAGGTTATGAACCTTGGAAAATTATTATTTTGCATGTATTTAGACAAACATAGATCCAAGGTTTATTAGGGTTGCATGCACACTTAGGAAGTGTTAGATTGCTCAAAACCCAACACTACCATCATGATGGCACATTAGAAATCTAGAGCATCGACATTGAGCATCTTCAACCTTCTAAGTGAAAATGAACAATCTTGAGCATTATAGTGAGCCTTGCAACTAAATGGTGCACTAAGGAGGAATAATGGTGCACCATGTACCTTGGTGGTACATCATACTCCATAATGGCGCATCTACTTATTGAGTTACACATACTTGCTTCTTTGTTAATAAGCAACACTTCAACAGTCCTAGAATACAACACAACATGCAGAACTGGTGCATCAAGCACCAAGGTGGTGCACCTTCATCATAGATGGCACACTTTGTGCATAGATGGCGCACCTTGCGCACAAGGTGGCACATCATATTCATAATGGCGTATCACTAATGCTCCATTCTCATTCCTAATGTTCCACTCCAACTCCATGTGCTCCATGTTGATCCTTGATGCTCCATTCCAATTCTAAATGCTCTATTATAACTCCAGGTGCTCTGTGTTCCTCCAACAGCTCCATCCAAGTGCCCCAATTGATTCTAAATGCTCCATGTTGGACAAGACTTCATACCCCAACACCCTTTTACCTCAGACTTCGTTAATTACTTGTATTACTTCCCCATTTCTCAGAAACATAGGGATTTCTAGTCTATTTCAACATCAATGGAGTGACACCAGTGTCTTGTGGTTTTGGAACATAGTCGATTAATTATGAGGACATAATAGTTGGAGAGAGTTTATTAACATGATATTCTTGGTACCATATCCCGATGTGCTCTAGTATTAGTTCAATCCACCTAGGATATGGAACATACACGGTACTAGACTTCCCTTGCATGATGGTTACAAGGTAATAAAAATAAGTTGAGCGGAATCTAGATGCTTATTTTTAACCTTGGCATATAAAATACGAATCTCAAAAAGATTAAGTTGATCCATAATCCCTGTCTTGTGTCCTAGAAACTTCCCAATAACCCTTGTAAGTACTTCCAACCAGCAGGAAGGCATTGGTGAAGGGAATATTTCAAACCATTGTGAGTTCCCTGATACTCGACATCATACCTTAAGTTTGGAAGAACTTTACTGGACTGAGCTTTAGTGGGAATATTTGAATATTGGACCAAATGGGGAAGACGAAGAGCATCCCCAACGACTTCCACAATGAAGGAAACATCAAAACCACCATCTCGAATGGTCCATATAAGTTTTCAGACCGTTAGTTATATTTGTAGGTATAATAAAATTCGCATACATGATTTGCGTAGAATGGATATGTAGAGTCTAAAAGAGCATACCGAGGAGGATGAGAGACCATAAATTCAACAAAGTCTTCCAATTCTTTATTCTTATACTTTGGTGGAATGATGTATGATGTAAAAACATTCATCGCTTTGATAGTGATGGGTGTTAATGGAGTTTTTCTAGCTTTGATGACATTTGGAGTAGGAATGTATGTTTAGAGGGGTACCATTGATGAAAATGAAGCTTTATAGGGTTCTTGAGAATTTTTCCTTTGAGAGATATTTGGGGTTTTTGATTTATGGGATTTCAAACCGAGAAGTAAGAGCAGCTATTATAGGACGAGGAAGTTTAATCAATTTGAAAACTTGTTGGCGTAGTGCAATGGTCATGTTAGAAAAAGCAGTCGTAAATCTCGTTACCCAAAAATAAAGATTCAGATCTTATCCAAACTCTATTCAGTACCCGTTAGAGCCTTTTGACTTGCCAACGCTGCCCATTTGTGTGACAATGTTATAGAGAAGCATGTCATCATTGTGTTGGATCGATGTATAAGAGACACAACAAAAGAAAATGATTTTTTTTTAAATATCAACAACTACCTGATATAAATATATACATCAAATAAAGTGAGGAGGAGGGGTGTTGAAATCTCATAAAATCTATGTTGAAAATAGAGTGGGTGGGTCATGGACATCAGATTCAGGGTTTTGTTAGTGTCACTGCCTATACTATGATGATAATAAATGAGGTCAAGAACACCAGGTGCAGGGTGTGTCATAATCAATCTATGGTATAAATAGATTAAGTCGGGTACATATAAACGCTTCGTCTTCATGGGCCTAACAAGTATCTCTTAAACTATAGATAATTCTATCAGGGTAAACCACATGGTAATGCTCAATGATTGCAGAACATTGGACTTTGCATACGACGAGCATGTTGCCAATGATAGATGTCTAGATCAGAAAAATGACATTAAAAGTGAGTTCTAGGAATTAGTAAATCCATCTTCAATTCTTTTAGGTACAGTTCACCATGGGCAATGCTTGCGGAAGAACCAATCACGATGGAAGGAGTCCAAACAATGATTTAGATTATGACAGCCGAACAAAGGGATGAGATAAGAAAAATGTTATGAAATAATATGGATGAACCTACAACAACTGTTGTCTAATCCGATCTGAATGAAGGATAATCTGAGGAAGGAAACTATAGTCAGACTGTTAGCCATAGGGATGAGAAAAAGGGCCGAACCGGCCGGAACCGGACCCGAACCAGGAACCGGCTTCGGCTAAAATCAAGAACTGAATCGGCCCGACGGTTCTACCGGTTCCCAGCTCCTACCGGTTCTTGTCGTGTCTTCAAATGTTGGAATCGGTCCTCGGAAAATAGCATCATACGGTTCCGGTTTTTTTCGGTTCTACCGGTTCTGATTATGTCGTTTTCGATTCCTACCGATTCCCGGTTCCCAAAATCCACAAAAATAACGTCCTGGTCCCGGCCCGACTGGTTCCATCAGGTTCCGGTTCCGGTGTTGGTACCGGTTCTAGCCGGTTCCCCGGTCCATATGCTCATCCCTAGTTAGCCATGCTGAGCCACGTGTGGTTAGAAGGAACTGACCAAATGAAGGAGGCAATGGATGTGGATGCAAGTAGAAGAATTTTTAGGCATCCAAGCCACCAAGTATATCTGGAAGCCCAACATTGGTGGAAGTCATGTACTGGATCTCCAAGATGGAGATAGTGTTTGAGAGTTGCAACTGTAGCAAAAACCAAAAGAATGTTCTCACGGCCAGACAGTTAAAGAATGAGGTATTAAGTTGGCAGAAGTTACTGGCTGATACCATGCCCAAAGGAGAGGCTAGTAAGATATGTTGGAAAGACTTTATGGTGCAACTAAAATGTAACAACCCAAAAATAGTGATAATTTTTTTCATTTACAGAATATAATTTTCATTTGTTAATTTTTCCAAAAACCACCATCAAATATAATATTCAAACATCCGAGTACAGTTATTTGAAATGCAGAAATCATGAAGGGAGGATGATGTGCCATCATGCTGGGCCTTTCCCTTTCGAATCGGATGTATTTGGAATCATAAATATAAACTATAAGCACAAAGCTTTGTGAGTTCCCCAAAGTACCACATATTAAAACATATAGTTAGGCTAAACCCTAGGGTATAAACCAATCAGATATATACATATGGTCCCCACCCTAGGGCCTTTCCCTGGTGTGTATTTCAACTTGATCAACACACATAGGACCCTCCCTAGGGCCTCGCCCGGGGGTATCTTTCAACCCAAACATACAATAGTAGGCCCCACCTTGGGGTTTATTTTAATCCATCATACAAACTCATATATGGCACATAACAGCTATCACCCTAGATAACACCATAATGGGTCGAAATTTGTGCCTTCGACCCATGGATAAATAAAGAAAACTCACCTCACAGACAAATAAGAAACTGAAACCAAACGCTACTCCGAAATCAAATCTACCAGTCACCATTAAGAATAAAGTGGACAAAACTCAGAATACAAACCACTATTCCCTAAATACACCTAGGTCAAACTTTGTTCAAATCTAGGAGAAGAATCAAAAGTTAAAATTCAACCCAACTAGCTACCATGTTGTGGATCCGTTAGCCATGTCGTGGTCGCAAACCTGCAAAACTGACAGGTCTGGACCAAGTCATCACGTCGTGGCGACCTTAATCACATCGTGTTGATGCGTCTGAACAACTTAAACCATTAAGTCTTTTCCCTTTAACTACTAAAACTCCAAGGCTCAGATCTAGTCCTTCCCATGGTCTTGATGGGTAAAGTCTCCAATTGTATCCCTCAAACCCTCTCGTAAGCCAAACTCCCAAACGTAACCAGTAATGGTGACTTAATGCATCAAGATTCTCATTAAGCACCAAATCCATAGAGCTACACCTCTAAAGTTTCCATAATGGATTCACACCCTAAAGCGACCTTAAAAATCGTGGCTTTATGGACTTACATGTCCATAATATCCCTTTTGCATTTTAGGGCAAAAATAGGTTTTAATGACTAAAATCCCATTGATGTGTGTGAAACGAACTGGTTTTAAACCTACTTTTAATTATAAAATAAACACACAAAGGCAGTGGACCTATCAATTATGGTAAAGCTAAATAAGTAGGGTATCGAACACAGGGAACGATAAATTAAAACTAAAAACTAATTTTATCTAAACTCAAATAATAAAAGGGGTTTTCTCTAGTTTTACAAGACTAGAAACTTACTAACTATTACTTAGACTAAAAACTAGAAAAGCAAAGATTCAACTAAATTCAATGACGAAGGGAACTTCCATTTAGTTCAACTCAATTGATCCTATAATTGATATTATGGTTATAGTGCAATGGATTAATTCTTCTATTGGCTACTGAATCAAATGATTAGATTCACGTTCGCTGCACTAATCCTTAGTGAACAAACTGACTCAAACAGTGGCCAGTTGTCTAATTTAATTTAATTCACTAGATTATTTATTCGGGTTAATTTAGACTTGTAATGGCTAACTAATTTGTTCCTTTAGTTAACCTCTTGTTGATGGTCATCACACAAGCTCATACATGAATTTACCTATTTTTCTATTAATTCTAGTTTCACAGTCGCTAATCCTAGTCATATAATAAAGTGGTCACATAAATTATATGAGGTAGCAATTAAGTGATGTTCATGCAGCTTAATTATCTTCCTATTAACAGAAAATTAGTTATCATTCACACATAAGGTTCTTTAACAAGCTAGAATCAACAAAATCACCAATATTAAATTAATCCTACCATAAATCACACCATAGTATCAATATTGTCTCCCCAAACAGAAGTTTAAAGGTTTTAGCTCATGATTGAGGTAATTAACAGCACAAAAACGAAATCTAAAAGTCTAAACATGATGAGGAGCAATAGATTAAAGTAAGAATGATGTAAATTTGCCTCAAATCTCCTTTGGAATTGGTTTTATGGTTGTATCTTTGTTCTCCAGATCTCTCCTGACTCTGATTCGCAGCTTGCTCCTCCCCAAGGGTTCCAGAATACCCTGTGTCGATCGGGACAGCTATTTTTATAGATTCGAACTGACTCACCGAGTCCATGACCGACTTGTCGAATCCATCCCTTAATTATCGTACACGGTAAGTCACGGATTCTTTATCCTCTCGAATCTTTGATGAGACTCGCCGAGTAGTCGACCCTACTCGCCGAGTACCTTGTATTTTTAGCATTTTTCTTCTTTGTTCAACTCCCGAGCTCCCAACTGCTTCTTCTGCTTTCGTTTAATCCCGAGCTTCGCTTTTGGACTGAAAACACAATTCAAACACTTTTAAGTATCTTTTGTCCATGATATGCAACTAAATTAGCTAAAAATGATAAAAATATATACTTAATATAAGGCTAAATATGCAACTATCACCCATGCATGACATCAAAACTTGATTATAATCTAGATCCAAGACACTACTTGCTCATTTTGACCAAGAGATTCATAAAGATTCAAAATTTATGAGATCCCATCACTTAAGTCCATATATGTCCTTGAAAAAGGGGACACAAACAAGAGATCTAACAACAAGGTAAGGAAAGGTTGAGTCTTTCGAACTCACCAAGGTCCAAGACATAACCTTAGCTAAAGAAATGATGATTTATACGAAACTACCTCACTAAAAGCTTCTTTATTCTTCTTCTAAAATCACCAAAAAGCAACAAGAATGAGCTCATAACTTCAATGGAGGTTAGGGTTAGGGTTTCTAAGGCTGGGAGGAAAATATAGGCTGAACCCTATCCTTAAAGTTCCATAAATAGGGTCCAAGACCCGAAGATTAGGGTTTTCAATAAAAAGCACCCATCATGCTGTGGTGCCTCAAGACCACACCGTGGTGAGTCATTAAAAACCTGCAATCCAAATTGATACACCATGTCATGGTGATGCTTCACCATGCTGTGGTCACTCCTTTTAAAATAAATACAAGAAAGATGATTCATATCTGGACCAGATGTTACACCTCTCCCCCACTTGGATTAGACATCTTCCTTAAAGTCCACATCTATATATTACTCAGGGTAGTGCTCTCACATTTCTAACTTAGGCTCCCAAGTCCATTCTGAACCCCTCTGATGTTGCCACTGGACCTTGAGCAAGGATACCACTTAGTTGCGCAAGGCCTTCATCTTCCTATCCAACATCGCTACTTGTCTCTCTACATGATTCAGGCTATCATTAACCTGAATGTCATCCAAGGGAACAACCACAGACTCGCCGGCCATATAGTTCCGAAGAAGAGAGACGTGGAAGGTGTTGTGGATTTGGCTGAGCTCGTCCGAAAAATCCATCCAGTATTGAAACTTTCCCATTAGGGCGGAAATCCTGAAGGGACCAATAAACATGGGGCCTAGCTTTCCCCGCTTGCGAAATTGGATGACACCTTTCCAAGGTGACACTTTTTGAAGCACCAAGTCACCTACCCAAAACTCGAGGTCTGAACGTCGCCGGTATGTATAAGTCTTTTACTAGATTTGCGCGACTCACAACCTATGTGTACCTGCTAAATCAATTCGGTAGTCTTGAGTACCACCTTCGTACTCCCCATTATTTGATGCCTAACCTCGTCCTAGTAGAATGGGGTCCTGCACCTCCTCCCATACAGCATCACAAGTGGTGTTAGGTCAATATTGGCATTATAACTGTTATTATAAGTGAACTTGGCCAGCGGAAGATAAGTATCCCAACTTCCTCCAAAATCTAAAACACATGTTCGCAACATATCTTTGAGCGTCTGAATCATCCGCTTGCTCTAACCGTCGGTCTGGGCGTGATATGTTATACTAAAATGCAACTTTGTACCCAAATCATCATGAAACTTCCCCCGAAATTTTGAAGTAAAACGAACATCCCGCTCCAAAACCACTAAAATTGGCAGCCCATGCAAACTACGATCTCCCAAATATATTTGTCCGCTAGCTTCCCAACAGATATACTATCAGGAATCGGTATGAAATGAATACTCTTGATCAAATTATCCACAATCACACTAATAGAATCAACTCCATGTGTTGACCTTGGAAGCTTCATGATGAAATCTGTGCTAATATATTCCCACTTCCACACGGGAATGGGTAACGGATGTGTCTTGCCGTGGGGTCTCTGATGTTCGACCTTGAATTTCCTGCAAGTCAGTCACCGCTTAACAAACCATTATATCTCCCTTTTCAATCAGGGCCACCAATAACTCAACTTCAGATCTCGATACATCCTTGTGGCCCCCGGGTGGATTAAGAACTTTGACTTATGTGCCACCTCCATAACGGTCTGTCTAACCCCATGAGTAGTCGGAACCCAGACTCTACCACACTTAGTCAACAACCCCCGACTATCCCTGACTAATAAAGGAATATAACCTATGATTCGCTCCGCTTTCCAAATCTCCCTTTTCAATCCCTCCACCCGATCCTTTTTTATCAAATCCAACAAACACGAAGTAACAACCATACTCAAACTAATATCCTTGATAGGTGCACCCACTACCTTGTGACTCAAGCCATCGGCCACTACGTTAGCCTTCCCAGGGTGGTACAGAATCTCGTAATTATATTCCTTAACCACATCCAACCACATCCTCTGCTGCATATTCATATCTGGATGATCCATCAATCACCTAAAACTATCGTGGCCAGTGTAAATAGTATACTTAACCCCATTAACAAAATGCCTCCAAATGTTGAGGGCAAAAACCATAACCCCTAACTCCAAATCATGCATAGGATAATTCACCTAATGAGGCTATAACTTCCTTGAAGCGTAAGCAATCACATCTCCCCTCTATATTAGGACAACTACCAAGCATCACAATAAACCAAAAAATCATCCAATCCTTCAGGAAGCTCAAGAATCAGGGCCTCACACAATCTCTACCTTAGAGACTTAAAAGCCAACCGCTGATCAGGACCCCACTGAAAAGTCACATTCTTCTTTGTCAAGCGGGTTAAAGGAACTGTAATCTTGGATAAATCTCCGATAATAACCTGTGAAACCAAGAGAGCTCCGAATCTTATAGGGGTCCTTGGGACCTCTCATAGCATCATGGCCTCGATCTTGTCCGAATCGACCAATATACCCTTCTGAATGATGATGTACCACAAAAACTGCACCTCTCGCAACTAGAACTCATATTTAGAGAATTTTTCATAAGTCCTCTCCCTATTTACGGTCTCCAACACCTATCGTAAATGCTTCTCCTGCTGCTCATTGGTCTTGCAGTAGACCAAAATAGCATCTATAAATACGATCGCTGACCGATCTAACATCGCCCTACAAACACGGTTCATGAAATCCATGAACGTTGTTGGTGTATTGGTGAGCCCTAAAGGCATCACCATGAAATTTTAATGACCATATGGAGTCCAGAAGGTTTTCTTTTGCATATCATCATCCATGAACCTCATCTAATGCTACCCCGATCGCAAATTAATCTTGCAAAACCAAGATGCACCCTTGAGCGGGTCAAATAAATCGTGAAACCTCAGGAGTGCGTAATAGTTCTTTCACCATTAGCTTATTCAACTCTCGATATTCAATGCACATCTTGTGTGAAACATCCGTCTTTTTCAAGAACAGGATTGGTGTGACCCAAAACATAACCTGCCTCTCGGGAGGCACTCCTGGAAAATCCTCAGGAAGTACATCGGGGAAATCCCAAACGATGGGCACCCACTCAAATCTTTTGTGCCATAAACATGAGTGTATAAAACATAAGCTAGGAACCCAGAACAATCATGTTGAAGATATCTCGTAGACCTCGAAACTGAACAGAGAGTTATCCCATGCAAAGCTCCCTCACTAGGAATAACCACTTCTCCCTAACTTGGGGTACAAACTCTCACTTGCTGTCGCTCACAGTCAATCATGGCCCAATTGGAGCCCATCTAATCCATCCCAATGATAACCTTCGATTCTCACAGAGGAATCAACACCAAATCAATAGGGTATCTATCATTGAACATATTCAGGACACACCCACGATGAACCCTCGACGCACTTGAAGTACGGTCATCCGCAATGTCGACCTACAACAAGTAATCCAGAGTCCCTGGAGCATCACAAAACTTCTTGCTAAGTGCAAGGGATACAAAGGATTGGGTAGCACCCGAATAAAACATAATATAAGCAGTCATACCATTGACCAAAAAGGTCCCTATACAAGATCACGTATAATCATCAACACAAATAAGAAAAGAAAAAAAATGTAAGGATAAATCACATGCCAATAACCACATCTGGTGCTGTACGAGCTTCATCGGTGGTCAGCTGAAATGGCTTGCTCTTTAACACAGGATCCTCCGCCTTGCGCTGACGGCCATCAATAATCCTCAAGGTGGCTGGTGCAGGCGCCAACACTAGTCCCCCCTGATAATCTTGGAGAATTGGACTTTTTATGACCGATCTGATTGCAATGAATGTAATTAGAGGACCCATAGGTCAGTCTCTATGCATGTAGCCCAACTGACGACAACCGAAACATAGTGAACCCATCAATCGATATGCCCTTCCATGTGACTTTCCTTACTTACCGCAACACCTTTGACGTTGTGGGCCGTTGATGCGTCAATCAGAAGTCTTGGGCCTCTTAGCCTTGCCTAACATTGTTTGCACCTGCTCCGACTTCTGCTTCGTCCTAAGATCGAACTCAATCTCCCGCTCATGGGCCTTCTTGATCATATCATTCAGGGTCTTGCACCCTAAGAATCTCACAATCTCCATGATATCATCTCTCAACATATCATGGTATCACATCTTCCTCATCTCCTCATCGACAATGTACTGCGGAACCAATAAAGCCCTCTCCCTGAATTTAGCGGTAATCTCCGCCATAGTCTCAGTAGTTTGGCGAAGTTCCTTGAACTCCCTCACCCGTTGGTGCACCTCAATAGTTGGTGCAAACTCCCTTTGAAACCTCTAAACAAAATCCTCCCATGTCATGACTGCCACTGCGCTGACCATATAGCTCGGCTAACCTCCTCCCACTAGTCTCGTGCTTGTTTTATCAGTATGAAGGATGCAAATCTCACATTTTCCCCCTCAAGGGAAAAACTCGTCTGCTGATTATTCTCTATGTTAACGATCCAGCATCGGCTAGCGATGAGGTCCTTGGCCTCAAAGAACATAGGAGCTCCATAGGCTTTGAACTACTAGAATGAGGGAGTTCGGGCTCCTATCTGACCCACAAGAATCTCAGCTTTAAGGACCTGAGCCTCTCATCCATCAACTCGATAATCTGCTCCTTGATGGTACCGAACATCATAGGAGTAGCATCCAAGATACTGTGAGTAACCTCATTTGAAATGAACTTCTGCAGTCTTTCATCAATCGGTTCTATTCTTGAGCCAGAACCTGAGCCAGTACCAAAGCCAGAACCTCCTCTTAAGTAATCATCACAATCCTCAAACTGAAACATAAGATATAAATAATCATCATATGACTCAAGGGAATTCTCACTACATAAGTCTTCTTAGAGTTTCCTAGTCTGCTCTTGTCTTAGGTACAAATCATGTGCTTCTAGTAGTACGAGCCCAATAATACCTTTCACACATATCTGTACCTTCCTCAAGAGTTGTCTTGATCGCTTTAAGCCACCTGGTCCTCACTAAAACCATACACCAATCCTATGCTAACAACATACATATCCTAGGCTTTCCTTGGAATCCACAACTCCAACCACTCACAGTACGAAGAACCTAAGTCAACACCATTGGTTGCCTTATGCATGCAAGTTATACACCAATGGAATCACACAGACTAGGAAATGATGATTCTAACCTAAGTCCACAAACAAACAAGGAACAAGAAATGATGCAAAATCAATCAATCTAGGGCTATATGATCCTGATCATATACAACTATGAAAGCATACACTTAGAAATTAACTAAGCGGATATCAATTCAAAGTAATACATAACAATAAATTCCCCCACTCTATAGGGCATCACACAAATTTGACAATTCTGTTATATGATTCCTGAAGGTATCCTTAGCCCTAACCTAGCAAGCAATTCTCATATGAAGTATACTAATCATAACACACAGGTATGGGAAATTTGGCAATCACTTACTTGAGCTCGGGTGATTGCACACTTCACACACCCCTTTTTGCTTAGTAAAATTATTTTTAGAAATTTAATTTTGTTTTCTTTTAAAAAAAGATAATTGTTTCCTCAGTTTGAGTTTTGACACACCCATGAGTGTGCCCGAATGTCTCATACTAAGGCTCTGATACCAACTTGTAATAGCCCAAAAGCAATGATAATTTTTTCATTGAAAGACTATCAATTACATTCATTAATTGTTCCATAAACCACAATCAAATATAATATTCAAACATCAGAGTAAAATTATTCAAAATGCGGAAATCATGAGGGAGGATGATATACCATCAGGTCGGGCGCTTCCCTTTCAAACCGGGGGTACATGAAATCATAAACAAAAATTGTAAGCACAAAGCTTAGTGAGTTCTCCAAATTACCACATACCAAAACATATAGTTATGCTTAACCCTGGGGTATAATCAATCTAATATACGGATATGTTCCCCACCCTAAGATGTATTTCAACCCGATCAACACATATGGGCCCCGCCCTGGTGCTTCCCCTCAGGGAATCTTTCAACCCACACATACAATAGTGGGGCCCACCAAGGGGTTTATTTTAACCCATCATACAAACTCATATAAGCCACATAATAGCTATCACCCTAGATAACACTACAATGGGCCGACATTGGTGCCTTTGACCCATGGATACAACGCGAAGACTCACCTCATATACAGATGAGAAACTAGAACCACACATTGCTTCGAAATTAACTCTACTAGTCACCTTTAGGAATACAACGACCAAAACTCATAATACATACCACAAAGCCCTAAAAACTCCTAGATCAAAATTTAGTCAAATCCATGCAAAAAATCAAAAGTCAAAAGTCAACACAACTAGCCACCATGTCATGGCTTACTTTGCCACGTCGAGGTCGCAAACCTCCAAAACGGAGGGCTCTGGACCAAGTCACCAAGTTGTGGCGACCTTAACCACGCCGTGATGATGCGTCTGAACAAATTAAACCACTAAGTCTTTTTCCTTCAACTACTAAAACTCCAAGGCTCAGATAGGATCCTTCCCATGGTCTTGATGGGCACGTATCCTTTTGTATAGTATGTTGTTATGTTGTAGTGATAGGCTACATTTTTGTATATATCCATGTATGATAGGATGTAGTAATAGTGGTATACTGGTTAAAGTACTAGTAGGTTGGTTATCTTCTAGTGGAGTAGCTTAGGGTTGTATGTAGTCATGTAGGATGGCCTCTAAACTCCTGATGTAGTCTTTATAGAATATTCCTAGTTTGGTTGTGGCTATAGAGTAGGATCATTTGTTAGGGTGGCTACATATAACCCCTAGAGTAGGATGATTTGTTTTTTGGTTGGGATTGGCAACGTGAACCCTGTCTTAACCTTGGTTTTACAAGAAGATGTGATGTGTACACTTAGCCAGAGCCTGAATAGGAGAGTGGTTCCCAAAAATAACAATATTTATTCTTTGTTCTAAAATTGAGCTTGTTGATATATGAATTGTTAGAAAACCATGCTTGTGGATAATCTAAGGTTCTCACAGGGTCTATTGGATAGAAGTGTCTGAGTTCGTTGATGCCTTTTGATATAGGGAGTTTCTTGTTATATGTTACTTGATTGTGTGATTGCTATGTGTATGTTGATTATTTGTAGATGGTCGAGGTTAAATTGCTTTACAATTATCTACTTACACTTACTTCCTGTTGCGTGTTTGATTGTGGACTTATGGCAAAGTCGATTATTTGATAGTCTATTTAGCCCCATATTGTGTAAAACAAGCATGCACAAAAGAAACTGGTAGTGCATGAGTGAGGATAATCGTAGGAGGTGTACCTAGGAAGTTAGTTTTAGCTTGTAGGATCATGTGGATGTTAGCACACCTTGGAGTGGTATAGTGCAATGACATAGGACCTTGGGATGATTTCTGAATCGATTTCGGATAGGTGTGGAAGGTAGTATGGGCCCATACTATTGAAACCACAAGCTCTGTATGCGATTTTGCAGGAACCTCTAGGCTACTAAGGAACTAATAAGAGTGTAGCCTGGTGTGTTGAGAACTATGTTTTGATGTTTGACCTATCCATGGTATATTTTCAGTATGGTGGCTATTAAAGGCCCATGATCAAGAGTTGGCGGTATTGGGAGAGTAGGTATGAATGAGGAGGAGATCAGCAGGTTGATTGCTGATGAAGTGGCCGAGGCGATCAGGGAGTTGATTACGGAGTTGTTTGGGATGGTCAATACCGCGTTGATCAATGAGTTTGACCGGCACTATGGCGCCATCATGTAGGTAGCTACTGTCACAGCAACAACAACCGTCACCATAGCTTTGAGGTGGATTTCTGATTTGGAGTGATGTTTTTTAAATGTATGTGTCCCATGAACCAGATGGTGAAGTTTACGCTTAAGCTTCTTTACTGGGGTGTGAAGGATTGTTGGGAATTGGTGACTCATGGCATTTTGCCTGCCAAAGGAGCCATGGTGACTTGGGAGTAGTTTCTGGATATATTTCGCATAGAGTATGTTTCTTTTCTGGGACGAGAGAAAATGGCATAGGAGTACCTATCGCTCAAGCAGACGTCAAAGGCCGTGATGGAGATCACTAGGATTTTTATGGAGAGAGCTCTTTTCTACCCAGAGTATGTCGCTTTAGAGCAGGCACAAATGTCGCGATACTTGAGTATGCTCAAGATGAAGATTCGAAAGTTTTATCTACTCAGTGGTATCGGACCTTGGCCGAGATGCAGTTAAGCACCAGGAGGAGGGAGATCAAGTTGGAGATTCAGAAGTAGGATGAGGAGATGGTTACTTGACAGTATCAGCTAGCAACCAAGCGGTTCAAGTTCGTCGACCCGAGTTTAGGATCAACTAAGATGAGGAGTTCCTAGTGTGGCAAGTGTAGGAAGTTTCAGGATGGGAGTTGTTGATCTTTTGTATGTCGCATGTATGGTGATGCGGGTCATTTTGGTAGAGATTTCAGGCGGAGTATGCGAGTTTACTTCAATTCCGGCCGAGAAGGCCACACCACAGCTTGTTGCCCTTTTCTCGTCTTTGGTGAGGTGTTTGACCCTACACCCCTATCTTGGTAATTACTCGATGGTCGTCATGGGGTAGCTAGAGTCCTGAAGACCAAGATTTGAGTTATCAGTTCTTCTATTTAGTCGATTGTTTTAGTGTTTTTATTCATTTGTGATTTATGTTTATGTTTCAAAGTTTAGTTGTAATCTTGGATGATCAATTTAATTGAAAATCATATTTAGCTCCATTTTAAATTGATTTCTTGTTATGAGTTGATTACTTATCTATAACATCCCAATGATGAGGTACTTTCAATTTTAACCTTGAGTATGAAAGAACATTGCATTTTGACACCTGGGTTTGGAAAAGATTGCAAGAACGGCCCATAGTGGAATTTTCGTAATTTTGGCCAGGAGGTTAGTATGCTGAGCGTACATTGTGTACTCTAGGCATACTGGGGTGGACCCTAGTATGTTGGGCATACACCGCATATGCAAGGCGTACATGACAAAACTTTAAACCCTAATTTTTGGGGTTTTGTCAATATTTAACCATCATTATCTCTTATTTCGCATTCCCTCATCAACCTCCATCTGATAAAATGACCCCAAGCTAACCCTAAGTGAGAAGAGAGCATCTTGAGCTTATCTTGGCGTTTTGTGGCATTCATGATGAAAAGAAGGTGGTGACAAGAGCTTGGAGCTTGGAATCTATCAAAACTAGCATTCTAGCTAGGAAATTATGTACTCTTGTAAACATTATCTACTATAAACTCGTAACCCTAATTCATGTTATGCTTGAAGCTCAACCTATGGAAACACATTCAAACCTAGATTCAACTAGTAAAGTTGAAAACCCTAGAAATCTTGGTTTCAGTCCTATATGGACTAGGGTTTCCTTATTGGGCCTAATGGGCCAATAAGCTTCCATTTTGACTATTTTGGACTTAGAACTCTTAAAATGGGCTCTATTTGGACCCAATCTATTTGGACCCAATCTCATGGGCCTTATAAGCCTAAAATGGACTAATTTATCTTTAATGGGCCTTATTGCTCCATAACTAATCCAATTAGCTTTAATGGACTCAAATCCATTCTCTTATAAAAAAATTGGGCCGTGAGCTGCCCTTAGGGCCTAATGGGCCGTAAGTTTTCCTTATGGGCCTCATGAACTCGAGCCAAGGCAAGAATGGGCCAAAGTGATTCCTCCCCTCCTTCCTTAGCCCATTTCGGCCCAACTAAAACAATATATATATATATATATATATATATATATATATATATACATATATATATATATATACATATATATATATATATAAGAATGGATAAATGAGGGTTGACAATTGTAGTGCCACCTTACAATTATACATAGGGCATCCATGCACCATTCTCATGTTTCCATGCATGTCAACTCATCTCACTCTCTCCCCTCTCCCCTCTTCTTGTTTCGGCCGAAGACACACAACACACACACTACACAAAAATTATCTACATTTCTCTCTAAGGTCATCCCCTTCATTCCTTCAAGGAATTCTCGAAAATTTGGCTTGGATTCAAGAGTCTTCATCAAGTGTCGTCAATCTTTGGTAAGTCTTTACACATCCAAGCTTCATAAGTTGACTCTCTTGTTAGATCATTCCTTTACACAATGTTTTTGGTGTTTATACTCTTAGAAATCTTCTTGAGTTTGAGATCTACTCAAGGAAGTTGATAGGACCAAACTCTTCCATTTCTTTCTTCAAAACCAAACCCAAAATCCTAAGGTGAGTTCGTACCCCTCAATTTTCGGTTTTCATATGATTTATGGGGGAGAATACAAGTAAAATGTGAAGATCTATGTGTATTTGTATGTTATGTGTGATTTCTTGTGTTTATATGGTAAATATGTGCGAAAAATGTAATATATTTCGAGATCTATAGTTCAAGAAGGAAAAATATGTGATCTAGGTTATATTTCACTTAACATGTCAAGATAAACTACCATACAAGCTTTATAATAAACACACTACAACATAAAATTTGTTATTGAACCATTTTTGATAAATAAACAAAAGATGGGGAAAAAGATGTCATTCATGCTTTCTACAAGGATCAAAAGGTCAAAACAGCTAAAATAAGAGTTTTTATAAATATTAGGCTTTTCAAAGGACTAAAAATGTAAATTTTAACCTAATGGGCTAAAATTTGGGCTTTTCGGCTATTTAGACCCAAAAATGCGAAAAATCAAATTTATGGGGCTGAAATGGAAAGTTTTCTAAAAATAGGGGCTGTAAACATATATAAACCTATTTCAGGGGTTAAAATGGCCTTATTTATCAAAAGGGACTAAAAATGCAAAGATTTTGGATTTTGCCTAAAAATTGTAAAAATTGCGAAAAGTGTGGATTTAAATGAAAATCTTCTAACTAAGGGGCTGAAGTTGTCCTAAAGAAAATTTTGGGCTTAAAACATCATTAGTTTAAGTTTTTAGGTCAAAAATGTCAAGAAAAATAGTTCAAGGACCTAATATGTCATTTTTCATAAAAAGGGCTAAAAATTGCCAACTTTACCAAAATAAGGGGCTGAATTGGTCAAACTAATATTTTTAGTCAATTATGTTAATAATAAAATAATTGGGTCAAAATATACAAAACTTTATAACTTATGGATTTTAAATAGAAAAATAACTATTTTTATAAATCTATGAATCGTTATAAAACAAATTGGTGATTATTACGACATATCGAATAAACAACTTCGCAACACTAATATTATAAAAAACAAGTAAACGTTTTAGTTGTTGGGCTTGAAAGATTCTGATCATGCTTACCGGGCCTTCGAGACCCATTAACATGACTTTTGGGCCCAACTTAAATAATACATGTTATTGGCCCTCCTATGACCCAATTACATGCTTAAGGGACCCTTAATGGCTTTTACATGATGTTGGGCCTCAGTGGCCCATTAGCATTGCTAGTAAAGTCCAAATAAATCTTATGTGAAATGGGCCAACGTGTCTTTCATATACTCGATAGGCTTAAATAATATATGTAATTAGCAGGGCGTAGTAGTCCTCTTCTCCTCGTTTGTTAAGGCTTACCTTATCTTCAAGTAAACTAAAATCAGGTCATTAATCATGGTTAATCAAACTCATTTGGATTAAGTGAATAATAATGGGTGACACCAATAAGTGTCGGTCGTAGTCTGTAGGTATAATCAAAGTCTGCTGGAGGGAAAGCGAGAGTTTCTGTATAGATCTATACGGGGGTGACTCCCCCACGCCTAAGCTGTTTGCTACAGCTAGACTTGGCCAGTCTAGGGCGACAAAATCTTAAGATCAATTCTGGTGTTCATTAGAATGCCAAGACAGACGAGCTAGTCATTATCATGCATGGTTATAACGACTCACATAGAGATCCAATACCATCTAAGTAATCAGGGGAAATCATATTCATTCGCTGTGATGATACAATAATAGAAAACAATCATAATATTTTATCGGAAAACATCGGGTCTTCCGGGGAAACCAAATCTTACTCACTTGTACTTTCAAAAACTATAATGAAAAACTTCTCATTTATACACCTTTTGAAATCATTCACACATATACTTACAGGATCATCACAACATTTTCGAGAAAAGTCTTATTACAGAAACTATCGGATTTTCTGGGTTTTACGAACGACATAAACCATTTTCCAACAAACATACTTATGAACTCACAAACATTATATATGTTGACCGTTTTGAAAATAACTTGTATTCTCAGGAAATCGTTAGAACGAGGAAGCATCCAGTGTGTTGAAAGTTTCTTTTGTAGTTGCTAATCACCAAACACTTTATATTTTGGGATCATGTAATGTAAACCATGTAATTGATGTAAACAATGCCAGTTGTACTATGTAATGTTTGATGATGAATGTGTTATGTTTCATGTATATTCATTGTGATGATATTTCAATTTAAGTCACGCGAGCCCTCAGACGTTTCCACCGTCTGGTTCTGGGGTGTGACAGAAGCAACTTAGATCTAAGATTATCTCTTTGCTATCAGCCTCCAACAGGTAAAATGTTCATAACTTGATCACACTATCTTGTAGATTTAGTCATTTCATTATTTAGGGCACTTTTGGTCCCAAATCTAGTTATTCTTGAGCATGGCATGTTCTTAGCCAAATAAGTCACCATTTCAGACCTTATGAGGGGTCTTGATGCTTTTTTTTTCTCCATGCTTGCTTTAGAAGGTCTTAACACATAAAGATGTTCGGATTTTATGTATTAAGCACTTAATGGACATGTAGAGTCATAAAGTTAGAAAACTTTTCACTCTTAGTGGTATTTTAGCCTTGGATCTGAAGTTTGGATATGGGAGCTTTATGCATTAAGTTCTTATTGGGAAGAGAAATTTATGAGCGTACGGTGTGCATACCTCAGCATACGTTGCATGTACATGCTCAAACTCCCGACTTCGGTCAAGGCAGGATTACGCCCAACGTAGGAGCTGAGTACGCCCCATGTACTCAACTATATGGACCAAGTGGACTCCTTGACCCGTTGACTTTGACTTTGGCCAAGTTTGACTTAAGGGTATTTTGATTATTTTGAGCTATAGTTAAGCCTTGGTCTCTATTTTTTGAATAAGTGACCTATAGAGCCAGTATTTGGAGCAGTGTATTGTTCAGCTATTCATCAGACTGTGAGGTGAGTTTCCTCACTGTTCTTGTGGGTTAATGATACCAACACTGAACCTTTTGTTAGGTATCAAGGTATATAGGATGTTGCTATACAGTGATGATTTGTAGATCTACTTGTTAGTTTATTAACTGATTAGATAATTATATGTTGTTAGATATATGTTATTGTTATGTGCATGTCAACATGGTAAGGTGGGGTTGAGACTGTACTACTTTGTGTTATAAGTCAACAGACTTGGGCATTCCAACCATAAGGTAGTCGACCAGGGCATTCCAATCGGAAGGTTGTGGGCCAGGGGTAATCCAACTAGGAGGTTTTGGACCTGTTATGTATTGGGCATTCCAACCGTAAGGTTCTGGTCTGGGTTATCCAACCAAGAGGTTGTGGACTTATTATCTATTTGAGTATATGTTTATGTGGTGGTATTTTAGGGGAACTGACTAAGCTTTGGCTTACAGTTTTAGTTTGTGTTTTCAGTTACTTCCAAGGATCAAGGGAAGGCAAAGGCATGATCATACACAACTTCTTGTTTTGTCAATAGATCTTGGGGAAAAACTCTAATTTGAATTAATACTTTGAAAACAATGACTATTTTGTAAACAATGATGATGAATGGTTGATTTCTAAAATTTTAAATTTTTTTGTGATTTTTGTGTGTTACATTACCATTGTCCTCGGATTTCATGCGTGTTGGAAATACAATATTTTCGCACAAATTCTAAATCTTCTGATTTCGCGTCGAGATCATCATCAACTGTTGGGCTTCCTTTCGAGTCGTCTTAGTTTTAGGTGTCAAAGAATCTGTAGGGCATACTTGTGCTTTAGACTATAGAGTGTTAGGAGCCCATGTTGAGGGATGTGATGAGCGATTCGTTGTATGTTCATGTTTCATTGGGGCTTAGAAGTCTGTTTCATGGCCCAAAGGCCTGGTAGGGTTAGTTAAGTCTTATGGAGCCCGAGTGTTGTTGTTGGTTAGTGTATCGGGGGTAATCTCGAGTGCCGTTATGGGTTAATGGATGAAGGGTAAGCCTATGTGTTGTTAGTTGATAGCTAAGCAGGGCTGTCAGAGTCGAGTAGGATCATGGTCTAGTTTAGTATGTGACAATTAGGTTTTTTTGTCGTGATGATGAACTTATGTATGGGATTAACATGACATCGTTTGGCTGAGAAGGTTTTGGGCCGATCAAATCTGCATATTTTCGGCAGTTTAGCTGAGGCGAGGATTGCGTCAGATTTTGGGGCTTGGAAGTCTAAGTCACAGCCCAAAGGACTGGTAAGGTTAGTTAAGTCTAATTAAGCCCGAGTGTTGTTGATGGTTAGTGGATTAGGGGTAAGCCCGAGTGTAGTTGTTAGTTAGTGGATCAAGGGTAATCCTGAGTGTTGTTAGTGGATAGATAAGATAGAATTTCAGAGTCGATAGGAGCATGGTCTAGTTTACTATGTGACCATTTGGTTTTTTGTCACGATGGTGCACTTGTATGAAGGATTAGTATGACGGAGTTTGACCGAGAAGGTTTTGGGCCAATCAAATGTACGTATTTTTGGTCAGTTTAGTTGAGATGAGGGTTGCATCATATTTTGGAATCTGCATGTTCCAAGTAAGTAAGTAGGTTCCTTTCGTCATGATTTAAAGAAGTTGTGTGAAGACATTTTCTTCAAGCCACATTGTATCACCAAATTTGTGGGCTGACAAAAATTGTCAAGAAATGGAAGCGAGAACTGACTTCGAGGATGAAATCTATTTTAAGTGGGAGAGAAATGTAACATCCTATTTCCTGTCATTTCTTATTTTAGGGCCGAAGGCTGGACGTCGTATGTGTAAAGGCTTTGTGCCTTAAAGAGGTAAAGTTTAATCCTTGTGGAAGGAGGTAATTATGGTTAAGAGATCTAACCCATGAATTGTGTATTAGGCTGATGGGTAGAAAGAGAAAACTCATAGGCTGGGTTTCTTGCATGAAATATGATTTTAGTTCGAGAATTTTTTAGTCCAAATCAATTAGCTTAGATTGTGGGGCTTTTCAATAACTTTCCGTGCATATAGAGAATGCCAAAATCGGACTTGAATTGAAGAAGTTGTAATACTTTGAGTTTGTGTTGAATTTGGGATGCAGGGTTGTATGTTGGGCGTACAAGCAACTTACGTCGCGCCTCTAGAAGTGTACGTTGGAAGTATCATTCGGTACGTTGGGCATATGCGATCAGAACTCAAACCATAAATCTGGGTTTTTGAGCCCTATTTAAGCTCCTTAACTCCCCCAAACCCTTTCCATTCTTAGCCTCCATCTCTCCAATGTCCTCCCTTGAAACCCTAACCCTAGTTTGAGCCTTATGAGCCAAGAGTGTGCTTTTGGGTACCTTTGAAGGAAGAAGAAGGTGGTGATAGTGCTTGGAAGCTTGAATCAATATTGGATCTGGAAGTTCTCCTCCCTCATTCATCTCCAAAAGGTATAAAGTTTGAAGCTTTATGAATGTTTCCTTATATCTTGTTATGTTCTTAAGTTTTATGAATTTTTGTCCCATAGCATTGGGATTCTTAAGTATGGCTTACTCTAGACCATAAGAGTTGTACTTTCAGACGTTTTTTAGTGTTAAGAGCCATAAAAATGTGATGTTGGACCTTATAACCTATCCATGCAAGATTTATGATGTCTTAATGGAATATTAAATTAGAGTTTGAGCTTTTGGACCTTTTCTAGCCAAGGAAAGTCATAAAGGTGGAACTTTATGACTTAGGTGGATGTTTTTGGTCTAAATGTGAGTTTGGGTGAAAAGTCCTTAAGAGAATAAGTGCTTAATAGAGAAGTGAGAGAAGGTTGCATACATTGGACATACTGGAATCGAACCCCGGACGTTGGGCGTTCTTAGCTAGCCTTGTATCTTGACTTTCTTTGACTTCTGTTGACCATTGACTTTTTGACGAATTTGACTTTCGGTCAAGGTTGAGGATTTTGGGCTATTGATTAAGATTCTATCTGGTTTTGGTGATAGTGGATTTGCATGAGCAAGCAGTGTAGAAGGGAGTGTATCGCAGTGTTTCTGGGTTCGGCAATTCAGGTGAGTTTTGCCTCATTGTACCCGTGGGTCAAAGGAACCAATGCCAGCCCATTATTTTTGGTTACCATTTAGTAGAGGGATGCGTTAGGGACTGTATGTAGTCACATAGGATAGACTGAGGTTTCTTGATCTAGGCTTTCTTTTCTGTTCCTTATTCGATTGTGGCTCTAGAGTAGGATCACCTATCTGGGTGTCTATCTCACCTCCGGGTATATATGGTTATGCATTCCTTGGATTGTTGGTAAGGTAACCTTGTGTATAGTATGTTGCTTTGGTGTATTGATTGACTAGATTTATGTATATATCTTTGTATGATAGGATGCATTAGTAGTGGTTTGCCGGTTAAAGTACCAGTAGGTTGGTTATCATCTTGTCGAGTGCCCTAGGGCTGTATGTAGTCATGTTGGTTATCATCTTTTCGAGTGCCTTATGGTTACGCATTTCATGGACGTTAGATGGTAGGAGGGAAAGATACCTATTGCAGGCCGGCTGCAAGCCATAGTGTAACAGCTGCAGATTCAGGCTAGTCAATTTAGAGACAATGGGAGTTAAAAATGACATTTTGATAGAATTTAATTTAGAATAAATAATCTTAACCAAAGTATAGTATATGTCACAAGGGTTCTGCACATATAAAGAACACTGAAATCCAAGTTATAACGGAGAAGTTATGATACGTCGAAGTTTCATGACAAAACTGGCAAGACACTGTGTGACGTAAAACATGAGTTTGCGAGAAAATACTTTTTAGCCTAAGAGATCTAAACGAAAGTTACAGTATTCCTTAAACCGAGACCATGCACTAAAACAACGTCAAAATATGACTTCGTAAGAGGAAGTTATGATTTTTCTAAGATTTAGCATAGTAGTGCATAGCCTAGAATTCGAATTTTAGATCGATCGATTTTTAACCGACACAACCAAACAAGAATCAAAGATCTCGTTAATAGAAACTCAACGATAAAAAGACAGACGAAAACGGACATCGGATGACAAAATTATGAATTTTTAACGAACTTTACCTCTCTTGGCCTGTTAAAATCTAACTTTAAAAAAATATTTAAAATTAGCCAACGGAGTCTAAACAAAAGTCGTAGAGTACGTCGACACATATATGTGGATATAAAGAACGTCGAAAAAGAAGCTCGTATGTGAAAGCTACAAAACATAGAAGTCGGGAGTGAGCTGTTGCAAGGAGGGTGACGTGGCACAATCTAGACCTTTGCTTGCTCCCCATGGCCTAACATCGGATCACAACATGTGCCACCTTGTACATGTCGCGTAGCCCTCGTATGCACAACGTACCTCTAAGGAACGCCCAGCATACCAAGGATCAACCTCCTATAAATAGCATGTGAGGTTCACTCATTTTCCTCACACCTTAACCCTTCTCTCTCTTTAACTTCTCTCTAAACCTCTCCTAACCCTTAGTACTTCTCAAGTGCTAAGAGGCGAGTCCCAGAGCACTAGAAGGCTCCGAGAAGTAGAGCATTTCGGCTTGGAAGTTCTGCTTATGTTTAAGTTTAATATCGTTATTATGAACTTATAAAGATTATATATATTATAAAATATAATACACAAGGTGTATTATAATATCTTTTCACTACTCACGGTATGGGGAATCTGGTTTGAAGGGCCACATAAGGTTATTGGATTTCCAAAGTGCTATAATGCCAAAATGGTCCTGCCCTCCGGTGTTTCATGTTTGGCCCCTGTTTGTACATAGTGGTTGAAAAGTATTATTTAACACATATATAACAATATCGCTCGTAAATAGTCGCAATAAATATTAGACTAAAATCTAGCGATAATGAATCTACGTTTCGCCGAAGGAAAATAGAATTGTTAGATGGGAAGCACTGCCCGAGTTTGGAATCATCACTTTAACAAGTGAGTGCATAGTTACTTTCATCTTACATATATATATATGAAGCATTTAATACAAAATTACATGCTATGTGTGCATATTATATGTGTTCTTGATATCTACACTGGATGAACAAAATATACATGTTTTATTAGATTTAAATTGTATATGTATTTTATTCCTATAATTACGATGGGTAAAAATGTTTAGATTAAAGATAAGATGAGATTAGAGATAAAAGATGAGATGAATGATGAGAGATGAAAGATGATATAGATGATGATATGTGAAGATGATGAGAAGGAAGGAACCAAGCGGTGACCCAAGCGATGGTCCAGTCATCTAGGAGAGTATAGATGACAACCACGTACTATTCTAGACAGTCCGGTGGAACACTAGCAAGATCACAACCTGTAGGTGTTGTCAACGATATGTTCATCAGATGTTCTCTAAAAACCCATGGACATGTATTTTGGGTGGACTCCCTAAAATAATACTGTCAATAAAAGAGATAAACCCAGAAAGCTATGGACTTAGTGCCTAACAAATAATATCGGCAAGTATGGACTAAATGTCTCTTACATAAACCCTGTTAACGATGGACTTCGTACCTATTCTTTAAGACAATCCTTAGGAATAAATATTGAGGAATATATGATTCTTAGGGTAGATCCTTAAGAAATAAAGAAGATAATGGGGATGGGTAATTGGGTTAATTTTTTGTTGATAAAACATTATAACTTTATTATTGTGGGACGAAAACCCTATGTACTCACTAGGTTTCCCAACCTGGCCCATTTAGTTTATTTGTATAACAGGTATCGATACAAAGAAACATTACATTGAGAGATTAAAGGAGATGTAGATCATTAGTGTAAATGAATGTAAGGTCTGTTTATGCTTATGTTTTTGTATTTACGGTGACATCCCAAAGCTTTAATATAAACAAAATACATTTCTTCGGAAATGCTTTGATAATATATTTATCATGTTTTCTGGGAACAAATTCTGCCATATTATTCTTTAAAATGAATACTCTGATTTTCAAATAAGAATAAATAAAATGTTTAAAATGACTGTGAATTTGGGGATGTCATAGTTGGTATCAGAGCATTAGTTTAAGCGAACTAGGAATAAGGATTTATTTCTAGACTTAAATATAGAATGCTAAGCGATGATTGTGAGTTGAGTGTGTCTAATATATTTTAGGTAGTATACCTGAATAGACCCAAGCACAAGCTTATTTAAGGAAGATGCCTAAATTGCTTTTATGAGCTAAAATGATTTGGCATGCTTTATGCTGTCGTTTGATCAGATCTGTGGTCTGTTTCCGACCAGATCAGGAAACTTTATGTGCTCACATTTCTAAATGATTAACTAAGATATTCGAACTGGCATGTAACTTTTCGGAGTAATAAGGAGGATTATGTGTCTAAATCTTCTCTATCTTAAATTTCTTGTCTTGAACAACTATTACGGTGTATGAAATTACATGACAAGGACTCATAGAGGATTGAGCACATAGAGTAAATGAGAAGGATTATGATAGAAAGTGATACCTATCAGAAGATATCAAAAGATTGGTATCCTACCTTTAGAAAACATCTGATAAAATCATAGTACGTCGAGATGAACACGATATGTCCGAAATACACCTTCGATTGGCGGGATTATAAAACGATTGGTGTAATTCCTGAAGTTGTCCCATCTTCTGGTGTTTCCATCACCAATCGAATTGAAGAAAAATTGATGATTAAAGATACGCATGGAAGGAGTCCTAGTAGAGTCTATGGAAAATTTTACGCTTTTTTGAACATATTTGTATGTGTTAAAATTGTTTCGTGATAAGAACTTGGAGAACTGCGAGACAATACTTGGGACGAGTATGAGTAGGTGTGTAAGGTAGTTGAGACCTATACTACCAGAAGCACATGACTCGAACTTGGATCAGGGAAAGTCACAAGGTTACTAAGGCGCTAGTAATTGATTTTGTTTTGTTCATGTGTATTGTTACCATTGTTTCGGTAATGATTAAGAAGATGATTGTTATTCCGACCCTAGTGGTCATATCAAATCGATTCAGACAAAGAAGAGTGTGTTACGTGGTTCGAAAGACCAATTTCGATGTATCATCCGACTTAAGCCAAAAGATTGAAGTGAAAGATAATCAAAGCAATCAGTAGAAGTATTGCAATCATTGTAAAAGGAAGAAGCTTGTAGCTAGAAGTGTTGCATGCTAGAATGTGATTATATCACATTAGAACATGATGGAAGGTATATTCCATTCTGGAATCTAACTCAAAAAGACCTGAGTCTAAGCATTGCATCATAGGACGAGATGTCATTAGAACATGTCTCATTTGTCTCTTATGGTAATCAAAGTAAAGACCTTATCTTAAGTTAAGTATGTTTAAGAAGAAGCATGAGTCTCCAATAAGGACCAATTTAGTAACTCGAAGGTTACAATTGAAAGACCAACATAAGATAAAGAGCGTGTGCAAGATTGAGCACCGCCAACAGTCAAGAAGTCCGAGAGTTGGAAACCCGTTAGAAAGGACATAAAATTACAGTTATTACCTAGGATGAAAAGATAATGTATGGAGTCATTATACAAGCCCTGTTCTGTTGGTGATTTCGAGACTTAATCATCCTAAGGTGGAGATAATTGTAACACCCGTACATTCGAGCTAGTCAATTTAGAGACAACGACTGTTAAAAATGAATTTTTGATAGAATATTATTTTGAATAAATAATATTAACCAAAGTATAGTATGTGTAACAAGGATTCCGTACATATAAAAAACTCTAAAATCTGAGTTATAATGAAGAAGATATGACCCGTCGATGTTTCGCGACAAAATTGGCACGACACTGTGTGACGTAAAACATGAGTTTGCGATAAAATACTTTTTAGACTTAGTGATCTAAACGAAAGGTGTACTATACTTTAAACCAAGAGCATGAATAAAAAGAACGTCCAAATCAGACTTCGTATGAGGAAGTTATGATATTTCTAAGATTTAGCGTAACAGGGCACAACCTGGAATTCGAATTATAGATCAACCGGTTTTTAGCCGACACAACCTAAACAAGAATCAAAGATCTCATTAATAGGAACTCGAGGATAAAAAATACAGATGAAAACGGACGTCAGATGACAAAGTTATGAATTTTTAACGGAATTTACCTGTCCAGGACTGTTAAATTATAACTTTAAAAATAAAGTGAATATTAGCCGACAGAGTCTAAACGAAAGTCGTAGAGTACGTCGCCACCTACGTGTGGATATAAAAATCGTCAAAAACGGAGCTCGTATGCGAAAGTTACGGAATTTAGAAGTTGGGAGTGAGTTGTTGCGAGGAGGGTGACGTGGCATAATCTGGACCTTTGCTTACTCCCCACAGCCTCACTTCAGATTGCAAGACGTAACCCCTCATACACGTAGCGTACTGGGTATGTTCAACGTACCTGCGAGGGACGCCCAACGTATCGAGGATCAACCTCCTATAAATACCATGCAAGGTTCACTCATTTTCCTCACACCTTAACCCATCTCCCTCTCTCTCTCTCTAACTTCTCTCTAACCTTAGTACTTACCAAGTGCTTAGAGGCGAGTCTTGGAGCACCAGAAGGCTCCGAGAAGAATATATTTCAGCTTGAAAGTTTGGCCCCCACCCCCCTAGTGCCCGGTTCCTTACCAAACCTCCCAGTAAGTGAGTTATGCTTACCCTACTTTAAGTATAACTTATTTTTAATTTCAATATGGATATTATGAACTTATAAAGAATATATATATTATAAAATATGATATACAAAGTGTTATTATAATATCTTTTAACTACTTGCGGTACGGGGATCTGGTTTGAAGGGCCTCACAGGGTTGTTAGATTTAAGAAGTGTTATAATGCCAAACTGGTCTTGCCCTCGGGTGTTTCATGTATGGCCCCTATTTGTACATAGTGGTTGAAAAGTATTATTTAAAACTTATAAAACAATATCGCTCATAAACAGTCGTAATAAATATTAGACTAAAATCTAGTCGTACTGATACTAGGATTCGCTAAAGCAAAATAGAATTGTTAGAAGCGAAGTGCTGCCCGAGTTTGGAATTATCACTTTAACAAGTGAGTGCATAGTTACAATCATCTTACACATAGACATGAAATATTTTTTATAAATTACATGCTATGTGTGCATATTATCTGTGTTCTTGATATCTATGCTGGATGAACAAAATATACATGTTTTATTCAATTTAAACTGGATATGTATTTTATATCTATAATTACGATGGGTAAAGATGGGTAGATTAAAGATGACATCTGTAACATCCCAAATTTCAGAAGTTTGAGTTAAGGGCTTAAAGTGTAAATTCAACAAGGGACTCGACGAGTACGTATACTTACTCGCCGAGTCGGAGCGGGTTTTGGGTCGTGAATTAAGTGACCAAATCGCGGAGTCGGAAGCCGGACTTGACGAGTTGGTGCTGGAATGAGAAAACCCTAATCTCGAGGGTTGCACCCTATTTAAAGGACTTTATGTCCTTCTCTCAACCTCCTTATTGCCCTTGAGAACCAGAAAACCCTAAGCTCGTGTGTGTGAGGCCTTTGGAGGGAGGTTGAAGCTTTGGAAGTTGTTTCTAGTGGAAGAAACTTGAAGATCAAGAGGGCTTGCATCAAGAGAGTGTTGTAGATCCAGAATCTACTTCAGTTTGGGCACATCTTGGAGGTAATAAGCTGTTACCTTCCCTCTTTTGCATCTAGATCTATTCATGAATGAGATTTGGGGCCATTTTGGTATGTTTGAGATCTATTTCGGGTTTGGATTTATATATGAGGTTGCTACTCCAGATCTAGACTTGGGTTGGTCTAGAATGTCATAAAGCATTAGTCAAAGAGGTGTTGGTAAAGCCCCTTTGTCTTAAGTATAGTGGTGTTGATTATGATGGCATGTACGGAATATAAAAGATCTAGTGAATCATCATGTAAAATCAAGAACACATGGAGTAAATAAATCATTGAAAGGTCTTATTAGATCTAGAAAGAATATACAAATGGGTTTGTACAAGGTTTCTCTCTCTAGTCTAACACTCCAAATGGATTCTCTTACATAGTGGGAGTCACTCACTTCCTATTTATAGGAAAGCCTCAACCCATTTACACATACAAAATGGAAAGCCTAAAACACTACATCCAAGAGTGACTTTGCACCCTAACATTCTCCCCCCTCAAAGTTAAGATTGGATGTCCGACTTCAATCTCCAACGAGCTAGCGCAATCAAGACCAAACTCCCCCTCGAAGTAACACCGGTCTTCAAATCCGCAAATGAATATTCGACAAACCCGAGAAGCTTTGAATACCCATCATTCTCCCCCTTTTTATAATCAAAAAATGATTATAAAACCCATTAAGGGTGAGAAGCGCCCGATGAATAGTCTTCACGATACTCCCCCTTGATATGTACCAAAAATGAATCACCAAAAATCTTGCACGGAAAAACAATCACGAAAAAGCCACAAAAAATTTCCAATTTATGAAAATTTTTGACTTTTTGGGTGAAAGTTGCAAGATTTTCAAAATCCGGGTAAAAACTGTCGATAACAAAATTCTGCAGGAGCCCGTTGCGCCAAAAACAACCAAAAATGCGAAACTCTCCCCCTTTTTCAATGCTGGGTAGAAAGCGTGAATTCGCATAAATTGTAGGGATCAAAACTAAAAATTTTGCAATTTCTCAGCTTTTATTACCCATTTGCGAAGTTGGGTATAAACTGTCATTTCGTGAAAAGATCAGGTACCCAATTCGAAAATATTTGTTTTCTTCTTCATTAACGCTTCACATATCAAATTCTTCGCATGTCACTGAAACATGGATGCGAACGAACAATATCACTATCTTATATGCGAACCATTTTGACCATGTTTGCGAACATCTCCAAAACAACACAGATTGCGAATCTTGTTTGACAAACAAACAAATTGCTACTAGATGCGAACAACCCATATCTCAACCTGTGAACATTCTTGGCCTTCAAACCAGTTAACCAAATGCGAACCCTTGTCAATCTCTAACTGAAGCCGATGCATGTTTGATGCGAACGTTTCCAAGAAAACAATTTCGCATTCATCTTAAACAACAAACGATTTTGACTTCAAACCAAGCAATCAAATTCGCAATTTTGATTCCCAAATACTTGATTCAGCATCGACCATCTCAAAAACAAGTTTTCGCACATCGATTCTTCAATCTAGCCTTCGTCAGCCACCGATTCCAAATTTCGCATTCCATCAACAATCGAAATCAAAAATCTAACCTAGACTCCAAAATTTGCAATCGCCAATTGTCGACATCTCCCAGTCCGTTCCTTTCGTTATCTGTATCTTTTTCCCAAAACCAACAACCATTCCATTTCAAAACCTTCGTTTCTCATTCAAACATCAACTATACGCAAAGATTTTCAAATCTTCGATCCTTGACATCATTGATTCCTAACAATTCAACTCAAATTAAGAGTCTTCGCTTTTCATCAACAGCGACTCGACATAACAAACTAACCATCGATTCCAACTCTTCAATTAAAATTGATTATCAATTATAAATCCAAAATCAACGACTATGATACTCAATGCTTCGTCCAACATCTAACATCGATCCTTTAATCTCAAAAATCAAAACAAAATTCACTGAGTGAAAAACCAAGGAATCGCAACTCCAAAATCATCAAACATCGATTCAAAATGTTTTGATTGTACAGCCTTCCAACCGCAATCAATACTCAAAAGTCAAAATTGAAATCTTTGCGAAAACCTTTGAATCGAAAATCCTTCTTCGTTTCCATTCGCATCTGTTATTGATGTTCTTCATTTAGAATCAACCATCCATCGTTCGATTTTGATTCCAAATTTACAAGAAATCGAAACTCATTTTCAGTTAAGCATTCATCATCGATTGGAAAAAAAAATTATAAAACGAGATGAAGAACACAAGAACAACTGATCATGAAGAATTATGAGCCAATGGTACAAGAATAGGATGCGTGTGTACAAGTCAAAACGATGAACAACTATTGACAACTCAATCGAATTAATAGATTTTTGGACTCACACACAAAAGGAGCAATAACCAGATCGGATATGAGAATTTGGGCTCAACCATGTTGTGAATAGTAACAGATCAATAAAATTGGGCTTCGAATTGAATCAAATGAAAATTTTCCAAATGAAAAATTTCCAAATTAGCTGAAAGAAAGAATAGTACTCGAGATTAAAAAAAATTTTGATTATGGTTTTGATCTTTAAAAAAAATTATGTTGGATCAACAATGGGGCTTAGAACAAAATAGATCCAATGAAACAAAACGATCAATATTGAAAAACGCAAACGCACGAATCAAATTTATGAACGTTTTGGAATCCATTGAAGAATTTATGATACCTTTTTGACGAATCGAGTTCCGTTTGCAAAAAACGAATCAAATTTAGAAGATCTTGGTTCTTTTGTCGGAATGAGAAAATCTCCAATTTGAACATTGTACCACCCACTATGCGAGATGTGCAACTCGTTCTTCGTGTTCTTCGTGTTCTTCAACGATCCAAGAACATCTTCAAAAGAACCACCAAAACTTTTGGGTTTTGACTTCAAATTCAATGCAACCTTTGGAGATTGTTGCTTTGGAACCCAAATTTGCTTCACGGATTTCGATGTCACAACAACATTTGACGATTTTTGTGAGTAAACCTGCTTGTTCTTCCGATTAATCTTCTTCTTCTTTTTCTTTCTCATATTTTTGCATCTTGAAGACTTGACTTCATGAACAAACCCGCTTTCCACAACTTGAACTTTGTGAGTTTGAATCAAATCTTTTGGAGTTTGATACTTGTGTTTTTCTTGAACCACCGGCTTCCGATGAGGAATCATTCCTTTAAACGAATCACAAGAACACAAAATATCATCGGTTTGAACTCCTATCGAGCAAAAAACTTTTTCATCATGAGAATCAACTTGAACTCCTTTTTCTTGAACATCAAGAACATCGCATTGAACTCCATTTTCAACAACTTCAATAACCTTAAGAGCACGAAGATCATTTGGGTCTTCAACAAGAGAAATGTATTTCTTATTGAACAAATCTCTTTCTTCTCCTTCCTTTTGATTTCTATTATGAACTAATATGGAGAAGGCAATTTTATTCAACCATCCAATCTTACAAATTGGTTGAAATACCAAGCTTCCATGATCATCCTTCAAACCTCCATAAGAAAACCATATTACCCCATGAATTCAATTTGCTTAACACCAACCCATAAAATTGATCTTCATTGACTTTGTATTTGATATCTTCAACAATCACAATCCAAGAATCATATGGAAAATCCAGCATGATCACAAAACCTTAAAGATTTCTAGAGAGAGAAAGTGATTTTGAATGGGTTTTCTAGAGAGAGAAAGTTAAAATCACCTGAATTCTAGTGAAGAAAATCGAATTATGAATAGAATCAAAGATGAATTTGATTTCTAGAATCCAAAAACTCTCTAAACCACGAAGATCCAAGATCATAAAATGAATCACCAAATCAAGAAAGCCATCAAGAATCAATTCTTGATCAAATCAAGAACACCCGCTCTGATACCAATTATAGTGGTGTTGATTATGATGGCATGTGCGGAATATGAAAGATCTAGTGAACCATCATGTAAAATCAAGAACACATGGAGTAAATAAATCTTTGTAAGCTCTTATTAGATCTAGAAAGAATATACAAATGGGTTTGTACAAAGTTTCTCTCTCTAGTCTAACACTCCAAATGGATTCTCTTACATAATGGGAGTCACTCACTTCCTATTTATAGGAAAGACTCAACCCATTTACACATACAAAGGGGAAAGCCGAAAAAACTACATCCAAGAGTGACCTTGCACCCTAACATTAAGCCCTAGCCCTAGAGTGATTTGGACCTTTAACTCCTTGGTTTCACGTAAAGTTTGCAACTTTATGTGGGGGTTATGCCCTAAAAGAGTGGATCTACAGTTTGGAGACCCTGCATGGCTCAAAAAGCCTTGATATGGATGAAGGACTGTAGAGACTCAGCGAGTTCCTTGGGTGGACTCGGCGAGTCATATGAAGATGGGCATGGACTCGACGACTTGGAAGAACAACTCGGCGAGTCTGTTGAAGATTGCCTTGGACTCGGCGAGTCTGTTCTTGGACTCGGCAAGTCAGGTCGCAGAACCCCAACCTCTTCTGGTTAAGACTCAGAGCAGTGATTCAGTGAATTGGGCGGGATAGGACTCAGAGAATGCTGAACTCGACGAGTCATGGGGTGACTCGGCGAGTAGACTCAATCGGAAGGTTGACATTGACCAGGACTTTGACCAGAGTTGACTTAGTTGACCTCGAGAGGACAGTTTAGTCTAAGTGTTATTATTGGTATTGGTTGCTTAGGGAGCTAGAGGAGGAGCATTTCGGAGAGTTGTCGGTTAGCATCCAGAGGGTTATTGTCCGAGTTCAACAGTTCAGGTGAGTTTCCTTCATGTAGGAACGGGTCTAAGGCCATAATGCCGACCCGTCTAGTTAGCAGTAGTTTCTGGACTTTGGTCCGATGCAGTAGTTCAGTGTGCTTGATGTCTTTGTGATTCAAGCATGTTTTTGTGTTATGTCTTCCGGAGTTCGGTCCGATGCAGTATGCAGTATTTGTATTTATGCTAGTAGTGATGCTTATGATATGCTATGTTTAGCCAGTTAGTCCGGAATTCGGTCCGATGTAGGGGGCAAGGCCCCAGTTAGTCCGGGCTTTGGTTCGATGCAGATTCCAGACATCGGTTCGATGGAGGGGGCAAGGCCCCAGTTAGTCCAGACTTCGGTCTGATGCAGGGGGCAAGGCCCGGTTACTCCGGGCTTCGGTCCGATGCAGGGGGCAAGGCCGCAGTTAGTCTGTATTTTGGTCCGATGCAGTGGGCAAGGCCTAGTATGTGCTTTATATGTTATTGTATGGTATGCGGTAGTTTGGGGGAGCTCACTCAGCTTTGTGCTTACAGTTTTTAGTTGTGGTTTCAGGTACTTCCGGTAGTGGAAGGAATAGCTCGTGATGATCACATGGCACACACCATATTTAGTCAGCCTGGGATGTTTCACTCTGATAATAAGATTATGTTTTGAATTAATACTTTGATTTTATTTTAGGAATTATGTTATGATTTGACAATCATGGTTTAAGTAATGTTATTCAATCGAAATTTTCAGTCATTATTTTTGGGTCGTTTCAAGATGAGATGGGAGATGAAAGATGAATGATGAGAGACGAGAGATGATACAGATGGTGAAAAGGGACGACCCGTGCGATGGCCCAAACGATGGCCCAGTCATCTAGCAGAGTATAGATGACAAACATGGACTAGTATATATAGTCTAGTAGAACACTAACAAGCTCGCAAACTATAAGTGTTGTGAATAATACGTTCATCAGATGTACTCTAAAAATCCATTGAAATTTATTGTGGGCTGACTCCCTAAAAAAATATTGTCAACAAACTAGATAAACCCTGGCAGCTATAGACTTAGTGCCTAACAAATAACATTAGCAACTATGGACTTCGTGCCTGTTACATAAACCCTGGCAACAATGGACTTCGTGCCTATTCCTTAGGACAATCCTTAGGAATAAATATTGAGGAATAGATGATTCTTAGCGTAGATCCTTATGAAATAAAGAAGATAATGGGGCTGGGTAATTGGGTTAATTGTTTGCTGATGAAACATAATAACTATATTATTGTGGGTTGAAAACCCTATGTTTTTACCAGGTTTCCCAACCAGACCCACTCAGTTTATTTGTATCATAGGTATCAATACGAAGAAAAATTACACTGAGAGATTAAAGGAGGTGTAGATCATTAGTGTAAACAAATGTAAGGATTGTTTATGCTTATGTTTCTGTATTGACGATGACATCCCAAAGTTTTAATTTAAAAAATACATTTTTTCGGAAACGCTTTGATAATATATTTATCAGGTTTTTTGGGAACAAATTCTGCAATATTATTCTTTACAATGAATACTCTGATTTTTTTTCAAATAAGCACAAATATCTTTTTTAAAATGACCGTGAATTTGGGGATGCGCCACATAGGCATGGAGGCTGGGGAAGAGCAGTTGGGTTGAGGCAACAGACCAACAAACCCTGGGTGTTCTAGTCTGATGACTGATTGGACCCGTTGCATGCTGACATTACATTTCGATGATTGATTGGGCTAGGGATTCCAATATGATGATTATGGGCCCGTTATGCGTGCTAGTGTGATTGTTGTATGCGGTACTTTAGGGGAAACTCACTAAACTTTGTGCTTACCCAGTTGTTTATGTTCCAGGATTCTTTCGGTGATTATAGAAGGGGAAGGCAGGAGTGTACCCACTCATCAGTAGCATGGAGGATTCCACATTAGTTATAGTACTCTAATTTTCATGGTTTTTCATAGAATGGACTTTGAATTGGGAAGTTTTACCTTAATAAAAATGAAAACTTTTGGTTGTGAAAATGGGACATTATAGGTATGGAAAGAGAGGAGTCAGGAGATAAGAGAAAGTTTGAGGGATCTTCATGATCCAATAAGAAGAGCCGATTTTCGAAGGGTGGCCCCAACAACAAGAAGTCTGGGGGGAAGTGGTGAAGCTAAGTGGTATGAAAAGCGTAAGAAGAAACACTCTGGAAGATGCATATATGAAGTGACTTATTTCAAGTGTGGGAGAGCCGGTCACTACTCCAATGAATGCATATTCAACAAGAGATTGTGCTACAATTGTGGAGAGGATGGTCACATTCAGAAGGGTTGCCTGAAAAAGAAGGAGGCAGCAAATCAAAATGTGTTGTTAAAGCCAATGGCAAGAGCATTCCATGTGACTTTAGAAGCAGCAAAGGAGGAAGCAGATGTCGCTTCGGGTACGTTCCTAGTAAATGATTTGCCTGCCAATGTATTGTTAAATGATGGAGCTAATTACTCCTTTATTTCACACAGATTTGGTAGAAGACTAGCATTGCATGTAGACAAACTAGGTAGTGCTCTAGCAGTAGAAGTTGCTAGTGGCAAGTTTGCACCTATTAGCGAATGCATGAAAAATATCTTCATTGAATTGAATAGAAATAAGTTTCACGAGGAATTATTGCCCATTGACTTAAGCGGTTTAGACATAGCAATAGGAATGGATTGCTTAATGCAAATGATGCCGAGATACATTGTAAAAAGAATATGGTGAGAGTAAATCCACCTGGTGGTGAATCATTTGTGGTAAATAGGCACAAATGTAATGTCCACATATTTGGGCTAGTCAATTTAGAGATAATAAGCGTCAAAATGACATTTTGATAGAAAATTATTCAGGATAAATAAATTATTTAGGATAAGTAATCTTAACCATAGTTTTAGTATATGTCACAAGAGCTCTGTACATATAAAGAACATTGAAATCCACCTTATAACGAAGAAGTTATGGGTCGTCGAAGTTTCACGATTAAATTTGCATGACTCTGCGTAATGTAAAAAGTGAATTTTCGATAAATAACTTTTTAGCCTTAGTAATCTAAAATAAAGTCATATTATTCGTGAAATCGAGAGCGTGCATATAAAGAACGTCCAAATCTGACTTTATAAGAGCAAATTATGATTTTTCGATGTTTCAGCATAGACGTATACAACTCAGAAATCGAATTTTAGATCACTCAGTTTTTATCCTAAATGATCTAAATGAGAATTGAATATCTCATTAATAGGAGTTCAACAATAAAAAGGCAGTCGACAACGGAGTCCGTATGTGGAAGTTATGAATTTTACACGGTCGTTAACAATGTAATTTTCTTAGAATATTGAATTTAAGATCGATCGAGAATTTACAGAAGGGGCCAAAAGAAAATTTGCAGATCTTGTTAATACCTATGCGTGGATATAAAAAACGTCAAAAACGGAGCTCGTATGCGAAAGTTATGAATTTTTTAAGATTGGTTGATTTACTTGCGTACTACGCGACGTGTCAGCACCAGGGGAAGCCTTGGTGCCTACGCAAGCTCACGATGTGAGGCCAAGTCTCACGATGTGAAGAGCCCCTGGACAGCCTATAAATAGAGCTAAAATTCACTCATTTCATCACACCTTTCAATTCTATTCTCTCCCCCCCCCCCCCCCCAAAGGTCCTAAGGCCTTTTGTCTAGCACTTCCTTCGTGTTAGTAGCGAGCCCCGGAGCGCCAAAAGGCCCCGAGAAAAAGAGCTTTAGGCTCATATGTTCTGCCCGCGCAGAGCCCGGTTCCTCGCTAAACCCCCTTGTAAGTGAGTTCTGCTTACCATAGTTTAAGTGTAACTTACGTTTATTCTCATTATTATTATGAACCTATAACCAATATTTATCAGTGATTCCAAGTCGTTATACTGATTGATCTATTTACAGGGATGTTGTCAAGGCTGTGATTTAGTAATGTGTTTAAACTGTGATTTCCAAACGGTATACTTCGTATACCAAATGGACCCTACCTCCGATATGATCCTACCTTATTATTCCATACTTGATAGTTCTTGAAGTAGACTTTGAGTTAATGATGAATCTAGACTAATAATTAGTCGCAATAAATAACAGACTAAGACTTAGTAATAATGATACTAGCTTTCGTCAAAGGAAAAGACAATTGTTACAAGCTAAGTACTGCCCGAGTTACGAATCATCACTTTAACAAGTGAGCGCATAGTCCCCTTTATGAACATGCTTTTAATACAAGTGTTAATTAAAGTATTAAATATATTTTTACGTGTGAAATATTTGATATTGCCTGAAATACGTGTTAAGAGCACACATGATAATGTATGACGAATTAGGATACAAAATAAATCTAAATTAATTAAGTTGAATATCGGGTAGTATCTTCTTATGAGTAAGGGTGAGATATACACGGTGGGTAGAACTTTAAAATTTGCCATTGATCCAGGAGCCTGGATGAGACATAGTCATTCGTCCCTAGTTTGAGAGTATAGAGTGGGCATAGTCATTTGTCATTGATCTGAGAGCATGGATTAGACATACCTGATCCGAGAGTATGGATTAGGAAAGTAGTTAATTTTAGATCCGAGAGTATGAAATGTGTCGTTGTCAGGATCGATGGGGTGGGGTAAAATTGCTTATATGAGGTGAAATTGTATATTGCGAGTTCTAATACATACATATATATATATATATATATATATATATATATATATATATATATATATATATATATATATATATATAACATTGTGGGATTGAAATCCTTATACGAAAGATAAATTATGCTGAGAAATTCAATAAGTATTAAGCCACTACTTAATTACTTTAAGGCTCGTAACGTTTCATTATGTTTATGTTTTTGTATTGACAATGACGTCCCAATGTTTTAATTTAAATATAATACATTATTGGATATGCTTTGATAACATCCTTATCAGGTTTTCTAGGAACAAATTCCGCAATACTATTCTTCAAAAAGGATCCTATGATTTTTAAATAAGCATAAACAAATCGATCTTTTATGGCCGTGAAAATAGGGATGTCACAACAAACGCCTAGTAAATTTTGGAATCATCTCCCTGATGATAGCTAGAAAGTGTTTGTCTAAAGGATGTACATCATATCTAGCGTCTGTAGTTGATGCGAAGAAGGAAAAGAAGGAGATGAAAAGAATACTAATTGTGTGTGACTTTTCAGAAGTCTTTCCTAAAGATCATCCTAGATTACCCCCTAATAATCAAGTAGAGTTTTGAATAGACTTGTTACCGATGAAAGCACCATACCGATTAGCACCGATGGAGATGAAGGAACTCGTAATACAACTTCAGTAGTAGTTAGACAAAGGTTTCATAAGACCTAGTTCTTCACCCTAGGGAGCTCCGGTGATATTCGTAAAGAAGAAGAATCGAAGCATGAGGATGTGCATATATTATAGAGAGGTGAACAAGTTAACGGTGAAGAATAAATACCATGTCCCTAAGATTTATGACATGTTTGTCCAACTGCAAGGAACAAGCTACTTTTTGAAGATTTAACCCAGGCCAGCATATCCTCAGTTGAAGGTGAGAGAGAAAAACATTGAGAAGAAAACTTTCAGAACAAGATATAGACACTATGAGTTTTTGGTTATGTCCTACGGACTGACCAATGCTCCAGCAACATTTATGAATCTGATTAATTGGTTTTTTAAACCTTTCCTCGATAGATCTGTAATAGTGTTCATCAACGATATTATGATCAGTTAGATAATGATAATATGGTTAAAAATAGGAGACCATAAAGTTATATGATGGTTAGTGTATACGGAAAGTACACAACAAATTGATTCTGGGGATATAAATGTTGCAAAATTTTGACTCCGATTGGAGGAGTTATGCTTTTATAAAGATAAGAACTAACCACGTTAATAATGCTATTAGCATCAAAATAATGTATACAGATCGGTTGAGTTTTGACTAATATCACTAAAAGGAAAACCGAAGTAAACCCTAAATTAGGACTTTGAAAGGAAAAAGGTCAAAAACAGAGTTCGTATGAAGGAGATACGAGTTTTAGAAAAATATAAAATACGAGTTAAAAAAGAAAGTCAAAATTTGACAACATGGCCTTAAGGAAAGTTGTAGTATTAGAAGAGAACTACATAAAAATATAAAGAGGGTAAGAAACAAGATTACTATGAGGAAAATATGAATTTTTATAAAAGTATTAGGAGTGCACGTTAGGTGAATTTCATGACAGGCACACACACCTAACACCCAGATTCATCAAAGATTAAGGAGATGTGGACCATCAAAAGCCTGACACATGGCAATCTCTGGACGGAGCCATAGAGCGAGTGCATGACACGCATGAAGTGTGATGTGTGCACAATCCCTATAAATAGAGGTTCTCAATTTCTAATTTTCTCATCCCAATAACTCTTCTAAACACTCTCTCTATATCTTTCCAGTTATTTCGGAAACCCTCTCGATGGCGCAAACCTTCGTATGCAATGACTAGGATTTTCAGAATACGCTACTCGAGTTAGTACATGATCCCTATTTTCACATTTTAAATGTTTTATGGGGGTGGGGGGATTGATGAAACAATAACATAAAGATCAATAGATTCAATAACAGTAAAGTGAATCAAACAATAAGAACAGTGATCAAAGATGTGTCGAATGCTTAATATTATCAAAGCTTTAGAAATTTTTTGTGAGAACTTTTCTATAAAAGCAATGTAGGGAAATCCAATTGATTAACCCTAAAATGATACATGCATGCAGTATAAATAGTCTAACCCTATCACCATAATGATGGATGGATAGGCCCAAACCGTTAATAAAGACTAAATACATATATAATAAATTTGACAGAATACAATAAATAACCCAAAAATCTCCCTCATTCTGTCAAATAAGGAAATGAGATTCTTCACTGTTATACTTTCTGAACCTGGAACAACTTCGTCATCATATTCAGAAGAGTATTTCGGAACGTGAGATACCACTTGATCATGTCCGTGAAGCACTTCAGAACATCAGCATTATTGGACTTGGTGGCTACAACCGGACCAAAAATGTTATTCAAAGCAGTTGTATGATATAAATGCTTGTCAAGCAAGAAGAACATGCTTTCACAGCTTTTTTCGCATTCTCTTCTTTGATACACGACGTTCCAGTTTTCTTTATTAATCTTCCCTAGTTTCAGCTTTCGGAAGTCCTTCGGTTCTGGTTATGGATTCACAATAGGCTTCTTTTTCAAAACAGCAGCAATTTGTACATCCATCTTTGCCAGTTTGTGAATGTAGCGTATCAACATTCTTTTCATGTGAGTAATCATTGGTTCGTACTTCCGCTCATCCATAGATAAAATCAGAAACAGAGAGGTCTAGTTATTCGGATTCATACATGGCCAATCTACAAGAGTGAACTAGACTTCGATATGACTTGATCCTTTGAAACCTTTAAATCGGACATTCGTAAAGTTCTCAACTGGAAAAGCTGCATAAACCTTGACTGTGACCAACTTCTACAAGCTCCAAATATGAAGTTGAGGCTTTCCATACTTGATGTAGAACGAGAAGAGAATGTGATTGACCTCATAATCCGAGAGTGTTACTCTCTCAATATACTCAAAACATTTGAATAAGAATGCTCTCGGAGCGACTGGAAAGTCAAAATGAGACTCTGCTGAATTCACAAGATCAAAAGAAACTAACGGCTCCAACCAATGCAAACTAGGATTGTCGATGGCATCATTCTGAATCCTTTCCACGGTCCATGGAGGAAAAAGGGACTCTCGTGTTTTCAAAGTAAATTTTGCAACCATATCCTCCCTTTCTTGAGCTTTAAGTTGTTTACGAACACACTCAATTTTATCAAGCTCTTTATCCCTCTTTTTCTTGGTAAGCTTTTATCCTTTAGATAACACCTCTTCTTCCTCATCATCATCGATCATTTTCCTTTTCCTTTTGACCCAGAAACTTCATTACCCTTTTGGTCAACTTTTGGTTTTTCTTCAGGATGCTCATTGGATTATGGCATAGAATGGGTTGGGGTTCTTCTTTGTGAGTTTATTTGGTAACCTGATCTCCCCCTTGTTTCGGAAGAGCACTACTTTCCGAAACACACTCTAAATAATTAAGCAATATGAAGACTGGCTTGAGTTTATCAGAAAGGTGTTGATGGACAGAGATAGGGAGGATTGAATCACGTGTTTCGAAAAGACTGTGCAAGTATAGATTGATGTCGGAAATACAGCTTCTGTATAAAGTCTTCTCGGATTCGAGGTAATCCAGATACGTTGATACGTAATTCAGCTTACCAGTGAGAAACTTGGCTTTTTTAAATATCGTATTTTCAGTGAAAAATTTGGCGGTTTTCAATATCGTATTAAGCTAATTTTTCCATGATTGTAATTTCAGCTGCTAGATCCAACTTAAGCTTCTCAATCTTGGAGACAATCAAATCCCTCATCTCGGCATTATCATCCCTGACTTCAGAACAAACCTTAGATAAAGCATCTTTTTCAAGTTGAAGGGTGGTTTTGAGACCTACGATAGTTTTGTTTGCAGTTTCAGTATTTTGATACGAAGAGGTCCAGAAGTCTACCATGAACTTTGTAACATCATAAAGTAGTTTTCTGACTTTTTCAGTCATTTCCCAAATGGATTTCTCAAAATTTTCAACAGCTTTTGTAGAGTCGGCAAGGTTTTTGGCATGCTCCTTCGTCAATGTCTCAATGACTTCCTTGTGAGACTCAAACATATACTCATAATTCGACGAAGATTTTGAAGACTCTATTAGAGAATCCAAATTTTTATTGAGGGCTTTGAACTTCCTTTTCATCATTCGAGCATCATCATCATCACTTTCCTGATGAACTATGAATGGAGTAAAAATGAATTCTTGAAAGTTATCATATTCATCCCTAAAGAGGATGTCAGGATCATCTTCTCTTAAACATGAACTAGTAGAGGCTTTTGGACCAATAGTGACACCGAAATCAGATGCCCCCATATCAGATATGTTGACAATCAACATCGGAGTACTAATGGTTATTGTGGTTGCGGTGGAATCGGTAAATAGGGGAGTAGATAAAGGACCAGATATCTGTGGTTGAGAGACACCAACATAAAGCTTGGGTAATGGAGCAATGGTGATAGGTTTAGTGGTTATGATTGGGGATGAACTGGTATTCGGAGAAGGTGGAGGTGTGGGCAAGTTAAAGAAATCAATTGTTACAGGAATGGAAGTGGAAACCGGAGAAGATACCTTCAGAGTAGGTTCAGTTTGAGTAGGTTCTGAGACCAATGGCTCTGAAGTCACAACTGTTTCCACGACTTCCTTCTGAATTTGTTCACTCCTCCGAACATCGGAAACTTTATGGGATTCCGACTCAACCTCGACGAGTGGAGAAGGAGACTTTGGCTTTCGATCAACCTTCTTAACTTTCTTCTTCATAGTTGGGACAGCTTCGGAAGGACATGCATTAATCTTTCCTTTTAACCCACATTTACGTTTGATTGCCTCATCAAGAGTTATTCGCATTTCATCAGTCTGGGACGAGGACCTGATGAAGATAGCTTCTGATATCATGTGATAACAACATTAGCCTAAAGCACCCTTGCGAGCCTGACCTCTGGAATTGATCCAATGAAGCTAAACTTTGTTGGGTCAGACACAATAAAGTTAGAAGTATGTAAGATTGGAATCACATACATTACAGAGTTATCCGTCAATTGAATGTTAAGGCTAGTGATAGCACGCTTGACGATAACAGACCATAATCGAGCACAATAAATCTTTGAATACCTGGTGGTAGAGAGGGTGCTCTGAACCAGTTGTGCCCAAAGAATCGAACCATAATCAAGGTTAATTCATATGAACAAATCATAGAAAATAGTGCAAAATAGCTTGTTTGCACTATTAAACCCAGTAACACGTTCATAAAAGCTTTTAAATAACAAAGTGAACAGCCCTTTCCACATAAGAGGAAGATTGGGCTTCTTCAACTTTGATAGTAGAGTGAAAGTTTAAAGATACCCCATTTGAAAGAACATCTCGATAATCGCTGATGAAGAAATCGATTTAGGGTTGATGATACCTTATGTAGAAGTAAACCATAGCATTCTACAAAATCGGGCCTTGGAGATGGAGGTTTTGTTGGAATCAACTTCAAAGGTAATCACACTTTCATTCTAGATGTAAATGGCTAAGGAGTAAGCCCTAGAAAGATGAACCGAGGGTACACACTCAGCCATTGTTAGGGCTTGAGCCAGTGGAGAATAATGCAGACATTCGATCATCGGTTTGAGAGAATTAACATATTTCGAAGAATCAAGATCAGAGTCAGATTCTGGTTTGGTTTGATGTTCAACAAAAGATGGGTTTTCAGATGATGCAGCCAAGGAAGCATTTGCAGACGACGATGAATATTGTAGAGAGAGAAGAGGGTTTTTCGCTTGAGAGATTTTGAAAGTGGTGAGAGAAAATCAATCGGCGATTTACCCTTTTATACGTCATGAGTAGAGAGAGAAAAATGCTAGTTGACGCTTCCATATCCCGTAAAAGATGTATGGGATATTGTGACAGCTATACGTGTGTCAGACGGCATGTAACTGCCACGCGTGATGTCAGGCTATGAAAAAGGATGCGCCTTAATTTGAATCCTTATCCCCCAAGAAAACCACCGTTTCAGTTTCTATCATTCGGAGTGAAAATCAATGCACCATATCGTGTTCTCGGAATTGAAAGTAATCATTCGGAAGTTTGAAACCAGACTTTGGAAAAATCGTAAGGATTTTCATGCAAGTTGTGCCAAAGATAAAGAAATAAAGAAAATAATATTAGTGGAATTCTATGATGTCAATTAAAAATAGACATGAAAACAGTTGGATTACGGGCAGAAATCTCTTCCTTCGCAGTCAAGAGAGACTCTAAAGTGCTTGTGTGGCTTCCTGTTGAATTATGATCATCTATTTGTTAAGAAATAGTTAAAGGCATCTTTTAAGTAGGATTCAAAGGTGGTTTCAGCTTCAACCAAATTCCGAAACTTGACAGAAGTCTGAAAGTCTGGAAGAAGTACTTGTCTGACCAGTGTAGCCAAAATAACAAGTATGCTTTGGATTTATTTAAGTGGCTGGATAGAATAAAAATCTAAAAAAAAGTTGGATCTTTTGGGAAAAAAATCTAGGGTCGAGAGTTTTTAATTAAGATCTTAAAAAATGATATTTCAAACGATAAAGGTATGAACCATAAAGTTTTTACATCAATTCAGTGGTGAAAATTGCTAGAACATATTCATTGTTCACCGTCAATTCAAAAACTGGTTTTGGATTTTGGGTTTCACAGAAATCATGGTTATAATGATTTTAATATCATAAACATAGATGTTGTGTAACCATAAACCTTAGTGGCAATTGTTGAGAGTCTCAATGGTTATGTTTATGAATGCGAAAATGATGGAGAAATATTAGAGGTGGTTCCGAAGATAAAAGATGTGCCTCTTCTATTAAAGAATGAAAAAGCAGTTAACTCTTAACTCAATTTGAGAAGATTAAGGTACCTCAACGACTTATGTGATTAATTATCTTGATTGGGAAGAAACGATGTAAATGATAGTTTCATTAAGGCTTCAACATAGAGTCTCTGAGGCTTAGTTCAACATGCAGCAGCATGCTTCTAGGGACACTTAGCTAGTACAAAGATTCAGAATTTTATACCTGTCCCATTATTCTGAATTAAGATAATAAGAAACATACCTAAGACATTAATGCATTCTCTCTCTCTCTCTCTCTCTATATATATATATATATATATATATATATATATATATATATATATATATATATAGTTTTTGATATTCTTAAAAAGAATAAAACAAAAATAATAAAGAAAATATTTTTGTAGTTTTGATTTTCTGCAAAAGATAAAACATACATAATAGTAATTTTTTGTTGTTTTGATTTTCTGAAAAAGAAATAAAAACAGAAATTAAAATTCAGAAACACAAATGAACAGTGTCTTTCGAACCATTCTATAGCTTGGAATTAGTTGGAAGAGACTTAATATACAAAGGATACAAGATATTCTGAATCGTCAGAAGTATAGTGGATTCTGAGGCGTTCCGAGAGCTCGCAGTCATTAGGAACATGACCAATAGATTACGAGGCATTCCGAAGGCTCGGAGCAGTTTAGAATAAGAACTTTGTTTTTGTTTACTATATTGTTTTCAGCGCAGAATGCGCTTCTATCATTCCTAAGCCATGTAGAATCCGATTAAAGGTTGGTTCAAGTAAGGCTTTTGTAAAGATATTTGCCAATTGATCAGAAGATCTTACAAAGTGTACTTCAACATTTCCATCTTCTACGTGATCCCTAATTAAATGATATCGTAGTGCAATATGTTTCGTTTTTGAGTGTTGCATAGGGTAATGACAAATCTGAATTGCACTTTCAGAATCAAAGTAGAGAGGAATCATCTTCATATTGATCCTGTAATCTTGAAGTTGATTATGAATCCATACAACTTGAGAAGTGCATGATGCAGTTGCGATGTATTCAGCTTCTTTAGTAGATAGGAACACACATGTCTGCTACTTTGATTGCCAACTGACAAGTTTGCCATCTAGAAATTGACATCCCCATAAGTGCTTTTACGATCGATACCACATCCACCAAGACCAGCATCGGAGAAAGCTTGAATAAAGAACCCAGGGTTGGAAGGGTACCAGATTCAGAGAGAGGTTGTTCATTTTTGGAATATGTTCTTTACCGCAATCATATTTGGTTCATGTGGATTTGCCTGAAACCTGGCACAATAGAAAATAGAGAACATGATATCTGGACGACTAATTGTTAGGTACATTAAAGACCCTAACATTTGTCGATAAAGAGTCATATCCGCTACTGTTTTGTCTAAGGATGGTGTAAGCTTCGTTCCAAATGCCATAGGAACATTGACCTTTGAATCTCCCAACATACCAAATTTCGCAAGAAATGACTTTGTGTAGGCTTCCTGGTTGATGAATATGCCCTCCAAAGTCTGTCTAATATTTAAACCAAGGAAAAAGTTAATTGGACCCATTGAGCTCATCTCAAATTTAGTTTCCATCAATTTTCAGAATTCAACTGTTAATTTAGGATTAGTGGATACGAAAATGATATCATCAACATAAATTTGGACAATCATTAGATGGCCACCATCTTTCTTAGTAAAGAAGGTTAGGTCGACCGAACCTTGTTTATACTTGGATTGTCTCAAGAAGCGAATTAGGGTTTCATAACACGCACGAGGTGCTTGTTTTAAACCATACACAACCTTATCCAAATTGTAGCAAGTATTTAGATATTTCTCATTCACGAAAGCTAGTGGCTATTCCACGTAGACTGTCTCTTCTAATTCACTATTCAGAAACGCACATTTGACGTCCATTTGATAGACTTCGAAGTTTGTATGCGCTGCATAGGCAAGAAAAATTTGAACAGATTCCAATCTTGCAACCGGTGCGAATGTTTCTTCATAGTCTATACCTTCCTCTTGGCAATATTCTTTCACAACCAGTCGAGCATTGTTCCGAATCATGTTGCATTCCTTGTCAATCTTATTCTGAAACACCCATTGAAATCCGACCATAGATGAATCCTTTGGAGTTGGAATCAATCTCCATACTTTGTTACGCTCAAACTCATTGATCTCATACTTAATAACTTGCACCCAAACGGAATGATCAAGAGTAATCTTTATAGTTTTAGGCTCAATTTTGGAGATGAACAAATTAAACATGAAAAATTCCATTTTTGCAAATAGTGCAGTTTGATTCGCTTTTTGTTAAGCTCTTGTAAGAACTCCTGATGAAGTTGCTCTAATCACTTGGGATTTAGGATTATCTTTGGTCCATTTGGCTAATGGCGGATAGTTCTGATTGTAGGTTGGGTCCAGTTCGGCATTTACATCTTTAAATTCCGACTGAACGTCTGAGTCGTTATTTTCATTCTCCTTCTCCCCCTAGAAGTTTGCATGTGACTCTACGTTTGGAATCAGATTCTCCCCATGGATTAGAATATCAATGTTGACTTTGGGATTTGAATACTCCCCCTGAACAGGTATATCTTTTGTCGAGGTTGAAGTAGAACCCTCCCCTAAACTGGATCATTAGAAGCTTGAGGCAAGGTGGAATTTCAGAATCCTTCAGAACTGGTGGATCATTTCCTAGATCTTTGGCAGCATCATCAATGATTTTCTAGAATTCATCTTCCTTATTATCTGGGGCATTTGATTCCAAAGAAATAGCCTTTTGAGCTCATCAAAAAATCCATGAATTCCTCATAAATATTTAAAATAGGAATAGTCATCGGATTTGTTGAAGGAAAGATTTCTTCATCTTGACAATTAGTCTTCTGATACTTCTTGAGAAAGTTATCATCAAACATGACATAATAGGTTTCTTCTATCCTTTTGGATTTATTGTTCAGAACCCTATATGTCTTAGAATTAAGAGAGTACCCTAGAAAGATCCCTTTCGCCAACTTTTACATCGAATTTGTTCCGTTGCTCTTTGGAATTGAATATGAAACACCTAGAACCAAAGACATGAAAGAACTTAACATTAGGTTTTTGTTTATTTAAAATCTCATAAGGAGTGATAAGGAATCTCTAATTAATTAGAGAGCGATTATGAGTGAAATAGGCAGTTCCTATAGCATCAGCCCAGAAGTAAAGTGGATGGTTCGCAAATGATAACACATTCCTTGTAGCTTCGCAAAGAGATCGGTTTCATCTTTCAACGGCACCATTCTGTTGAGGAGTGTAAGGTGCAAAGAAGTTGTCAGAGACTCCTCTTTCAGTCAAGAATTCTTCAAACACTTGGTTTTTAAATTCAGAACCGTTATCACTACATACATTCCGAATGGGTTTTCACAATTTGAGCTCGATCTGCTTGATGAAGTCCTTTGGTTTAGAAGTTGCATCTGATTTCTATCTAAGAAAATAAACCCATGTAAATCTTGTAAAATCGTCAACTATAACTAGAATATACTTGTTACCACCAATGCGCTCTCGATGGCAGATGGGCCATAAAGATCAATATGTAAAATTTCTAGCCAGCTCGATTACTTTGGTGTTTACAATAGTCGAGTGACTTTTGCGACTTTGCTTTCCCAGCTCGCACACAGCACACAGATGTTCCTTCTCAAACTTCAGAAGAGGGAGTCCTCATACAAGATCGGCAAGTACAAGTTTGTTGATGTCCTTAAAATTCTGATGCGAGAGCCTTCGGTGACATAGCCAACTGTCATCCGAAGATGCTTTCGTAAATAGGAAAATGGAAGGCTTTCCGGTGATCGGTTTTATGTTCAAAGGAAATATTTATCCCTTTCTTTTGGATTTCAGAAGCACTGCCTTTGTTTTCTTCTCAATGATTTCTGATCCCTCATCATCGAATGATACTTTCATATCTGTACCTACAACCAGTTGAGAAACACTTATCAGGTTATGTTGCATGCCTTCTACATAGGCTACCTTCCGAATGGAGAATTCTCCATTCGTAATCATGTTGTATCCTTTGATTTCTCCTGTGGCATTATTTTCGAACTTTACTTTGCCACCGTCGTTCAACGATCGGAATTCCCTCAGCTCTTCTCTCCTTCCTGTCATGTGACGCCAACAATCACTGTCGATGTACCATTCTGAGTCGTATTGTTTGTCACACATTACCTACAAAATCCAGAGAGATTTAGGAACCCAAACTTTCTTGGGTCATTGTGAGGTTTTCTTATAAACTAGAAAAGTAGTATTCGTATCAACCCATAAGGTTCTTTTGAGCAAAACATTATTCTCTTCTCTTACTATTTTAAAAACCTTCATTTTATTATCATAAAGATTAACCTCAATAGGAATTGTTTTTCATTGAATAATATCCTTGTGTTTTTCATCCATCTTCTTTTCAAAAGCCTTTTTCTCCATTTTCAAGTTTGCTTCAAATTCGTCGAGAGAAATCTCTGGTTCCGAAACCACTTTATTTTATCCATTAACATCCTTTTATGTGTTGTTAGATTTTGAAACATTTGTTTTCGGAGAAAAATTGGGTTTTATCTTTTCCAAAGGTATCCTTTGTTTTGAAAATGATGGTTTTGGAAAACCATTGGATTTTGAAACCAATGGAGGTGCAGACTTTGGCTTTGAAAATGATTTAGGTTTCGGATTTGGAGATGATTTCGCATTTTGATTTGCAGATCTTTCTAGGTTAACATAATTGGAATTTTTAGAATTCCAGAAACGCTTTGATTTCTCACTCATGTCACTTTTGTCAAATCCAGAAACTTTTTCAGCGTCAAAAGTATTTTTTGAACTCAATTTTGTGCACAATGAGTCAAATTTTTGCACAGTATTAAATTAATTTGTTCTTTATCATTTTCATCCCACATTTGTTTTAACATATTCTTATGTTCCTTGGACTGAATATAAGCTTCAATTTTGTCAAGTCCGATTCTTTAAGAGTCGAAAACATCATCAGAGGACACAATGGATTCAAACTTATAAAACTCTGCTTCGATTTCATCCTCTTTTGATTCGAGAAAGGGTAAAATCATTTTGTGTATATTTTTACCTATTTAACAATCAAGATGCAGTTGAGTAATAATAAAAAAAAACTGCTTCACAATTAAATTGAAAATATTCCTTTTTTTTAAAAGTGCTAAATTGTATCTCTTAAGATAAATAACATCATCCTTTGACCTATTAAGCTTTAACTCCAACTTATATATATATATATATATATATATATATATATATATATATATATATATATATATATATATATTCTCCTCTCTTCACTTTTATTTGTTATCCTGTTGATTTGATCACTTATGTTACAATTTATTAGACGTGTTCTCTTTAAACTATCGCTAAAATTAGAGAAAGTATAATCTAAATCATCTAATTCAGATTCATAATGTGAAACATGAATATCCAATGGGATGTGTTACGAAGTTGGTGATTGTTAGTGAGTCATATTTATGCCATAAGATAACATCTAAATGTATTATTTGGAGGGTGTATATATAAATAGGCGTAGTGTGAGGCAGGAGAACTTCGGATGGTATATACCCAAAGAAGTGCAATATACCATATAGGTTGTTTTTATGGTTGCACCTATGTAATCGTTGTTATACAGGTTTGGGATCAATTAGATGTAAAGTGATACAGGATGTACTTTTGGATAGTGTACACCCAATGGAATAGTGTAAAGTGGTGTAATAAGATATTAGTATATTTCAAATTTAATATGTAATAATATATGGAATATATAAATCTTCGTTTCGTCACAATTATTAATGAGGAGTCAGAATCATATAATGAATATTCCAAGACTTGATATTCAGTGATTGACAAAATAATGTGATTATACATGTTTGGGTGTATACGGTGTTGGGTGAAGGGAATAGAATACATTACTTGATAAGACACAAGAAGTTCCAATGACAGAAATTATGATAGATGAAAATTTGTGGTATCAGGAACAATTGTAACGCCCCATTTCTGGTAAGTAGTTTAAATATGTTTTTTTCAGTATTCAAGAGGAACTCGACGAGTCAGTAGCCCGAATCCTCAAGTAGAGACGGGATTTCGAGCACGTTTAAGTAGGCAACTCAACGAGTCCGTATTCTTGGACTCGGCGAGTCCGCCAGTCTGGATGAAACCCTAATTTCAAGGGTTTGGACACTATTTAAACAATTTTTCGGGCCTCAAGTCAGCCTCTATCACTTCTAGAACGCTCCGCTCGAAACCCTATCATTCCTTTTGGTTTTTTGAGTGTATTTTGTGATTCTTTCAAGATTTGGAGAGAAGAAGGAAGGTAGATCCAAAGGAGGAGAAGAAGATCGAAGATCTTTAATCTATTTCAGAGCTTTGTGAGGTACAACTGGAACATTTACTGTTTCCATGTTTGCATCTCCATTAAAACCCCAATAAAGTCATTTTGGGATATTTCTTGGCTTGTAAGTGAATAGAGAGCTTATAGGAGCGAAAGGACATCAGATCTAGTCATGATCGAGCTCTAGAAGCTCATATCCATTGCCTTTATTGAGTCAAATTTGAATGCAAGCCTATATCTGCGCTTTTAGTCCATTTAGAGCCCTTTAAACAATTAGATATGCATGCATGCACGTAAAGTTAGAAACTTTACGTGTAAAAACCACCCTAGGAACCCAGATCTATGAGTTGAATGCGCTGGAATCGATCAAAATCGTCTGTATGGTGTTTGCATGCAAGTGACTCGGCGAGTTGTTCATCGGACTCGACGAGTCGAGTCGCGAGTCACCGATTTTTCCCCTTTTTATTTATTGCGAGTGGAACCAGTGAGTTAGAGGTGGACTTAGTGATTCGGGAGCCGGATTCAGTAATGGAAAGACTCGGCGAGTCAATGCCCTGACTCGGCGAGTCCAAGGCAATCTTCTTGCCTCAAGAACAGACTCGACGAGTTGTTCATACAACTCGGCGAGTCACAGACCAGAGTGTTCTTATGATGAAGGAGGACTCGACAAGTTGTTCATACAACTCGGCGAGTCAGATGAATATAGACTGATTATTCACATTGAAGAGGAACTCGTCGAGTCTGTCAAACTCGACGAGTAGTAGCGGACAGGGAATCAAATTCTTGAACACGGACTCGACGAGTTGGCGGCCCAACTCGGCGAGTCAGGTAAACTGCATGTTGACTTTGACCAAGGTGTTGACTTTGGCCAGCGGTAGGATAGTCATTTTACCCTCAGCATAGTTATCAGTATTGATTGAGTGTGTTTATGGGAACTCTAGCCGTGGAGATACCGGAGCAGCAGCAGAGAGTTCCCGAGTAGATTTTCAGCAGCCAACTTTCCAAGTGAGTTTCCTTCCAGTAGGAACGGGTCTACGGCCACAATGCCAGCCTGTTTAGTTAGCAGTTGTTCCGGACCTCGGTCTGATGCAGTAGTTAGATTGCTTGACGTCTTTGTGATTCAAGCATGTGTTGTGTTATGTGTTCCGGACCCTGGTCCGATGCAGTATGTAGTATATGTGTTGATTCTAGTTGATATGTTTATGCTATGATATGTTTAGTCAGTTCCGGACTTCGGTTTGATGCAGGGGGACAAGGTCCCAGTCAGTTCCGGACTTCGGTCCGATGCAATTTCCGGACTTTGGTCTGATGCAGAGGGCAAGGCCCTGGTTAGTTTCCGTACTTCGGTCCGATGCACTTTCCGGACTTCGGTCTGATGCTGTAGGCAAGGCCTAGTATGTGCTTTATGTGTTATTGTATGGTATGTGGTAGTTTGGGGGAGCTCACTAAGATTCGTGCTTACAGTTTCAGTTTTGGTTTCAGCTACTTCCGCAAGCAAAGGGAAGAGCTCGGGATGATGGCATCGCACACACCACAACTTCAGTGATCCTGGGAGTTTATTTCAGATATTGTTATGATTGATATAGTTTTGTTTGACACAGTACTATGACATTTGAGTTACTTATTCCATGGTTTTATTCTATAAGATATTCGAGGATTTGATTTTTAGTAATATTAAAACGAAAATTTTTGGATCGTATTTTGGGTCGTTTCAAGTTGGTATCGTAGCCTTGGTTTGAGGGATTCAGGCACACTTACGGGTGTCACTGGACTCAAACTAAGGAAATAGTAAAAAGGATTTTCAAAAGAAAAATGTTTACAAAAGAATTTTTGAAAAAGAGACTTAAAAAGAAAAGAGTTTTTGAAAACGAGAAAAGGGTGTGGTGCTTGCGATCAGCCGAGCTCAAGTAAGTATTTCCAAATTACCCATACAAGTTTATATTATGATTATCAGTTTCAGTTTCAATCGAACAACATGCTAGAATAGGACTAAGGATCTAGGAGGATGCCTTATGGGTCTGCTATATGTGTTTCAGCTTTATGAGAATTGCATGCTAGTATCGAGTAGACAGCAGTAGGATGGTCTGTTTAGGTTATGCCTGATATTATGAGCTTAGCATTGTATGCTAGTATAGTTTCTTGTTATGAGGATAGAATTGCTTGAGTAGCTCCTGTGTCCGAATGTTGCTAGCTTTGTGCTTTGTGGGACTCCGAGTGGTGGGAGTTATCCATTAGGTGAATACGTCACATCACATGTGATTAGGGTTGAATAATCTTAGAGTGCTGGATTTGGCCCTACTGCGCAGCTCTTGTTTGAGTCCAACCATTGTAGGAACGAGTCTTTTACTCGAAGGATTATCTGAGCCACGTCCCATGTGATGGTATTCAGGTGATGACTAATCGGCATTACAAAGAGGCCTTCAGCAGCTGAGGACTGGTTTTGGTTGAGTCAGAGATTTCCCTAGGGAAAGCCTAGGATGAGAGTAGCAATAGTAGTGACTTGGTGGAGTCGAGGCAGTTCTTGAGGAAAGTACGGATAGACGTGGAAGGTAGTATGGGCCCGTACTACTGAAAGCAGAGGATCCGTAATTGAATCAAGGAAGGCTGAGATGAGACCAGGAAACTTGTATTAATAGTGATCCCACGAGGCATATCAGTGTTTCTGACGTTTATCATGAAATGTTTTCAGAATGGTGGTTTTACGCCCTAGGCCAGCAGTCAGCAGTTCAAGAGCCAGTGAGGGATCGGGATCAGGCCCGGGGGCCAAGCATCTAGATGAGAAAACCAGATAGTTCCTCACCTTAGAGGTTACTTGTATCATACTCGAGCAGACTCTTGTGATGTTTGGTTCGATCAAGGAGGGTATTTTAGAGTTTATGGATGAGAGGTTGAGCAGATTCTGTGTTGGGGTGGCGACCATGATGGGGTTGCGCACACTTACTTTCAGGGAGTTCAGAGCTCGTGGAGCTCCAGACTATCATAGGGCGCGGGACCCCATAGGGAGTACCAGGTGGTTGCCAGATGTCGCCAACGCATTCCGCACCAGTAGATGTCCCGATGGGGACAATGTCAGATTAGCATCTTGTCTTCTGAAGGACAGGGTACGAGAGTGGTTGGAGGAGATTGGACATGTCATCGGGGATGACGCAGAACTTGATGCTATGACTTGGGATGATTTTACTACCAGGTTCAGAGCCGAGTTTGCACCGGTCATTGAGGTGCAACAGTTAGCCAGGGAGTTTCAGGATCTTACTCAGGCTATAGAGACAATGGCGGAGATTACCGCCAAGTTCAGGGAGAGGGTTGTTCTCGTTCCTCAATACGCAGCTGATGAGGAAATGAAGAAGGCCCGATATCATGAGATGTTGCAGAGTGATATCCTCCAGTTTGTGAGCCGGTCCAACTGTAAGACGCTAGATGATATGATTGTGAGGGCTCGAGAGAGAGAGAGAGAGAGAGAGAGAGAGAGAGAGATCGATCTTGAGATGGAGAAGAAGAGGATGTCGGAGGCGGCTTCGGGTACAGGGAGTTCGAGCAAGAATCCCAACGTTTCGGATCATAGGTCCAGAGGTCAGCAAAGCCACAGTCGGTGTGGCAAATGTGGGAGATTGCACGATGGGGCGTGCAAGGCATGGAGTCCCAGTTTCTACAAGTGCGGTCGGACCGGGCATATGAGTAGAGATTGTACGGCTACTTCCACCGTTACCGCAACATCTGATCTGATTTGCTTCCATTACAATCTGAGGGGACATAAAAAGTCCCAGTGTCCGAGTTTGACAGCAGCAGCAGGGAAGGTGGTAGCAACTACCACTGCAACATTGAGGATTACAGACGTCCGTCAGGGCCGAAGTGAGGCGTCGGTGGCGAAGAGTAGAGCTTTTCATATGACAGTAGAGGAGGCGCGAGCGACTCCTGACGCGGTGACGGGTATGTATTTTCCTTTTATCTCTGCATTTATTATTTATTGTTTCTAATGTTATATGTTTTCGTATAGAGTCGTTCTTAGTGAACAACATTTTAGCTACAATGTTATTTGATTTGGGGGCTACCCGATCGTTTGTCTCTCTTGCGCTTAGCAAGAGGTTTAACAAAGCCCCTAGGGAGCTGGATTGTCCCCTTGAGGTTGAGATAGCAGATGACATGACCGTCAGGGTCGCGAGGAATCACAGGGGGTGTTCGCTTCGGTTATTTGGCGAGCAGTTTTCAGTGGACTTGGTCCCTATTCCTCTGCAAGGGAATAAGGTCATAGTAGGTATGGATTGGCTGAGCCCCAATGGGGCGGTGATTAATTGTGAGCTGCAGCTAGTAAGGGTTCGCACTCCCAATGGGGGAGAATTATTGATTCAGGGCGAGAGGCCACAACGCGGACCGATTCTTTGTTCAGCAGCAAGAGCGAGGCACTACTTCCAGCAGAGTTGCGCAGGTTATGTCGCATATGTGATGGACACCCGGGATAAGGGTAAGACGACATTAAATGATATAGCAATGGTGCGAGAGTACCCGGACGTATTCCTAGAGGATTTGGCTGGGATACCTCTGGAGAGACAGGTTGAGTTCAGGATTGATCTGGTTCCTGGTGCGGCTCCGATAGCCAAGGCATCGTATCGGTTGGCTCCTCCATAGATGCAGGAGTTGTCTATGTAGCTGCAGGAGCAGGTACACAAGGGTTTCTTCAGACCGACTAATTCACCATGGGGAGCCCCGATCCTATTTGTGAAGAAGAAGGATGGGTTGCACCGTATGTGCATAGATTACCGGGAGTTGAACAAGGTAACGGTGAAGAACCGTTACCCATTCCCGAGGATAGATGACTTGTTCGATCAACTTCAGGGAGCATCTTGGTTTTCCAAGATTGATCTGCGCTCCGGTTATCATCAGATGCAGGTCTGGGGTGAAGATGTTCAGAAGACAGCTTTTAGGACCCGTTATGGTCATTATGAGTTTGTGGTGATGTCGTTTGGGCTCACCAACGCTCCAGCCGCGTTCATGGATCTCATGAACCATGTATGCAGGCCGATGTTGGATCAGTATGTGATAGTATTCATCGATGACATCTTGGTTTACTCCAAGACTTAGGAGCAACATGCGGAGCACCTGAGAGAGGTGCTAGAGACGCTGAGGAGGGAGAGGCTTTTCGTAAAGTTCTCCAAGTGCGAGTTCTGGTTGCGCGAGGTGCAGTTCCTTGGGCACCTCGTCAACCAGAAGGGTATACTGGTAGATCTGCCCAAGATAGAGGTCGTGATGCAGTGGGAGGTCCCGAGGTCTCCATCTGAGAGTCGGAGCTTCCTAGGTTTGGTAGGGTACTACAGGAGATTCATCCAGGATTTCTCCAAGATAGCGGTTTCGCTCAACCGACTGACTAGGAAGTCGGTGACGTTCCACTGGGAGCCTGAGAAACAAGCGGCATTTGAGTCCCTCACACAGCGATTGTGTGAGGCACCGATTCTCACCCTGCCAGAGGGAGTGGATGACTTCGTAGTCTAATTTTATGCTTCGATCACAGGGATGGGAGCAGTGTTGATGCAACGGGGGCATGTGATAGCTTATGCCTCTAGACAATTGAAGCCTCATGAGGCTAACTATCTGACGCACGATTTAGAGCTGGGGGCAGTGGTGTTTCCCCTCAAGATTTGGAGGCATTACCTCTATGGGGTCCGTTGTACCATTTACACGGATCACAAGAGTCTGAGGTACCTCATGGACCAGCCGAATCTAAACATGAGGCAGCATCGGTGGCTAGATGTGGTGAAGGACTACGATTGTGAAATTCTCTATCACCCGGGGAAGGCCAACGTAGTGGCCGACGCCCTGAGTCGCATGGCGGAAATGGCCCCGATCAGGGATATATGCCTGAGGATGACAGTGATTACTCCATTGTTGGAGCAGATCAGGGAGGCACAGGTCGAGGGCCTCAAGGAGGAGAGGCAGAAGTATGAGAGGATCATGGCCCGAGTAGCTTGTTTTGATTATGACAATCGGGGATTATTGACCCTTCATGGGAGAGTTTGGGTACCGTATTGGGGCGGAGTACGGCAGATTTTGATGGATGAGGCTCATAAGTCTCGATTTTCCATCCACCCAGGGGCAACAAAGATATACAGAGATCTTCGACCCGACTATTGGTGGCCCTGCATGAAGCGGGATGTCGCCTGGTATGTGGAGAGATGCTTGGCCTGCAGGAAGGTCAAGATAGAGCACCAGAGACCCCACAACAAGATGCAGCCATTAGACTTTCCCGTATGGAAATGGGAGGACATCACCATGGATTTTCTCACTAAGCTTCCCAGGACTGCACTTGGGGTGGATTCGATTTGGGTTATTGTGGATCGGTTAACGAAGAGTGTCCATTTTATAATGATCCAAGCGAGTATATCGACTGAGAAGCTAGCCGATATCTATGTGTACGAGGTAGTGGCACGGCACGGAGTGCCTGTTTCGGTAGTGTCGGACCGAGACGTCCGTTTTACTTCTAGATTCTGGAAGCGTTTTCACGACGAGATGGGTACTCGTCTCCATTTCAGCACCGCTTTCCACCCCCAGACGGATGGATAGAGCGAGAGGACTCTTCAGACTCTCGAGGACATGCTTCGGGCATGCATCTTAGATTTTGGTGGCAGTTGGGATACGTATCTTCCATTAGCGGAATTTTCGTATAACAACAGTTACCATGCTAGTATTGACCGCCCTCCTTTTGCGATGCTCTACGGGAGGAAGTGCAGGACCCCGATTTGTTGGGGCGAGGTCGGTCAGCGAGTCATCGGGAGTACCGAGGTGATGCTCAAGACCACAGAGTTGATCCAGCAGGTCCGTAGCAAACTGCAGACTGCGCAGAGTCGACGGAACAGTTACGCCGACAGGAGGCGTTCAAACTTGGAGTTTCGGGTTGACGATATCGTCCTGCTAAAGGTGTCACCCTGGAAGGGTGTTATCAGGTTCCGGAAGAGGGGCAAGCTGGGCCCCAGGTTTATTGGCCATTTTAGATTTTTGGCATGGGTGGGTCGGGTTGCGTATTGATTGGATCTTCCTGCAGAGCTCAGCCAGATCCACAACACTTTTCATGTTTCTCGGTTGCAAAAGTGTTTGGTGGGCGAGTCAGCAGTTGTACCATTGGAGCATATTCCGGTTGATAGTAGCTTGAATTATATCGAGAAACCAGTTGCGATCTTAGATCGTAAAACAAAGACATTGAGGAACAAGGTGGTTCAGTTAGTGAAGGTGAAATGGCAGCATCGGAAGGGTTCAGAGTGGACGTGGGAGAACGAGGGGGATATGAGGGAGCATTATCCAAAGTTATTTTCGGATTCAGCAGCAGCAGACTTCGAGGACGAAGTCTAAGATAAGTGGGGGAGACTTGTAACGCCCCATTTCTGGTAAGTAATTTAAATATGTTTTTTTTTTCAGTTTTCAAGAGGAACTCGACGAGTCAGTAGCCCGACTCGTCGAGTAGAGACGGGATTTTGAGCATGTTTAAGTAGGCAACTCAACGAGTCTGCCAGTCTGGATGAAACCCTAATTTCAAGGGTTTGCACTCTATTTAAACAGCTTTTTGGGCCTCAAGTCAGCCCCCATCACTTCCAGAACGCTCCTCTCGAAACCCTAGCATTCCTTTTGGCTTTTTGAGTGTATTTTGTGATTCTTTCAAGATTTGGAGAGCAGAAGGAAGGTAGATGCAAAGGAGGAGAAGAAGATCCAAGATCTTGAGTCTATTTCAGAGCTTTGTGAGGTATAACTTCAACATTTACTGTTTCCATGTTTTCATCTCCATTAAAACCCCAATAAAGTCATTTTTGGGACATTTCTTGGCTTGTTAGTGAATAGAGAGCTTATAGGAGTGAAAGGACATCAGATCTAGTCATGATCGAGCTCTAAAAGCTCATATCCATTACTTTTATTAAGTCAAATTCGTATACAAGCCTAGATCTACGCATTTAGTCCATTTAGAGCCCTTTAAAATCATGGATATGCATGCATGCACGTAAAGTTAGAAACTTTACCTGTAAAAACCACCCTAGGAACACATACTATGAGTTGAATGCGCTGGAATCGATCAAAATCGTCTGTATGGTGCTTGCATGCAAGTGACTCGGCGAGTTGTTCATTGGACTCGACGAGCCGAGTCGCGAGTCCCCGATTTTTCCCCTTTTTATTTATTGCGAGTGGAACCAGTGAGTTAGAGGTGGACTCAGTGAGTTGGGAGTCGGACTCAGGAATGGAAAGACTCGGCGAGTCAATGCCCTGACCCGACGAGTCCAAGGCAATCGTCTTGCCTCAAGAACAGACTGGACGAGTTGTTCATACAACTCGGCGAGTCACAGACCAGAGTGTTCTTATGATGAAAGAGGACTCGACGAGTTGTTCATACAACTCGGCGAGTCATATGAAGTTAGACTGATTATTCGCATCGAAGAGGAACTCGTCGAGTCTATGCCAAACTCGACGAGTAGTAGCGGATAGGGAATTAAAAATTTCAGCAGGGACTCGACGAGTCGGCGGCCCAACTCGGCGAGTCAGGTCAACTGCATGTTGACTTTGACCAGGGTGTTGACTTTGGCCACGGGTAGGATAGTCATTTTACCTTCAGATTAGTTATCAGTATTGATTGAGTGTGTTTATAGTAATTGTAGTCGGGGAGATACCGGAGCAGTAGCAGAGAGTTCCCGAGTAGATTTTCAGCAGCCAACTTTCGAGGTGAGTTTCCTTCCCGTAGGAACGGGTCTACGGCCACAATGCCGGTCCGTTTAGTTAGCAATTGTTCCGGACCTCGTTCTGAGGCAGTAGTTAGATTGCTTGATGTCTTTGTGATTCAAGTATGTGTTGTGTTATGTGTTCTGGAACCTGGTCCGATGTAGTATGTAGTATATGTGTTGATTCTAGTTGATATGTTTATGCTATGATATGTTCAGTCAGTTCCGGACTTCGGTCTGATGCAGGGGACAAGGTCCCAATCAGTTCCGGACTTCGGTCCGATGCAGTTAGTTCTGGACTTCAGTCCAATGCAGTTAGTTCCAGACTTTGGTCCGATGCAGTTTCCGGACTTCGGTCTGATGCAGAGGGCAAGGTCCTGGTTAGTTTCTGGACTTCGGTCTGATGCACTTTCCGGACTTCGGTCTGATGCAGTGGGCAAGGCCTAGTATGTGCTTTATGTGTTATTGTATGGTATGTGGTAGTTTGGGGGAGCTCACTAAGCTTCGTGCTTACAGTTTCAGTTTTGGTTTCACGTACTTCCGCAAGGAAAGGGAAGAGCTAGGGATGATGGCATCACACACACCACAACTTCAGTGATCCTGGGAGTTTATTTCGGATATTGTTATGATTAATATAGTTTTTTTACACAGTACTATGACATTTGAGTTACTTATTCCATGGTTTTATTATATAAGATATTCGAGGATTTGATTTTTAGTAAGATTAAAACAAAAATTTTCAGGTCGTATTTTGGGTCGTTTCAACAACCATAAAAGATTTTAGACCGAGAGGTGAAAAAGCTATGTAAAAAAGAGATTGTGATTGTAAAGGAACGGAGGTAACATCATAACGACTTGGATCTAATTTGGGAGCCTGAGAATGAGTTCATATATAAACATCCATACCTTTTCTAATGCTACCTGAAACAAGAAAATGAGATTTTGGGCTCAAATCTTTTGAAAGGAGATATAACTTGTAATAATCATTTTTCATAAAGATGTACTATAAACAATATATGAGATATGGTGTTATTATTTTGATGTTTTCCCAAAGAATGAACCTAATTAATACCCATGAGCAAGTGGTAAAGGTTATGGTTTGTAGGTAGGTTGCTATTTATTAGTAGGGACATATAAAGATTGATAGAGAAATGAAGAATGCAAATAAATGATGGATGCGATGCATCCGTCTGGCCACACGACGCTTAGGTGTTGTGAATATAAGAATATGATGTCGGCCTTTCTTGTTTATTTCAACACTCTCACTCTATAGAACATGCATTTAAGGTGTGCTTCCACCTACTGAATTCGAGAGAAGGGTTGGAGCAAGGTGATTTGAAGGATTTGTCCATTAATCCTTTGAATGAAAGTTAGAACTCATGATTTCCTTATCTACTTCTTCATTTGGTTGGTGAAACTTAAGGATTTGATGAACTAAAAAGGGAACCCGAAAATCATGGATGGAAATTGATGCTTTTGAGTGATATAGTAGCTAAAATAACTTTAATAACATACATGCATGTAGTTTTATTTATGGATTGAAGAGAGAAATTAATGAACTCAACCATAACTCCTTCATGTACATATTAAGACCATGGGTTAGTTAATAAAGTGTGTATGAAACTAATGTAGTTTTGAGTTATTTTAAGAGGTTATAATGGACACGTGACTAGGTTTTGAGGTTGTCAATAGGCTGTATCGAATTAGAACCGAGTTTTTTGGAGGGAGTTGATGCACATTTCCTATGAAACATCTAGGAATGTGCTACATGATACATGTATATGATCCAAAAAAAACTCAGTGTTTTGGTGAAAAACATATAATTGACTGTTATATATTGAACATGGATGATGGGGATTTTAATACATGTATTTATATGTATATTGTAGTGAGCTAAACAAAAAAGTTAAGAGCTTGAAATATCTTCACCATAAGCCTTAACAAGATGAGTATATAATCTTACTATGTGTTAATAATGTATTTAGATAATATCTTGATACATTTATTTAGCTGTAAACATTTTATGATGCTCGTTGTAAAGCGAGTCTTGTGGATGATCGAAGGCTTCACTTCATGGGGTGGCCAAAATCCTTGTCGGTGTTAAATGATCAATTATCATTGTGAGACTTATTAAGTTTGAGTCTCGTTGTATGTAATGAGACTGAATCAGGTCGAGTCTCGTTATGTGTAATGATACTTATTCATTGGTATATATAACCATGGTGAAAAGTGTGTGACTTGTTCTGTGTATTAAGTCGATACTTATTAGTGCAAATTGTAATGATCCAAAATTTATAAGGTAAAATTTTCATTTTTAATTCAACCAAAAACACCAATTATCTTTTTCCAAACATTCAAAAGTATATCATAATAAAATAGTCATCAGAGTACAATCCCAAAATCATCAAGTTATGGAAACATGGGAGGATGCCCTGCGATGAAGTCATGCCCTTCCCTTTCAAACTATAAGTATCTGAAACCATGACCATAAATTGTAAGCACAAAGCTTAATGAGTTCACCAAAATACAACATACCATACATATCATTGGGTGGGCCTAGCCCTGCCAAACCGATGGGCCCAAACTGACATACAAATGCAAGAGTCAAAGAGACATCTAGCACCCTACACAACATACAAGGGCCTAGCCTTTCTTGATCCATGCGCCTATCCCATTATACAAATGGGCCTAACCCATCATACAACGGGCCTAGTCCAACATACCATACAAGAGTCACAAAGAGAACTAGCATAACGAATCCTAGTGGGTCAGCATTGGTACCTTCGACCTACAAGTACAGTAAGGAGACTCACCTCAGTCCAAGATAACCGAACACACACACGCTGCACCTAAGCTCCTCACACTGAACACACCCAATTTATCCCATGTTAATAATTAAGATAATTTCCCAAAATCCAAGGCCCACTCAATATTCTATCTTCCTAAAGGGTAAAAGACCATTTTACCCTTCCCATAACTAGTTCAACACCTCATGGCCCAACTCCCAAAAGGCCCATGACCCAAAAGACCCAAAATGGACTTCTTGGGAGTACGCCCTACATACCAGAAACGTACGACCCGCGTAGAGCCTGATGATGCACAACGTATAATTCGCCGATACATGATCCATGGATTAAGCTGAGTGTACTTCTACATATGCCCAACGTACTCATCAAAGGGTAAAAACTCAAAATAAGCTCTTAATGGTTAAGAAAAAAGTGTCCAAACACAGATTTGACACTTAATGGGTGTCTTAAGTCATAAAGTTCCTGAATTTATGACTTTGCATGGCATAATGGGGTCCAAACCATAATCTAAGCTTCCTAATCTTCATAAAAGGGTCACCAATTGTAACATCCCGAAATATCAAGAGTAGAGTGGAAGGGCTAAAAGAGTAAATTGGGAAAGAGTGACTCGGCGAGTCCATGGATGGACTCGGCGAGTAGAGTCGCGATTTGGTCGCGTGTTAAGTAGCCGACTCAGCGAGTCAATGAGGTGGACTCGGCGAGTAGGCGCTGAGTGGAGAAAACCCTAATTCTCGGGGTTGAGCCCTATATAAAGAACATTATGTTTTCCTCCCAGCCTCTTTATCACCCCTTGAGTCCCAGAAACCCTAAAATCATGGAGAAGCACCATTGTTGAGCAAATTGGAGCTTGGAGATGTGGTTGTTGAAGAGATTCTAAAGAAGAAGAGGCTTGGATCAAAGGGCTTTGCAAGGATTCGGGATAATCTTCTCTTGGAGCTTCCTTTTGAGGTATATTTCCATTGTTTGAGCTGCTATTGTCTAAATTCTTCATTTTGGGGGTTTTAGAGATTAGATATTTGGATGTGTTGGAGTTTAGAGGTTATATATGAGGTTGCTACCTCAAATCTGGAATGGAGAAGAGTTGGAATGCATGAAAGTCCCTGTGTTGAGTGTTGGATGAAGCTATCATGTCCCAAACCTTAGCCCTAATGTGCAAAATGCATAAATCTCTTTGGATTCACGTAAAGTTTGCCACTTTACGTGATGGATGAGTTGTAGGAGGCTAGATCTATGTTTTGGAGCAATTGCATGGCCTGGAATGCTTCTGAATGGATTCAGACCGGTGGTACTCGGCGAGTCACATGGGTGTACTCGACGAGTTGCTTGAAGATGAGCTGGAACTCGACGAGTTGGAAGAACAACTCGGCGAGTTGGATGAAGATGGCCTGGAACTCGGCGAGTTGTATGAACAACTCGGCGAGTAGGTTGAAGATAGTCTTAGACTCGGCGAGTCTGTTCTTGGGCTCGGCGAGTCTTGTCAAAGAGTCCCAATATTTTCTGGTCGAGTCAAAAATCGGTGAGTCAAGGGATGACTCAGTGAGTTGTGTGCGAGTGGACTCAGAATTGTTGAACTCGACGACTCTCGGGGTGACTCGGCGAGTTAGGTCGCGGATTGAGGGAAGTTCTGAGTATGGGGACTCGGCGAGTCATCGGGTTGACTCGGCGAGTAGAGTCAGTCAGGGGTTGACTTTGACCTTGTCTTTGACCAAGGGTTGACCAGTGGTTTCCAGGGGCATTGTGGTAATTGTTGATTATTGTTTTGAGTTTAGTGCATTGGTGGTTGTCCAGTGGTGGAGATCGTATCAGTGATCGGAGCAGCTTGGGTTATCTGTTCAGTCGGCAGTTTCGAGGTGAGTTATCCTCACTATATCAACAGGGTCTAAGGCACCAAGGCCGGCCCTTATCGGATTGAGATCCGGGTAGTTGTTATATTGTTACTGCTTTGATATGTTTGCATCCTGTGAGTTAGGATGGTGTATGTTTGAGACCTGATTGAGATCGGTATCCTAAGAGATAGGGAGATGCTGTGTTAGTGACCTGTTAGGTCGGTATCCTGGTTAGGATGGTGGTATGTTATGTGATATGTTTGATCTGCTTGTTGACTGTGAGTTGCCATATGATTGTATGTATATGTGCACATGGTTGTTTGGACTGGAGTTGGGTTGAGGCGGGTTCTGCTGTGTGCTGTAGGCCAAGATACCCAGGGCGGACCGGTTGTCCCGAAGGCCCAGCGAGCGGTCCGGATAGGCTGTAGGCCCCGAAAGGGCGGACCAGACGTGCCGAAGGCTCGGAGAGTGGACCAGATAGACTGAAGGCCCGGTGCGGGCGGACCAGTCACACTGTAGACCCAGAGAGTGGACCAGGTGGATTTAAGGCCCGGGAGCGGGCAGACCAATCACACTGCAGACTCGATGTATGTGGATAGACTCGAAGGGTGGACCAGGTGGACTGTAGGCCGGTGCGGCGGACCAGTCACACAGTAGACCCGAAGTGCATGGCTGTTCTGTGATCGGATATGTTATGGCATGTTATGCGTGTATGGTATTTGTGGTTGGTATTTTGGGGATATCTCACTAAGCTTTCGGGCTTACAGTTGTGGTTTCATGTTTTTCAGGTTCTTCAGGAGACTGTGGCAAGGCGAAGGCATGATCGTACCACTCCTCATGATTTCATAGTATTGTGATTCTGGGAACACGTTAAATGTTTTGTATTGAAAACCTTTTTGTAAAGATTTAATGGAATCGAGATGTTTTTGAAAAATTTTAAAATTGGTTGTATTTTTCGGTTGTTACACCAATACTTGCCACAAGATCCAAACTTTATGACTTAATGACCTCAACAAGGACCTAATATGAGGTTCAAAGGTTCTGGATTAGCTTTTACTCATACGAACCACCATCATGGGACCAAAGCATGATAAATTACCACCCAAAACTAGATCTATACAAAGGAGCTATCAAGATTGAGACGTTATACCTCCAGAAGATGTAGAAAGGAAAACCAAGCTTAAATCTACAAGCTCCAAGCAATCCAACTCTCCTTCAAGAATCTCCTTCTTCTTCAATGGGCACCAATACACATGAAATCACACCAAGAACTCGAGAATCACTCTAAAAGGGGCTAGGATTTCGTATTTACAGTTTAATGGGATAGAGGTTGAATGTAAGATGGTTTGGAGTTGAGTTAAGGCCATTAAATAGGTTCCAAGACCCTAAATTAGGGTTTGCACCTGACTGGAGTACATCTTGTGTACTCCTAGTATGCCCAACATACTCAAAAGGGCACCCATGATCCTCCTGCCTCATACGCCCAACGTACTCCTATGTACGCCCAACATACTAGACTTAGCCTAAAAACCACCAAACTTCTGAAGGCCATAACTTCTTCATTCTAAGTCCCGTTTCGATGATCCTTATATTATCGGAAAGGTAATGAGAAACTCTACACTCCTATCAACTCATTCTTGCCTTAAAACTTTCCAAACTTTAGTCCAAATTCATAAAAGACCCAAACTATCACTTTACGGTTGTACCCTTAGGCTCCAAAACACAAACGAAACCCTCGGATCACCTAATCTACATTATACACACCCAAATGGGTCTAAATCTCTCCTTCCCCAAGGCCCAAAGCCTTATGATAACTGATCTTCGGGTCACGGTCCCGAATTAGGAAATGATTCTAAATAGGGTATTACATATATATATATATATATATATATATATGTATGTATGTATGTATGTATATATACTTGACGTTGAATTCGTTAAAGTTTTGGGATTATTACTTGCTAAGCTTTTAAGCTTACACTTGATTGATGTTGGTTATTACATGACCTAGTAATATGGATAAAGGGAAAGTTGCTTTGGACTGACCATGATTAGGACTAGTTTATGGTTTTGGTCATAAGACTTTGTAAACTCAGCTTGATCCTTGGGCATATTTTGTATGTTGTCTTGATTATAACTAATTGTACTCGTGACTTAATGTAAATGTACACTGTGTTATGTTCAAAAACGGTGAAAAAATTTAGGTGTACTTTAAGTTGAATACCTAGGTGTTACAGCTAAAGATTTGGCCACCAAAATATATGATTTTAGATGACTGATGCCCCCTCTCTTATTTTTTTTATAGATAGAATACACTTAATAAAGTTAGGGGGTTAAAATGCACACATTATCTAGAATATGGAATAATATACTTATCTCGTTACTGGAATAGGATTACAAGGGCTTGGCTTCCTTTTGATAATGTCACCAAGTGATTGGTGATCATGATTAATTCTCATGTTTCCAAATAATTGGTAGCCATAATGTTATAATGTTTATATTTGTGTACATTTGGATCTTGTTTATAGTTGCTCTAAGGATCTTGGTAATAGTGTTTCATAAATGTTGGTACATTTCACAAGGAATATTCTAAGTACTTTTTTGGAAATGGAATTGTTGTATATTTTCAATGTTCCATTTCTATGTATTTGTTTATAGTAAAGATGTACAATGGTATATAATCCACTTTTTTGGGTTCCTATACATGATATGGTACTAACCAAATTGGACCCTAGTTGTATTGTAATTTTCCATGGCTATGTTCATTCTTTCGTAACACCAAGTCAACAAGTTTAAATGCTCATTCTTTGACACTGATATTGTAATATTTATCTATTTGGGTTTTGTATGATGATTGTCATTGTTTAGCTATTTCATATTGTTTGGAAAGGAAATATATATTGTGTAAAATTTTCCACATGTCCGGTCTTTTTCGAACTAATCTACTTATTAGGATATGAGATTAAAATAGAAATAAATTAGTACCTTTGACCCATAGGTTATGTTGAATGGTGCTTCATTTGTGTTAGTCTGAGGAGTTATTTGGTATAACTATAGCATGATTTATAGTTCATCATTTTCTTTTAGCTTTAAATATACATTTTTAGGTATTTCATGATTATTTTTTGTTTACCTATGTTTATCTTCTTGTCTACGGATTTGCCACATAAGTGAACTTTTTTTATTCTCATTTCTTCACACCAACTTCTCATATGATTTTCAGTAAATATGTGTCATTGTTGCTAACCAGATTATATAGGATTCCAAATCATGTGATGATATGTTTCCACTTGGATTTGACCATGTTTCTTTCGATTATGGAAACTAAAAACTCTACTTATACCTATTTTATATAGTTTTCGGTTACAACCACCAAAAATAATAATCATCTTGGTGTTTCTCGGAAGGAACAAACTAGGTCAATACCTCAATAGTGAAATGGAAATGGAATGCTTATGCTAATTATGGTGGATAGATTTAATCATTGTATTGGAGTAAATGTATGGAATACGATGTATTTGGTCATTACTATGTCTGTGTATTTGTATACCTCAGGCCAATAATATATGAGATGGAACATTTTAGTTTCTAGGATATGGTCCCTTTCATGTGCCTAACTGATTCCGAAGTGTGTATTGATGAGGATATGTTTAGCCAATTTTGGTCGATATATAGTAGCCATGGTCTCAGGTATCCTATTTTGTAGAGGGTCCCCCTCAAATAATAAAATTTAGCGATTTTACTAGTAGATGGTGTGCTATTTTCTCATCTTTTGGTAGTATGCCATGTTGGATGTAGTTGTAGTATGGTTTTATATAATTTGGTTAGGAGCAAATGTCATTATATATGGTGTCATTCATGATTGACAAGTATTTAATATGAAATATCATGCAGTTTCATTGATAATACAACTGATAAACATATATGTGTAATCTAATAGGTTTAAAGATAGAAAATTATACACCATACAAATCTCAAGAGAAAAGGTATGAAAGACATATCCCAACTACTCTCTACCTTTAGGACTACATATTTGGGGCACACAAATAAATGATCACTACCTCACTCATCATTATATAGCATTTCTTACTCTAAATATCCCCTAGGTACTTGGAAATGATAAGGGATATAAATACAATGATTTATAGCTAACTACATAATATGTAACTAGCATGCGCGATACTAAAAATGATACATGATGAGAAATAAATATTAAAATCTATCAAAACATATGAAGTTCATGTAGTCTCTTAACATAGACAATCAAATCTCTAATCATCAAAAGTCTTCATCTTTAAAAGATCCAACACCGATGAAGAAAAATGATAACCAAATCTACAACTTGATCAGTCCCAAAAAGCTAATTTGGTTCAAAGTCTTCTTATAAGTGTTGATTAGAGATCCCAAAATCAGATCACACTTCTTCAAAAATCTCGATCCATCTTAAATCTCTACAGAACTCTAACTCAATATCATAATACACCAAAAATTCTCTAAAAGAATAGCCCGTTTAAAATATGAGAAATCCTAAAATAAAATCATAATAATAAATTATCTAGATCCATGACAATTTTAGTGATGTTATATATTTGATTAGTGCTGACTAAAAACCAGCTCAACATCAAATCACTAAATAAATCTTCATCATTGGAGATCTTGAATATTTAAACTCAAACATTCATAAATTTATATATGAATGCTCATATAATATTCTTATCCTATTCTTAATCAATACTATCTATTTAACCGTTCCTAAGTCTCAAGCCCATCACTTATGTGACATATATTGAAGTTTCCATTAATATTGAATGCATGCTCTTCTTTCCAATAACATGTGGGATCTTATACATTTACATCCTTATTTCAACAATGTTGATTATCATTGGATTTTTCATTACATGTTTGACATTCTTCAAAAGCTTGATTATTATAAGGCCTATATAGTTACTCAAGGAGTTTTTAAGCAACTTGATCTAGACTTAAACGATACTTTTAGCATAATGGTCACGCCTTCGAAAATTTGTATCCTATGATTTTTTGTCTCTCAATATTAGGCTATATATGAACTTGGTGCTAAAAATGTAATTCTAAATAACGACCTTACAAAGGAGGTTTTATTAACTAATATCCCAAATATGTCCATACTTCTTACCTATGGCACTTTGTGAGCTCCATAAGGCTTATTGGGCCATCAAACATGAGCCTCGCGCTTAGCATTTATGATTAATTGTCTATCGATTCCCTTTATATCTACTTGGTATCAAATATAATACTTAATTATTTACATTTCATTCAGGACATGATATTATCTATATCCTTTAATATGTTGAAGATATTATCCTTACAGTTTCCTCTATGGTGCTTACTTGGTTTTTTATATCTCGCTTGTTATATGAGTTTATGCTATGAACAGTTTATGTTTTCTATTTCTTCATTGGCTTTCTCGCCATTCTTTGTTAGGTTATAAGCACCTCTACAAAGGATAAACAGTTTCTTACATAGAGTAATAATGAAATCAAAAGAAGAATATAATATTCAACGTTGTTCACTAAATTTCTAAAATCGAGTTCTGTCTACTAGTTAAAAAGATACACATACACACACACACACACACACATATATATATATATATATATATACATATATATATATATATATGTATATATACATATATATATATATATAAGACTTATACATATAAATATACAAACAAGTTGGACTAAACTCAACTAGTAAGACCAGCCCAAACAACTCCGAAAAATCTGGCCGAATATCAATTTTGATGTTAAGTATGATGTAGGAACTAATCCTTGAAAAATCTTCTTCCTCAATTTCGTGGGCAGTGCCCCGACCCTTTTGCTAGGTTTTCCTAGCAAAAATTAGGCAAAGGGAGAGATCATGCTCCACAACTCAACACTTATACTCCTCATATCTATTATATCACAACAATCTTTTTCTTGTTAGATTCTTACACATGCAACAATTCTTTCAGCTAATCTAATGTACCATTCGTAAAGAAACAAATTAAAGATTTCCCTCTACTAGTAAACCTATAGATAACCTAAATTTCTATCACATTGAACACTTTAGTTTTACTCATCTTGGAATCACATATGTGTTCCCCGTCTCAGTGTGTTGAAACCTACCATTTTCTATATTTATAGTACTCTCGTACGGTCTTATGCTTTACTCATCCTTAATGGATCATTTATTTCTTTCTTTGATCCAGAATGGATGGGATATCATGACGGTTGTTTGTATATATTAGGTTATTATGATTTTTTTATAGACTTTCGTTTTTATTGGTTGTCCAAATCACAAAATGTTTTCACTTATCATGTACTACATCAACAAACATGGTAAAATAGATTTAGACTTTGTAACAAAGCATGTTGCTCCTCATCTTATTTGTATGCTACATGTCTCGTCTTGCCACCAATTTGGTAAAAAATTTATGAAACATCTACACTGTTAATCTACTTTTGAGTTTAGGTTCATTCTAAACATGTAGAATCCTACAAGTCAGATTATCCATAAGGCGACATGTTAAATATTGTATATTTTATTCATTTATTATGCATTTTATATAATAAATAAGGTTGTTATATATATATATATATATATATATATATATATATATATATATATATATATATATATATATATAGGGTTAGTTTCATATGAGACGGCTTAATTTTGTGAAACCGTGAGACGTAATCTTAGCCATTTATTTTGTAGATAAAAAAAACATTTTTAAATTGCAAAATAATTGAAAAAAAATTTTAAATATTATTTTCGTCATTTATATTTTCCAAAAAATATAAATAAATATTACCAAAAAATATAAAAAAAAATAATAATAAATACATTTTTTTACATATTCTAGTAGAGTATTAGAATATTTTACATATCTTCTAACATTTTAAAAATCACATTAGAATATTTACAGTGTAATTTTTTTTATTTATTTTTTTAAGTAATTAAAGTAACGAAAATAATAATTAAAAAAAGGATATTCGGATTTTTCATTTTATTTTACATTTTGAAATTATTTTTAGATTTGGTATATATTGATAACCTCATTTAAATGTTCTTTATTTTCACAAGCTAAAACACCTAAAACGCCACCCTTTGATACTAATAACATCCAAAGTCCAAAGATAAATATTGCCTTAATAACCCCATGATAAACTAAAAGCCATATATATTTATAGTGAATGTTAGTGGTAGTTTACGACTTGCAACTTAAAAGTAGCTATGAAAAGGTTGTGATAAACGCCGGAACTCCTTCGCACTCCTCTATCAATGTGGAATTTGTATTACAATGTTCAATCTCCAAACAAATATTGACTTTTCAATATTGTCTTTTCAACGTTAACACAAGTATGCAAGGACAATAAATGAACATTTGATAATCGTTTACTCTTTGCATAATTATTCGTTAATTACGTAGGTTTTGGTTAAGAGGTTGGGAAGGGTATAGTTACCTTTTGTATTTTATATGAAAGATAAACGGTAAAATTAATATTCTATAGGGCCAGGTTCTTACTCAGTGAAATGATAATGAGAGGCTTTCATGAGTTTTGATAATTTTTAAGTGGATGGTTCCACTATTAGAACGTTTAGGTACTGTTTGTAACGTTACAACTAATTTATGTTTCAGTTTTTAGATTGATTATTTTTAGGTTATTTTTAACATGTTACAACTAATTTTTTTCTAGATTTTTTGTTGTTGTGCTAGTTGACAAACTAAAAATTGTTTATAAGCTAACATTTTAAACATTTGCTCATACTAATGTTTTTAACGAGCTTATTGAGTATTTTTAAATATATTATTATTTATAAAAATCAAAATTTTTATATACATTTTTATTTTATTTTATATATTTCATTTCGTTTATTGGTTATTAACTAGCTACTAACTTTGCAAGCAAATGATATCCCCTATAATTAGGTTGATGCATCAGATCTATCCTAATAAATGAAGATCATTTTGCCAAATGTCATCTTCTCATTAAATTTGCCACATGTAATTTTATAAATTTTTTGATTAAATTTAAATTCACATGTCATTTTGTGGTTTTTTTAATTAAATCAATTAATATGACACATAATACTAAATTTATATATGTAAAGTATTAAATATATTTAATGTGATAATAAATGCAAAGAATCTTAAAAAATATATATGATATATTAAAATACATTGAATATGATAATAAATTTAATGAATATGACAAAACAATCATTGATATTATGAATGATCTTATTAATAGTGATTCTATTTATTCATTAGAATATGTCTATTTATTTTGAAATTTTATTCTAAAAGATTCTTAATATTTAAACTTTGTTATATTTTTTTAATCAACCCGTGTAATACACGGGATTCACACCTAGTTTTATACTATGTTAGACCTGATGTTGGAAATTCGATTCATTTAAACTATCTTTTGTTGTGTCACATATGACAAACTTTTTCTTGAAAAATTTTATGGGTGACTGAGTTTCCCTATAAAGGAGCTCGAACACAAGGTTATCACTGAAATATTAGGAATAGACATCTGCTAATTCGTTTGGCAATTAAAAAAAATAACTTTTTAAATATCAACTACCTTTCTACTTGTTATATATACTAAACATAACCTAATGTTAGATCTTTAGAAATTTAAAATAGAGCTTACGAAGAATTTCAAAGTCCTATGCCACTTATAATACGGCTAAAATTACGGCCCAATTCAAGGGTTGTTGAAACCTATGTTAATTTAATATGCGCCTATCTTAATACTTAATCACAAATGTGAATAACATAATCTTTTCTAATTGTCCTAATGAAATGTAACATTTCTTTCCCCTGTCAATTTTTTTTCCAAAATTATTTATTTATCTATTGGTGGCTATAACAAGATATGTGTTTACATATTCTTTATTTTATATTTTATTTCGATTAAAAGACATTTTAAATACTTGATCAATACTAAAGATAAATATTTTCAAACATGATGTCCACCTTAGCTAATACACAGGTATGTAGGAAAGAAAACCTACCAATATGCATGAAGTCAGTGAATTAATTCGATATTTAAAAACGTCATATATATCATCATTTATCATGTAAGTTGGTGGATATGTAAATTGTTTACATAAACTATAAATATAAGGTTATACACCATTCATACAAACAAAAAAGACATCTAATTTCCGAATAATATTTTAGAAAGACCTTTGTAATGCATCAACGTTATTCCAGCTTATCACGATTATATGTCTTTCAACTTTTCAACATCACGCTACATCAACGTTATATTAATTTTCTCATCATTCATTCAAAACCTTTTTTGTTCCGAACGGTCTAACATTTCCATTTTTATGCGGGTAAATTGTTGAGACTTGAGAGTGGAGGGTGATTTGGATTCATTGTTGAGAGTGATGAGAGCGTTAAGATAGTTTAGAATTTGTTAACGTTCATATATTTGTGTGGGGAGGGTGAAATGTGAAAGCAATGCAAAGCCCAGGGCATGCATGTAGGCCAAATGGTCTAAGAGTATGAACACGATCATTGTAATTTTATGAAAACTCAATTCTATTAAAAACTAAATAAAAAAAAAAAAACAGAAGACGTCCCAGAATAATTCGAGTATAAGATTCTATACAGCTAGGATCATAATGCTACGCATAATCATGTATGCGATGTTTTTAAGAAACAATATTATATCTAGAGAGAGAATGGTAAAGAGGAGGGAAACATGGAAGGCAACTGTGTGTGGAATATACGACACAAACAAATTTGACCATAATTGGATAATGACACTGATTATATGTCGAGGGCACAAATTTACACAAATCAACAATATAGTAGCAATAGACCTTAGGGCACCCTATAATTTTTTTGATGATCAATTGGTGTAGTAATGGACACGTGTAGATTAGTATTGATAATTATCCTAGAAAACCATTAATCCATCCTTGAGTGATGGATCTGGTTCTAGAATGTTAACCGGTTGCAATATAAAAGTCTCGAAACCGTCCTGGCTAAAGTAGCAAAATATATATATATATATATATATATATATATATATATATATATATATATATATATATATATATATATATATATATATATATATATATATACTATCTGATAAAACAAATCTCATTATTTTTAAAAATAGATTGAATAAAATAATAATATTTTTTAAGACGTCCAAATCATTAAGTTAATTGTACAACTAATCACTAATAAAATAATATTAAAATTTAAACAAACTCCTATAAATCTTCTCTTCCAAGGTTTTGACCAGATCTTTTTTCATCCAAATAAATACTCAATACCCTATAATTTGGTCATTTCATTAATTTTTCTTTATTTTTAATATGACATGTTTCCTAAAACAAACTAATGATTGAATTGAAAATAATCATTCTTCATCGAAAAGAAATTAATTGTCGAAACAAACTATTTGTCGTCCGCCGCTTTGCGCGGGTAAACGGCTAGTATGTATGTATATATATATATATATATATATATATATATATATATATATATATATATATATATATATATATGCTTAGGTTATTCTATTCTAACTAATTATTGTGCGGATATCGTATGCTATGAGAATTAATAAGATAATAAGTTGTTTAGCAATGCGAATATGTTCAATCTTATATAGTTATTGTCATTAACACACATTCTCATTAATTAAATCGTCTATAAGGTTATTATACACTTATTATTATTATTATTTTAATTTCTGTCAGAATGTTTGTCAGAGTGCTTATTGGGTCGTATTTTTATCAGAATAAAAATGTGTGAAAAACGATGTGTGAGAACAAAAATAAATAATAATTACATAGACTGTATGAAAATGACGATATTTTTGTAAGGTTGAACGTATTCGCATTGCTAAACAACTTATTCTCTTAATAATTCTGATAGCATACGATATCTGCAAAATAAATAGTTAGAATACTTGAACCTAGTTCTATATATATATATATATATATATATATATATATATATATATATATATATATATATATATATATATATATATATACACACAGAGAGAGAGAGAGAGGAAGGATCATTTTAAAACCTATAGTTTCCCGAGAACCTGAGAACTAAATAAGGGCTGTTAGATCAAAATAATAGATGGTTAAGATGGTTTGTGGCATTTTTGTTAATACTTAGAAAAAATAAAACTCGGGGGTATGATTAAAATGAATCTGGGGGGGGGGGGGGGCATTTTAGTGATATTAGGAAAAACTCTTCTCCTCTGTCTCTAACTATCCTCTTTCATGTCGTCTTCTTCACCGAATCATCCCTCCTCCCTCAATCGACAATCTCTGCATCGACAATCTTCGACTACTAATAATCTGTCATCATTGATCTCCAAATAGTCGAAGACAAATCCATGAACCTAGAGATCGGTTCACATCTGTAGCCAAGAGATCGGTTCCGTTCGTTTTCATGTTCGATTACAATGGTAGATCGTCGAATCAGATCTGTAGATCACTTCGATCTGGCGAGGATCATCTACCGTCGATGTCTTCTTAAGGTACGACTCTTTCATGCTTACTGATTTATACGTATTATTTATATATAGATACATGCCTGTAAGTTTGCACATATGAATTAGCGAATCATTTATACTCACTTCTGGTACGAATCAAGTGTTACTCTTATACTTGAGGGATCTGGCAATTTTGTGTGTTTTTTTTGTCTGTTCATGGACTTTTACTTAATATTTGTATTCAAATAGGTATGATAATTGGATATTATCTAATTTTCTAGGATATTGAGATCAATTGATCTACTCTTGGATTTTGTTTTTTTTTTCATACCTAATCAAAATCAATTTGGTTCGATCGCTGAGATTTTGTTTTACGATGATAGAAGAACTTTCCATTTTAAGCGTGACATGATAACTTAAGCTTTATCTGCATGTGATAAGAGATTTGGGAGGCTCCTCTTACAAATCTTACATGAGTAGAATAAAATCAATACTAGTTGGTATTTAAGTGAAAATTTCATGCATGACAACACTTATTCCCAATTATGTTTTTCTAGTCAATATTAGTATAAGTAGAGAATTTTAACAATGGGCATGATTAGTGTAATGTAAGAAAACTTTGATTATCTCATTTGATCAAGTTTATACTGGTTCAAAATATGTCTTTCTAAGGTAGAATGACCTAATATGGTGTATAGTTCAACTTTAAAGTTTTAGGTGTTGTGTCGTCATTGCGTGATTGCTTCTGTACCTGGCCATCTTTGGATTAATTTTTTGAGAAGATTTCTTTTCTTTTCAAGAATGATACTTTAGGATTTATATTTATGGCATGCCCTTAAAAATAGGATTGGTTGTTTTGTTAATTTTTTTGACTTGTGGTTGAAACAGGACAATGTCGTCCCTTATATATGCATTTATTTTATCAACCAAGAAGAAGAACTTATGTTCTCGTGATTCGGAGTTATCAAAAATGACATTAGAGGAAGTCTTAAAGCTAGCTAGAGCCTTCAGTCATATCCTTAGCTTAATGGGTATTGCTGAAACTCATCATAGGTAATTAATTAACTAATTAATTAATTAATCATCCATTCATGCTTTACTTTCTCCTTAGTTAACAATTTATAATTTTTTTAGCTTAATGAAGTAATGAACATTTTACTTTCAGGTCTCGTAAGGCAAAAAATGTAGCACAAGATGATATTTTCAATCAACTCATTCAAGGTGGTTTTTCTCCGGATGTGTTGTATGACACTGTATGCAAACAGGTATTTTTCTGCATCTTTTTTATCTTGACATGTTTAATATTTATAATTTTCTTTTACGATTAATTTTAATTTGTGATTTCTTTGTAGGCAGTTGAGATAGTTCTCACTGCACATCCCACACATATTAACTATAGTGGCTGTAATGTTACCATTTCAAATTGAACTTACAGATGCACATTAACACCTGGAGGAGTTAATAACTATTGTTCAAACTATTCACCTGCTTTACCTGTTCTTGAATCGGAATCCAATTCCATTCCAATCTCATGTTTGGTTCCAAATGAGTTGATAGATTTCAATCAGAATTCACGAAATCCTTTAACCAGGGATTCTGACATTACATTCCATTCAAATAATTAAGAAAATTCAATTTCTTTGATAGATTCCAATCCCTTTCAAAAATATTATGCGAACCAAACGTCATTACTTTTGGTTTGAATAAGAATTTCACCACCCCACTTGAGAACACTTGATCTTAATGTGTGTTTCCTTAAGATTTACTTTTGTTCTACGTGTGACCAATAATTGTCCAAATTTGGAGAAGATCAAAGTAGAGGTAAATCTCAACTACAAATTCTCACATATGGTTTTAATAGATAATCATGATTCTATATACAATTTTGACATGGCAGGTTTTCTAATTAGATGTGTCGGAACTTGGAACCAAGATCGGTGTAGAAAAGTACACTACACTTAAGTATTATAATATACCAGGTAATGCAACAACCACAACAAGAAAAAAACAATAATATCTTGACACTTGTAAATCACAAGTGAATCACATATGAATTACATGTGATTCACATGTAAATCACAAGTGAAACACATGTAATTCACATATGAATCACATGTAATTCACACATGAATCACATGTAATTCACATGCAAATAACAAGTGAATCAGATATGAATTACATTTGATTTACATGTAAATCACATGTAATTCACATATAAATCACATGTAATTCACATATGAATTACATGTGATTCACTTGTAAATCACATTTAATTCACATATAAAATCACATGTAATTCACATATGAATGACATGTAATTCACATGTAAATCACATGTGATTCACATATGAATTACATGTGATTCACATGTAAATCACATATGAATCACATATATATTTTTGTGAGTGTTTTTGCATCAATCAATTTTTTTCTTAATTTTCTTGTAGATTTGGAAGAAATTGTGGTGAATAATGAAGAGATGAAAAATGATGAATTGAATTATATGTGATTCACATGTAAATCATATGTAAATATTATGTAATTCACATATGAATTACATATGATTCACATGTAAATCAAATATGAATTACATGTGATTCATATGTAATTCATATATGAATTACATGTGATTCACATATGAATTATATGTGATTCACATGTAAATCATATGTAATTCACATGTAAATCACATATGACTTACATGTGATTCACATGTAAATCATATATGTATTTTTGTAAGTGTTTTTGCATCATTAAATTTCTTTTTATTATTTTTGTAGATTTGGAAGAAATTGTGGTGAATATTGAAGAGATGAAAAACGATAAATTGAAGAAAATATGGAAATATTGACACGAAGACATGAAAACGCTTTGAAATTTTCTAGCATTTTTTTTTGTTTTTGATATTTTATATTGTATCAAACAAAATACTTATTGTATTGTGTTTATAGATTAGTAAATAAAATGAGTTTTCTTATGATTCCTCTACAACAATTATAATATATGAAATATACATATATACACTTGTAAAAATATGCATAAATGTACCAAAAATATGCAAATATGCACCTAAAAAGTGCAGCTTTTTTTAAAAATAGTGTCTTTTTGAAATAGTTGTAGTTTTTTTGAAAAAAAAATGTGGTTTTTGAAAAATATGCAGTTTTTTTTAAAAAATAAACAATTTTTTAAAAAAAAATATCAGGTTTTTTTAAAAATTATAGTTTTTTTTTTTTTTTGAAAAGTTTGCAGATTTTTTTAAAAAAATGCTATTTTTTAAAAAAGAAAAGCAGTTTTATTTTTTATTTTTGAAAAAATTGCAGTTTTTTTTGAAGAAAAATACAGTTTTTTTTAAAACAAAATTGCAATTTTTTTTGAGAAAAAAATGCAATTGTTTTCTGAAAAAATTACAGTTTTTTTTTTAATATATTTTTTTTAAATTATGTTATTTTTTAAAAAAAATTAATGTTTCCAATAACAAATAAAATTAAACATTAAAGGAGATTGGTATGATTACGATCATGCCCTTATTGAATTAGTTTTAATCTAACGGTCCACTTTTAGTTTTCGGGTTCTCGGGAAACTATGAGTTCTCAACCGATCTCACCCATATATATATATATATATATATATATATATATATATATATATATATATATATATATTCAATATAAAATGCATAAGTAAAACATATGTTGAAATCAACGATCAAATAGCACGCGTCAATTTTTTTATTCATATCTAATGTATTGTAGAAATTATTTACTTAGTTTATTATAAACTGATTTATTGTAATGTTTTCGTTGGTTTCAACATGTGTTGTCTTAAAAGCATCGACAATGGTGACTTCAATGGGAGAGTAGAATGAGGTGCCAAGTTCATGTGTCATCTAATAGATGAAACTCAATCATTGTGAGATATCATCTTTTCATTCAATGGATTTGGAGTTCAATGGTCATTAAACTCTTCAATGGGAAAAGGAAAGTTTTAATCCTTAAATATTTACTATAAATTACATTTTGTAACACTCTATTGAACTTTGTAGAGTTCAATGCATTGTAGAGAAAAAAAATAATAGAGTTGTATTAATTTTGTAATGATGATGTGACAATTCATTAAATCTATAGAGTTTATTGCATTGTAGATGCCCTAATCATGTATTTTCCATAGAACTTTCTCTCTCTCTCTCTCTCTCTCTCTCTCTCTCTCTTTATATATATATATATATATATATATATATATATATATATATATATATATATATATAAAAGTTTTGGTCAAAACTCAACTAAGTAGAATCTAACTAAATTGTATGAGAGACTGTAATATTCATGGTAAATTAAGTAAGAAATGATAATCAAAGTGATACAAGTGAGTTACAAGGATAGCCCTTGATCATTGATAGGATCTCCAACATAAAACCATGGGAGGTGATAATAATCACCTTCCTTGATGTTTTCCTGCCATTGTTGGTTTAGTTTTTTCTTTACCATCTTCACCATAGAGAAGAGTTTGTTGTTACAGAACAGTAGGATCCTGGAATCTCAGGGATCAAAACGGGAGCATCCTGGAATTCCATGGATCCTGGATTCCTATGGTTGATGATCGGAGAGGTGTTTTTTTAGAAGTATCAGAAGTTTTCTTCTGGCCAAGAGGTTCACTTGGAGGTGGTGGAATATTTTTCAAATAAATGGAAGGAATAGAGAAAGAAGATGAGGTTGATTGTGTAGATATGATTTTTTGAGAATTATGAACACCACGGCCCCACGGTGTGTACCAAATTGTTTTGGTCAAAAATCGACTAAGTGGATAACAAACAAATTGCACGAGAGGTTGTGGTGCTGTAGGTGAAGTGATTAAAGAAATTAGAATAAGATTTCTCAAGTAATTTATAAGGAAAGCCCTTGATCCTTGCTAGGATCTCCAACATAAAACATTGGGAGGTGATAATGATCACATGCCTTGTTTGATTTTATCGATTTTAATGATTATTACAGAGAAAATGGTGAAGATACGAGTACAAATATTTGAGTAGCTCAAGGTGTCTAAGATGCCAACTTATTGTGTGTGTTGTGTGTCATTTACAAGTGTATTTATAGTCTAGGTTAAGTAACTACAAATCCGAGATTTCCGGGATCCTGCTAAACTTGTATTTGCAACGTGCTTTAACTTAGTATTCCCGGGTTTTAAGCCTAGTTGGACTAGTTCTTCGTTGTGAATGAGTCCTATGTTGACCATTTATGCATATGTGAAAAATAATGAACTAGAAATATAGCCGTTAAACTTGTTGGGAAATAATAATGGCGATATTCAGGATCCTGATATATGTTTGGGATCCTAATATTCCTTTAAGATCCGGGATTTTGGATAGATTTAAGGATCCTTGGATATCTTTGAGATCCAGTATCATGGATAAGATTGAGGATCTTGGCCCTAACATATGGGTATTTTTGGAAATACTTACTTGAGCTCGGCTGATTGCATGCATTGCACCCCTTTTCTTTATAAAATTTATTTACGAAAACTCCATTTTTTTTATTTAAAGAGTAAATCACACGAATGGTCCCTATGGTTTGGGGTGATTTGCGCACGTGGTCCCTAAATTATTTTTTTAACATGGAAGGTCCCTACTATTTGTGTTTGTTATGCGCTTAGTGCCTACTGTTTTTATTTAATACACGTTTGGTCCCTGATTTACCTAAAAATACTATTATTTGAATACGGAAAAATTGTTGGATAGGTAAGGTAAGGTGAATGGGTGGGGTTGGGGGCATGTTTATTTAAATAAATTAAAAAATCAAGTGAAAAAAATAGTCTTTTTAGGTAAGACAGGACCAAGTGCGTAACAAAAACAAATAGTAGGGACCTTCCGAGTTAAAAAAAATAAGTTAGTGACCAAACTTGCAAATTACTATAAACTATAGGGACTATTCGTGTAATTTAGTCTTTTTTAAAAGATTACCAATTCCTCAATTTGAGTTCAGAAACACCCGAGCGTGTTTTTAAAAGATTAACGTCCTAAAAATTACTAAGTAAATATTTCATTTTAAAAACAGCAGATATATAATTCATTCATTTCAAAACCCATCAAAACGTGATAATATATAAAATAGTTATCAGAGTATAAATCAAGTCATAAAATGTGGAATGTTGGTGGATATGATGCCATCATGACGGGCCCTTCCCTTTCAAACTGGAAGTACATGAAACCATAAACATAAAACTATAAGCACAAAGCTTAGTGAGTTCCCCCAAAATACCCCATACCAAACAATACCCCCATACCAAACATACATAACAGTACAAAACTAAAGTGGGTCTATTTCACCCCCTCCCCCCCCCCTCTTTCATCTCTTGCAACTAGTATTGGGTCTATTTCACCCCTTTCAGTCTCTTTCAACCGGTATTGGGTCTATTTCACCCCTTTTGGTCTCTTTCAACTGGTACTCGTCCTATTTCACCCTACATCTATGCATACGATCATATCAATAAGAATCACAAAGAAAACAAGCACATACATGCATATCAAAAAAATGTAACTAAGACAACTATCATCCTACAAACATAATCCAATGGCCTGGAATTGGTGCCTTTGACCCACGAGTATAGTGAAGAGACTCACCTCAATGGGTCAATGAATAGCTCCAACTCTCTCTCGAGCTACTGGAGTTGAAGGCTCTCATATTGAGCATAACCATACCAACCCTAATTAGGAAACAAGAAAATATCCTACTTCGTCGATCCCAACACAAAAGTAAGCTCTTAATTTGGAAATAGACCATTTTTCCCTTTCGAGTCCTCGACCCTCCACAGTTGACCAAAAGTCATCTCTTCAAAGAAAAGTCAACGGACAAATACAAGGAGGCGTACGTGTTCCGTACCCTCTTCTACACTAGACTTTGAGTTCACTAAAAAATGATGGGCCACTCATAAGATACGTTGGGCGTAGCTCAAATTACACCGCACATAATGGGTTGATAAGTTCTTTCCACCTTTAGATCTTAACTCGTAAAGGCAGGTCATCACGTTCTCAAATCTAATCTCAATAAACATTTAAAAACATAATGTTGATGACTTTATGCCCATGCATGGCCTTAGGGAGTACCAAATCAAACCCTAACTTTCTAACCTCACGTAATGGCCAAAATCCTTTACATGGAAGAATAGTAGTAGTCAAGAATCTATTTTATGACTAAACAACCTCAGAAAAAAACAAAAACTAGTCTTCCAAAGGTATGAAGTAACTTCTACTCACAAGATACAAAATTTTGGGACAAAATATTGAGAAAATCAATATCTAATGAGATCTATCATAAAGATGAGCAAGATTCAAACATTATATCTCCGAAAGTTGAGAAATATGATAGTGACTCTGGATCTATAAGCTTGGCTTCAACAACTCTTCAAGATCAACTTTCTCATTCTTCAAATTATAAAAAAAACACACCAAAAAGGCTCAAAAATTGCTCTAAGGAACTAGGGTTTTGGATCTTTAAGCTCAAGGGGATGGATGCCAGTGGTAACGAAGATTTAGAGGGCATAAGGTCCTTTAAATAAGGGTTAAACCCTCAAATTTAGGGTTTGGGGTCTGAACGAGTACACCCAACATACACATTAGTACACCTAGTGTGCTAGATGAAACCCACGCCCCTCTTAAAAGGTTTATGCTCACTGTACCTATTGGATACACCCTGCATAAGGATTGAAATTGTAAGATTTTATATATACTTGAGCCATAAATGAAATACCTGGAAACACGGGTGTTAAAATTCATCTAGGAAGCTCATCTCCATCCCTTGATGCATCTTCTGGACCTTTTTAAGTCAACAAGCACTTACCTTTTTTATGCAAACTTCCAAATCTAGGTTTTTATGCACATGTCATCACGTTTATGTTGGTTGGAGTGGATCGATTCAATAAAGTTGGCAACTTTATTAATTATTAAGTTCCCAAGATGGTTAAATACTCCAGATGTGAAGTGATATGTAGTTTTGAGCTCATGCATGGAGTTTTGACCATATTTCTCTAATTTTGACCTAAGTTGAGTATGAGACGTGCAATAGAAATGCATGTGCTCAAACCATGGATTTTTATAATTCATATGAGTGTAAGGAAGATTTCTCGAAGGAATGGGTATGCGGCTTAATGGATTAAGGGCTTAATCTATTAAGATGACTCTAATCATATACCATTGTTAAATTAAGTTGTTTATGATAGGTTATGAGCATAACATCATTCCTATGATGTTCATGCATCCCTAATTGCTTTGATCTAGGTTTTTCTAATTAAACATACAACATTGAATACCAAAGCAATAAACCCTAATTGACTAGCATACAAATCTGAAAATCACATATAATTAGGGTTAGGAATATTACCTTGATTGTTATGTAGCAATAACAATCACAAACCTCCTTGATCTTGACTTCTGAAAGCCTAGTGCCCAAGTGTTGCACCTCTAATGGAGTCACAAACACCACTAGCAACAAGATAACTTAGGAGAGGGAGGAGGAGGCACCAAAACATCCAAGATACTCTTAGGAATGCTTAGCCACAATTTTGGGAGCCTTTTGGGGTCCTTATATAGTTGAGGCTATTAGGGTTTTCAACTTGGAAACCCTAATCTAGTTGCTTAGTCCTTAAGCAGCCCAAAGATCCTTCCAGAAGGCCCCCTTGGACGATTTCTATATGGACTCCTATATAGAATTCATCCATTGCTTCCTTATGGATCTTAAGCCCAACTTTGTAACTATCTTATAATTACAGTATCGGTCCCCTTTATTTAATTAATCTCTTTTGACCACAAAATTAATTCTTGATCAATATTAATTAAACAATATGATTTCTCTTTTAATATATTGTTCATATAATGTATTAATAAATCATAATTAATCCTCTTTCTCCTTAATTCATCATATCAGTTGCTATGGTGAAGGAAACTCAGAAAGACCATGCTCATAATCAGGTCAAGTACATACCAAAATAGTTATGGGCTTAGACAGCTAATCCAACAGTCTCCCACTTGGATAATACTAATAACTATTTTGCAAGTACAACTTTAGAACCTGGTTAGCAATCGTAGCTTTCAAAAGCCGCTGTCGAAACTCTGATCTTATCATAAACGTGTCCTTTAGATAAGGGATCATATATTCCTCCATTCTAGATATCATATGAACTGAGACATGGATGTTAATCATACTCTTTGTTCATGTGTTGTTTCCCAATTTCCAATTTATGACAACTAACAATAGACTACAATTGAACACATCAACTTAGTCCCGGATTGGCCAAGCACTTTAGGGGTCATCACTAAATCATCGAGGGGCCCACGGATATCGCTTTTATCCCTCTTAGGGTAAAAGGAACAAATAAACTTCGACTCAAATTCTCGCTTGTACCTACTCATCAAATCCCACACAACAATATGTTTTATAACACCAAGTTACTGGTGTGTCTACATATTATCTATATGAAACTGAATTGTAAATTACAACTCACATGTCTCGGTTTCAAGAATATAAGATATTATCGTCTCACTAATCACTCGTGATAAAATCCATGAAGTGATTCAAGTGAGTGTCGGTTTAATCCAATACTCAAATATTATTTTAGAAGTACTCATGAACACTGCAACAGACTTTTGCTATGTCTAAAACGCTTTAGACAATCTACAGTTAGATTCATGACAGTCTTCTTTCATACATACTTCCAATGTATGATCGACGGTGGATGGTTTGAATAATCTTATTATTCGGGAAGTCAAAACATGCAAAATGAAACACAAGAATAATACTAATCCTATTTGGCCCCAAAATTTTGAGTATGAATAAAACACCTTTATTTAATCACTATATTGATTACTCGTTATTCATTGTATAATGTTTCAGATAATCAACTTATTACTTGAATTATAACAACATTTGTCCCATGATCCAAGCATACACACTCTGTTTTCCTATGGTCCATACTTTGTGAAATAGATCAATTGAAAACATTTCCAATGGTACTCATTTCACAACTCCTAATCCTTGTCATAAGTGTAAGAATACCAAATTCTTGCCACCATTACAATATGTTAGATTCTAACATTTTATGCAACAATCCTTTTGTAATGTCACAGCACCAAAGCCACCAAGACTTTGCCAATGATATTACAAAGTGCTCTAATAGAGATTGTTACAAGGCAATTCCATAGATGTGAAGTCTCATATTCAAAGTACATTCCTTTGAACATCCTTCTTGCATAAAACTTTCTATTATAGACATGGATTCTCGATATCCAACTCCTAATAGGGAAACATTTCCATATTTACCATGCGACAACTCATTATTAATAGAATCATATCTAATCATACTAATGTCATTATTGTCCATTCGTTACTATACTTCCAACTGCCCATAAGTGACCAATCCTTGGCGAACCTTAGATTGTCCTTTACAGTCGTTTAATTATTTTAGTCAAATCCGGTTCTAGTTCTTTTCCCTCTTAATGCCCTAGGCTTTTGGAAAATTTAGAATGTTCGAATATTACTGCATATGCAATTGATCCTATACCCGAAGCGTATGGGACACGATTTATGAAAAACGTGATACTTTACCAGTTTCTTGCTATAATATTACCATATATAGAATCCTCTTAAGTTGAATCTTTTCAACATAACATCCATATATGTCCTTTGACTAAGTTTAATTAAAATTTCTTGATCCAGTCTTTTATATCAAAACAACTTTTCAACCCTTGCAACTTTGCAAAGTGAAACTTTTGTTTTCTATAATTAATATTGCTAACTTGAAACACTTAAAATAATAATCATGCTCCCATTAACATGATAATTATATCCATATTAGCATAACATTTATGCTCCCACTAGCTTTGACATGTATTTAGAAAATAGTTGGACTTCTAGAAATCAATACTTATTGACTTCCAATGCTCATATTTCTAATACAATATGCTTCGATAAGCCTTTATCTAAGCTTCTCAAACTTATAGACCCTTCCTTAGATAGCTCATATATATGTCTAAACTAATTCATAACTTATAACAATAAGTCCTAAATGTTTAGACTAATTGCCAAGTCTCACAATTCGAAATATGAAGCGGGATGTCGTAATCATAATCGAATTTGAGAACGCAAATATCACAATTGCCATCTCCTTAAAATCTCTCTTAGTGAAAGCGTTTCCTCACAATCATTTTCATGAAACGGAGAGAAACCTTATGACACTTAGATTTTATAGTGTATGTGCTCTTATCCATGTGAATTTGTCATAACCATAATCATAAGATAATGTTCGTGACAAAATCCAAACTCTTATGGACAGAACTTGTTCCTTCTTAATTTCTTGCCATCAAAGGTCCCATCATTGCTTCCAAGTTATTGAGTAGCTCACCCCTACCTATCAATGTACTTTCCATTGATCAGGGTGCCTTGCCTCTATGCAACCCATTTAGAACTCATAGAACTCACATGCATAATTGACTAAACTGGAATGGCACAGAAACAAGAATATGTCAACACGATTGGTTGCCAACCTCAAGTCGTGTGCTAGTGTTTAATAAGTTTACTCTTGATTAGTTCTTGAAGCTTTTCAAGATTATTTAGACTCCTACTGACTTCTTGTCTTATATTATTCTCTTGTCAAGAAACATTTCTTGACAAACAAATATTCAAGAGTTAGTGCGGATTCTTATCAAGACAAACACTACACACATTTGGTCTTAGTTGGTCTTTGTCTTATCACAATTTACCAATTTCAAACGTGCAAGAGTAAGAAAAACAATTTTCTACTCCACATTAGATGAGTGTGCTAAAACTTCTTAAGATGTGTCACTCAAGTCACAATCTTGGAGTATGACTCTAAGACTTGATTTTGGAACGAAGTATGATTCACCTTTTGATTTAACCATTTCAACAATTTCCGATTCCTTTTCTTAGTCATACTAGTGCACTAAGGTGTCCTTAAGGGATCAATTGTGATATGGTTTCATAATCAATAAGCCGATCATAAAACATGATACTAAAGTACTCTCCCATCTTTTTAGATTGACTTTTATCTTTCTACTTAATTGATTCTTCTTACTCGTTCTGCCATCCATTGAAACTTTTTAATGATTCAGAATTACACTCAATCTTATAAGCATAACCACATTTACTAGACTTTTAGTAAATCATGACGAATAATCTTATTATTATTTGTGGTTGACTTGACCAGTGCACAACATTGCGTACCAGATCTCCTAGTCTTTCACTCGACTCACATACTTATGTGAACAAGGAATTAATCTTAATTTTCTAAGTACCAAGATTTCCATACATCACATGACTCAAATCATATGATTCCATCCTTCTATCCAATTGAAACTTGGGCGATGGGAATCTTTCCTTACTTAGAAAATTACGACACTACTATAAATAACATAACTAAGAAGTAAGAATCACATCCACTTAATATCGCTTATAATAGAAACACACAAGCATCAATTTTAACAAATAACATTGTAAGGAGATATAAATAAGAAAAAACTCAAATTTATTTTTATTTATAAAAGGTGCATAAAACTTTTCCTTACAACGCAAATTCGAATGAAAATTATGCTATTACATACTCCTAAGCAATCTATGATAACTCTAAGCAGCAGCTCAAAAATCCGATCATCGAATCATGCGATCGAAATTCATTTCTTCGCGATCAGACTCAACTCACTTCTTCTTTGAAGCTTCCTTTCCTCTCTTCGATCCTACAACACATCAAAATGCAATCTTATCACATCATGTATTTAGAATCTAAAATAGAAAACCTAATAGAGTTATATAGTGGATGTTACCTGAAGCATAGTCATACACTTTGACTTTCCCATCTCATAGATCTCTTAGGTAGTCAGGGAAGCTTCATAACCAATGCCCCATCTTCTGGAAGTAGAAACATATGGATTCTTCTGGAATGGTACACGGGACTATCTCAGACTCAACCTTTCTTTTGCGTAGAGAAAACTTTTCTGGACTTCCAATGTTGCAATTTCCCATAGAAGGATGGGACATTGATTTACCAGACAAATTTACTTCACCAGTGCGCCAAATCAACGTTGATTCGGCAGCAATAAGCAAATAAGTCGAATCAATAAGGGTCACATCGTGTCCATCATATAGTATTCTTCACTAAACTCACGACATGATTCGGGAAGTGACTGAAGAACAAAGTCAACATCCAACTTCCTTGAGACATCGACACCCAACATTCCCAATCTATCAATATGCAACTTCATATCCAAGATAGGAGCACATACAAACTTTCCATCTTTGTGTCTTTTTGCCAATAGGGCTTGAGTGACCTTGGACTTTTCAAGTCTTCGAACACGTAGGTCAGGGAGAATTATTGGAGGAGGTGGAGGAAGTGAAGCATGATTTCCATTTCCACAATCCAATCGTGGAACATCATCTTCAAGTGGAAAACTTTTTCCAACGGATTCAGGAAGACCATAGTTGTTAGACTTTGACATCTACAAAACGGGAGAAATTCAAGTTAGTTGATTGAGTCCTTAATAAAACACCCAAATGAGATATTATGGCTAGGACCCAACACTATATTCTACAACTTGGAAGAGGGATGTCGTAATTCAGTTGCAAAACATTTGAAGGTGGGTAAATGACGATTTATCAATTTCCACCATGAAAAACGAAAATTAAAAATTAGGTTTTAAATGAACTGACACTCCTAGATCTTTTAAGATTAATTGAACTTGTCAATGGCATGTTTAAATCTCGATTGTGCACTTCAAGTTTGTGACTGGGATGCTGAGGATCACAAACAAGTTGTGGATAACCAAACAAATTAGCTTGGTACTCTCGAAGATGTCTATCACATAATCAATGTGTCGGTTAACCACACACGCTCCATTGATCTATGATTATCTAATAGCTACCCATCGCCATCCTTCATTGGTCCCATATTAGTGTGTCAGTTAACCACACACGTTCCATTAACGACCAACAAGGTGCAGTGTGAAATTTCATGGATTAGCACCAACTCCATATTTTTCCTAAAGTAACTAAGATTTGGGAATTTGAAAAATGTTTAGTTACTTGTATTACATTATACTTATAATGGAAGGTTGTGTCATATCCTACCCGTCAGATAACGACCATCCACTAGTCAAGAGTGCGGTGGGTAAGAGTAGATATCCATTCAATCGCCATTTTATAGGCAGTTTCCTTAAACACCCCTTAGAGACCGACATCGTGAAAGATGCCTACTAACTGTAAGACTGACTCTTTACTCATACATATATAATATTAAACTTTTAATCCTATATAGTATAAGGGTATATTTTATACCTCTAAAATACTAGGTGGTTTAAACTATTAATAAATTAAACTTTTAATTTGATTAATATTAAACCATATAATTATGGATTTATTAATTATCTGCTTTAATTAAACACTTTACTTAATTTAATAAAATCCACAATGGTGTAATTTGAGGTATTGAAAATACTAGAGTTTTAGAATTTAATATTTCAAAATTAAAACATTTTAATTAAATTTTAATTTCCAAAACTTGAGGACAATTTTTTGAAACTTTTCAAAACATTAGGCTTTAAATATTGAAATTTCAAAAACTAAAACCTTTTAAGTTCAAATTTAAACAATAAAACCTAAAGGGTGTAAATTGAAACTTTTCAAACTTACTAGGTCAAATATTTGACTTATAATAATCCTATATTATCCATATTTAACAAAATCCATTAATTTTGATACGGATAACCATTCCAAACATAAAAAATCAATTTTAGGAATGAAAAACAAGTTTTGGTAATTATCCTTAACAAAATCTGCTCAAAAAATCGAAAATCCCGTCAACAGCACGCTGGACTTGCCGAGTCCACTGATGGACTCGCCGAGTCGGCGTCGCAGACAGCAAAAATTTGACATTTTTTTTATCCTATCTATTCAACTAGAAAAACGACCTAGGCTCTGATACCACTGATGAGTTATGAGGATAACATCGTCCTATGGTGTTCATGCAACCCTAATTGCTTTGATCTAGGTTTTTCTAATTAAACATACAACATTGAATACCAAAGCAATAAACCCTAATTGACTAGCATACAAATCTGAAAATCACATATAATTAGGGTTAGGAATATTCCCTTGATTGTTATGTAGCAATAGCATTCACAAACCTCCTTGATCTTGATTTCTAAAAGCCTAGTGCCCCAAGTGTTGCACCTCAAATGGAGTCACAAACACCGCTAGCAACAAGATAACTTAGGAGAGGGAGGAGGAGGCACCAAAACGTCCAAGATACTCTTAGGAATGCTTAGCCACATTTTTGGGAGCCTTTTGGGGTCCTTATATAGTTGAGGCTATTAAGGTTTTCAACTTTGAAACCCTAATCCAGTTGCTTAGTCCTTAAGCAGCCCAAAGATCCTTCCAGAAGGCCCCCTTGGACTATTTCTATATGGACTCCCATATAGAATTCGTCCATTGCTTCCATATGGATCTTAAGCCCAACTTTGTAACTATCTTATAATTACACTATCAGTCACGTTTATTTAATTAATCTCTTTTGACCACAAAATTAATTCTAAATTAATTCTTGATCAATATTAATTAAATAATTTATCTTTTAATATATTATTCATATAATATATTAATAAATCATAATTAATCCTATTTCTCAGTTGCTATTGTTAAGGAAACCCAAAAGGACCATGCTCATAATCGGGTCAGGTACATATCAAAATAGTTATGGGCTTTAGACACCTAATCCAACAGTCTAAGGTCTTGACTACACTGGTATCACTTTATGGAATAAAAGTAAACTCCTTTTTAGGTTAGCCTTAAAAGCTAGAAATAGATATAAATCACTTTGAGAGAGAAATAGAGAGAGAGAGAGGGAGAAACAGAGAGAGAGAGAGGGAGAGAGAGAGAGAAAGAGAAAATGATTTGTTCATATATTATAGGACTAATATATTAATTAGAAATAGTTAATAATTAATTATTAATTAATATAAATAGTCAAAATTAATTAATTATTAATAAGAATTCATTAAGAATTAATTCAGGATTAATTCGAATTAATTAAAGTTGCTACGGGTGAATTGTAATTGTTCAATAATTAAACAAAATAGACAATTCTAGAACCTCCCATAGTGGGGACGATTTTAAGGAAGCTTCTAGGATTTTCGGAAGCCTCTGGGTAGCTGATAAGGAAAGGATTTGAATTGAGGATTAAATCTAATGTTTAATTATTCAAAAAAGGATTCATCTACAAGTTACATAAACTATAAGGATGACCCCTTGGCCTTGAGTTTTCGTTCATAACCTTTATGGAATGATGAAGTATGATTTAATCATTGTTTCCTTTCTCCTTTTCATGGACTTAAAAACGCTACAAATCCTTTTAGGATGAATGTACCCATAAGTGTTTATGTAAATTACATAATTACTTTGTTTTGTAACCTAGAAACCCGATCAAACAAGACATGGTAGCATGCTTGCCACGACGTGGTGGTAGAGCTCGTTGCAACTATTATTTCGTGGGATAGCCATGACGTGACCGGTGGTTGGCCACGACGTGGTGACCTACTAAGTTGACATTGACCTTGACTGTTGACTTTTGACCAGTTTCAAATTTAGTCAAACTTGGAAAGGCTTTGTATGGTAGCTTGAGGTTTGGTTTGTGATTTGTTAGGGGTTCGTGTATCTAATTATGTGGGATTTTCTAATAGAGGATTACAACTCTTTGATCAGGTGAGTGTTCTCACTATACTATGTAGGATACTAGGTGTCATATGTGTTTGTTATATTTGCAACTATTGTTGTTGTGTTTGCATGAAAGACCATTAGGAAGGCCATATTTGTTGCATTAGATGTCGAAGCCAATAACTAAATAGATATATACTTGAATTAAAAGCAAAGTCCTTTTAGGTCTCCCTCAAAACTAGTAATTGAGAGAATGACTTTCAGAGAGAGAGAGAGAGAGAGAGAGAGATGTTGATTTATTGGTTTATTATAAGATTAATAAACACAAATAGTATTATTTAATTAATGATTAATCAGAAATTAATTAGAATTAATTTTTGGATTAATGGGATTAATTAAAAGTGCAAGGATCTAAGTTGTAATTGCTCAATAGTTGAACAAGAGAAGGATTCTAGAATTATCTATGGTAGACCAAAAATATGGATCATCATTAGAGTTCTAGATTAATCCTTAAGGATAATTAGGAGTGTGGATAATTATCTAATTTGAGATATTAATATTATATTCAAATTAGGATATCTAGGGTTTCTTAATTCAGCTATATAAGGAGTCTTGGAGCTTAAATTTTTGGCCACTCCTTTGTTAAGAAGAAAGGCCGAAAATTCCATCATCCCTCCTCTCTCCTCTCAAGTCTTCTATTGCTAGAGTTTAGGTACAAACCATTAAAGGCACGATATTTTTGGTGCTTGATTTTTGAAGCTTGTTCAAGAAGGAATTATTTGATTATTTGTTACAATAATCAAGAGGTATTTAAACCCTAAAACCATGTAAGAATTTCGATTATAATAGGGTATTCCAAGGTTTCTTGATGTTCAAATGTTTTTGCAACCAATAGAGAAAACTTAGATCCAATAGGTTGCATGTGAACTTAGAATTAAGTTTTTTCGGCCACATATTTTTTGTAACCTTTAAAACTCATCAATGACTATTGTAGAAGTGTCGTAACGCTATAGTTTATCCTATACCATTCACTTGGGATGAAATAGGTCGTTGCAAGAGTGATTGTAAGACTATGATGTAGCCCATAACATATAACTTGGGATGAAATAGCCCCGTTGGCTTAAATAGGTTGTATTGTTATGTATGTGGTTATGTATGGTATATGGTATTTTGGGGAACTCATTAAGATTTATGCTTACAGTTTAAGTTTTAAATGTTTCACCGATGATTGCATTGCATCCACCGATGATTTCATTGCATCCAGCTTGATTATAGGAGATTTTAGGATTTGCTCTTATATTTTATGAATACAATACAGTCATGTTTTGGATTATAGATTTGTGAAGTTTATGGAAATGGTTTTATTTACTTTAAAAATAAAAAAATATTGGTATTTGTGGGATGTTTTAAGTTGGTATTAGAGCCTTGGTTTGAGGGATTCAGACACACTTGATAGTGTGTCTGGTCTCAAACTGAGGGTGGATGAATTGTTTTATAAGAAAATGATTTTCAAAAAGTTTTGGTAAAGAAAAAAGGTATGATGCATTCAATTAGTCAAGCTAAAGTAACTAATTTCCCAAAATACACATACATGAATGTTATGTTTTGGCATGATATGATATGATTTGCATGCTTGTTTTAGGTTAACGATCTGCTCAGGGTTGCATGCTAGAATGCCTATTTAGAAGAGATCCCTTTGTTTTTGTTTCTTGCGAACGCAAAGATCAAATGAAAAATAAGTGACCCAACTATTCAATAGTTCCCCGATTGCGGGCAACACAAACTAAATTTTGGGACAACATTCCTTTACCAGGGGAGAATGCGATAATTGTCAAATTTAGGTCAATTATCTCTTTACGATCAAGCATGATTTCGTTTAAATACATATGTACCGCACCTAATGTAACCCATATAAGTCATTTTAATGCAAATAAAGTTATGTACTTTGGATTACATCCAGGATATCACATAAATCTTCGATATGTTTTAATTGTTGATAAACAAATGCAATCGTTTGACATTAAATATATATATATATATATATATAAGTAATACTAGGATATACAATGTGAGTAAATATATACATTTAAGTATGGATGAAAAATTAAAAAAATAGTACACACAATTACGAAACCGTGGATATAAAGAATATCGAAAATGGAGCTTGTATGAGAAAGATAAAATTATAGGAAGAAAATGAGACAATAAATATACAACACATGAAAAGTGATCGTAAAATTAAAACTTCAAACAGTTCGTTTGACTAGCTGCCCTGCAAGTCACAACTATGTTATGATATTTTGTACGAGGTAATATAAGCTAGTATTTAAAAAGGATTTTTTTTCGCAAAATCGAGACTCGAAACTACGCCATGTGGACACAAACGAAACACCGAGCATACAATATTGCCATTGATCAAGAATTGATACGAGCTGTTGGATTGAATTTTCACAGACAAAAAAAATACCACCATCTATCTCTCTCAAACTCAACCCTCATTTCTCTCCCAATCTCTCCCTTTCCCATTGAATCTCTCTATTTCTCTCTATCTCCCTCATTCTCCCTCTCTCTCTATCCTTCTCTCTTGGTTTCTGGCGAAGAGAGCCACTACTTGCTAACCGTTGAACACCACATGCCGCCCACCGATGACGACAACAGCCTCCTGTAGCAGCACCGTCGGTTTTTCTGGCCAAACCTCCGGCACCAGCTATTGTATGGCGAAGCTTCGACCACTTTTCCATCCATTTTTCAAGTCACTATTCACTCTCTTGTGAGACATTTTTTCAGTCACTATTCAATGATATTTTCCGACAACATCTTCTAGGCGTCTCTCATTTGTCTCATTTACACTACACAAACATAATTGTGACTTTCACGAACCCTTTTCTTACATTTTAAACTTCTCTTTGTGTGTATGTGGGTGGGGGGGATACATGTTAAAATGTTTATAAATTCGTTCTTACACATCTACAAACTTTTTTTTTTACAATTTTATGCTCAATAAATTATGTCGACAAACTTACATTTACGGACTTATGCTTATCAAATTATGCATTTATGTATATGTTGTAGAACTTTTGTTTGGGAACCTTTGTGTACAATTTTAGGCTTATAAAACTTATAGAACTTAATCACTTAATGGTTTCATGAGACATTCATTACCTAAGAGCCCTAACTAATCTTCATGAGCGAGGGAATTATGTATAGAACTATATGGGTTGACAACCCCACCTATGGTTGTTACCTATAACCTTGATGATCGAGTCAGGTGATAATTTTCTACTATTTACAACATCATGAAGCATCATGAGGAGCACAAGTACTTAATCGAATCTTTGTAACGTTGAAAGTGTAATTAGTGAACTAACAATATATTATTTGGGAAACCACTTATATACTTTGAGAAACCACTTTTGCTTGAAAATAATTTTATTCAAATACTTCAAACTTGTCAAGTCACTAACATTACATTGACATTTGATAACATTTTTCTTAGGGAAATAAGAGTTGGAAGCTTACACTCATGGAATTAGTTGTAGAAGCGCAGTCTTCTTATTTTAGCAATGTAGTTTTATAGAAATGCCTAATGTTAGGGGCATGTTTATGTATTTCAAGTTCCTATACCTCTATACTAGTACCTTTGTATTTTTCTTTCCAAAAATAATAAATTCCATTTTTATGTCGTGTGATTATGTAATACAAGGGTAGTAAGGAGGGCCATTATAGAAAGGACTGTAAGCAGGAGGCCAAAGTGTGTTATCAGTGTGATCAAATTAGACATATTAAGGCCAATTGTCCTAAGTCAATGAAAGGAGTAATATAGGTTCTATCATCTATTACATTGAGGATCACTATTAAGAGTCAGGGGAGAGCAGAGCCCCTAAGGGAGAAGGGTAGAGTTTTCCAACTCACTATAGAGGAGGTAAGAACAACATCATATGTGGTCACCAGTATGTATCCATTTATATTATATGTTGTTGTTCATGTATGTCATCATTATTATACATGTTCTTGGTATGTTTCTATTCAACTTGGTACTTGCTGTCAAGTTATTTGACTCTCAGGCGAGTCATTATTTTGTGTCTCTTTATTTTAGCAAGTATTTTTATATTGCTTTGGGAGCAGTAGACCACCCACTTATGGTTAAGGTAGTTGATTAGCGTAGTGTTGGGTATGGATTGGTTGAACCAATTTGGGGTATTTCCCTTCACCTTATCAGCCTCTAACCTCTCATTCATGTTTGAAGCCCTAGTTTTCCTTGGGAAGCCTTTTCTAGCCTAAAAGTGTGTGTTTGTGTGCTTAGAAGAAGAAGGGAGGAAGTAAACATCATCTTTGGAGAGTGAAGCACATTGGATATGGGATTTACTCTTCATTTGCAACCTTTCAGAGGTATAAAGCTTTCAACTTGATCTTTTAATCATGTAGATATAGAAAAGGGTATTTTAGTGATACTTTTTGGTCCGAAATGTCTTATCTTAAGCATGGCATGTTCTAGAGGTTTTGAATTGTCCTTTCAGACCCTAGGAGGGGTCCTAAGTCATAAAAATGAAGTCCCGATGGTTAGTTTTGCCCCATGCATCTTGTATAAGGTCTTAATAGATTAATACCTTGAGTTAAGCACCTAATGGCATGTAAAGTCATAAAGTTTGAAACTTTATGACTCTAGAGTGTATTTGAGCCTTTAATCTGAAATATTGACATAAGTGCATAAGCCATTAAGAACTTACTGAGTTTTGAAGGATGCGAGAGTACGACCTATGTACTCGGAGCACACCCTGCATATGAGGTCAACCACCCCGATAGTGGTCAACTACGAGGGTTCGGAGTACGCTCAACATACCTCCAGAGTACGTTCCATGTACTCGCACTGGGCCAACTCGGAAGAGTTGACTCAGTAGGGTTGACTTGGTTGGGTTGACTCAGTTGACTTGTGGGTTTGACCAATTTACTTTGACTTTGACCAAGTTTGACTTTGATGATATTTTGGGTATTTTGGGATTTTAATTGAAATTGGTCATTGGTGGGATTTGGTGTCCGTTAGAGAGCTGAGATTCGGAGTCGGGACCTCATCAACTTCTATTTAATTGTATGGTGAGTTTTCCTAACTGTACTTGTGGGTCAAAGGCACCAAGTTCGGCCCATTGAATTGTTATCCTGGTTGATTATATGTTGTTATGTTATAGTGATCTGTTAGACCTGTATCTTGGTATATAGGATGATGTTATGCTTAGTGATCTGTAAGATCTGTCTGATTGTCTGTTGAGTGGTTATATGTATGCTTATCTGTTATGTATATGTCAACATGGTTATGTGTGGTTGGGTTGAGGCAGACCAATGTAGACTGAAGGCCAAGAGAGCTAGGGTGGCCTGGATAGACTAAAGGCATGAGAGGCGTATCAGTCAGGCTGAAAGCCCAGAGAACGGTCTAGATAGCCTGAAGGTCTGGTGAGGCAGTTCAATCATGCTGAAAGTTCTATTACTGGTCCATATGGTTTGTACGTCAGTGCGACATTCTAGTCAGGTTGAAGGCTCTGCATGCATGTTGTCTGTATTATGCTTATGTTATGTGTTGGTACTTTGGGAGATCTAACTAAGCGTTGGATTATAGTTTTGGGTTATGTTTCAGGTACTTCGTATGATCGCGGGAAGGCAAAGACGTAACCGTACACATCCTCATATTTTTGACTTATAATTTTGAGAGACTCTGATGTTGAACATGTTTTGTAAACTATGTTTGTAAACAATTTGTGAAATTGGTTGGTTTTTAAAAAGTTTAAATTTATCATGATTATTATGGGTGTATCAAAAATATTATTTATAGAGATATTTACAATAGTTAATGACATTGGACACTCTATCCAATAGTCTTCCAATAGGAAAAGTCATCGTCTATAGGAGGTCTAATACTTCTCCAATAATCCATAGAGAGTTAGCCATCCATTTCAGCCAAGACCCTGCCTTTCACTGATGAGATATGATCTCTAGATCGTTTAGATCTTTTACAGGTTAATCAATGAAGAACAAACAACTATATCAAACAAGACAAAGAACACAAGATAGAATCCATATAATGTTGATGATTCAAATGTAGTCACGCCTCAGTAGAGCTCGATTAAGAACTTCCACTGTAGAGGCGAGCTAGGGTTTACAATACTATAATGAATAATTATTGAAAGCGTTTTTTTAATTACTAAGGATGCATGCATGCACCTTAAATACTAAAACCCTAGAATAAAACAAAACATGGTTGGACAGGCCCAAACCGGTTACAAAACTGGGCTAACTATAACCGAGACCAAGACGCAACACCTAGATCCCAACAATCTCCCCCTTTGCGTCAATTGGGGCGAGACCTTCACTTCGGTTGATTGACAGCTGCTCGCTTAACTACCTTGAACAAGCATGGAATCACAGCAAGAAGAACTTGGCGAAAGTGGATATACCATCTTATCATATCTGTGAAGTACTTCTTATCGCTTTCACTATTATCCTTACATCTGTGAATGATTCCCAAAACATACTCCAAGCACGAAGTAGTAAAGAGATGTTTATCAGTTAGAGCGAACAGACATTTCTTACCATATTGCTTTGTGAACATCACGGAGTTTAACACCGGGTCAATCTTTCCCATTTTCATCTTGTTGACATCGCTTGCAGAACTAATAGGCAAAATCATAGGCTTCTTTCTGAGACCCGAAGCGATCTCTTGATCCATCTTAGCTACCTCCAGAATGTAGCAGACTAACAATCATTTAAGATGATCAATTATTGGCTCATACTCAGCTGGGTTGGAGAGAAGAATGTTGTGCAGAACAATCCAATCATGAGAATTGAGATTAGGTTGATCAGCAAGGGAGAAGGTATGCTCAGACTTGGCCGAACCTCTAGTAACCTTGAATTTGACGTTGATGAATTTCCCTGCTGCTTGAGGCTTTAGGACCCGAACTGTGATAATTTTCTGAGCGCTCTAAGTAAGATATTGAGGTTGAGCAAACGTCAAATAGTAGTCGATTAGCTCACGATCAACCTTCGGGTCCGGATGTGGTACTTCTGCGATAGGAAGAAAGCAGTGAAAAACAAATGCCTTCCGGGTGATAGGCATATCAAACTGAGAGTACCTTGTGTTTTCATAATCCAAAGACACCACTGGCTCAAGCCAATGAGTGGTAGGAGATTCGATGGCTTCTTTGATCTGCTTCTCTAGAGTCCAGAAGGGAAAGAGGGTTTTCTTGCTTTCTAGGAGATCATGAGCCTCCTTTGATCTTCTTTCATTCTCTTCAGCTTCCTTTATAATCTTGGAATTGAGATCGATTTCCCTAGACCTAATTAATTCCTTCTCCTTTTACTCAATCCAGATTCGCCTCTCCTCACTCTTCGACGATACCCTGCTAATTTGATCAGTCAGGTTAGAGATTGTGACACGAGTTTGGGTAAGACTACTACTTAAACTAGAAAAATTAGATTTTAATCCATTTAGTTCCTTTTCATAGTTTGTAATGGGTATTTTCTGAGAAATGAGAATATTTTGTACCTTCTTGATGAAATCATCACATTCGTTGATATGTGCACTAACAGGTTTCGCAGCGAAACCTCTGTCTTCTCGCTCCTTCTCATCGTCCAGTCCACCATCTGTTGTGTATCCTTGCATCTGTGACACACCATCTGTTACCATCAAACATCTTCCCTCAACCTTTTCTTCTTTCACCAGCAGAGCCTTGCCATGAGTGGGCTTTCTTACTTCTTCGTCCTCTAAGTTTGTGGACCACACCTGAACTCCACCAAACTCATCATCAACACTGGTACCCTGCACAATTAAAGCATTCATGGTATTATTGTTAGTTGCTGATTTCTTTTTCTTAATCTCCTCCAATCGTCTCAAGAGGTTCGCTTCTTCACCGTCTTCATCAACCCTTTCTGATGTCTTCTTTAAGATGCAATCTTTGGCAAAATGGTTCTTGCCTCCACGATAATGGCAATCATAACCTGAGTCGCCACCAATCTTCGTTTCCTTCTTCGATTCTTCAGTCTTAGAACCCATCTTCGGTTCCTCCTTCACCTTTTCAGAACTATAACTTCCCTGCCAGTTTCGATTCTTATTGGCGGGGAACTTCCTTTTGATAAACTTCCTCGGATTGGAAACCATTAAAGCATATTCTTCACCAGTTAGATCATAGTCAACAAGATCTAATTCTTCTTCTTCTTCAACTGCACTTTTTCCCTTGTAAATTTGAGCTAACGAACCCAAGCTGGAAACCACATTCGTTTCCTTTGACACAACACTTTCATGAGACTTCAGAATTCCCACCAGCTTCGCCAGAGAATAGGATTTGAATTGTTCGTGTGCCTTCACTGTATACACAACTGCCATCCATTCACTTCTAATACCATTCATGAAGGTAACCTTTTGCTCAATAACTTTCCTTTCAATCCCATGCTTTATCATCTTACTAAGAAGATGATTAAATCGATCAAAAGCCTGAATAAGTTTCTCTTCGGGCTTCTGTTTGAAGTCACCAAATTCAGAAAGTAATATAGTTTGAATCGAATGCTCCAGATCTTCATCAGTAGAATATAATTCCTTTAGCCGATCCCATATCTCCTTTTGCTGTAGCGCATGAACTCACCAATCGAAACGTGTCTGATTGTAAATCAAACCTAATCATTCTTAAAGCTTTAATGTTGCACTGAAACTTATCTTTCTCATCTTGAGGAATGTCTTTCACATCATTCACGAGCTGATTGTACTCCTTTTGAGTTTTGAAAATTTTTGAAGTGCTTGAGTGAGCAAACCGACCAACTGTGATTGCTTCCCAAATCAAATACCCATTATCTTCTGAACCAATTACATAATCTTCGAAGTGATGCGTCCAGACTTCATAATCCTGGGTATACATGATTGGAACTCTTGTTGCCGATCCAATACTATTGGATATATTGATCGGATTTGGTTGTGAATCATCCATACACATTGTGATGATGTTTGATTGATAACCTATTCATGATCAGACTTGTAGTTTATCGTTAGGGAAAGATCAACTGTTAATGAGATACGCCAATGAGGAATGACGGCTCAATTAGTATCAATCAATGCGGAAAACCCTAATAACTTCTTCAACATAAGAGATGTGTATGAATTACACAACCTCCTGCTCTGATACCAATTGATGAGATATGATCTCTAGATCATTTAGATCTTTTACAGGTTAATCAATGAAGAACAAACAACTATATCAAACAAGACAAAGAACACAAGATAGAATTAATATAATGGTGATGATTCAAATGTGGTCACGCCTCAGCAGAGCTCGATTAAGAACTTCCACTGTAGAGGCGAGCTAGGGTTTACAATACTATAATGAATAATTATTGAAAGCCTTTTTTTAATTACTAAGGATGCATGCATGCAGCTTAAATACTAAAACCCTAGAATAAAACAAAACACAGTTGGAAATGCCCAAACCGGTTACAAAACTGGGCTAACTATAACCGAGCCCAAGACGCAACACCCAGATCCCAACATTCACATTAGATGTCGGTACCAAATCATTGAGGGGCCCACACATATCGCTTATCCTGTTAAGGCGGTAGGAACAAATAAATATTGAGTACATATTTTTGTCTACTCATCATATCACACATGGACATACCCTTTATGACTACCAGCCATGGATAGTGTTGGAGTTTACCGATGCACAATACCCGTGTAAAGAAAAACCCCATACGTATCTCAGTTTGAAGAATAAGAGATATGTTCATCTTAGAATTACTTATGACTTGATCCATAAAGTAATCTCGAAGTACGAGTTGTTCCAATACTTAAATCTCTATTAAGTACTCATGATTGTGTAACATACACATTCTGAAATTGTGTATTGTTATTATTAAAAGTGAATAAAATTGAGTGTTGAGTTCTAACAGATAGTTTTACTAGAAATGAAGTAGAACTATGTTTAGAATCACTCATAAAATATTGGAAGTCTTATGAGATTCCAATTAATAGCCAAATAATGAAAATTTAGCGAAAATATAAAATTTGAAATAAGTGAAATTTTATTATTTAATGTTGCAGAGAATCTCGTTAGAAACATTTAGGCGAAAACCTCGTCGAAATCCGAGTTATAACGAAGAAGTTATGACCAAACGAAGATCCGTGATAAATCCGGAAAATACTTTGTCGCATAAAAATTTAGTTTTCGATAAACTAATTTTTATCCTTAGTGATGTAGAAAGTTGTAGAACTCGTAAAAATAATCAACTTTCATATAAAGACCGTTTGAATCTGACTTCGTATGAGGGAGTTATGATTTTTCTAAGTTTCAGGATTACTAGTAGACAGCTAAAAACTCAAATTTTAGATCGAGTGATTTTTAGCCGACACAACCTAAACGAGAATTGAAGGTCTCGTCATTTGTAGTAAAACGGTAAAAACTCTGACGAAAACGGACGTCGAATGAAGAAGTTATGAATTTTTAACGGATTTTCCTGTCCCGGTCTGTTAAAAATAATAATATTAAAATTAAAATCAAAATTAGCCGACAAAGTCTAAACGAAAGATGTAGAGCATAATTTTAGCTACGCGTGCATATAAAGAACTTAAAAAACGGAGCCTGTATGAGAAAGTTATTAATTTTACAAGATTGGGCACATTTTCATTTAATTTTTGCATGAATAGTGTTGATCCACGTGGCATCTTCTGATTGGACTGCAGCCTCGCGTGGCACCCTCTGATTGGTCCGATGCCGTGTCCTCCTCGTTTCCAATGTCGTGACTCACCCTTGCCCAGATCCGACGCGTGTCGCGATGAGTCGTCCGAAGCAACTAAGTCACCCGGTGACTCCTCGCATCCGAAGACGCCTGTCACGTCCGAACCGAGCCACCTGGAGCCCTCGCATGCACGCCGTCTGGTCCTCTCGCGAGCTGCCATCTGTCTCGCTGACTCCTCCTTCTGATCAGCCGACCCTCGCATCCTCGCCCTATAAATACAAGGCATGCGAGCCTTGCCGAGAGAAATGAAGAAATTGCCATTTTTGGCCCCTCTTCCCATATTTTTATTATTTCCACTTTCCCCGAAGCCCCGGTATTATTTTTAAAGCCCAGAATGCGTCCCGAAGTGCCTAGAGAGCCCGAAAAATTATTCTTTTCGGTTTGAAGCTCTACCTTTTTAGAGCCCGGTTTTTAGCTAATTCTCCCGGTTTTCGACGAATAAAGCCATATTTGGAACCAATATGCTGCTCAAATTACTATTTTAACCCCCGATTATTTTAAAGTGAGTTCAATATATAGGAACAATTGTATGTTATGTGTTATATGTGCTATGTGCTTTTCAGTGTTATTATTCTAAGTTATTTTCCCGTGTTATTTTTATTCGCTATTTTTAATAGCAAAGTTATACCTTTGACCATGTGATCAGTGAAATGACTTAGATTCACGGTGGTATTGGTATGTAGCCTCTGGCCATGTAGAACATGTCTCGTAAGAGAATGACTTCTGTTCTATGGCATTGGCAGAAGGTTAGATAGGAATGGTATGTAGTCTCTGACCATGTAGAGCATGACTCCGTAAGAGAATGAACTCTATTCTATGGTATTGGCAAATGGTTAGACAGGGCTATAAGCCTGAAATCTACCAAAATGTTAATCATAAATTATATGTCTTCTGTGCCATTTGGGCCAAAGCTTTATTGATGCATATCAAGTATTGAAATCATTATGTCTCATTGATCGTAAATCTTTGAATCAAATCTTGAGTTGATATTGAAAGCCTGACATATGATACGCATATGCTAGTGTTGTTCTTGTTCCCTTTTGCTTCTGTCATATTGGTATATATAAGGCAGAAGATTATATTGTATCTATTTATTGAATTCAGTAAGCGTTATCGCTTATCCCTCTCAATATTTAACAATTGCAGGTGATGAGTATCCAATATAGTTTTATATTGCTGCAAGATTTAGAATAGTTAATACTATTTCTATGTATTTTAATGTTCATGTATGTATATGAATAGTAGATTCCTGGGTAGATATGAAATGTAATAAAACTTAGTCGGTTTGTATCCAATCTTTTGTAATCACTTTATCAATATAAAATATTGTTTTATAAATATGCATGTAGCATGTTTTGAGGAAGTAACTTAAGAATAATGTTGGAATAGTATGAAAGTTTGAGTCTTTCATAAATACGAAAGTTGGGGTCTTTCAATCATGGTATCAAAGCAATGGTTTAAGTGAACTAAATATCACGGATTGATATTTAGACTTAAATTATTGGAAGCTCAATATATGAGTTGATTCATAATAATTATATGGATACAAACCATGGGAAATATTTAAGTGGGGGATTGGGTAGTGATAAACCCTAGTATTTTAAGATATTAAGTTACTTCAGAATTTTATGAAAATTAGTTTAAGTGAACTAGGAGTTTTGAGAATTTTTAAGCTTAAACAAGAATTGTTAAGTAAAGATGATACGATATGTATCTGGTATATTTTAGGTTGAATACCTAATGAAGACAAGCACTAGAATATTATGAGGAGATATGCCTTATATTCTATTATGTGCTAAACGATAAATGAATATAGCATGCTTTAGGGTGCTTATCTATAATTGCTATTATTTGAGAAAGCTTAAGGTCTGTTGCCGACCTTGGTTTAGAAAATTTTATGTTCAGAATTCTAAGAATTTTCGTAATAGAATTTTTCAAAGTGATAAAGAGAATTATGATAGTTGACATCGATAAGTTTATAAATAAACGATCGCGAGATATCGTAAAATAATAAATATGAATTGTTATCGTAATAAGTGTATTAATACCAATAGAGTGGTAATATACATTTAAAGTATGTTTGATATATAATAACATCTTTGGAAGAAAGATGTGCGTTTGAAACACGTTTGGGCGAGACAAATGTGTTGGTGCAAATCCACGAAGTTGTTTCCACCGCTGTTCAGATTGAAGCAGTGATTGTTTAGAGAGTCAGAAGAACCGAAGATGGCGGTCAATACTTCGATATATAGTATCTCAATCGATGTTGTACAAGATTTAGAAGAATTAAAGGAAGGACTAATGAAGTTTCCAGACTCAATAGGCCAAGACTTTGTCAAAAACATTGTAATGTAGTATACGGTTCGAGTAGTAACCCTATACAAGATGTCCAGACTTAGTATTTAATAATACTAAGTGATGATTGACTTCTATCCCGTCCTTATAGAAGTTCCATTGTGTGTTAAGCCGACTTTAACATACAAGATTGGGATGGTGAATTGAGTCATTTAGTGGTAAATGGTTAAGCAACTTACTTGTCTAAGTAAGGTAGAATGCTTAATTGAAGAAGAAATACATCCATAGTATCGTATGAGAAGAGATGTTGTAGTCTGGAATGACAGAGAACCAAGTTGAATCTAGTAGAGCTTGCTGAGACGCAGCTATGATGCAGACTTTTTAGGATAAACTCCTATGAAGTAGACTTAGACTTACTCAGATACAAGAATAACGATTTCAAGGAAGAATAATGAAATGAACAAATGTGCATGATGGATTGCATGAGTTAGAAGATGATGCAGGTAGTAGAAGACCGTTTGTCTCCATGCTGCTAGAGTAAATTTTGGAATAGTGTGTCTTGTAAAGTAGACACTACTCAAGAAAGAATTTATATGAAGAAATGGAATTAAAATTTCTATCGACCTATGGAAAAGTATTAGGATATATTAAAACAAGCATATGCATGAGAAGAATCCTAGAAGGCGAGTAGAAGTAATCCAATATATGTTTGATAGAAACATGAAAATCCTAGTTGAGTCTAGGAGAAAGTGTTATATGTATTTGTTTAAACACATTCATGTGTGATAAGTTGCTTTGTGAAAACTTTTGAATGGTGACTTGGGAACTGCGAGACAATACTTGGGACGAGTATGAGTAGGTGTGAATAGTAGTAGAGGCGTATACTACTGGAAGCACATGACTCACACTTGGATCAGGAAAAAGTCATAAGGTTACCAAGAAGCTAGTAAATGATTTCGTTTTATTCATGTGTGTCCTTACCTTCGTTTCGGTAATGACTAAGAAGATCATTATCGTTCAAATCTTAATGTCATAAAGAATCGAGTCCGATTAGTATAAATCTGCGAAAGGAGTTGATTGGTTCAGAGAACCATGTGTTATATAGTGATAAAACTTCAGTAGGAATACTGAAGAAGTAAAAGATCGAGGTAGTCGATAGAAATATAACGATCTTCATTAAAGAATTGAGCAATCATTAGCCAGAGATGTGACTTTCTATGTGGTGTTACTGGCCACAAGAAATGTTTCTGCCCTACTCTTACTAGTCAAATGGCGGGGAGTCAAGTTTCCGTTCAAAAATCAAAGAGTACTCCAACTAAAAAGGAGGAGGTGCCAAAAGCTAAAAGATGTGTAGGTCCGAAAACACAAATTAGAGATATGTGGTGCTATTCTTTCTGTTCCAAAGTATCTACGTGTTGATCAAACTCTTTTCATTTTCTTTATTCCATCAGCTTGATTTATTTGATCTGATTCTAATACAAGAGTTTGGTTCGTTATGTGTCTTGTGTGTTATAAATACAAATGTCATTAGAATAAAACCATTCGAGTTGCTGTTATAGCAAAAGTAAAGACCTTATCACGTGTTTAGTTTGTAAACCAAGAAGGGGCAGGAGTCTGCAATGAGAATTGAGTTTTAACTCAAAGATTAGGATCGAAAGCCAAATAGAGAATGATGAGCGGGTGCAGGTTTGAGCACCGCCAGTAATTAATAAGTTCGAAGAGTTTGACAATCGTTTGGCAAACTAAAAGTTAAAATATCGTACATTTTAGATTACCACAAAGGAATTAAGTTAAAACTCGAATGTTGTGACTAGTAATTTTTTTCGTAAACTTTAGATCTTCTCACATCTTATTTGATTTAAATGCCTCAGATTCTTTCTTGCCTTATAAATTCGCATATTCTTTTCAAATTGCTTGTTACGCAGTTGTCCAATCATTTCATATAGATAACATATGAAATATATCATTACTTGCGGATAAAGCCTATAGAGTTAGTGTTATAGGAATTGAAAGTTATAATCTTTCTGCTAACCTAATTCCTATCTTTGATATTATTCTCGACATAGATTGGTTGTTAAAGAACCACGCAAAGCTCTTGTGCTACAAAGAGATGATATGCATCCCTATCAAAAGGGAAGATTCTATTTACGTCTACGGTGAAAATAATAAATTTCTTTCTTTAAAACTCGTAAATTATGTCGAAGGGATATTCTACTTATCTGGCTTATACAGTTAATACCTTGAAAGAGGAGAAGAAAACTGTGAATGATAATCTTTGGATAATTATCGACCGGCTGATGAAGAGTGCATATATTCTCGCCACACGTAAAACGACTCCATTGGAGAAATACGCGTAAGTTACTTAGACGAAATCATCGCGAGACATGGTGTGCCACTAAAGATTTTTTCCGATCGTGATACTCGCTTCACTTCTCACTTTTGGGCGAGTATGAAGAGTGAATTGGGATCTCGAATTACTCCCAACACAACTTATCATCCTTAGACAAATGATCGGAAGAAGAGAGCAATCCAAACAGTAGAAAATATACTGAAGGTATATAAAGTATTGTATGAGCGTAAATGTCATACTCAAATATGTTGGCATGACGTAAGACAGAAGATCTTTGGAGGCTCTGAAATATTCAAGACATCACTAACAAGATACAAATTTTTCGAGAAAGAATGAAAGCGGCCCAGGATCGACAGATGTCCTATGCAGAAAAGAGGAGATGACCTGTAGAATTCCGGGTGGATGATTTAGTAATACTGAAGGTATTTCATGAAAAGGTGTTATTCTACTTTTGAAGAAAGAACAGTTAGTAAGCAAGTTTACTACTTGGAATTGCCTGAAGATTTGACAGATATTCATGAAGTGTTTCATGTGAGCTATCTGTGTAAAGGTTAAGCATATATGATGAAATGGTTCTATTATCCGAGGTGAAACTGAATAATAAGTTAAGTAGAAGAGATCGTAAATGAAAGAACGACTAATTTATGTAATAAAGAAATGAAGTTGGTGATTTTCATGTAGAAACACCGTCGAGGCTCAACTTATACTTCGGAAAAGTAAGAATGAAATAAGAGTGAAGTATCCCTAATTGTTTTAATCGTTATGATTTCGGGGACGAAATCCTCAAAAGGAGGAGGTATTTGTAACATACACATTCTGAAATTGTGTATTGTTATTATTAAAAGTGAATAAAATTAAGTGTTGAGTTCTATCAGATAGTTTTTACTAGAAATGAAGTAAAACTATGTTTAGATTCACTCATAAAATATTGGAAGTCTTATGAGATTCCAATTAATAGCCAAATAATGAAAATTTAGCGAAAATATAAAATTTGAAATAAGTAAAATTTTATTATTTAATGTTGCAGAGAATCTCGTTAGAAACATTTAGGCGAAAACCTCGTCGAAATCCGAGTTACAACGAAGAAGTTATGACCAAACGAAGATCTGTGATAAATCCGGAAAATACTTTGTTGCATAAAAATTTAGTTTTCGATAAACTAATTTTTAGCCTTAGTGATGTAAATGAAAGTTGTAGAACTCGTAAAAATAATCAACTTTCATATAAAGACCGTTTGAATCTGACTTCGTATGAGGGAGTTATGATTTTTCTAAGTTTCAGGATTACTAGTAGACAGCTAAAAACTCGAATTTTAGATCGAGTGATTTTTAGCCGACACAACCTAAACGAGAATTGAAGGTCTCGTCATTTGTAGTAAAACGGTAAAAAGTCTGACGAAAACGGACGTCGAATGAAGAAGTTATGAATTTTTAACGGATTTTCCTGTCCCGGTCTGTTAAAAATAATAATATTAAAATTAAAATCAAAATTAGCCGACAAAGTCTAAACGAAAGATGTAGAGCATAATTTTAGCTACGGTTGCATATAAAGAACGTAAAAAACGGAGCCTGTATGAGAAAGTTATTAATTTTACAAGATTGGGCACATTTTCATTTAATTTTTGCATGAATAGTGTTGATCCACGTGGCATCTTCTGATTGGACTGCAGCCTCGCGTGGCACCCTCTGATTGGTCCGATGCCGTGTCCTCCTCGTTTCCAATGTCGTGACTCACCCTTGCCCAGATCCGACGCGTGTCGCGATGAGTCGTCCGAAGCAACTAAGTCACCCGGTGACTCCTCGCATCCGAAGACGCCTGTCACGTCCGAACCGAGCCACCTGGAGCCCTCGCATGCACGCCGTCTGGTCCTCTCGCGAGCTGCCATCTGTCTCGCTGACTCCTCCTTCTGATCAGCCGACCCTCGCATCCTCGCCCTATAAATACAAGGCATGCGAGCCTTGCCGAGAGAAATGAAGAAATTGCCATTTTTGGCCCCTCTTCCCATACTTTTATTATTTCCACTTTCCCCGAAGCCCCAGTATTATTTTTAAATCCCGGAATGCGTCCCGAAGTGCCCGGAGAGCCCGAGAAATTATACTTTTCGGTTTGAAGCTCTACTCTTTTAGAGCCTGGTTTTTAGCTAATTCTCCTGGTTTTTAACGAATAAAGTCATATTTGGAACCGATATGCTGCTCAAATTACTATTTTAACCCCCGATTATTTTAAGGTGAGTTCAATATATAGGAACAATTGTATGTTATGTGTTATATGTGCTATGTGCTTATCAATGTTATTATTCTAAGTTATTTTCTCGTGTTATTTTTATTCGCTATTTTTAATAGCAAAGTTATACCTTTGACCATGTGATCAGTGAAATGACTTAGATTCACGGTGGTACTGGTATGTAGCCTCTGGCCATGTAGAACATGTCTCGTAAGAGAATGACTTCTATTCTATGACATTGGCAGAAGGTTAGATAGGAATGGTATGTAGTCTCTGACCATGTAGAGCATGACTCCGTAAGAGAATGAACTCTATTCTATGGTATTGGCAAATGGTTAGACAGGGCTATAAGCCTGAAATCTACCAAAATGTTAATCAGAAATTATATGTCTTCTGTGCCATTTGGGCCAAAGCTTTATTGATGCATATCAAGTATTGAAATCATTATGTTTCATTGATCGTAAATCTTTGAATCAAATCTTGAGTTGATATTGAAAGCCTGACATATGATACACATATGCTAGTGTTGTTCTTGTTCCCTTTTGCCTCTGTCATATTGGTATATATATAAGGCATAAGATTATATTGTATCTATTTATTGAATTCACTAAGCGTTATCGCTTATCCCTCTCAATATTTAACAATTGCAGGTGATGAGTATCCAATATAGTTTTATACTGCTGAAAGATTTAGAATAGTTAATACTACTTTTATGTATTTTAATGTTCATGTATGTATATGAATAGTAGATTCCTGGGTAGATATGAAATGTAATAAAACTTAGTCGGTTTGTATCCAATCTTTTGTAATCACTTTATCAATATAAAATATTGTTTTATAAATATGCATGTAGCATGTTTTGAGGAAGTAACTTAAGAATAATGTTGGAATAGTATGAAAGTTTGGGTCTTTCATAAATACGAAAGTTGGGGTCTTTCAGATTGTTAGCACAATCTCTATGCTATATCCAATCTCTATGGATAAGCTGCTAACGCTCATGACAATATTAAATCACTACTTACTTCTAAGAGTATGACATGTTGTGGACGTTTGAGTAAATGAATACTCGGGAAGTGGGTTCTAAAAATGAAAAAGTGGAACACATTGATAAGATAATGAAATGACTGATCTCCATCATATAATAAAATCTCAACTTAATAATTACCAAATCAGATGATTACTTATATTGTTTAAGTTCTCAAATATAAAACCAACTAAACTAAGTGTGATCAAGCCAATTCATTTGCAAATCTAATGTCTTTTGACTTTATCTTAATTTCAGACTTGATCAGTGACATTGTCTTAGGGAATGGATCGACAACATTTTCTTCTAATATGAATCTATTAACTATGAGATCTTCACATTCGAACAACTATCCAATGTGATGGTACTTATTGAGCTTGTTTCATGTGAACTTGTGTGACTTGGAATCCATAATCAAGCTAAATTAACCCTTTTTCAACACTTTTAAATTTCAACACTTTTAAATTCATAAGGGCCATCAATGATTAAGTTTAAACACTTTTATCACTAATGAATCTCCTTTCGTCACCTAATTTTCTTTGTAGTTTAACCAACTGCAATATATTTTAAGTTTTTTGTTAAGCTCACTATGGTGTATTACTTGGTACTCTTCCAAGCAAATACGTTACCATTCATGAATTTCAATTGCGAAAAAAAATCGTCTTTATCATTGCGGAACTCAGCATCAGTGTAACTTTTACATTGATCTCTTCCATATTAACAAGATCATCTCCTTTATCCTCCTAGGACACTAAGTAAACTTCTTAATTTTGATTTGTTGATTCTTGCCAAATTGATCTAATCCAACTTGTCATACTCAAGGCATAGGAGTTATCGTATCTAGTAGATGTTGTGGCATATATGATCGATCCCATAATAGAAGCATATGGGACTTGACTTATTTTCTCTAGCTCAATGTCATGCCATGTTTTCATAAGCACAAACTCTTTTGGAGTATTGCATCTTGAGTTTCCTCGATAGTTTAATGTACTTTGTCTTAATCAAATAAATCACTCTGATCTATCTCCACAGTTCCTTACCTTTAGAACGTGTGCTGCTTTTCTTATGTGTTTCAAAAGTGAAACAATTTCAATACTAAGCCAAGTTGTTACACTTTCTAAGTTAGAATATTGTTTTCTATGAATAGTATGTTATCTATATATAATACAAAGGTGACAACAATGCTCCCACTAGCACTGATATATATATATATATATATATATATATATATATATATATATATATATATATATATATATATGGCTCATCCTCATTTCTCGAAATTAAAACTCTTGAATTCTATCATTGAAACAAAGATTTCAATTTGTGAGATGCTCGTTTCAGTCCTTAAAAAGAACTTTATAAGCTTAGACACCCTTCATAACCTTTCTTGGGTTGAATATGTGTTTGTTCCCATCCATGCATGTCTCTACTTGAAGATCCACTTATGCTTAACGGTTAAGGTCAATTGCTTGATGAACCTAGTTGCAACATACATGGACTGAATCTTGCTCTCCATGTCCTCTTTCTATCTTGCATCTTTTTGGGCCTGAAATACCTTCTGATAGCTGGTATACTCTGATTGCCATCTACCAGTGACTTATATTACATAGTAATATAGAGTATATATAACTAGGTTTATGACGTTCTTTAATAGATATAAAAGGAACGGGTCAAGGTATTTCAATTTCCTCAATATCTTTTTCAAGCTCAAATTGAATGTTAGGGCCTACTTTAGGTTCTTCGTTGGTTGACACTTGAATCTTATCAAGACCAATATGGTCCCACCAACTCTTTTGTATATCAACTCCCTCTCTTGGAAGAATTCCCTCCAAGCAGAAAACACTTTTTTCTCATAGGATTTGTTAAACAACTATCCAAAATGCTTGTTGGCATGTACAACGAGATAACACATCTCTTTCTACTTCCTAGATTTTCTAGTGCTTGATGAAAATCGTGAGCCTTATAATCGTAGACTTCTATATGTTCTAGTGAGGAATGAACTTTACTGCACATCTTTGAGAGTGTCTCATAAACCTTCTTAGTTTTTGCAAACCTAAGGTCTCTTGCAATACTATTCATGATACGATTTGTGAATTGTTGGTAAGCATGCTACGAATCATCTAGTATCAAATCAAATAATGATTTGTTTTTCTTTCCAACTAACACCATTTTACTAAGCACAATAAGACTCATTAAGTATCAAATCAAAAAAGGATTAGTTTTTCTTTCCAATTAACATTGTATGTGATAGTGTTTTGGGTAGAGACAACTCGTGAAACTTTTTCACAATTCCTTAGATGATCGATCCAGTTTTTGACTAACATACTCGCTATCTCTATCTAATTTGTGTATCTCATCATGTTGCCCAGTTGATTCTTAACTTTTTTTTATGAGAACTCTGAACACCTGAAAGGTTCCAAACTTATATTTATTTAGATAAACATGTTCATACAAAGTTGGTGTTACCATGTATCGTGGTTAATATGAATGGTCCATTAGTGTGAACTAATTCAACACTAATATTCACATCACCAACTGATGTATTCGTAAGCTATCTTGATAAACAATATTTGCATTATCATAAAACTTGCGGTTAAATGATATCCAAATTTCGATCCAACTGATACTTGGTAATTCATTTCTCATTTATATGTCCATGACTATTCTTGCACAAACATATTTCACCCAAACCTTTTGGATGTATTTAAATCAGTAGGTATTATCGTTAATCTGAATGATCCATTAGTTAAACTAATTTCAATTGATATTTTCACCATAAGATAGCTCTCTTTGACATCCATCTTGACAAATTATATTTGCATTTATCATAAGATTTGTAGTCAAATGAATTCCAAAATCCGATCAAACTGGATATTAGTAATGCAGTTCTCATTTTCATCTTCAAGAAGACGATTCCATAATTATATATCTTATTCAAATATTCGAATTAGCTTTAAACTATTATTACTATACTAGTTTCAAAGATTTAATAGCTTTCTTTAACATGTTAAAACATTTTACATTTACATAACCCAAAAAATCTTACAAAACATTGTACAAACAATTTGAATCATAAGACCGTAGATCAAATATTTGGGGAGAAAGAGTTGTATTCTGATGCTATGAATAATAGTAAGGGCTTGGTAATCATGAGCAAATTTTTTTCTCTATGTTTCAGTCTTCTTACTTTATTTCAATCACTGCATATTCTTGCAAATGTCAATACTTAATCCTTAGAACAATGATTAGAAGTAATACTCCAATGACATTATGAATTCATATATTTGACTGAAGACTAAACATTTGGAGAACTAGTTATCTTTTAATCATATGGATAGTAGTATGGGATCGTAATCCATGATCAAAAAATCTTCTCCATGTTTCAGTCTTTTACTATCCTTAAAGGTTGTTTATATAAAAATCAGAGTGAACTAATTACATGTACATGTCAGCTAGTTGGGTAATTAGAATCAACTCCAATTCAATGAAATTTCATTTTATATTAAAATTTTGGAATACAACGCACATTTTGTAACTGCCTTTTCTTACAATTTAAAACACAGTGTTTTAAGGAACCTCATGAAGAGCTTTGACTAATGCATGATCTTTCTTTTCGTTTATGAGAATTATTCCCAAACTATGAATTTAGACAAGATTGATTATCCTAATAGCATATCCTTTTAGGGGGTTTATAGTAGTATATTTTGGTTGATAAGATTATATGCATCGTTTGGGAATAGAGATCGTCGATTATGGGAGAAGGAATGGGAATTAAGAAAATATCAAGCCAAGGTGCAAGGAATGATGAGATATCTAGTACCTTATTTATAGTCTAAGATCCTTACTCCAATTACATTACATGGGGGATGTGGGGTGCATCCTTATTTTCAAAATTCCTATATCCTTTAAGGATTCAATAATATTCCAGTTAATGAAGTTTTGATTAGTTAATATTCAACCCTTTTAATTAATTAAAAGTATTTAATTAATTCCAAAATAATTTTAAAATAATATAATAAAACATAATAAATTAACAAACTTATTTTCTCCTTTATTTTTCTGCTTAATTGGGTCATGAGGGCAACCCAAAAGGACTCTGTTATTATTTGAAATATTTCCCATAATTAATGGCATTGGACACTCTATCCAAAATACTCGTGGTTCGGATGTTTCCAGATTTGTTTCTTGAGGATTTTCCAGGTATTCCTCAATAACCTTTGGTTATGTTGATGATTAATCTGATTCCATACGTAGGTTCGATAACCAAGGTGACATATCGACTTCCATCTCTAGAGATGCAAGATTTCTCCATTTAATCTCATTATAAAAACATCAAAATCTTGTGATTATGGAGCATGTATTTGATACTACTCACCTTATTCTTGATTGAATGCTTTCCTATGTTTCTTACTCTTCACTTCACCTCAACAAGAACCTATGAAAAATACCAAGCTTTGGTTACTAAATTTACCAAAATACCCATAGAACTTCTTTCAAACTCATTTTTAGGGTTATTCACTATTTGGATAAAACCGAATTGTCCAATTGGACAATTTGGATTGGACTATTTGATTCGGATATTTGGATTTTTGGATTGGTTTTCAACAAAACCGAATTATTATTTTGGATTTCGGATTGGTTTTGGTTTTTAAAATAAGAACCGAATAGTCCAAAAAAACCGAATAACAACTTTTTATGTTTTTATTTTCAATATATCTATAATTATTTATTAATTTTATAATTTTTTTTAAATAAGTTCAAAAGGTTTTACCTAATAAAAGACATTAATATGTACTTTCTGTCAAAAGTTTTTTATCTATTAAATAATAAACTATAATATGCCTTCTTAGTGGTTGTTTATAAATTTTAAATCACCGGTAAATAATTTTTTTTGCTTATGTTGTAAATTTAGATCATATTATAATTCTATGTCCTTTTAAAATGTTATGGTTTTTGAAAACCGAATTATAAAAACCGATCCAACCGAATTGTAATTGGATCGGATCGGATCGGATTTTAATTTAGTTTGGACTATTTGGATCCATATTTTGAAAACCGAAACTATTTGGATTTACTTAATTGGATCAGATCGAACCGATCCATCCAAACGAACACCCCTACGCATTTTGTACTTTAGTCACCTATTTATACCTATAAGAGGGTGTTAGGATAAGTGGAATGCAAAATGGATATGCCAAACTGAAGATATCATTACTTTTTTAAAATACTACAAGACATGTTTAATATTTTTCCTTGGCATTACAGGGTCGTGTAACACCCTCATAGCCTCGTTACATGCTCATGTTTTTCCAAGGCAAAATATTGCATGACCGTGTATTGTTTCACCGCTATGCATTCAGCCAAATTTTCTCTTGATGCATCATACTTTGTCGTTCTCGATTCCATTCTTCACCAAAATTTTCCATGGGATCTTAATGAAGTAAATAAGTTCTATTAAAATTACTTTGAATCAATTATTAAGACCTTCAACATGTTACATGAGATTTAAGGATGTTTATATGAACATAAACACTCAATCAGATGTTTGAATAACCTGTAATGAGCAATTATCATCAATGACTCATTTAAACTATTTATGTATCTTTAATTTCATCATCCATCATGTTATTAAGTTATGGAGCTTCGAACATTAGGATCTATGGAATGGAATTGGGGATTGCATTCATGAAATTCCTCCCACGCTAGATCGAATGGAGGTTACATCAATTGATTAACTTCGTGACTACAATAAGATCAGTAATACTCTAAATCATATGTAATTTGGTTTATGTCATTGAAATCATAAGATTAATCATCTAAAACCTCATAATTCATGGTTCATGGAGCTTTTGCTCCATTGATGGATCTTAGGGCTCCATATCTCAACCAACACTTCATTAGGATCAAATGAGAGTAGAGTCAATGAAGGATGGCAGTTCTAACATCAAATTCAATTATGAATCAAGCATCTAATCAACAAACTACCTACCATCATCATATTTGGGCATAAATCCAACCCTAGATTCGAATTTAAAGGTTAATATGAGTAAGAGATGATACCTTCAAGTGCTAGCTTGAAATGCTTACTTCCAAATCCTCTGATAACTTCAAAATCGATTTTAAATATTTACTCCACAATCAAAATCGATATGGAGTCTTTTTCCCTATCCAAAATCGTTTTCCATCATCAAATGTGGTAGAAGACCCTTGACTAGCTTCTATATGTCCCCACTTGTCACTTTTTTTTTCCTCGAACCTTAGATTATTAAATTATATTAGACAAAATTGCAAAAATGGCCCATGTGGTTGGCAAAATTATATGGTTTTGGTCCAAAAAGTTTTGTTGGTGCACTAGTGGTCTAAGTTTGGATCTTTCTAGTGATTTTGGTCCATATACATTTAAAATGACGATTATACCATTTATATTTGTGTTTTTGAATTTGCTTTATATTTATATTAATATTTTAATTAATTAAAAACAAAAAGGCTAACCCATACACACATACACACACACACACTCTCTCTTTCTCTCTCTCTCTCTCTCTCTCTCTGTCTACTATCACTCAAATCATCTTGTTTCTATATCTTTTCAAAATATACACTAAGACATATTATCAAGAACACATACACACAATCTCAAGAACATCTCCATCTCCATCTCCTCCCTCCATCATCGTTCGCCGCCAACTACCTCCAGCTTCACCATTCTAATCCCCCCATATCTCCTTACTTAACCAAGTGAAACTTGAACACCCACCATCACACAATTTTTTATCATTTTTATGAACATATATCATTAATCATTGTTTTTCATCTCAATCATTACTGTAGAATTGGACCATACCCATCCTTTCCTTTGAAAGTTCCCACAATCACTATGTACAAATCCCCATTAAATCAAAGCCATGTCTAAACCCACCGATGATTTGTAGCGGGGATCACACACGCATATACAGATCCTCTTTAACACATACACACACACACACAAACAAATAATCGATTTTTTGGGTTTGCTTTTCCAGAACAATCAAATTTTTAGGTTTATTTCTAGAACTAGAAATTGATTTGTGAATCTAAAAAAAGCTTGTGGGTAATGGGTTATCAAGAATAACTGGTTTCTAAAAAATTGATTTCATCTGTGTATAATGGGTTATCAAGAATAACTGGTTTCTAAAAAATTGATTTCATCTGTGTATTTTCATATCATTTCTAAGTTTAGGGATTTATTTAAAATAATGGTGGATGAACGAAAAATTTTGGTTGATCGGATGTACTAGCACTCATTTGGTTGTTGTTCTTCAAGGACTTCATAAAGTGGTTGTCGAAATCGAAATCATGTTCACATTAAGATCAAAATCTTGTGTAGATAATAAAGATGATGAGTTTGTAGATTTGTACACAATGAAATAGTCATCCCTAATGATCCTACCGCTAACTATAATGATGGTGAACTTGATTTTGATAGCTGTTGGGTTCAGTTGGACAATCTACAATACAATCCCATAGTGGAGTCGTCTTCTTGGAGGTGTGTTCTTCAGTTTTGGATGTTGGCACATCTGTACCCATTTTCAAAAAGGTTGATGAGAAGAAGAGGGAGAACACCAACAATTGTGTTTGTGTGGTTCGGACTTATTGCAATCACCATTTCATTTTTGTGGATGGTGGTGGGAGGTGGGTTTCTTGTCAGAGCTAGGGCGTTGAGTAAGTGGTGATGTTCTTAGTAAACATTTACTGAGGGAGAGGGTGGATTAGTAATGGAGAGAGAGAGAGAGAGAGAGAGAGAGAGAGAGAGTGGTATTTTTTTTCTTTTTTTTTAATTAAAATACTAAGAAATTAAATAAAGACAAAAGAAATTTAACAAAAATCTTTAAAGGCATATTCGTCAATCTAAGTTAGGTATGGATTAAAACCACACAAAAAGATCAACCATAGGATCCAAAAACCACACAAGCTATCTAAATTTAGACCACTGATACACCACTAAGCTTTTTGGACCAAAATCACATAATCATGACAACCATAAAGACTATTTTTGCGAATTTGCCGTTATCTTATAAGCCACTCATTTATTAATTAATTTACTATTTATTTAAATCTGTTTTACTTTAATTTATTTCTAAATTTTATTTTCTTACCAAAGATGGCAAAATTCATATGGTCGATTTCAGAATGTAGCAAAAGCAAGTTTTCAAATACTTGAATAAATATTTAAATATGTTTTATTAAATTTTATTGAATTTAATGAATAGTGAGAAAAGTTAATAGAATTATAAAAAATATAAAATGATGACATGACAATCTATGAACTATGAGTTCAATAAATTGTAAACTGTTACTATTTTTACTCAAATAGTGTTTTCATTTATTTTGAAAATGCTTTTTTTTTTACACAAAGAGCGGGAATTAGGTAAGGTTTCTAATTTATATTGTGAAGATAGGTTAAGATACACAAATAATATATTAATCTAAATGGAGACGTTTAATTAGTTATATATATAAATATAAATGTTGGCAATCAAATCAATAATTCTGATTAGCTACAAACTAATGTGCTTAGATCCAATCACCATTCACATTAGATATGCTTAAGGACAGAATCATTGAGTTGGAAAATTGGAAACAAGAGTGAGGTATGTCGGTATAAAGATGACACCCAATTCTATAATCCTTAATCATAGTGTGCAGCACCTTAATTAACTCTAAAAAAACCTTAATTATGTCTTAAATAACTCAAAAGCATATGTACTAGGGAATCCTTTCCATACCATGCGCATCTTCCTTTACTTTTCTTTCATTTTTAATACATTTCACTGCAAATACGGAGCGTGGATGACTATAGTCCAAACACCCAACTTTTCTTGATTTTAGTTTTTATTCCATAATCACCCTTAAACCCAATGACCAAAGTTCATAATCAAACTATAATCTCAAGCCAGCCTATAAGAATCTCTCTCTTTCTCTCACTAGTCTTCATCCTTATCCTTTCTTACCACCTTTGTCGTTACCTTAATCAAGTTAAAACTTTGTCGACTACTCTAGGAAACTTAAGCAATCCCCTAGTCTTATCCTTCTTGCTTAAGATTGCTAAAATCAAATTGGCAATAAATTAAGCCTCCTATAATTAAGCTCCCAATGCCTAGGGACTGAAGAAAGTTGACGTTAGTATTGTCATATATATAATTATATAAGTCTATATAGGGATAATGTTAGTTTGTGTAGATTTGAAAGTTGAAACCGTAGTTTATAACCCTCGAAGGGTAAATGAATCAGTCAACTGTCAATGGCAATTTCTGACAATAAGTCCGGTTTGCGTCATTTCATCAGTAGATTCGATGCGTCAACATAAGATTAAATCTACACTAGGATTACTTTCTTATATATATAAATATATATACATATTCTGTGTATATAATATGTATATATGGTTCTATTTTATGTGTTAACGTGACGTATAGATACATGGGGTGCCAACTTTTTATAATTTTATTGGAGAAAAAATGGTCATATGTGCAATGAATTAATTCTATTGGAAGCATGAACTCTTTGACTTTAATATTGGTATGAAACGAATGTAGAGTGTGTGCCCCCCCTAATAAACTAAAAACTTACACATCATGAAGCTACTTACCTACCTATATGTTATCATAACTCCATGAAAAGAAGTTAACAGCTTTAGTCAATATCACCCAATTTTCACCATTATAGATCTACCTTTGTGGTTTCATAATCAGAAAGAGATAAACTTTTCTACTTTAAGGGAGAGGATAGATAAATCTACAAAGAAAACTTTAAAACATGCTACACTGGAAAATTTTATCCATATGTAAAATGCTCATGCATGCATTTGCTATTTTTACTGTAAATAAAATGAACAAGTCATATACGAAACTTTGGTAGGAACCCAAAAAAAGAACAAAGAAAAAACCAAATTGTGGAAGGAGTTAATTCACACAGGAAAACATTACACCTATACATAAAAGATAAGATATGTGAGACATATTAACGTAACCATCACTATTTTGCATATACCCATCCAAAAATGTACTACAATTGGAAGGTTTTCACTCTCATCGCTCCTTTTAGTTTTTTATTTTTGCCTAAAAGTAAAAAGTGACATCGTTTTCTCTAAACATCACTATATTAGCCCCAATGTTCATGGCATGGATAATCTGTGGCGTTCAAAAAAAAAAAAAAACACATGTTAAATTAATTAGAGTCTCGAGTTATGCAATAAATACAATGTTTGCCTTATGGTACGCAATGTTAACAGGACCAAATGAGACAAAAATATCCTCCCAATCCCGCCCCCCGAATTGTTTGTTTCCCCACCCCGAATTTAAAGACTGCCCCCGATATTCATTTCCCCTTAATCCCCCATTAACCTTGTTTTGCCCTAAATCTCCCATTCAACTTTATTTACCATATTTTTTCATTCGTTTATTTCGTTTAATCTTATATATTATATTAATTGTTCAAACACAAAACATATATTATAGAATGACTACTTTAACAATTTTTTTTATAAATAAAAAAGTTAAATATAAGGTAATTATTTCATAGCATCTGAGGGGTATTCGGGAAGGAACTCACAGCACTCCCGCCCCCAAAAACTAAATAGATGTAAAACCCGCCCCTCTTCCACCCCGAACCCAAAAACGTTGTAAAAATAACCCCGTGTAGAATCAGGGTCCCACAAGATCAGTTCCCACTAGGGGTGCAAACGAACCAAGCTACTCATGAGCTACTCGGGATCGGATCGCTAAAAACTCGACTCGAAACCGATTTTAGACGAGCCCGAGCCGAGCTCGGGCTTAATATTAAGCTCGTTTATTAAACGAGCTCGAGCTCGAGCCTATGTCATTAAGCTCGATTAGGCTCGTGAGCCTAAACGAGTCTTTATATATTAATATAATTTCTTATTTTTTTATATATTAAAATAAAAACATATTTGTGGATTAGAAATCTAGGGTATTAGTAAACGAGCTTCTTAACGAGCTCGAGCTGAGCTTAAGCTTATTTAGGCAAGTCAGACAAAAAACGAACCAAGCCCGAGCCCGAGTCGAGCTTGTATAATTATTTACGAGCTCGAGCCGAGCTCAGTACAAAAAGCTCGAATCGAGCCGAGCTCAAGCTCGAGCCTCTTAGAACTTAAACGAGTCCGAGCCGAGCCTGATCAGACTCGGGCTCGGCTCGACTCGTTTGCACTCCTAGTTCCCACGTGGGTTTTGATCAACGTCTCTTGTCTTTTTTACTGATCATTTAAGGATTAACTTTTTTAACTCCTTTGGTCCACGTCGTTGCACACCAATTGCTTCTATGTTGGACCTTAATTAATTCTTTCATATGTTTTTTTTATAGCCATTGCATACATCACTCTACATTCAAATACTCCTCGAAAATACTTAGGTAGTGTTTTGTCTTTCGAAAAAGACAAACATATTTCTCATGTCTTTTGGTATCTATAAAACAATCTGTTTTTTTTTCTATATGTCTATCCGTCGTCTCTACTCTCTGATACGTGTCGTCGCTAAAAACGTGTTGATTAAATGTCACCGCTATAGCGCGTCTAACTATTTCGATCAGTATAACTTCCCAGATTTCATTTTCTCTAAACACGACATCCATAAATACAACTTCGGTAACATTTGATAACTTCGGATCGCGTCACAACATTTGCACTCTACATTAAGTGGTGAAGATGATATTTAAAAAACAAAAAAACCAACATCCGATCCTTTGATTATTTTTAATCTATAAAAAATCATGGCAAGATTTTTACATATAATTAACATGGCTAGTTGTGGGTATAAATATTCTTCATAACTAGTATGTTTGGTGAAGTATTAATCTTTCACCAAACTCCTTTCGTATGCATATGTAGATACAGAAGGTTTATATGTATTGGCGGCTATTGTTAAAAACATGAGTGCGTGTGTGTGTAGAGGTGGAAGGATGCTTATGGATAGAAAAATGTGGTCCATGAAAGCAGAGGATTTGGGGGAAGTGACGCGTGTAAAAGGTTTACATAGGTTTTGGGAGCCCCCCATGTGCAAATGCCAGTATGCATTCCCTTAGCGTGGAAATAAACCTGTCTTTTTTAAATCACCTTTTTACTACTTCCAATTACCCTTTTTTATTTTCTAAACCCACCAAAACTAAATAATTATAATTAAATAAATACATAAATAAATATTTCAGCCTTGGCTTGCCTTAAGCTTTGAGTTTGAGCCAAAATATTTGACTTCCTTAGACATAGTTTCATCTGTCTTTTTATATATTAGTGTCATGTGATAGCTAGACGTGATATAATCTGTCTCTATTTATGACTCCTAGACCAAAAAATAAATATAAGTAAAGACCGGTTATATTTCTCATGTCCTTTATCAATAAACGAATTATATAGCAACTATTTCAGTTAGATGCATTTACTTGTGTTAAGACATGTGTATGTATAAACATATAAGGAAAAAGTAAAAAGACATTAGTAAAGGGAAAGTTTTGTTATCCATATACGAAATTCTTGGAGGAACTATAAACAAAAGCCTTCCACGTATTACCATTGACTGCGATCCAAGTCAGTTACATCTTGTCTTGTGCTCAAGATACATGGCACTCATGGGTTATATTTGTCAAAAAGTTCTTTCACTTTGTTGGATGTGGAATTCAACCATGAAATAAACTATATATATGACATTAATTGTTTCTTTTCCAGACCTTGAAATGACTTGTATCTTGAAAATCCGAACATTTCATTAACTAATTATTGTATTTTGTTGACCATAAATGTCTGATGTTAAATATAACTAGTTTATAAGAATCATGCACGTGAAAGTATATACAAAATTAAACCACATGAAACGAATTATATAGCAATAATTCTGCGTTATGACAAAGGTTACAACTTCTTATTACATGTGATACAAGTAAGATTATCTAGAGGGAGAATACATGTGATGTAAGTGCATGTGTCACATAACTAATAACCAGTTGAATAGTTTATGGTGTAGGTTTTTTACTGTAATTCTCATTGAGCCACGTAGCCATGGAGCTAAAAGCTAATGTGAGTGGCTTGGCTAATTAAGTACCCACAAATCGGGAATATATATATATATATATATATATATATATATATATATATATATATATATATATATATATATATATATATATATATATATATATATATATATATATATATATAACAACCAATTGGAGACTTTGTCCGAATCCATAGGCAAAAAATTTAATAATTATAATAAATATATGATATATAATAATTAATATATAAGTAATAAAAATGTAAAATGTCTAAGTTTACTAACTTCAAGGTGGTCAGGTTTGGGATCCCAACTCCTGCCCTTATCATACTCCTATCCTTTGTTTGTGATTTTTTTTCATTCACACCTAGCTAGATGAATATCAATGATGTTCTTCATTCATTTCATCTCTTTTATTACCAAATCAGGAAAGCCAATCCCTTCACAACTTCCTCTCATGCCTTTGTTTTTCTGATCAAAAAGGAAAAGCAACAAACTAACTAATGCGTACGCCACAACTTGGTAGTAATGGATAAGATATGCAAATCGTAAAACAAACAAAAGATCACGTTTAAAACCTAGAAGCATAGTACAAATCAAATCATGTTTCTTAGATATATATATTAACCATCCTTTATTCATCAAACTACACGAGTTATAATTACAACTTATCAATTATCATACCTAGTTAATTAGAAACCAACATACGTGGGAATATGTTGCATCAAATTAATACGGAGTTGTAGGAATTTTTATTTTGTTATATAGGTCTAGTTTCTTTCTGACATGACTTCCTCCAAATTTATTGGATAAACATGGGGTTGATGATCAAGATAAAATGAACACAAATGGGAAGAAAACATATGCTGGACATCTTCGAAGATATGAATTTTCATAATTAGAATAAAAGTACAATTATCCTTATTACGCCAATCCTATTGGTCCCATTGTAGACCAATGTAACACCATTATTAAGAAGAGTGTCATCTCCAAAAATCTAGTGTTCGAGGTACATTAACGGTTTGATACATTTTACCTGTGTAAATCAAGTCGCGTCTCGCCAAATTAGACAAAAAGTTGACACCACTGTTTTTTTTCTATCTCATTACCCGAAAAGAGACAAACCCACGTCAGATTTGTAGTTTTGCATATAGACATGTCTTGATGAAGGGTAGAAAAGGAAATTTAATAAAAAACAAGGTCAATATGGACATTACATGTTTATAAATAAAGGCAAACTCTGCACAATCCAAAGTAACAGCGGACTCCTTAGTCTTCACTCCACCTTTATAAATAAAGTCTCTCTTGATGTACCCACTCTAAAACATCCACTTGTTTCACCAAAGAAGAACACCTCTGCCGAGTGTTTAGAGACACGCAGAGAGAGATAATATGACGAGCAATATGAAAACTCAAGTTGATGATCAAATGGTTCTCCTCTCCCAGTATTATCCTGGGATTTACGATCAACTCATACCAGAACAAGGTTCGAACTTTTCTTATATATATATACATATTCTACTATATACATATATATACATGTTTATGCATTTGTGAAGTTCGATGTTTGATTGTAGTTTCTTATAACTATGTTGTACATATATAGGGGAAGTTGTGAAACCACGAAGAAGACGAAAGAAGAACAAAGCAGATGGAAACAGCAGCATGATGAGAAAAAGGAAGCTTAGTGATGAACAAGTGAATCTTCTTGAGCAAAACTTCGGAAATGAACATAAGCTTGAATCGGAGAGAAAAGATCGGCTTGCTTCGGAACTTGGGCTTGACCCACGTCAAGTTGCGGTTTGGTTTCAAAACAGGCGAGCTCGATGGAAGAGTAAGAAGCTCGAAGAGGAATACTCGAAGCTCAAGAGTCAACATGACTCCACTGTTCTTGAAAAATGCCAACTCGAATCTGAGGTAACCTTTTTTTTTCTATGATATATGCAAAGAATTTGGACACAAAAAACAACATGAATAATTAAGGGATCCTATGTGGTCCTTCTTTACTCGTGATAGTGATATAATCTTGTATATCCACATTTTTCTTATTCCTTGATATTTCCAAGAAACTTTTTTTTCCCATTTGTGTTGATCATTTCCTAGAAGGTTCAATCAGTTTGTGTTGATCATTTATTTTCCATTAGTTATTAAATACCCAAGAAAAAAAACCTAAAAGAAAGTTAAAGGGAGGTCGATTTTCAGCTAAGTGATAAAGATTGTTTTAACTTTTAACCATTTATTTTTACATTTCTATATAGATTTTTTTATGGAAGTATGGATAAGTATTAATTATGGTTAGTTACTTGGAATTTAAGTTGGTTGCTCATTTACTGTTTTATGAAGTTGACTACCATTACAGTAATTAATTCCTTTTTTTACATTCTTCTTCTTGTACACTCAAGATAAATAGACTCTTATCCACTTTAAGCTAAAAATAAGCAAGCTTAATTCGGAAAATGCATGGACTCAAGGCTCGAGAAAAACTAAAGTAATGCAATTTTTTCAACTAATTGGAAAGCAACAAGTGTAATAGAAAACTATAATATAATTTTGACAAGAATAAGGAGACTAAAATCCCATTGGTCCAGCAAAGTGTGATATAATTACAAGTGTCCCTCTATAGTTTTTTAAGGTTGACAAGGCTGTTCTACAGTGTTCTTTTTGGAGTAGCACATGATATATATATATCCGTATATCACCCCCACGTGGGCCTTAATCTTTAATCTTTTCTATAAATATTAACGAAATTTATTAACCATTGATTTTGTGTACAGATTCTAAAGCTCAAGGAACAACTCTCCGAAGCTGAAAAACAGATAAACAGCCTAGTGGAAAGGTCAGATGGAATATCGAGCACAAGTCCATGTTCATCGTTTTCAATGGAGGCCATGGAGCCACATTTTCTTGGGGGATTTGGGATGGAAGGATTGGAGAATGTATTTTGCTTGCCGGAAAACAACTATATACATGGATCATTGGATTGGATGAACATCTAATTAATTATAGGGAAAATGTAATTAAATAATTTTAGTATTAATTAATCATGTAGTCTTGTAGATAGTAACGATCTAATGTACATCTTTTCTTCTTGTTGTCTAGTTAATGGTATTTCCTTGACTTAATAGAAATATCCCTAGTATGTTGTCATAATACTAAATTCTTAGTGGGTTGCTTTTTATATTTATCAATATTGTAGTACATTTTCTACTTTAGTTCTCTAGAAAGCTCTATAGAAAGTTAATTGCATGAGGGGAATATGGTCATTTGATGGATATATAGAAGATGCATGCATGATGCATGTCCATGCATATACGTGTATGACCAAGAGATTTCCATATATAGTTCATATTTCGACCGCAAGGAAGGTGTACTAAACTCAGAACGCTAGATATTCTTCCAAAAGATGGTGTACTTTGAATACACAGAGTTATCGCATCATAATTTGTACGTAGTACATATTTCATATAAGAAGATTTTTGGTACATTATTAATCTTAATCAACAATTGATTAAAACTATTTTTAGCATGTTGCATTTATGAAAAGAACAATGTCAATTACCCAAAGAAGGAAGAAAGAATGATTTAGAGCTTTATGAAAGAATGTGTCTAAGTAACTTAACTACAGTATAATTTTAACAACAAAGAGCGCAATAACAAGCAGACACTTACTGATGAGATTCCCTTTGTTGTCACTATCAAGGTAATCCATATATACTGACGTCGATTTCCAACATTAAATCTCAAATGGGACCCAACTAGAGATAACGAGTGGTTGATATTCCTTCTAATGGATAATTTGCGTTCAAGGGCTTTTAGGATTCTGTAAAGCGAAGATAATGACATGTAAGTAATTAGACACAAAGGGATTGGTGATACTTAATTTAATTAGGTAGAACCCATAGAGCATAAAACACAGATATAAAGTGACACGAATGCTACTAATAAGTTTAATAATCATAAACTGAATAATGTAAGTAGCTTCCTGATCATATGAAAGAAACAATAGGACACTAATGACAACAATTGACCTGTTTTATCATTAGAATGGACATTCTCAAACCAAGCAATTGACATGACACGTCAATCTAAGAACTCTAGGCAACATAATGACTTCTCGGTAAACACACAAACAAAAACAAGTGGGTGTCAATCAGTTTGTTTCTTAAAAAGTAGAACAATGATGAATAGATATGAAAAACAGTAATAATTGGAAAGAAAAACTGTGCTTGAAAAATGATCCCCTACAATTCATTAGAAATACAGGTAACTTTGTACCATACTACCAGAGCCAGGCAACTGAAATTAAACGTACAAGCAGGTGGATAACTGCATTTGTAGGAGTCTGAAAAAGCAGCATAGGTGGCATACATAGAAGGCAAATGAGAGAAACCTCGATGAACCATGACTGAATATTAGAGCATCTTTTTTATGGAGAGCATTAGACCATGATACATTTTTTTAAGAAGAATCTAGATAGCACATCGATGGTGACTGGTTTATTTCTCCCATACAAAAAAAAAAATAATGGAATAGGATGGAACATGGACTCTTTTACGATTTGTTAGTAAAAGATGTTAATGTCATTTTCATCCTTATAATAAAAATATCCCTATAAAGTTTTCATCCCCATCCTTTCCGATCATGCATCATGTAACAAATGTTGAAAATAAGCTAGACTTAGAGGGTATTTTGTAATACCGTGATAGATAGATAGTTACTATATGGTTGGTTATCTCATCACCATACATTGTTGTCATTAATAAAAATCAAAAGTTTATTGCACAAAGAATTTCTCAGGAGTCTTCTTGTCTTCAATGATTTGCCCAACAAAGTGGCATCAAAGCCGATTCAAGTTAGAAAGATGAGAAGGAATGGAGAAAACATTGAAAATAGAGGTGCAAGAGAGTGAAGAAGGAATGATCCTCCGAGTGATTGAGTCCGACTCAAGCGAGTGAGTGAAAGGCGTGGCAAGAGAGCGAGTTCTACTCGCGAACGATCAGCAAGTGAAGGACCGATCCTTTTGTTTTGCGCCACCAATACTGTTGCGAGACTGGTACTTGGCGGCTCACGAGCAATATATAGACTAAGGTTGCCCATCACTCCCTCGCTAAGGCCCTTTCTATTCTCTTTCTAGTATGGTTCCTTCATAAGAACACGGAACGCCCAGCTTCGCAGAGCAGCTCTCTCCCCAGACCAGAGCATAGTGTGGAATCTGGGTCGTTTCATCGAGCACCATTTCTTTTAGATAGAAAGGTATTCTGACTTTATTGGATCAAATAAGAACCTAAGCCTTCTACTAGTTTGGACAGACTAAGCAAAGTGACTTACGAGTCGGAATGGTCGGGCATAATGAGTGTAGCTCAGTGCTCGCTCGACTGTTACTTGGTGATATGAATCAAGGAACAAACTTGCAAGGTTACATGGAGTTGTTGAGAGCGTAGAGAGATATAGAGAAAAGAGAAAGGAATGTAGTGTTGGCTTCCAATACATGTCTATGTCGATTAAATGAGATGTGAATTTGAGTTCTACATTGCACAAGTGACACAAAATAACATAATGTGATGAAAAGAACAAAAGAACATATGATCACCAAATGATGGGGCTACCGACACCGTTATGAGTTTCCTGCAAGGATTCCCAACCATAGTCACATGGTTCACGGTGCACTCCGATATGGGAACGGGTTCGTAATTCGCAAATCGCTAGCTCCCAAAAGTTCGGGTACATGGGGTAGGATCATTTTTCTATATGCTCTAGTATAATGTACCATATATTGAGGTACGATATACTTGTTAACATCAAAATAGATTAGATAACATAAGCGTAAAACTCAAAAATATTACTTCTATTCTTCAAAGTTCTTACAGTAACATTAAAAGAAACATATTATTTCAATACTTGAAAGATCATACTTAAAAAGATTACATAAATTAAAACTTAAAAGACATAAATGATGATGAAAGTGATGAAATCATGAAACTCAGAAAGACATGATAAAGCTTATAAAATTGGTCCACCTTTTGTTTTTTTCCTACGCCATTATCTTTATCTTGTCCTCCGTTCTCCTTCAGGTCTTTTCATTCCATATCTTCTAGCCTTAAAGTTGATCATTCCAAGTGTATACATTCAAGATCCATATCCCACTTCATGTCTTATCCTTCTTTATAATCTTCAATAAACCTTGAACTCAGACGAATATTTGAATGAACAAAAAAAAAAGTTTGCCGATCCTTTTATAGTTTAGTTGATTTCTCTTAAATTTATGAATATGGGAAAGTGCTTCAATTTCTTTCAGATAAAGAACTAATTGTAGGTTGTGACACTATTTCATTTTCCACTTCAACTAACTCTGGTGTTTTTATGTCATAAGTAGATTACCAATCAATTGTTTCTATTGTAACCACACCCATTTGAGTGGGTGGTAATGAATAAAGACCCTTCTTCATGTGACATGTAGCAAATTGTTCTCACAACATCTCTTCTTTGTCTCTATTTTCAATAATGTGATTAAAAACTTCCTTAACACCCTGTACAACTTCTTTATAAACATTTGGTGCTCGCCTATGTATTTCACCCGGTGCTAACGTTTCAAAAGAATGTGTTGTAAGTCGTAGAGTTAAAGAAAATCCAAACAATATAATAGTATGCTCATTTTCTCCCACCTTTTCAAAACTAATTTTCTCTATGTTAAGGAAATGTATATATTTACTTTCCTTTATCCCATCTTTGAATTCCCCAATATATTATCCATTTTCTCATATATTTCGTCCATTTTGGGGTCTTCATTTGTAACGACCCAAATTTCAAGGCCAAAAATTTCATTTTTGAATTAACGCGTTTAATAAACATTTTACCAAAACCTTGTCAATAAAACATTCCATTACAAAATCATAATGTTGTATTTCAAACCATAACATCATAAGTATTAAAATCAGAGTACAGTCCCAAAAACTTCTTGCAGAAACATGTGTGTGTGTGTGTGATGCGCTGCTACACCGCCGGCTCTTTCCACTTCGACGAAGAGGTACCTGAAACGAAAACCAAAACTGTAAGCACAAAGCTTAGTGAGTTCCCCCATCATACCACATACCATACAATATCGTCGGTATCTTTCAACCGGTAACCATCAGCGGTATCTTTCAACCGGTAATCAACATCGGTATCTTTCAACCGGTAACCGGGACTATTTCACCCCTTACAACTAGCATACAATCAACAGATATAAGCATACAGTCAGGCTTATCCGTGTACTAACCTACCCTTGTGTCCTAGGGACCATTGTCAGGGAAACTAATCCCTATCGTACACATAACATACTATCCAGATAAACCTCATAAACAACACATAAACAGAACAAGATAATTATCACAAAGACCATTATCTTCTAAATACCCCTTTTTGGTGGGCCAACATTGTGGCCTTAGACCCACCCCTACTGGAAGGTAACTCACCTCAATGTCGTGCAGTGTCTGAACTATCCTCGGCGCACAAGTCGACTCCCAACGACTCCTCGATCCCTACACAACAACCTTCAAGTCAACACACATCACATACAACCCTAAACAGGGTCAGCCCAAGTTCAGTCAAAGTCAACATTGGTCAAAGTCAACCTTCAGTTGACCTGTCTCGCTGAGTTGGCCTACGAACTCGTCGAGTCCATGCTTCTCTAATCCCACACAAAACCTCGGCTCCACTCGTCGAGTCTAGCAAAAACTCGACGGGTTCTCCTTCAATCATAACATCGGGACCATCTTCATCTGACTCGCCGAGTTCCTTCTTAAACTCGTCGAGTTCATCTCCAACTTAAGGACTTGTCCAGTCTATTACTCTCCGAGTTGTATGAACAACTCGTCGAGTCCATCTTAAAAGATTGGGAGATTGCTATGGACTCGCCGAGTCTGCTCATACCACTCGCCGAGTCCCATGACTTCCAGGTCCCTTTTCGCGTCTAAACCCATAAGGGACTTCCTTCCTAACACTTACCCATTCACGGAAAGGGTTTGGGTGCATAATGGTCACCGACTCGTCGAGTGCCAAGAGCAACTCGTCGAGTCCAACCTTGACCAATTCCATACAGTCGATTTAAATGAGGTCTAACACACCAAAACCATAGATCTGGCCTCCTAATGTCCCTTTTATACGTAAAGTTCCACACTTGATGCACATGCATGGGGGGTTTTTAGCTAAAAATCCATATAAAGTGTCCTACAATGTGCATGGGGCTCTCATGTCCCTAAAGTTGGCACCTTTATGCCATGAGACCACTATTAAGGCCCAGATCTAAAGGCTAGAGTCCACATAACACCCTTTAAATCCGAAAATGGCTTGAAAGCCCTAAATGCACCCAAGATCTACAATCTAAAGATGAACAACCAAATGGAAGACCAAAGCAGGAGAATTTTACCTTGATTAAGCTGAAGATGGAATGAGATTTCTGGATCCACAAGCCCCAAGTCGAATACTCAAGCTCCTCTTCTTCCTTCCAAGCTTCACAAGCCAACAAAAGCACCAAAATGGCCTTAACACACACACACACAATCGGCTAGGGTTTCGATATGCAGCTCTAGGAGAGTGTTAGGGACAAGGGACGCTGAGTTAAGGGTTTTATATAGGGCGAAAACCCTCATATTATGGTTTTTGTCCAGACAGCACGGACTCATCGAGTCCGGTCTCTGACTCGCCGAGTCAGCCACTTAACTCCCATGTCCAAACCGCTTCTACTCGAGTAGTTGGGCCACCAACTTGCCGAGTCCCAGGCCAAAATGAAAAAATACTTAATTTAAAAATACGTACCAGGAACCAGGTGTTACAAATCTCCCTCACTTATTTTAGACTTCGTCCTCGAAGTCTGCTGTTTGTTCTTGGAAAAGCTCTGGGTAAAGCTCCGTCATCTCATCCTCCGACTCCCAAGTCCACTCCGAAACCTTTCGGTGCTGCCACTGCACCTTTACCAGCTCCACTCTCTTGTTCCTCAGATCCCTTGACTTCCTGTCAAGGATCGCCACTAGCTGCTCGATGTAGTTCAGGCTGTCATCAACCTGAATGTCCTCTAAAGGCACTACTGCCGAATCATCCACCAAGCATTTCCGCAACTGGGAAACGTGAAAGGTGCTATGAATCTGACTGAGTTCGGCTAGTAGATCCAGTCTATATGCCACCTTGCCCACCCGGGCTACAACCCTGAAAGGTCCAATATACCTAGGGCCCTACTTGCCCTACTTCCTGAATCGAATGACACCCTTCCAAGGTGACACCTTTAGGAGGACCATATCCCCGACCTGGAATTCCAAGTCGGATCGGTGCTTGTCGGCATAACTTTTCTACCGACTCTGAGCAGTCTGAAGCCTACTCCAGACCTGCTGAATCCTCTATGTAGTCTTGAGTACCACTTCGGTACTCCCTATAACCCTCTGACCAAACTCACCCCAACATATCGGGGTCCTGCACTTCCTCCCGTACAACAGCTTGAAGGGAGGATGGTCAATACTCGCGTGATATCTGTTGTTGTATGAGAACTCAGCCAAAGGAAGGTAAGTATCCCAACTAGCTCCGAAGTCTAAGACACACGCCCGCAACATATCCTCCAAAGTCTAGATGGTCCTCTCACTCTGTCCATCTGTCTGCGGGTGAAAGGCGGTGCTAAAATGCAGACGAGTACCCAACTCGCCATCAAACTTCCTACAAAACCTGGAAGTGAACCGCACATCCCTGTCTAAAATCACAGAAACTGGCACACCGTGCCGTGCCACCACCTCCCGGATATAGATGTCGGCCAACTTCTCGGCTGAGATGCTCTCCTAAATCGGGATAAAATAGGCGCTCTTGGTCAATCGATCGATGATGACCCAGATCGAATCCACTCCCCACGTGGTCCTGGGAAGCTTAGTGATAAAATCCATCGTGATGACTTCCTATTTCCACAACGGAATATCCAACGGCTGCATCTTGCCATGAGGTCTCTGATGCTCGGCCTTGACCTTCCTGTAGGTCAAGCACCGCTCTACGTACCATGCCACATCCCGCTTCATGCAGGGCCACCAATAGTCCATACGAACATCCCTATACATCTTCGTCGCCCCAGGGTGAATGGAGAATCGAGATTTGTGCGCCTCCTCCATCAATACCTGGTGCACACCCCCATGATACGGGACCCACACCCTACGATGCAGATTCAACAACCCCCGGTTGTCATAGTTAAAGGAGGAGACCTGACCCACAATCTGCTCGCTCTTTCGATGTTCCTCCTTCATGGCCTCCTGTTAGGCCTCCCGAATCCGCTCCAACAGCGGAGTCACCACCGTCATCCTCAGGCAGATATCCGTGATCGGCGCTGCCTTGCGGCTAAGCGCATCGGCCACCATATTGGCCTTAATCGGGTGATAAAGGATCTCACAATCGTAATCCTTTACCACGTCCATCCACCTGCGCTACCTCATGTTTAGATTCGGCTGATCCATGAGGTACCTCAAACTCTTATGGTCCGTGTAGATAGTACATTGAACCCCATAGAGGTAATTACGCCAAATCTTGAGGGCGAAAACAATAGCCCCCAACTCCAAATCATGCGTCGGGTAGTTCGCCTCGTGAGGCTTCAGCTGCCTCGACGAGTAGGCGATGACATGCCCTCTCTGCATCATAACCATGACCAAACCTGAGATGGACGCATCGTAATACACAACAAAATCCTCCATGCCCTCTGGCAGGGTTAAGATTGGTGCCTCGCACAATCTTTGTCTCAGAGTCTCGAATGCGGCCTGCTGCTCTGGCCCCCAACGAAAGACCATGACTTTCCTTGTTAGCCTGGTCAGGGGTACGTCTATCTTGGAGAAATCCTGGATGAAACTCCGATAGTAGCCGGCTAATCCTAGGAAACTCCGAATCTCGGATGGAGACTTCGGAACCTCCCATATCATCATGGCCTCCACTTTGGCCGGGTCCACTGAGATCCCGTTCTGGTGGACGAGATGCCCAAGGAACTGCACCTCGTGCAACCAGAACTCACACTTGGAGAACTTAGCATACAAGTTCTTCCTCCTCAAAGTCTCCAGAACCTCTCGCAGATGCTCCTCGTGCTCCTCCTACGTCTTGGAGTAAACCAAGATATCATCAATAAACACTATCACAAACCGGTCTAACATCGGTCTACACACGCGGTTCATGAGCTCCATGAACGCGACAGGAGCATTGGTGAGCCCGAAGGGCATCACCACAAACTCGTAGTGTCCATAGAGCGTCCGAAACGCAGTCTTCTGCACATCCTCCTCTTTGACCCTCATCTGATGGTATCCTGAACGCAGATCAATGTTGGAGAACCAAGATGCTCCCTGTAACTGGTCAAAGAGGTCATCAATCCTCAGGAGTGGGTAACGGTTCTTCACCATTACCTTTTTCAGCTCCCGATAATCTATACACATCCGATGCGATCCGTCCTTCTTCTTCACAAACAGAATCGGGGCTCCTTAGGGAGAACTACTCGGTCTAATGAATCCCTTGTCTAACAGCTCCTGCAGTTGTGTAGACAACTCCTGCATCTCAGGAGGAGCCAGCCGATACAGAGCCTTGGCTATCGGAGCCGCACCAGGGACTAGGTCGATCCTGAATTCCACCTGCCTCTTCGGAGGTATCCCAAGCAACTCCTCGGGGAATACGTCCGTAAACTCACGCACCACGAGTGGCTAATATGTGTTTGAGTGGTATTTTGGGGAACTCACTAAGCAACTATGCTTACAGTGTTATGTGTTGTGTTTCAGGTACCAGCGATGATCGCGGAAAGGCACCGACATGACTCATACACACGCACACTGGAGTTCATATGGTTTGATCTTGGGGTTTTGTATTAAGATAATGATGATACAATGTTTTAAAATGTGGATGTGAATGAAATTATATGGTTTTAAAAATGTGAAAAATTGTTTAAATTTTTACGGTGTTACAATTAGTGCCCTAAAATAGGCCAAAATCATGAGGCTTCTAGGGTTGCACCCATCATGCCCACTGCACCGTAGTCATTTCATGACAGCGCTGCCACTTGAATGACGTGGTCATGTCATGATGGATCTCCTCCACCGTGCGGCGGTCAGCCAAAACACAAAAGATTCGAAACTTAAATAAATTAATGCCAAAATATTTTTACCTAGAAAAAATGTTACCATTCTCTCCTAATTGATTGAGATTTTGCCCTCGAAATTTGTTGTTGTAAAAAGATTTGGATAGTGCTCAAGCATCTCCTCCTCAAGTTCCTAAGACCATTCAGAAATCTACGAGTGCTACCATTGCAGCTTCAATAACTCTACCACCTTGTTGTACAAGGTCTTCTTCATCCTATCTAGAATCATGATAAGTTTTTCGATATAACTTAGGCGCTTATCTACATGAATATTATCCAAAGGCAACTTTGTTGAATCATCTGACAAATACTTTCCTTACTGAGAAACATGGAAGGCTTATGATATGACTAAGCTCTTCCGGAAACTCCAAACAGTAAGAAACCTTGCCCACCTAAGTAATCAGTCTGGATGTTCTAATGAATCGGAGGCCCAACTTGCCCTACTTCTAGAATTGGATGACACCCTTCTATGGTGACACCTTCAGAAGCATAAAGTCCCCAACCTGGAACTCAAGATCAAACTGACGTCGATCATCATAACTATTCTAAAGATTATGTGCGGTGTGCAGCCTACCACGCATGTATTGAATCAACTAAATAATCTAAAGCGCCACCATAGTGCTCCCCGTCAACTTTTTTCTGGCCTCACTCCAACAAATCGGGGTCTGATATTTCTTCCCATATAGCATCTCAGAAGAAGGCTTGTTGATATTAGAGTGATAATTGTTGTTGTAAGAGAACTCTGCTAAAAGAAGGTAGGTATCCCACCTCCCACCAAAGTCTAATATGCGTGACTTACGAATATCCTCAAGTATCTGAATCATCCATTCACTTTCCCCATCGCTCTGCGGATGGTAAACAGTGTTAAAATGTAGTTGTGTACCCAATTTTTGCAGAACCTCTTCCAAAGCTTGGAAGTAAAACAAATGTCCCTATCAGAAACTAAGGAAATTGGCACCCCATGATGAGCTACAATCTCTCTGATGTAGATATATGCTAACTATTATACTGAAGAACTATGCTGGATGGGAATGAAATCGGCGCTCTTGAACCAATCTGTCCAGAACAACCAAAATCACGTCGACCCCTCATGTCGTCTTTGGTAATTTGGTGATCAAATCCATTGTAATCTACTGCTACTTACACATCAAGAAATCCAGTAGCTAGAATTTTCCATGAGAACTCTGATGTTTGGCCCTTGACGTTTATGCAAGTCAAACACCTCTCAAGATACCAATCAACATCTCTTTTCATGTAGGGCCACCAATAATCGTGCACCAAATCCCTATACATCTTGGTAGAACTTGAATGAATCAAAAATTTAGATTTGTGAGCCTCATCCAATAAAACCAATCGGGCCTTATCAAACACCACTAGAGGGTGGTCCAAATATCCCAAGGTAACATAAAAGTTCTTGTCGAACGCAAGAGACACAAACGACCGAATAGCTCCAGAATCAAACAATACAAGAGTGGTCATATCATTAACTAAGAATATCCCAAATCACATCATAACAAACCATGAGCATAAAAATGGAAATATAATAAATAAAGCAGAGAATACATACTTGTAACAACGTTCGGTGCATCTCTAGCCTCCTCTACTATTAACTAAAAAGCTCTACTCTTCACCACAGGTACCTCTACCTTGCCCTGGCAACCATCAATGATCCTCAAGGTTACTGGAGCAGGTTCCTTCACCGCTCCACTGGATAAACTTGGATAATCATCCTTCTTATGGACAATCTGATTGTAGTGGAAACATATTAAAGTCCTCCAGGGGAAATCCCTACTAACGTACCCCGACCCAGTTATATGAGTGACCCCATCGTGCGACTTACCACACTTTCCACATTGATTATGGCACCGATGGACCCAAGATGTGTATCAGAAGTCTTGGAATTCTTGGCTAACACCACTGCAGTGTAAATCTATGGAGCCTTCCTCTTCCCCTATAGCTCCAACTCAATCTCCCATGTCCAAGCCAAATCAATCATTTCATGAAGTGTCCTGTAGGTATTCATACTGAAAAACTCCTTGATGTTAGTATGCAAAATGTCATCAACAATTTTCATCTTGAAGGTCCCAAACCCTTTGAAGATTCATAGATCCGATATAAAAAAAAGAACAATAGAAGAACAAAGGATTATCATAATGTTATCTTTTACTATGAAAGGTTCTCACCAAGAGAACGATGTGCATAAAGCTGTTGGAACTAAGCCACACATAAAGAGACTACATAAAGAAGTAATTAGTGTTTGGCCCCATTACAAGAATATATACTAAACGATCCCCACAATTAAGGGATTGAATTCTAATCTAAATATGTAAAATTCTATACATTCACCAAATCTCCGTTTAAATCAAATCCTTAATTTGATGGGAGTAATTCATTAATGATAAATGAAGATATGGTGTATAAGGAATGGATCAAATTAGGTATTCAGAATATTTTTTCACCAAGTAAATCTGATCAACTCTAGATTCGGAGATTAGCACATCAGAGCATCAGCGTCGGTGTAAGGGAGATCAGCTTCAGCTTCAACGTCAACATCAAGAAGTCACATGATGATCAACTTCATCTTCAGGTAGAACAGCTTCAGGTTCAACAAAGGATAACCATCAGTTTCTATCATCAGTCTTTAGTGAATGCTATTAGCATCTATTACCAGTCTTCATTGAATGTTATCAGCGTCTATCAGTCCTCAGTGAATGATCTTCGTACCTTTGGTGCTGATAATGTCTTTAGGGTCTTTTGATCATCAGGGGATGATCTTCAGTCTTCGATATATGAACTTCGATCAGCATGTCTTCAAATTTAAATAACTAAACAAACTCTAACAAATCATTTTGTCTAAGTGTACTATTTACACTTTCATAGACAAGACAGACTGCCTACAATGAGAAGATAAACTATAATTATAATGTATATATTTTGCATCATCAAATCTATATTGATGAGTATTAGAATTAATGTTTGAATCAATCAAATATATGAAAGTGATAAAGAACACAAAGATCTAAATAAGATATGTTTAGCGTCGATTATATCTGGAATGAGTATAGTAGTTTTGAGTATAAAGAGTAATCAGATTATGTTCATTACTTTAGACTTAAGTATTTACCCTATATATAGGGTACATCAGACATACAAAAAACACAAGGAATCGACTATAAGTATTAATACTAGAAAGTGCCATGTAAATAGATAAGTTAATCAAAGTACGTAACTCTCGTTATTTACAAGCACGAAAACTAAAGATATAGCTTTCAAATACTCACTACAACTTTCGAATCTACATATACAAATAAGTGTCCCAATACATCTTCATCTCTTCATGAGAAACGTACTGTGGAACTATTAGTGTAATCTCCCAAAACATGGCGGTGATCTTCGCCACAATCTTTGTAGTCTGCATAAGATCCTGAAACTCTCGGGCCATCTGTTGCACCTTAATCGTTGCTACATAGTGCACCTAGAACCTAGTAATGAATTTCTCCTAGTTCAAGGTTTCAATCGCCTCTAGTCTGAGAGAATGGATCACTCTACCGGACCGGTCATGTGTCCTATCTCACAAAAGGCACGCATGGAAGCTATCGTTTTTCCCCATCAAGGAAAAAATTCATTATAAACGTGATCTCCATGTCTGTGATCCAATGCATACTCACAATGGGATCCTTCTTCACGAAGAACATAGTAGCCCTATACGCACGAAACTCCCAGAAATAAATCTCACGAGTCCTGAGCTAATTAGTCCCCAGCTCGGCCGAAGGGCTCTCAGATGCTAATCCATCATTGCTACTAACTGTTCCTAGATTGTTTTGAACATACTCTATAGATCCTCCAAGATGACTTTCAAAACCTCTGTGGAAATAAAGTAGTGGATCACATAATCCCTTGATCTAGAACCAGAGCCTGAACCAGATTGAAAACCACCTCCATGATGAGTACTCACCATTCTACAAATACAAGAAAAGTATCAAAACATGCACATAGCTCTATAACACACACTATTCTCTCACGACGAACTCCTCAGAATCTTTATGGGTCTCCTGATTCAAGTTTCGATCATTTGCTTCTGGTAGTACGGGCCCATATTACCTTCCACACCTATTCATACTTTCCCTAAGAATCACCCAAAAGCTACTAAGTTGTTCATAAACACACCAAGATGTAGGGTTTTGAGCATTCTAACACTCCTATGGTGTATATGCAACCCTAGAAACCTTGAATCTATGTTTTATCTATGATACATGCAAAATTCCTTTTCCAAGGTTCATATCCTATGTAGCATACATAGGGAACTTTTAATTATAAAAGTAAGTAAGAAAAACATACCTTGTAGTAGAATGGATTCCTTGAAAACCTTGTGAGCTTAGCACCTCAAGGTGATGCCTCAAATGTCTCACACAACACCAAATGCACTTGGAATAACTTAGAGAGAAATGAAGAACACTTAGAAATCGGCTAGCCCTCACTTGTCTTACTTAGTGGCCGATTTTGGTGTGTAACATGAAGCTTATATAGTGTGTTACACCATGTAAACCCTAATTGTCATGACCTTTCATTTCCATGACCCATGGGTTCTATAAACACCATGGAGCATCCATGGAGCATCCTATGGGTTTTAGCCAACTTGATAATCCATGAAGCATAAGCCCACTGTACAAGTATGGGTGATTTACACAATCAACCCATATATTTAATTAGTTTTCTTTTGATCACTTAATTAATTCCAAATTAATTCTTGATCAATACTAATTAAATAATACTATTAATATATTAGAAATTATAATATATTAATAAACCTTATGTGTTATTTCTCTCATTTTAGTCTATCCAAATGCATGATGCCATGCAACCCAAATGGACCATGCTAATCGAGTCAAGTACATTCCAGAAATAGTTATAAACTTAGACACCTAATCCAACAGTGTCCCACTTGGATAAATCTAATAACTATAACTGCAAGAATGATTTCAGGAACCGATCAACAATCGTAGCTCTTTCAAGGTCTCGCGGAACTGAGAAAATGATAATACGCCATTTAAGATAAGTGATCATATAATCATTTGTTCTACATATTAGCAGGACAAATACATGGAACAATGTCTTACTTATTTTCCAGCAACTTGTTTCCCGGTTTCCTGATTTGTTTGACATAGAACTTAATTGAACACATCAACTTAGTTCTGACCGGGCCCGGTACATAGGTCAAGACAAAATCATCGAGGGGCCCAGATATCGCTTCTAATCCAAGAAGGAACAGATAAACTTCGACTCATATGCTTGTTCTACTACTTGTTGAATCATACACAAAGGCATGTTTTATAACATCGAGTTACCAATGCGTTTACGTACAATCAATGTATAACCAACCATAGGCAACTAGTCATATCTCTAGGTTTGAAGACTTATATGATATTACCGTCTCACGATCACTTGAGATAAATTCCATGAAGTGATACCAGTGAGCCTCAGTTGAATCCAATATTCAAAACTGATGAGCACTCAAGAGTGTTGTAGCCATGTCAAACAACATAGACATCTACAACCATCTCATGACAGTCTTGATTCGTACCTACTTCCAACATATGACCGAATGTGGATAATTTGAATAATATGATATACTAAACATAGTTATTCTGGAAGTCAAAACATGGAAAATGAAATGATAGTAAACCATTGACAAAAGATGGCAACACTTTACTCATAAATAAATACACCTTTTATTCATCATCAAATGTCAATTACACTTTACACATTTCAAATTTATCTAACTACTAAAACTAATATCATCCTTCAGCCCTACGCATCTTGCATGCTAGAGATGCTTAACCCTGCCCAGTCCCTTCGTGAGGGGATCTGCTAGGTTCTCATTTGATGATACCCTCTTTGCCATAACGAGTCCTTCTTCTATTCGATGTCTGATGAAATGATATTTTCTGTCGATGTGTCTGGATCTCCCGTGATCCCTTGGTTTCTTTGCTAAGGCAACTGCACTTTCACTATCACAGAAAATCACTATTGGCTCCTTTATAGCTGGTACAACTGCAAGGTCTCCAATGAAGTTCTTTAGCCATATAACCTCCTTTGTTTCCTCGCTTGCCGCTATATACTCTGATTCGCAAGTTGAATCAGCCACTGTCTCCTGCTTGGAACTTTTCCAAGAATGTGCTCCTCCGTTTAAGGTAAAGACCCAACCTGACTGAGACTGAGAGCGGAAATTTCCCTATCAGTTAGAAAGCTAGCATCACTATGCCCCAATACTCTCAAGTCATCACTCCCACCGAGGGTAAGGACCCAGTCCTTAGTCCTCCGCTGGTAGTTGAGAATATTCTTTACCGTAGTCTAGTAAGCCTTGCCAGGGTTCCCCTGATATCTACTGGCCATGCTTAATGCAAAGGCAACATCAGGACGAGTACAAGTCATAACATACATGATAGAGTCTACAGCGGAAGCATACGATACTTGACTCATTTCTGCTATCTCAGCCTCTGTACTCGGACTCTGACTTTTACTCAGTCTGGTGTTACTTTGGATCGGTAACTCTCATTTCTTGGAATTCTGCATGCTGAATCTCTTCAGCACCTTCTCCAAGCAGGTACTCTGACTAAGGGGTCGTTTGATAGTTGTTGATTGGGTTAGAGCTGACTGAGTTAGAAGCTGACTGAGTTAGAAATGCTGACTGAGTCCACATCTAACTGAATTTATGCTGCTTGATTATTTATCAAAGTGATTATGCTGAATGATAAAAATGACCATATTATCCTTATGTTTTCCTTTTGTGCTGGATAAAATAATTATAAAAATAAAAATTATCACATAAAATCCAAAATAAACATACATAATTTAAAATCCAAATACAAAGTGTAACGGAAAACCCAAATACATACTGTCAAACATAATAAAAAAAGTATATCATTTAACGTGAACCATTTGAAAGTAACTGATTAGCAATCTGGTCACGCAAAGTAGTCATATACTCAACGGCTTCTGAACCCCATTCTATGCCTTGTATGTTTTGGCCCTCACTTCCTCCACCTCCCAAACTAGGAGTAACCATAGTGTTTTGTTCAAAGTTCGTAAATAGGTCATCTTGAATATCATATTTCTTTATAAAATTATGGACCGCGACACAGGTAATAACTATGTCTCTTTGCACTGGAAAAGGATACAGAGCCATACGTTTTAAAATTGGAAATCTCGCCTTCAGTACACCATAAGCACGTTCAATGATATTTCTAAGTTGTGCATGAGCATGATTGAACCTTTCTTCCTTAGTTAAAGCTCTGTTTCTATGAAAATCGGCTAACCAATACCTAGTATTGCGGTAAGGAGCCATAAATCCACAGGTGTTGGTGTATGAAACATCACAAAGGTAATATTTATCTGTAGATGGGTGACAAATTAATAATATAAATAATATAGATAATAAAACTTACAGAATAATGACAAACCTGGTGGAGGGAATGGAAATCCAGAAGTCGAATCAAATGAAACTTCTTTCAAAACTTTAGAATCGTGTGCTACGCCCTCCCATCCAGCCCACACAAAGGTGAATATCATATCAAAATCACAAATTCCTATTACATTTTGATAACATTCACCTTTTCCTCTTCCCCTATAGCGAGTTTGTTCATCAACGGGCACAACTGCATGTAAAAGTGTTCCATCTAGTGCACCTAATGCTCCAGGAAATATGTTTTTTAGCCGTCTATGTCGTTCCGAGGTATTTCTTGTTGTATTAGAAGATGTTGGTACAATAATTTCTCTTGCAAAACACATCATTGCTTTTAGCACTTCATGAAAACCTTGATGAATCGTTTGTATGGAGTGGTGAAACCTTTCTTTAATAGCTCGAAATCGTTCATTATGTCCTATAACATGTAAAAATATAGCCATCTTCTCTTCAATCCTTATTGTCCTACTACATTGCAACCAGTTTCTTTGAGTAAAATGATTTCATAATAATAAAAATGCATCTTGTGAAAGACGCATCATATCAAAACATTGTATAGGACATCCATGTATCAAATCTTGTGTATATGCATGCCCGGTTTCTTCCGATACGTTAGCTTTTATTCTTCCAATTCTTGTTTTTCTTTTTTGATCCAATATTAACCAATAACATGAGAGTATAAGGAAACCTAAAAACTGACCTTCCTTATCCATATGTAACCTATTACCTATTGAATACGAATCACATAAATTTTACAACATAAATCATAACATTAATCAATAACATTAAAATGGATGACATATAACGCCATAACAAAAAAATCCATGACATAAAAATCCATAACATAAAATTCAATACCAAATAACAATCCTAAACATAACACATAAACAACCTAAACTTAAAAATCATAAACAAAACACATAACAACCCTACATATAATAATCCATAACATGTACCATAATATAAATCCAAAAAGCATAAAGACAAAAGCATCCTAAAGTCATACTAAAGTCAACCAAGTAATCCAAAATTCTTTCCCGCATTTTTCACCCACAATTCACAAGTCGAAGACTCGAGGCATAACCAAATTTTCCTGTTACCAGCATTTTCAGCAAACAACATAAGACCAGTGATGTATTTCGGATCAGAATCTCCCCACTCCAAGCCTTTCAACTTTTTAATACATTCATCCATCTCTTTGTAAAGATTATTAGTTTGCGCGAATGCCTGAGCCGCCTTTATAATTTCCTTGCCAACCTCTCTTATGTCATCATCCAATGTGTCCGTGGGTGCTGTTCGTTTTCCTCTTTTGTTTTTGGACCGACCAGACGAATCTCCACTTGCATGTGATGCACTTGTTGGTGGGGGTACTGTTGAACTGAGGCTGGGATATCCATTTGAGGTGGTGTATCTACCATCTCGATATCCTCATAATCTTGTGTAGTAAAGACTTCTGCAGGGTGAGGGAGTGTCGAAGATGGTCCCCAACTAGTAGCACCTGTCGAGGTCGCACCGTCAAACAACTGGGTGCATAGATTAGGGTAAAAAAGGGGTGGATTTCTTAAATTCTCAACCATCTTGTTCAACTGTTTGAAAAATTGATTTTATTATTATACTTTTAAAAATAATGTGTTTTATATTAAAAGATTACCTTTGCCTCCGCTTTCCACTCTTCATCTGTTATTTGAAACGTGTTTGTGATAGGATTATAGAGATTCCCAGTTTTGTTTTTTAATTTCAACCAAACTGCATACTTGCTTTTCAAGTAGTCATAATGATATTTCATTTGTTTTTTGTCAACAACAAAGTCATGTTCTTTTTTTAGTTTTTCAGCTATTGTATTCCATGAGGTACCTTTGAGACCACTACCCTCCCGGCTGTTACTTGTCAGTTCTTGGATACATGCATCAAGAAAAGTTTTGTTCACAAAATCCGAAGACCAACTAGCTCTACTTCTCTTTTCTGCCATATCTAAGGAATAAATAAATGTTTAACATGTTATGTAAATATATACACATATTTGCACACATAAACACAAATATATATATACATATACACACAAATTTGCCCACATATACACAACTATATATATATATACATATACACATGTACACAAATACTCACAAATAGGTCACATTTATAAATATAAAAAATTATTAACAGATAAAATAAAATTGTTATTAAGATGAAAAGAAACAAAATGATAAAAAATAAATAAATAAATAATTCATCAAAAATAATAGATTGTTAATTTATAGTAAAAAAAATACCACACTCTAGTGTCTTGAATGTTTCAAGAAATATTTAGAATGAAAATAAAAATCATATATTTATAAAAGTACCATCACCAACGTAAACCTATTGCCTTAGATTCAGACTACTATTCTACGAATTGCATGTTTCCAACATTCACTTTCTGCATATTATTTTCAAAACTTTTACTTTTTCATTTACCCTTTTCATATATAACCTTCATAGGTCTAAAGAGATACAATACAACAAAGATATATGGTTACACAACCACTTGAGTTATATATCATTTTCAAAGTCACTCTACTAATTAATGTATGGGTGTTAAAGTTTAGAATTCATGACAACTTGTGTTTTCAACAACTTGCTTATCATTATTCGACACCACCATAATTTCATATGCACCAATTTTGTTTTTGGAAGATATATAGTAATTAATAAAAAAAATTCACTTTTTGTCTTCAATAATTAGGAAATAACATGCATGCTCCCATGGAAATTTTAACAATCGACAACATGAAAAACAAGGACAAAAAATAGATTTTTGGACATGAAAATCAAGAACATGAAAAACATTGAAATCTTAAGAATCAATATATTGTGGACAGTTTTGCCCCTGATTATGAATGCAGAAAAAATAAGGACAAAACAAGATAAACAAACCCCTTAATCAAGAACATGAAAAACATTGAAATTTTAACAATCAATAAATTATGGACAGTTTTGCCCCTGCTTATGAATGCAGAAAAAAAGGATAAAAAATTAAAAAGAAACTTGTTGTTGATTGATGTTGTTGCTGCTGATCGAAGTTGCTGCTATTGATCGTTGCTTTGCTGCTGTTGATCGCTGCCTTGGATTGCTAATTCGTCATAGGGAGGTTAACAGGGGACGGAAATAGGGCATCGACATCTTTGATTTTTTACTCGGTCTATCAAGTTTAAAGCAAGGACCGAGTCCTCTATTTTCATTGGACCGAGTCCTAATGTTGGACCGAGTCCCATAATCTATAATCAATATCAAACGTGCTAATTGGTATGTTATGGACCCAATCCTGCTTTGCATATCAAACAGACACTAAGTCCAATTAGTCTTTTACTCCTGTCTCTCAAAATCCTTATCCCTAGGATATATGAAGCTTCTCCAAGGTCCTTCATAGCGAAACACTTCCCAAGCCAAGACTTAACTTCCTACAGAGTTGGGATGTCATTTCCTATGAGTATTATGTCATCCACATACAACACCAAAAAGCTGACTATACTCCCACTAGCCTTGACATATACACAAGATTCATCTTCACTCCTCGAAAAGCAAAACTCTTTGACCTTCTCATCGAAGCAAAGATTCCATCTGCGACGTGCTTGCTTTAATCCATAGATGGATTTCTCAATCTTACACACTCTATTAGCGTGCTCTATACTGACAAAACCCTCTGGCTGACTCATGTAAACATCCTCAGCCAACTTTCCATTAAGGAAAGCGGTTTTGACATCCATTTGCCATATTTCATAATCATGAAATGAAACAATGGATAACATAACCCTAATAGACTTAATCTTCGCTACTGGTGAAAATGTCTCATCATAATCAACTCCCAGAGTTTGAGAAAAGCCATTTGCAACCAGTCGCGCCTTATAAGTGTGTACATTACCATCCATGTCGATCTTCTTCTTGAAGATTCATTTCCACCCAACTGTCTTACGACCTGGTACATTGACAACCAAGTTCCAAACATTATTTTCATACATGTATTGAATCTCACTGTCCATAGCCTCTTTCCATTTTGCAGCCTTAGGACCTGCAATGGCTTTCGAGTAGTTGTTAGGTTCATTCAAGCATATCATTGCGTTATCACTGATAAGTGTATCACCCTCCGTAGTAATATGGAAAACATAGTAATGCTTAGGTGCATTCACCACTTGACTCTTGAATTTTTTCAAGGTCAATTTGCCTCATACTGTTTCCTTGGATCATGAATTCTCTCTCTCTCTCTCGAAAGACTCCTCTCCTTGCTACAAAGACCACATTATCACTAGGTCTGTAGAAAAGGTAACCAAATTATTTATATGCGTAGCCGATGAAAATACACCTCTCATTTCATGGTTCGAGCTTATCGTGAGACTCGCGCCTCATAAAAGCCTCACAACCCCAAATCTTGATGTGGTCCAGATTGGGAACTTTTCCAGTCCACATCTCATGAGGTGTTTTGACAACCTTCTTTATAGGAACTAGATCAAGGATATGGGTGGCAGTCTCTAAAGCATACCCCCAGAAAGAGATTGGTAGCAAATCTCAACTCATCATGGAACAAACCATAACCAATAAGGTTCGATTGCACCTCTCATCCACACCATTAAGTTGTGGTGTCCTGAGAGGTGTCGATTGAAATTCCACATTCCTTAAGATAGTCAAGTAGCTATGTACTAAGATACTCACCACCTCGATCGGATCGAAGCATCTTAATGTTCCTGCCCAACTGATTCTCCACTTCTTTCTTGAAATCTTTGAATCCTTCAAAGGTCTCTGACTGATGCTTGATTAAGTAGACATATCCATATCTACTAAAACCATCAGTAAAAGTAACATAGAAGCGGTTAGCATCTCTTGTGGCGGTTCTGAAGGGTCCACACACATCAGTGTGTATGAGGTCCAACAAACTCTCACCCTTAGCACAAGTGCTAGTGAAGGGTGACTTTGTCATTTTCCTAAGCAAACAAGATTCACAACTATCATCTGACTTTAGGTCAAACGACTCCAAGACTCCATCCTTTTGGAGTTGGCCTATGCGTTTCTTGCTTACATGTCCACGACGACAATGCCATAAAGATACTTTATCCAAGCTAGTGGAAGAATCAATACACAATACATTATTTCTTAGGTTATCATTCCGCCTCTTTAGGGTTAGCAAAAGGAGTGACGAAACCTTTCTTGGTTCCACTTGAAGAGGAGCCATCAAGAGACTTTCCCTTGGTACCCTTCGAAGGGCTCTTCCTCTTCTTTCCTTTGCCTTGCCCGATTGCCAAGAGCGGGGCTGTGGTTGGAGTAGGAGTGGTAACAACCGATTTAATCTTAAGACTAGTTTTTGCGGTCTTCAAGAGTCCTTGAAGTTTGCTGAGTGTAACTTCCTCCTTGTTCATGTGGTATGTCATGCGGAATTGATCATAACACGATGGTAAGGAGTGCAAAATGATATCTATTACTAACTCCTCGGGTAAGTTCACATTCAGTTTCAGCAAACGGTCCACATACCTTTGCATTCTTTGCACGTGGACCGTGATGGGTTCACCATCCTTCAACCGGGTTGTTATCATGGAGGATATTATTTCATATCGCTCTTGATGAGCACTCTGATGGTAGTGGTCCATCAAATTTTAGTGCATCTAAAAAGGATATTATTCCTCATAGGACTTTTGGAGCTCGACTGTCATAGTGGCCAACATGATGCATGCCACTTTGGTAGCATCTCTTTCATGTGCCTCATATTCAACGATCTCCTCAAGAGTAGCAGACAACTCGGGTACCTTAAGCTCCTTGTCGAGAAGAAATTCTTTGTTCTCATACCGAGTGACCATCCTGATGTTCCTGATCCAATCCATAAAGTTGGATCCATCAAATATGAATCTCCTACAAAGGTTCATGAGAGAGAAGGAGCCAGTAGGGTTTGAGATAGAAGCAACATTGTTGGAAGACATCTGAAAGAAGAAAGACAAGTTTAGTTTAGATATAAGAATAATTTTTAATAAAACACCCAAATGTAATATTAAGGCTAGGATCCAATCACATTATATTATAACTTAGAAGAGGGATGCCGTAATCTAAGCTATAACATATTTGAAAGGTAGGTGAATATCGATTCACCAATTTCCACCATGAAAACGAAATAAATTATTAGGTTTTAATTGGTTTTGAAACTCCTATATTCTTTGAGATTCATTGAACTTTTCAATGACATGTTTCAATCTCGAGTGTTCCCTTCAGGTTTTGTGATTGGGATGTCGAGGATCACAAAACAAGGTGTGAAGTAATCATGCAAATTACTTGGTACCCTTAATACTTACCCCTCAATCAATGTGCCGATTAACCACACGCGCTCCACCGATACTATGATAAATATAAAGTTACCATTTGCCTACCTTGTTAAGTCCATGATAGTGTGCCAGTTAATCACACACGCTCCACTAACGACTTAATCAAAGTTCAAAGTGTAATTTCATGGATTAGCACCTTATTCAAATTTTCCTAAAGTAACTAAGATTGGGAATTTATAAAACATTTAGTTACTTTATATTCATCATACTTTTAATGAAGATTTAAAGTCCTTGTCTTACCCGTTCGGCTAACGACCCTCCACCGATCAAGGAAGTAGTGGGTGAGAGTGGACACCCATTAAAACTGCCATGTTATAGGCAACAACCTTATACCCCCCTATAGACCGGCTTCGTGAATGAGGCCTACTAACGGTAAAATGACTTTGTTCTTATACATATATAATTATTATTAAACTTATAATATTATAAATTAGAAGGGTTGAATTTTAACTTTTAAAATTCTATGGGTTGGAACTAAAGTTTTTAAAGTGACTTTACATGTTCCAAAACATGAGGACAATTTTTGTAGCTTTCAAAACTTTTCATCTTCATAACTTATGAGTTAATGGTTTAATAAAATGAGTGACTTTTCATTTTATATAACCTATGTGTTTAATAATGGAATTTAAAAGTGTGACTTTTGGTAATCCATAACTTGAGGACAAATTATGGATTCCATTAAAACATATAATGATCAAGAGTTAAAATAACAAGCAAGTTACAAATAATTCCTATGATGCATATAAAAAATTTCAGGAATCGTAAAGTTAACCATATAAAACTTGAAATTTTGATAATAGCTATTGAAAATGGATTAGCATAACCATTACACTATCTAAAACAAGTTTTATAGCACCAAACAGTTTAGGGTAATGTTTCTAGTCCATTTACAGCAGCAAAACTAAAAAAAAATGCATTATGTGGCTCCTACTCGTCGAGTGCAAGAACCTACTCGATGAGTAGGATGAGTTTACTCATGGAATTGTCGAGTCCCCCCATGGACTCGGCGATTTCATGCTGTAGAGTGCATAAAAACTGATTGTTTTTTCACTATTTTGCATCAAGTATCAAACAAACAAGTCTAGGCTTTGATACCATTGTAGGGTTTTGAGCATTCTAACACTCCTATGGTGTACATGCAACCCTAGAGACCTTGGATCTATGTTTTATCTATGATACATGCAAAATTGTTATTCCAAGGTCGATATCCTATCTAGCATACATGGGGAACTTTTAATCATAAAAGTAAGCAAGAAAACATACCTTGTAGTAGAATGGATTCCTTGAAAACCTTGTAAGCCTAGCACCTCAAGTGTGATGCCTCAAATGTCTCACACCACACCCAATGCACTTGGAATAACTTAGAGAGAAATGAAGAACACTTAGAAATCGGCTAGCCCTCACCTGGCTTACTTAGAGGCCGATTTTGGTGTGTAACATGAAGCTTATATAGTGTGTTACATTTAGGGTTACACCATGTAAACCCTAATTGTCATGACCTTTCATTTCCATGACCCATGGGTTCTATAAACACCATGGAGCATCCATGGAGCATCCTATGGGTTTTAGCCCAACTTGAAAATCCATGAAGCATAAGCCCACTATACAAGTATGGGTGATTTACACAATCAACCCATATATTTAATTTGTTTTCTTTTGATCACTTTATTATTTCCAAATTAATTCTTGATCAATACTAATTAAATAATACTATTAATATATTAGAACTTATAATATATTAATAAACCTTAAGTGTTATTTCTCTCATTTTAGTCTATCCAAATGCATGATGCCATGCAACCCAAATGGACCATGTTAATCGGGTCAAGTACATTCCAGAAATAGTTTTGAACTTAGACACCTAATCCAATACAAGATACTTCCTAGAAAAATCCTAGGCTCTCCCATTCTACTGTCGCACCAGAAGAGGTCTGTGCTAAAATCAATAAATCACCTCAGGGATGCGGGTCATACATAAATAGAATAAAATAGATATTCAAATAGATGTATCTACTATAAGGACTTTATTAGACAAGAACAAACAATAAGGCTGAATCAAACATTATAAGGCAATGTATCCCTACTCATGAACCACCAAAATGCATTTATTCGACCATCTATCAACATTAGCATAAACCATAACAGACACAGAGCAACTACATATAACAGGCATAAATGCATCTCCCTTAATCAGGCAGTATAGTACGCAATTCTAAGCAGATTCTTAGCCTTATTCTAGCATGCACGACATACTTTAGCATTTTAACTTAATAACATGTATGAGTACTTTGGGAATTATTTACTTGAGATCTGGCTGATTATACACATCATATCCTTATTCTTTTGGAAAACCCTTTTAGAAAACATTTTGTAAAAGATTCTCTCAGACCTTAGGTTGAGTTTAAACACACCCAATGCTATCCTGAATCCCTCAAACCAACTTGTAACATCCCAAAATTATAAGAAAAACTTTTCTCTTTTAAAACATTAGTGAAAGCATCTCAAAACCATACCAACTTGTAACATCTCAATCCAACTTGTAACATCCCAAAATTATAAGGAAAACTTGTAACATCTCGAAACCATACCAACTTGATACCAACTTGTAACATCCCAAAATTATAAGGAAAACTTTTCTCTTTTAAAACATTAGTAAAAGCATCTCAAAACCATACCAATTAAAAGATAACAACATATAAGTTCGAATCTCAAAACCATTTGAAAGACCCACACTTTCATATTACTGAAAATTGATACTCCAAAACATGCTACATGCATATTCATAAAAACAATATTTTACATTGATAAAGTGATTACAAACGACTGGATACAAACCGACTATTACAAAGTGTTATATATTACACAACTACCTAGGATACTATACTTTTATACGTACATGATCCCTAATTACAAAAGTAATATTATAACTATTCTAAACCTTCCAACAGTATACGACTATACTGGTTATTTATCTCCTGCAATTGTCAAACATTACGAGGGGTAAGCGGTGACACTTAGTGAGTTCAATAATAGATACAATATAACGTTATGCCATATATATACTTCAGTATGGCAGAAGCAAAGAGGAACAAGGAACAACAAAGGCATATGTGAATCATGTGACAAGCTTTACATATCAATCAATGATTTAATTCAAAGATATACAATCAATGAGACATAACAATTTCCATACTAGATATACATCAATAAAGCTTCAGCCCAAATGACACATAAAACATACAATTTCTGATTTTTGCTATCATAAATAGTGGAAATAATAAGAACGGAAAAGCACATAGCACATATAACACATAACATACAATTGTTCCTATATATTGAACTCACCGTGAATTAACTGGAGGTTAAAATAGTAATTTGGGCAGCACTTTGTTACTATAATTAACTTTCTTCATTGAAAACTGGGAGATTTATTGAAAAATGGGCCTTGCGAGGGTTGAGCTTCAAACCGAAAAGATAAATTTCTCGGGCTTCTCGGGCACTTCGGAACGTATTTCGGGTGTTGGAAATGATATCGGGGCTTTGGGGGAAGTCGAAATAGTAAAAGTATTGAATTTACGGTGAAAGAGTAGCAAATTTCAAAAGTTACCTAGGAAATCTCGCACCCCCTTTATATAGGTGCGAGGTTCGGAGCTCCGGCCGAAGGAAGGGACACGCGACAGCAGCAGTGAGGCTCGGACGCGACGAGTGGGACGCGCGTCGGAAACTCGTAGGAGAGACGTGGCTCGCTTCAAACACGCCTTGTATGCGACACGCATCGGATTTCTACCGGACCACACTTTAGACTCATCATCTGATCGGACACGGGGCGGGTGACTCACCGAGATCGGACCTTATCCATGCGAGGCTTCTCAAAAATTGTGCCCCAAACTTCTAAAATCCATAACTTTCGCATCTGGGCTCCGTTAAAAATTCATAACTTCTTCATCCGACGTCTGTTTTTGTTAGTCTTTTTACCGTTGTACTACTATTAACGAGACCTTCCATTCTTGTTTAGGTTGCCTCGGCTAAAAATCACTTGATCTTTATTTCGAGTTTTTAGCTGTCAATTGCTATTCCGAAACTTTAGAAAAATCATAACTTCCTCATACGAAGTAGGATTTGGAAGTTCTTTTTATGGAAATTCTCGGTTTAACAAATAGTACGACTTTGGTTTAGATAACTAAGGCTAAAAAGTAGTTTATAAAGAACTCACTTTTTACGTCATTCAGCGTCGTGCCGGTTTTGTCGCGGATCTTCGATTGGCCATAACTTCTTAGTTATAACTCTAATTTCGATGAGGTTTTTACCTAAATGTTTCTAACGAAATTATCTACAACTTCCAATAATTAAATTCTACTTATTTCAACATTTTTCCTTTTGATTGAATCTCATAAGACTTCCAATATTTTCCGAGTGATTCTAAACATAGTTTTACTTCATTTCTAGTAAAAACTATCCGTTAGATCATAATTATATAATATTTCATAATATTATTTATTTTTAAACTACAAAACACGATAATTGAACGTGTATGTTACAAATACCTCCTCCTTTTGAGGACTTCGTCCCCGAAATCACAACGATTTAAACAAATGGGGAGATTTTTTTCTTATCTCATTCTTATTTTCCCAAGTATAATTTGGGCCTCGATGGTGTTTCCACTTGACGAACACCAAATCTACTTCTTTATTACGTAGCTTAGTCGTTCTTTCGTTTACGATCTCTTCAGGCTCTTCTACATAAGTTAACTTATCATCCAATTTCACCTCGGATAATGGAACTGCTTCATCATATATGCTTAAACATTTACGCAGATAGCTCACATGAAACACATCATGAATACCTACCAAATCTTTCGGCAATTCCAAGCGGTATGCTTGTTTACCAATTCTCTGGGTGATTTTGAAAGGACCAACAAATCTAGGGATTAGTTTTCCTTTCTTCCCAAATCACATAATGCCTTTGGTCGATCCACTTGGTGTTCTATAGGTCGTCTTGTGTTTAGTGCATAGGAATTTTTTCGATCCTGGGCCGCTTTCATTCTTTCTTGTACAATTTGAATTTTATCAGTGGTGTCTTGAATCATCATGTTAACAATATGGAGTACGACATTTACGCCCATATAGTGCTTCATATACATTCGGTATATTTTCTACTATTTGGATTGTTCTTTCCGTCTGATCATCTGTTTGGGGATAATAAGTTGTGCCAAGTATGAAGCTACTATCACGATCGGAAATAATCTTTAGAGGCACACCATGTCTCGCAACAGTTTCATCCAAGTATACTTGTGTGTAATTCTCTATTGGATCTATCTGGGGTAGTCTAGGCAAATCATCGGGGGGAAACGCCTGGATATTCAGGCGTATCATTTACAGTTTTCTTCTCCTCTTTTGAGGTATCAACTACATTTGCTAGATAAGTAGAATACTCCTTCGATGTAATATTATGAGTTTTTAGGAAAGAAATTATTTTTAAGATGCTAAGTCTTTGTTTACCAGAGACATAAAATAGAATTCTTCCATTCGATAAGGATGCGTACCATCTTTTCGTAACACAAGAATTTTGTGCGGTTCTTTGAGAACCAATTCACGTCAAGAATAATTTCAAAGTTGGGTAAGGAAATAGGAATCAGGTTCGCAACAAAACTATAACCTTCAATTTCTATGACACAATCTCTATAGATTTTATCAGCAAGTAATGATACACTTCCCGCGGTATCTACATGAAATGATTGGGCGAATGAATAACAAACAATTTGGAAGGAATACGCGAATTCATGAGACACAAAAGAATTTGAGGTATTAGAATCAAATAAGATGTGAGCAAGTCTATAGTTGACGAGAAATGAACCAGTTACAACATTCGGGTTCTCGTGTGCCTCCTTCATGGTAATCTGAAATGTACGACATTTAACCAAACAATTGTCAAACTCTTCAAACCTCTTAATTGATGGCGGTGTTCAAATCTGCACTCGCTCTTCATTCTCTATTGGGCCTTCGGTTCTAATCTCTGAGTTAAACAAAAACCAATTCTCATTGCAGACTCTTACTCCTTCATGAATTTGGGTTATTGACTCAACCCAAGATAAGGTTTTCACTTTTGTTACACCAACAACGCGAATGTCATATTCTAATGACATATTGATTTCATAATGGTGAGGACCACAACGAATCATAATCTTAATTCTATTAGTCATACACTATCATAGGAGAAACCTTCCTTCATGTTCTAATATGATATAATATCTTCATAACTAGTAGCAGGTCTAGCTAATAATTTCTTAATCCCTTAATGAAGGTTGTTATACTTTTATTGACTACCTCGACCATCTCCTTCTTCAATCTTCTGACTGAATTTCGTCGTTACACAAAACATGGTTCTTTGAACCAATCAAATCACTTCATAAGTCTATATTATTCAGACTCGATTCTTTACGACTACTAAGGTGTGAATGAAAATCATCTTGTTATTCATCACCGAAACGAAGGTAATGACATACTCGAACAAAAATTGGAATCAATTTCTAGTTTCTTGGCAACCTTGTGACTTTCCCTAATCCAAGTATAAGTCCTATGCTCCCAGTAATATAGGCATCTACTACTATTCACACCTACTCATACTCGTCCCAATTACTGTCTCGCAGTTTTCGAAGTCACCATTCAAAAGGTTTTACAAAGCGACTTATCACACATGAATGTGTTCAAACCAGTACATATGACAATTTCTCCTAGACTCAACTAGGGATTTCGCATTTCTATCAAACATATCTTGGATTTCCTATACTCGCCTTCTAGGATTCTTCTCATGCATATGCTCGATCTAGCATATCCTAATACTTTTTCATAGGTCGATAGAAATCTTACTTCCAATTCTTCATATAAATTATTTCTTGGGTAGTGTCTACTCTGTAAGACACACTATACCAGAATTTATTCTAGCAGGGTGGAGATAAACGATTTCCAACTACCTACATCATCTTCTAACTTATGCAAGTCACTATGCATATTTATTCATTTCATAATCCTGTTATGACATCGACATTCCTGTATCTGAGTAAGTCTTTTTCTCATGGTTGTATCTTTTAAGTCTTCTTCATAGGAGTCTATCCTAGGAAGTCCGCATTATAGTTGTATCTCAGCAAGCTCTACTAGCTTCAACATGGTTCTCTGTCATTCCTAACTACAACATCTCTTCCAATACCATACTATCACTACAAGAAAAATACCCTTTAATGATGCGCAAACAATGACACTCGCCGATTTACGATATGCATTTTTGTGTGACCTTAAAAATAATGTCAGCCTTCCGAAATTTGAAGGATAGTGGACATGCATTTTTGAGCGCCTTCTAATTAATGTCCAAAAAACAAAAAAAATACAAACACGGAGGACACTTGTTTTAAATGCGTGTCCTCTAGAAATGTCGCTTTATATTTTTTTTTAATCTAACGCGCGTTTTTAAAGGCGGAAAATGAAATCCTTTGCGATTCTAAAATTTTGAAGTGCCCGCTTCTTCACTTTTTCCTCTAGAGCTTCTCTCTACAAACCCTAAGGCATCTTCATCTCCCTTCTCTCTAGGACGTGCTAGGGTCCAAAAATCATCTCTTGCGGCTGAATATGCGGCGGCCGGAAACTTCGACACCGCTATGCGGTTGCTCAGCCGCCAGCTTGGCATGAAGAACATGGGGAGTCATGCTTTCCTGCGTGCTTTCTCTTCGGCTCCATTGATCTCATTGGCTATTGAGCATGGCTGGAATGAGTCAGCAAGCCCTAACATCTGGGCCCCACCTGCACTCGTGTTCAATTTCTCTCAGTTAGAAGAAAAACTCAAAGATGGCTAGAAAGCCACCACCACTAGTAAATTCACTGAAGATTGAAAGTAAAAATTAGATTAATCACCGCCAGGAAATGATCGCAGCGTTCTCAGAAATTACTTCTGCTACCAAAGAAGAAGCCTCATTCTTCCTCGAATCGCACAACTTCGATCTCGATTCCGCCGTCTCCACCTTCTTCGAAAAAGCCCTAGGGATTCGTCTTCATACGAGAATTGCTCTTGCTTTCGTTGGTTCACGGAGCGTCGGGGATTCCTCGCCTTGGGATCTATGCTTACAAGCGACGGTGGTTTAGGGGAAGGAAAATGGCACTAGGTGGGTTCAATCCCTTATATTCGCTTCTAATCCCACCTCCATCTCATCTAACATTTTTCGATCTTACAAAGAAGAAGACGATAGGTCGGACTCGGTAGACGAATCCTTAAATGATGTTCAAAAGGTAATTGGTTTTGCTTCTCTCATCTCCTGTGTGAAGGTAAAAAAAATTTCCTCCTAATATGTCTCCTTTTATCCAGTAATCATTCATTAGTTTTTAGTGTATAGCTTTTTTGTCGTAGACCCAGACTATTCTTGAGATTTTGAATAAAATCATTTCTGGGATCTTCTTATTCTTATCTTAGGAAACTATACCAATGTCGATATAATGTTACTCGATGGAGATATTTACAGGGGGATAATCGGAGTTTTCAGTATGGGTTGTGCTGGATCATCGCATGCGAAAGGGGATGGTAAAGATTCCAATTTCTGAGTTTCTATTGAGGTTCAATTTTTTTTTTGTGCTTTTGGAGTTCTTTTGTTGTTGTTGCATGTATCGATTGTAGAAACAAATTTCGCATCTAATGAGCTTGATTTGATTTTACTCAATTGACTGATTAATTTAGGTGCTAGGAGAAAAGGGTTTAACTTGTTCTGATTGATCTTTGGGGGGTTTTTGATTAAGATGGTTCTTAAATTTTAGTCTACTTGTTGTTGTATTGAGTATTATTGAATAATCCTTGCTTGATTTAGGTGCTTTTCAAAGTGTGAATCTTTCCTAGGGTTTCTGAAATTCTAAAATAAATAATGATTTTGACATGGAAGCTCTAATTCATGTTTGGTAGTTTGTGTTGCATCAGTTATCTGTATTATGTCATTTCATTTTTTATTTTACCTACTTGAAAATTGGTTGATAATTTTCTATCAAATGTGTTATATATAATCCAAGAAAGATGGATCATGCGGATCCTAATGAATTCAATCAAATTATCTAGAAAACAAGTAATTTTAAATTGTTGTCATCTATGACCAATATACATAATTCATTACTTTTATATTCCTAAGACCTATTTGTGCTTATTTCCTGATTCTTATGTGAACTATACACTTCTTTGTTATAAATTTATTGTGATGTTTTCAGGTTTACTTATTTAATCTATCTCTACCCTTGGATTCATATAATCATTTTTGAAGCTTTCAATCTTTGTTTATATTTTGTTGACATGATTCTGGATTAATCAATATACTATTTGAACATTTTCCCTTTTAATTTAACACAGAACCTATTAAAAAGATAAGAAAACCGAAACCATGGAAACATAATGAACCAATTACAACAGAGCAACTTAAGCAGATGCGTGATGAATTTTGGGATACTGCTCCACATTAGGACGGCTGTTGTTATACAGATGCAAATTAAATAAAAACTAAGCAAGAAATTACAAGCTGGTATATTAACTTTTATATATCATGATATTATAATTATAATTATGGTATTGATTTATGTTATTAAAACCTATATTTTTTTTTAGTTATACGAGAGTGGTTGGTTAGAAGATGCTCAGGGGACATTGCACTACTTCAATTTGGTTCTGGAAAGGTACACACTTAACGAGATTCTGTTTAATAACATATAAAAATATAAAATCATGTGACAACTCATCAAGTGAGATTAATTTTTGCAAACAGGGCAATGAGTCAGATGAAGTGATGGTGAAGTCGTCATATCTTGCTGAATTACAGAGAAGAATCCTCAAAGCAGAAGCCGGATTAAGAGAAAAAGAAGAAGAAAACGATATTCATGGTTTGTATTATAAATAACCATTTTTTATTCAGTTAAAGAGTTCTTATTACATTTTTTTTATTTTTTGATGTAGGGAGCTGAAGAGATTATAGATAAGTCTCTAAAAAGTTATGATGCATCTCAAGTATGTGAGGATTTTATTGGTGCTTCTCAGACATGGTTAAGCAAAATAAAGGTAAGAATTTTTCATTTTTCATTATTTATATAATTATATGTTATATTTTTAATAACTCTATTTTTTTATATGTTTCAGAGGCTAAGTATATCGAAGGGTGTTTTTGGTGAAACTAATCAGAGTGAATTAGCTGCTTTTATATCATATGCTTTAGCCTTTCCTGACAATTTTATAGCTCTTGTAGACACATATGATGTAAGTTATTATTATTATTATTATTATTATTATTATTATTATTATTATTATTATTATTTGCTTACATTACCAGTTATAATCTGGGGTATTATTGTCTTTTTCTAGGTGATGAAGAGTGGTGTTCCTAACTTCTGTGCAGTTGCTTTAGCACTAAATGATCTGGTGTATTTTTGTCTTTTTTTCTATTTTATGATACAAAAGCTTAAATGATAATAATAATAATTAATATGTTAATTGATGTGTTTATTTGAATAGGTATAAAGCAAGGGGTATTCAGTTGGATTCCGGTGATCTTGCTTATCTTTCATGTGAGACAAGAAAATTCTTTCAAACAATTGAAAAGGAATTTGTAATTTCGGGGTTTGGAAAGACCGGAATCACAACTAGCAATGAACTCAATGAAGAAACTTTGGATGCTTTAGACTAACAGGGCAAAGCTCTTTATAAATTTTGAATTCTTAAGTAGTGGTAATTGGTATTTCGAAATCGGAGAAGGATTGGAATGGAATTGTTCTTTCCATTGGAATCAATCATTCAATTCCTTTCCATTCCATTCCTCTAGAAGTGTTTAATGATTTTTCTTTTATTTAATTAATTTTAGGCAGGAGAAACAATTTTATGTCACCACCAAGAGAACACCCCAATTCTTAAATTAATAATTAATATGTTAATTGATATGATCTTGTCTATACCTATGAACACCCCTCTTGCTAAGGTCATACACTTTTTTTCTTCATTAAACTGATAATCAGGGTTATAAATAATATAATTTAACTTTTGCATCTTCTCATATATGTGTACATTGTTTTTATTCTTACCTTTAGCATATTAAATTTCAGGAACTAGTTTGGCACTTGCTGGAGTTTTCCTGTATTCAAGAGTAAAGAGGATAAAGCCAACCCCAAAACCAAAGGCTGCTTGACTAGTAAAATTAGGCTTCAAATAAAAAACCTAATTGCTGCTAACAGCTTTCTTTTTGAACAAAAATTGGTATTTTTTTGTTGGTAGTAAAATAGATGGCTCTGGTTTTTATATTGGAAACTTGAATCATATCTCTCTTAAGGACCTTTTTGTTTTCTCAAATTACCACATTATCTATCCCTAGGACATTGTCAATTCCAGAGAGGTAACTAATATTTTATATTGGAAACTTGAATCATATTCTTCTTTCTTACATAAATTCTATTGAAAACAGGTATGCTAGTTTATGGGGGCTTCGAAGTTATCCTTTCTTCTAGAGTATGACTCCAAGCTAAATTTTAATATTTTATACAGGTATGGGTTGTATTGAATTACTGCAATGACAATTGCCAAAAGGTATTTTACTATTTCACTCTTTCATATTAAAACAACCTTGCCCCTAGTTCAGGGGTTGTCATAAAATACTTGCTCCAGAGGTAAAATTACGAATAGGGCATGTACAATGACTTAGTTCTGAAATATAGTCTTATGCTTGCCATGTGTTTGACATATTGTCTCTGAGAGATGAAGATGTTTGAAAAAGTCTAAAGGTGACTTTTAGCAGAAGGTGTAAGCAAAGCTGCAGAGATAGCAGATTCTACTCTCAGTAATGTGTATCAGGCAATAGGATTTTTAAAGAGATGAACAAACAATATATAATAAATTGACCAATTTTTTGTTTAAAGATAGCATATTCAAGAAATGGTTAACTTTCCAGATTTGACCATTGGTGGAGCCCACCAATATTATCAAGGACCATCCCAGGCTGCAATATTCCTCGCGTGATCTTGTCTCAAAGGGTAAGCGTTGAATCTTCTATACATTTCACTTGGTTTTTTTTATTTTTAGATCACTTAGTGTATCTGATAACAACTTTTCCACTTCCATTTTGTGGATTTGTTAAAGGAGTTCTAATTTTGTGTTTATCCTTTGGCCTATGCGGATAATAATAATGCTCTTACCATATTAATCTATATAACTGTCTTCCTAATACAGAAGGAAGGTTTATTGATCAGGGGTGTTTTGCAAGATATTCAATCATTCCATTTTTCAGTGATAATCAGACAATTGGTATCATAAATCTACTAAAAGGTGAGGTATCTTCTTTTACCTTTCAGTTTGTTATTGCTATCATAATAACACTTGTATTATTCTATATTACAGAAAAAAAAGTCAAATAAGGTACCCATAATTACTGGAGCAGTTGGGGGTGTAGGCCTCTTCTTTCTTGATATTTCTTTGGGATTATATTGTCTTATATGGAAGAAGTCTAAGAGGACTAAAGAAGGTAATTCATGTATATATATCCTATGTATGTATCTGACGTATTAGCATTTGACTAATCCCATGGAAAGAATTTAAAATAAATGTAGCTTACAACGCTTGCATTACATACTACTTCCTGAAATATAGTTTTTATATGAAATATTATGTTGAGTTTCTTATGTTTTCACGTGAACCATGTGATATTTTAGATGCACTAGTGTTCAAGGGGGCGGTCAACTACATTAGGTTGGATATAAACATAACTATCTGGACAGTTAAAAGTTTTTAGAGGGTCGTACCAATTCTGGAACTCTCAGTCTACCAACATTAGAGTTTAATTGGGTGATTGAAGGTGATTTTGGTTCTTGAAACGAGACTCAACATATCATATTTTGGCATGGCTAGAATCTTTGGAGGAAACGAGACTCAAGCAAAAGTAAACACACAGAGAGTTGTTGGCACATAGTAAGCTAGATGATGCAATTGTATATAAATGAGTTCATTTTTTTTATAACATTTAGTCCCTTTTGGAATAATTATTTGTATTTGACATATTAGTGAAATGAATTATCTTTTTTATTTATGGTATTTAATTTTGTTTTATGAGATTTTTAATGTATCATTTAATTTGAAAATTAGTAAATCTATAAATAGTATTGTTTTTAAACATTTAAAATTATGATACGCAAAAATGTGTGTCATCTTCATTTATGACATCGCCTTTCTTGACAGGGGCTTTCTTGATACACATTGCGTGTCATTAACACGCGCGTCGTAAGGTTACGACACGCGAATGCGTGTCGTATTCCTTTATGACAGGGCCTTCCTTGATACGCATTGCATGTCGTAAACGCACGTTGTAAATGAGCGTCGTCTCTCTTTATGACAGGGCCTTCCTTGACGTGCATTTGTGCGTCGTCTGAGCCTTTTACGACGCACAATGAGCATCATAAAAGGCTGTTTTTCTAGTAGTGTATGGGTGTACTGCTTCTTCAACTAAGCATTCTACCTTACTTAGACAAGTAAGTTACTTAGCCTTTCCACAACCAAATAACTTGTTTCACCATCCTAATTCTGTATGTTAAAGTCGGCTTAACACACAATGGAACTTCCATAAGGATGTGATAGAAGTCAATCGTCACTCGGTATTATTAAATACTAAGTCTGAGCATCTTGTATAGGGTTACTACTCGAGCTGCATACTACATCACAATGTTTGACAAAGTCTTGGCATATTGAGTCTGAAAACTTCATTAGCCTTTCCTTTAATCTTCATTTAATTCTTCTAAATATTGCACAACATCAATTTCGATACTGCCGAAGTGTTCCTACTCTAGAAGTAATAATTGCTTTAATCTGGACAACGGTGGAACAACTTCATCGGGTATGCTAAAACATTCATGTCGTCCGAATGTACTTCGAATACACAAAATTCTTCCAACGGTGTTATTATTTCACTAAACATAGTTTCAATGTACAACACCACTCTATAGGTATTAATACACTATTTACAATATCACTTGATAAGTATTATTTTATGATATCCGTCGATCGTTTATCTATAAAATTATCGGTGTCAACTATCATAAGTCCTTTTATCAATTCGAAAAGTTCCTTATCAGTTATAACACGAAAATTTTATAATCTGGAATACTTAAAATTTCTTCTTCCAGACCAAGGTCGGCAACAAACCTTAAACTCTCTAAAGTAATAGCAATATAAGCAACCAACCTAAGGCATGCTATATTCATTTATCAGTTAGCACATATTAGAATATAAGGCATATCTCCTCTAATATTATAGTGCTTGATTCCATTTAGGTATTCAACCTGAAATATACTAGATACACATTGTATCATCATCCCTTAGCAATCCATGTTTAAGTCTAGAACTTCTCAAAATTCCTAGTTCACTTAAACTAATTCTTTGAAAATTTTGAAGTAACTTAATATTTCAGAATACTAGGGTTTATCACTACCCAATACCCCACTTAAATATTTCCTATGGTTTGTATCCATATACTCCTAATGAATCTTTTCATATATTGAACTTCCAATGCTTTAAGTCTAAATACCAATCCGTGGTATTTATTTCACTTAAACTACTGCTCTGATACCATGATTGAAAGGCCCACACTTTCATATTACTGAAAATTGTTACTCCAAAACATGCTACATGCATATTCATAAAAACAATATTTGACGTTGATAAAGTGATTACAAACGACTGGATACAAACCGACTATTACAAAGTGTTATATATTACACAACTACCCAAGATACTATACTTTTATACATACATGATCCCTAATTACAAAAGTAATATTATAACTATTCTAAACCTTCCAGAAGTATACGACTATACTGGTTACTTATCTCCTGCAACTGTTAAACATTGAGAGGGGTAATCGGTGACACTTAGTGAGTTCAATAATTAATACAATATAACGTTATGCCATATATATACTTCAATATGGCAGAAGCAAAGAGGAACAAAGAACAAGAACGGCATATGTGAATCATGTGACAAGCTTTCCATATCAATCAATGATTTGATTCAAAGATATACAATAAATGAGACATAACAACTTCCATACTAGATATACATCAATAAAGGTTCGGCCCAAATGGCACAGAAGACATACACTTTCTGATAAAATATTTAGGTATATTTTAGGCTTTTCGCCCTGTCTAACCTTCTACCAATGCCATAGAATAGAAGTCATTCTATAAACGAAACATGCTCTAGATGGTCAGAGGCTACATACCAATACCACTGTGAATCTAAGTCCTTTCACTGATCACATGGCCAAAGGTATAGCTTTGCTACCATAAATACGGAAATAATAACAACGGAAAAACACATAGCACATATAACACATAACATACAGTTGTTCATATATACTTAACTCACCGTGAATTAACTGGAGGTTAAAATAGTAATTTGGGCAGCACTTCGTTACTATAATTAACTTTATTTTTAATATTATTATTTTTAACAGACCGGGATGGGAGAATCCGTTAAAAATTCATAACTTCTTCATCCGAAGACCTTCGATTCTCGTTTAGGTTTCTTCGGCTAAAAATCACTCGATCTTTATTTCGAGTTTTTAGCTGTCTACTACTATTCCGAAACTTTAGAAAAATCATAATTTCTTCATACGAAGTAAGATTTGGAAGTTCTTTTTATGGAAATTCTCGGTTTAATGAATACTACGACTTTCATTTAGATCACTAAGGCTAAAAAGTAGTTTATCAAAAACTCACTTTTTACGTCATTTGGCGTCGTGCCGGTTTTGTCGCGGATCTTCGATTGGTCATAACTTCTTCCTTATAACTCGGATTTCGATGAGGTTTTCGCCTAAATGTTTCTAACAAAGTTATCTACAACTTTCAATAACAAAATTCTACTTATGTCAAATTATATATTTTCGTTAAATTTTAACTTTTGCCTTTTGATTGGAATCTCATAAGACTTTCAATATTTTTCAAGTGATTCTAAACATAGTTTTACTTCATTTCTAGTAAAAACTATCCGTTAGAACTCAATACTCATAATTATATAGTATTTCATAATATTATTTAATTTTAAACTACAAAACACGATACTGAACGTGTATGTTACACCATTCGTCAGAGTAATAAATATAGAGGTGTAAAATGTGGCACTACTAGAAAACAACCCTTTAATGCCGCGCAAAGAATGACTCGTTGATAGAGGACGCGCATTTGTGCGCGCCTTAAAAAATAATGTCAGTTTTGAAAAATTTGAAGAATAGAAGACACACATTTATGCGTGCCCTAAAATTCGTGTTAGAAAAGAAAAAAATGAAATACAGAGGGCGCCTTTCATAAACCATGCGTCGTTTAAATGTGTCGCTTTATAACATTTTAATGAAACATGCATGTTTTAGGCGGGATTTCACCCGCCTATTAAATCCCAAAAATTAAACCACCCGACTCTTCCAATTAGCAAGAAAAATCTCTAGGTCTTCGTCTCACCTAACGCTCTTACAGTTCTGTGTTTTTTGTGACTCATTTCAAGAAGGATCTTTTTCATTTCTCTTATATGCTTGATATGTTTGATGCTACTTTAGATCGTGAAGATGAGGAGAGGTTGAATTTTGAGAGGCAAATTGGTGTGCGTGAAGCTCAAAATGTGATTGCCTGTGAAGAAATGGAATAGAGCATTCCTCCACATGGGCTGAATCTTTTGCTTTATCTGTTCACTCCTTCCCCTAAACATGGCCTTCTTCAATCCAAACCAGGTATGAACATATATCTCAGTATGTATATGTAAGGCCTTGTTTGGTAAGCCTCTTACCAGGTCCAGTAAGAGGTTATGTCCGACTCGGTCCGAATCAGGGCATTTGATAACACCACTTAAACCTCTTACTCGGTCCAGAGACCACTTATCAAGTCATTCAAACAATAACGTTGACTAAGAAATTAGACCAAGTTGCCCTGCTACGCCTCTCTTCTATCTTCTTCTCATCAATGTTGAAATCATCTTGACTGGACAACATCTGAAATCATCTGGGCAACACTCTGAAATCAATACTGAAATTGCATCTTCTCCATTTAAAATCGACGCTGATTTCACCACCATCTCGAATCGATGCTGAAAGTTTTTTGTTATTTTCTTCTTCACTCACCCAAATCAATCCTCTCCTTCATAGCAAAATCGACCCTATCATGCACGAAAAAATTGAGGCCTCCCCTCCAGCCCCTTTTCCCATCGATGCCGACCCTCCAACGATTCTTCATGCTCACGCCGACCCTATGGTACCTCTTCTAGTCAAAGCATTGTGGGTGTTGAGTGCTATTTAAAATGCAATTTGTTCGATTTTTGTGCCGTTGGGTAAGTATATGATATTATATTCTTTGTTTATGGATGTAATTGTTTGATTTTTGTCAGAATGTGGAGTTTGATTACATCCATGAAACTGTTTGAATCGTTGATTCTGCCTCATTTTCATCAATGAAATTGATTAATGGTCCTGAATCTATAAATGGGTTGGAAAAAGATTTGATGATCACACATTCAATCTATGAACGCTCAAAACTTTTTCAATCAAAAAGAACTTGTAAAGATTCGTCAATGATAGGAGTCTTGGAAAAATCCCAATTTTTTTAGAAGTTGTTGAAGAAAATTCGTTAACTGCACCTCCTATTTCTAAAATCTGTCAATCTTATTATGATGATGAGGTTCTTGAAGATGAATCTGATTTCACAGATGAAGAGAGTCGAGACTAAAAGTAATAGCGATAACGAGGAAGAAAACACCACTAAAAATAACAAGATCCCAAGAAAGGGTAGAATGGTAATTTCTGAAGACAAATATGATGAAGGGGTAAAGTTAAGGTTAAGAGGAAAGACTTTGGATATGCACTATGAAAAAGAAACAAATAATGATTCTTATAATGGCCATGAAAATGTTGTTTTAAAGCATCAAGGTGATCAAGGAAAGAAAAATGCTTAAGGGCTGTTTTTGTTTAGTTAACATTCCTATTATATATCAACCATGTAATGGTTTTACTTCACCTGCAACTTTGATGTTCTTTTACCAAAAAAATAGTAGTTTTATACTGATTTTAATGTAATAGTAGAATCTAGTTGCATGATGTTTGACTAGAATTTGTATTTTGTATGCCACTTTTTTAATCTAATTATTTTGCAATTTTATAAAGATAATTTATGAATTGATATATTTTATTAAGCATAAAAAAGAAAAGATGGGTAAATTTGTCAAATTCAACATTTAACATATTTCATTCAGATGGTATTTAAGACATTTGTTGAATATTTAAAACTATCATTATGTGAAAGTTTGGATACTTTTGATAGCAACTTATAACTTTTAATGCAGCTAAAACTTTGTTTATGATGTGTTAGTTAATTATGTATCAGGTGAAGTATCTTGGAGAAGATGGGGAAGATGTTCCTATAGCTGGTGCAGTTGCTATCTGCTCTCCTTAGGACCTTTTGGTTAGAGCTCTGTTGTGCTCTATTATTCATCATAAATTGTATTTCAACATTCCAAATTAATATACGAATGTCACTATTTCTTGCATTTAACCCTTATCATGATTTGATAGCAATTGTTTATTTGTATATATCTATCTGTTGGCTGGCAGATTGGGTCTAGATTCATATGTCGCATGACTGTTCAAAAATTCTAAGATAGGACTCTTACTGTTGGTCTTCAATAGTATGCAAAACTGTATGTAGTAATGCTCATTTCTCACTTAAACATGTGACAACCCAAAATTTATTCCATCGTTATAACCCGTTTTCCGTTAATAGAATATTTTATTTTATAAAAGTTCCGTTAATTTGGGGTAGACAAATCGATAAATGTTTTATTTTATTTCATTTTATGTTATTACCGTCGTAATGAAATAAATAAAAACACGTGATTTACCCTTCCATTTAGTTGGAAAAAGTTTATTTTTAATTACGACCCTTTAATCTGATAAAACTTTAAACCCCGTTTAACATAAGTATCGAGTAGTTGTATAACGGGTACAACACTCAAGCCCTATATAAGGGTGAGTGGACACTCTTTTGGACTTTTTACCACACTAGACACTCTCTCTCTCTACTCTCTCTCCTCAAGTCCGATTTCATCCCAAAAACTGCAAGTTTCCGCCTCCAAAACGTAAGTTCTCTCATCCTAGCTTGTTCTAAAGATCCTTGCATGTAATTATAGCTTGAAAATCATCCAAAAAGGGCATGAATAAGGAGTTTACGGCCCAAGAACACTCTTAGGCCGTAAACCCCTAAAAAGATGCCAACCATGCCCTAAATCTCTCCTTTAGGCTTAGAAACTAGTTTAGGATTAAACCTTGAAGTGTTTGAGTCATGAATCATCAAGTTTGGGGGCTTGAAAGAGGGTTTACGGCCCAAGAACATCCTTAGGTCGTAAACTCCCTCTAATCATGCAAATCAAGCCTCAAAACCCTTCCAAACCACATTGGATCTTAGATATGACTTAAGGGTTTATAATATTGGACTTGGAACACCTAAACCGTATCATTTGAAGGGTTAACAAGAGTTTACGGCCCAAGCACATGCTTAGACCGTAAACTCCATGTCATAGGCCGTAAGCCCCTCTAAAGGTGCTAAAATGCCCCTTAAGCACCCCTTAAGCCATGGAATGAAGTCTAGAACTATCCAACAATGTGTTAAGGACCTTATTCATGCAAGAAAACACCCCATAAGGAGTTCACGATCGTAAACCCCTCAAGGAGTGGTTCTTAGGCTGTAAACTCCCATAAGGAGGCCAATTTGTGCCCTAACACCCTTCCATGACTTGTTCCTTGCACTAAAAACCCTTGAAATTGATCTAGGACCATCAAACCCCATCAAGGATTGGTACATAAGAGTTTACAACCGTAAACCCTTAGTTTACTACCGTAAACTCCTTAAATGGACCTTTTGTTGTTCAAACTCCATTCCTATGCTTTAAAACTAGGTCTAGCACCACCCCTCAAAAATTTCAAGTCCATTAAGCATCCTTGAACACCCCACCATGAGTTTACAACCGTAAACTCATGGGGAGTTAGTCATATGGGCTGGAAACTCCATAAGGAGTTTACTCTTGAGGAGTAAACCCCATAGTCAAGTCATACACACCCTTAGATGTTACGCGGATCACCTGTAGCACTTAACCAAAGCGTTTTCCTTTACATTAGGATGCCTATATGTGTTACATTAGTGTTTCATCCACTAATTATATGAAAACATGTGTCTTCATATGTCACTAGGTTTATAAAGTGTGTTCAAGTCTTTACTTGATACCAAACGCGCATCCGATACTTCCATCCGATCTACTCATTGCAGGTGAGTTCACACCCCTTAATGAACCTTTTCAAATGTTTTTACATGTTTTAGGGGGGGTGGGAGGATACAAGTATAATGCTACAAGTTTTATTATCAAATCATATGTGATTCATAACTTACCATCAAAAAGGGATTTTTCTATACTTTTAGCTACTTATCAATAAAACTATTTTAAATAATTATCAAATGCATTTTTAAGGTTAAATTGTTGTTAAAATATTTTCAACCAATGTTTAAACTACTTTTCTTTTAAAATATATCCACACTAATATATTTATATAAGTAAGACTTGAAGGACTTAGGATCGATAGTTCGCCTTATTTCCTGTTCTTGTTTGATGTGGTCTTAGGGTATCTGTTATCCGTCCGACTGTCGTTGATTTCTTGGTTATATATCATATATATTTGTGTTAGATATGAAAGTCTTTATTGTATTCAATACCTTTGTTATTCAAAGGCATGAAAGCATACACTCTAGTTAACTGTAATAGGTATAGTTAAGACTACTACTCGTTACCTTTATTACTACTATACTCACTATAACTGCTATTACAAGTTAATGTACGTATAAGAGAACACTCTATGTACTATACTAAAAGTATAATACACTATAACACAAGAGAATACACTAATCCAGAGTATAACACACTATCCCTCGATAAGGCACTCTATCCGAACTTACACCATGTGACCAGGGCTTCCCGGAAGGAAAGCAACACTACATGTATAGATCTATACAGGACGGACGCTATTACATCCCGACTGTTAACTACAGTCCGAGCCGACTAGGCCCATGGGTTGCACTACATCACTACACTACGTATGACCGGGAAGGTCATCGGGCTCTCTATTATCATTTAGTTGGTTACATGAGGGGTTACATCAATATCCAAATTAATACACTGAGACTTAAAGTCTAAACTAATATCCCGAAGTAAAAAAAACATCTATTACTAATTGAAGTTGCAACACTACTACAGTCAGCAGGCATAACTTCACCCCACCTATGTTACTTAAATGTGAATTATTACTTTATTTTTATAAGTGAAGGTTCAATGAAATTACTTTTATACACTCAAAGGACTTAACTTACAGATGTACATTTATGGGAAATATAGGATTTCCTAGGGGTTTCTATTACTTACAAACATAAGTTTCAGTTTTATATTACATGTTTGTCAATATTTTTATACAAACAACGACACTAAATTCTTATGAACTCACCAGCTTTATACTGATACTCGTTTTCAAAATAACTTGTATCCTCAGGTCAAAGATAGACAGGTACTGGTGCAGCTTTTGAGAAGATGGAGCATATACAAGACCCATCTTTATTTTTGTTATACTTTTGGTGTCTATTAACTGTGCAGAACACATTTGTAATTATAATCACTATATTAATGAAATGGTTGTTGTCACTTGTTTTTACTATTACGCAATTGTTATGATACTATACATGACGTCCTTCATCCCAGAACGTATTCCGCCGTTCTCGGTTTTGGGGTGTGACAAAACACAATAATAGACACTGTACTATACAATGTTTTGGCATTTTAATTGTGTTTTTTTAATGAAAAAGCTTTCATGTTAATTTTAGTTTCTGATTGCAGGCATCAAACTCTTTTTCATCGACTTGTACATTGGGATGGTATTCTAAAGGTATGTGCATAAAATGTGTAGTTTAAAATTTTAATCTGATTAATGAATTTTTCATTTACAAAACTAAAAGCTTAAATATAATAAAAAGGCAAAGCTCAATAAAACCCAAATAAGATTATATCATAAAATATACCTTCTACTTATTATTAGAAAATAAAGCTTTATATTAATTGATATCGTGGAACTTTAAAAATGATTTGTGTCGTTACAAAATAACATAAGGAATCAAAATATTTCCACAACTGACAAAACAAACAACTTTTTTTTTCTTCCAATGGAGTGTACCATTCCTTTCCAGATTTCGTGTGTTTATGTTGTCATATTATTCTATCTGATTGCAATAAATCGTTGTTATTTCTTCATTTAATCTTTTTGGTTAGCTACCACCATATATTTTTTTAAACTTTTGGTTATATAGAATATTAACAGAGTATTTAACATATCTTGATTATTTTCTCCTTTTTTTCTAGTCATGTTGTATACGGGATTTTGACAATTATGCTACACGTCTAGTTTGCAAGTTTGAGGTAAACCTATTTAACTATTTTAATATTCTTTCTTGCATAATTTGTTAATTTGATTTTTTTTTGGTTTGTTGAAGAGTGTGGATACATACTATAGGCATTGCAGCAGTGCACCATATGTGACAAGATTTGTAATTCCATTACTATGTATAAGTGCTTTAGATGATCCAGTATATACATGGGAGGCAATCCCATGGGATGAGTGCGGGTATGCTCCACTGTACTCCTTCATTTCATCCTCTTTGGTCTCATCTGATCTCATTATTATCTTTAATTTATGTTTATTCGAGCAAATAAAAACATTGTGCTGGTTGTAACACGTCATGGAGGACATCTTGCTTTCTTTGAGGTTCTTACTGCATCTACTTTATGGTATGCTCTTAATTTTTATTTCAAGTTTCATTCTCAAAATTTGACCTTATTTAATGTACAAAATTAATTTATTTTGCTTGTTGCTTTGATTTCCATAAGGTGGGTGAGAGTTGCTAATGAATTCCTTGGTGTTTTTCATTGTAGCCTCTTCATGCATACACAAAACAAGGTAAAAAAATTAAATTCATTATTCCTCTTTGGTAATTATTTTATATTATCATGATTTATTTAAGTGTAACAGTATGTAATATATTATATATTTTGTGACAAAATCCTCTGCATATTGGACCATAATTTTCTGTGGATCAAGGTCCATATGTGAATGGTTCAAATGGAATGGTTGTTGCAATCACCAATGATACATCATCAACCACCGATAATGTAAAACTAAATGTAGAAGATCCATTTGAGATATAGAAAGTCAATGATCAAAGTGCTGCTACTGCTGATGTAGTTGCTGTACCAGATGCAACAAAATGTTGTATCTTCTTCGAGTGGTCAAACATCGGTCAAAGTATTTGACTTGAATAGCATCAAAAAGTGCTTGTTCTAATGCTTTCAAATGAAATTGCAAAACTTTTCCCATCCCTGTTTAGGCAACCATCAGCAATATTGGTGCCAGGTGAATCTAATGAATTGGGATCTGCCTTGAAGATAGGAGTTGTGTTTTCAGGAGGACACGCACCAGGAGGGCATAATGTTATATATGGGATTTTTGGTTAGAATTTTGAACTACCATTTCTTATTGTTCATATTGTTCATACTTCATATGATAGATTGAAAGTTGTATACAATTGAAAATAACTGTGTATCCAATTAAAACCTTTTCTCCCACTGCTTGGTGCAGATTACTTACAGAAATGCTGCAAAGGTTCCAGACATTCTCATTGTGCCTTCAGACCTCACATACTTGGTGAAGGTATCTAATGGATTAGATATTTTAAATGGTTGTGTGAAGATTTTATTGATATATTATTGAGATATTTGTAGGTTTTGAGCTTGGAGGGGACAAGTGAAGGAGGTGAAGAAGTGAAATGCCTGTGTGTGAATCCGGGAACACTGGCGAGAAGCGAAGGACGTGGTCACTTTGTAGAACTTAACTTCCATGGTACCCCTTACTCATCTTCTGCTTCATTTATTCATATATAGAACTTCAGACATGTGAACCCTAATCTTCTTTAACATCATTCTAACATGTGAACCCTAATCTTCTATTAGGCGAGTTCTTTAATTTTTTATACATTCTTTAATTCAATTGTGATTCCCAAACCTAATAAGCCATTTGTTTCAGAACTTCTTACAACTCTTCCAACAACCATTTATGAACAAGTTTCATGGGTTGTTGGAGGATTGGTTCTTACTGCAGGGCTTCTCTTTGTAAGGTCAGATTTTTAGCCTCTCTGCTATGCCTTTTCTTTTGATGTGGGCCCTGAGGCTATTTTCGTCATTTCTTCTCTATAGTTTTATCTCTGTGACACGTGATAAATTAGGTACTGCTCTTGTTTTGCATAGAAGGGTACTTTCGTCATTTCTTTTCTCTAGTCTTGTCTCGATGACATGATAAATTAGGTTAATTATGCTCTTGTTTTGCACACAAGTGTTTCGTTATTAGGTATTCTGCTCTCATTATTTGCATGTGATCTTAATTGATTTTAAAGTTCTAAACTTAGTGTAGTACTAGGATTCCTTACAAGTTGCTAAATTCTTTGTTAATTTTCAGGCTAGAAATCAGAAGATTGGAGAGAAGCTCGCAACAATGTGCTTCTTGTTGTTCCAACATTCCTCTATGCTATTAATAACTACCTAAAGTTCACCAGCAACCTCCTTCCATTCCCTGCAACCTCTCAAAGTTCTTGCATTCAGGTTATTCTATTAGAAAGGAAATTGTCAAAGGAGAATTTAGTCATGGGTTTCTTTTAATGTTGTAAATGTTTTGTTTTCTATGATAAATATTATGCAATATAAGCAATGTGTTACATTTACTTACTAATGGAATGATTATTTGTATTTGACATATTAGTACAATGAATTATCTTTATTATTTATGGTATTTTATTTTGTATTATGAGACTTTTAATGTGTTATTTAATTTGAAAATTAGTAAATATATCAAAAATATATAATTTTAAAAACATTTAAAATTATGCACGCAAAACTGTCTGTCGTCTTCCTTTATGACAGGGGATTCCTTGATACGCATTGCGTGTCATAAACATGCGGGTCGTAAGGTTACGACACACAAATGCGTGTCGTCTTCCTTTATGACAGGGCCTTCCTTGATACGCATTGCGTGTCATAACTGTGCGTTGTAAAATTGTGTCATGAATGCGCGTCGTAAATGTGCGTCGTATCTCGTTATGACATGGCCTTCCTTGACACGCATTTGCGCGTCGTCTGAGCATTTTATGACGCGCATTGCGCATCATAAAAGGCTGTTTTTCTGGTAGTGTGGAATCCCTGATGGATATGATACAATCTTTTCGCACTGATTCCCTTGATACCATGAGTACCTGAAACATTTAAGCTTAAGCCATATGCACAATGCTTAGTGTGTTCTCCAAAATACCACATGCAAGACATAAGAATGGACCCGGTCCTAGGGGTATATTTCAAACTATATTAATGCCATGTTCTAACCATAGTTGATTACAGCTTATTCCATTAAGCTCTTAACCCTTAATTCCAGAGCTCTAAAGCTCATATCTAGATCGATTTACGCTCTGTATGGATAAAGTTTCCAACTTTATCCATTTCTATCCAATATATCAAGATCTTAAACACTAACTACATTTAGGAAAAAACCTCATGCATAGCTTAAAAGAGACGCATGCATATGCATTTTTCTACCATCCAAGAAGTACATAAGTTCTAAAATATCAAGATAATGTTATGGAATTATCCAAACTCCAAGAACTCCGTAGAAATGGGATAAAATGGACCAAATGACCGAAAACCAAGATCTAATCATATAATGAGCTTGTTTAGGACTTTATACCTCAAATGGATCCAAAACCAAGGCCTCAAGACCACAAGAACCACCTTCTTTAATCACAACCTTCACCAACCATGGAATACCAAATTACAAGGACTGGAGGGAGATGGAACAAGGGTTTTGATCTGAGGGCCGAGGCTGATGAGAATGGAAAAAACCCTAGAGATTAGTGTCCTTAAATAGACCTAAATCCCAAGGCTTCTAAGGTTTGGCCCATCAGACCCATCATGTCGCAGTGATTACCTGACTGCGCCGTGATGGATCTCCTCTACCGTATTATGGTCAGCCAAAACTCAATGCATTCCAAACATAAATAAATTAATGCCAAAAGATTTATACATGGAATTGGATGTTACATACTGCTTGCTATCGGGTGAATATATCTCTCTTAACTAGAACTGATTATAACACTCCTCAAGAGGTGTTTTTTGCTAAATCCTTGGACAATTTTGTTTTATGAATGTTTGGAGGCCTTACTTATGCTCATATGAATGATGGAAAACAAGAGTTGAATGTAATAAAGTCAACGAAAGTCAACACTTATACTTGGAGGCCTTAGATAATTTTGTTTTACGAATGTTTGGAGGCCTTACTTATACTTCTAGGATATACATCTAGAGGGAAATGTCATTGTCTGTAGTGTAAAAAAGAATGAAAGTCTCCAAATTCATTATCAGCAGAGATGTAACTGTTGAATCTGCTATGTGTAACTAGAGAGGAGGTGATAGATGTGTTATGGGGAATGATCAGGGTGCTATCCAGAAGGTGGGGTTTGGAACACAAACGCCACGTATATTTATGATAAATGAGGAATATCAAGGTGACATGGAACAAAATAGACATGAGGAATCCCTTGTACAAGCTTGGGAGGAAGTGTATGGTGATGCTGATGCCAGAAAAGACAACATGAAGAAGCTTTTGGAAAATGAGTTTGTGACGAACGATTAAGGAGCTGAAAATAAGATAATAGGGATGGAGATTCGGAGGGATAGAAGAACATGATGGTTATACATTTCACACGACATTGAGATTTTCTTATGGTCATTCTATTTTGATTTATCCAAAATTGTTTGTATTTCTTTGGTGGTTCGAGGAAATCAGGGGACAACTTATTAGGAAGTGTTCAGGTGGATGTTACGACCCTTAGAGGGAACACTTGATGATTGCATGGTGTATGGTGCTAATGCATGACATCATAACACCTCAACTTTTAGACCAATTTTTTTTTTCATTTTTAAATTAACAAAAACCGAAGTTTCACATCCAAGTTATCAATTACATAATTATCCCAAAACAACAAGTATCATAATTATCAAATTTCATAAACATGTTCGAGTAGTAAATCCCACAGTGTGTATGTACAATCAGAGCTTCACCTGTCCGTGGTCCTGTGAACTACCTCCCACATATAAATCAACAATTTTAAGAACAAAGCTTAGTGAGTTCGCCTAGATACCAAACATAACACAACATAAATAAACAACTATGGGTTATCCGCAACCCTAGGGAGGATCAACAGTCCCAGTGAGCTAACACCATGCCTAGTGGGTTATCTGCAACCCTGATTGGCTATCAGCAGCCTTAGTCACATATAACTACCATAACATAACAGCTAGACCCAGCTAGTCATTAGAAATACAACTATCCTACCATACATGTAAGAGTAACTGAGGAGACTCACCTGATACTGATGACATGAAAAAACCTAGCACCCAAACAGCCGAATCTAGACTCCCCCTAGTTAACAAAACAATTAACCCTAATTAATAATTAAGGTTCAAAACTCACTCGCAAGTCCAAATCCAACAACTAAAACTTCTAAGGGCAAAAGGACCATTTTTCCCTTCCCATGGTCCAAAAACCCCTAAAACTTGACCAAGGATTAAAGTCCACGAAAGTCAACACTCAGCGCGTACGCTGGGCATACCACTCCATACGTTGGGGGTACAACCTGGTCAACATGCATCGGGGAGGAATCTGGATACACTGCGCATAGCTAGGAGTACGCCCGACATACTCCATTAGTCTCAAAATCAACTAAGTTAGTGTTTTAATCCTTTAAGACAATCAACCCAACTACATATCTGACTAATTTAATGCCTATTAATCCTTAAAGTCATGGGCTATAGGCCATTGCATGGCTAGGAAAGGCTCAAAGCATCACTTCATTCGTTCTAATATACTTTACTCGTGCATGATCCTAAGGGGATGATCAACCAAGCATTTTTATCAATCTAGATGGCTTAATATGCATTAAAGGACAACTTCAACACTTAGGAGAGTCCCTAACTCAAAAAGGTCCAAACTTGGAGACTTTTAGCTCATAAATCTCAAATCAAAGATCTAAAAGAACACGAGCCAAGATAAAAGCTTTGTACCTGAAAATGATGCACAAAGGTGGTAAGTTTTTGGATCTTCAAGCTTGTTAGCACATTCTTCTTCTTCTCTAACCTCCTTCTTCAACTATAAGAGCCAAGAACATTCGAAACTTGCAATAACACTTACACACATGACATTAGGGTTTATAGGAGGGTTGGCAGCTGATAAGTGTGGCTAGAAATGAAGCCATAATGTTCCTTAAATAGGGGCAACACTTAAAATTATGGTTTTACATCTAAGCTAGTATGCAGGTACCACATCTACGCCCAACGTACTAGCTGGCTCTCGGTAACCATGTAGTTTGAATGAGTATGCTAAGCATACTCATATGTACGCCTCACGTACAACCTCTTTCGCAAACGTTTTCTATTAGGGACCAAATGCGACGCCTTTGATAAAGATTCAAGGAAATGATAAAATGTAACTTATTTTGGGATGTTACAATTATCCCCCACTAAAATTAGACTTCGCCCTCAAAGTCATCCTTTGGAAACAGCTCAGGGTATTGCTCACGCTTCTCGGACTCAGGTTCCCACGTCCACTCCGAACTTCTACAGTGTTGTCACTGAACTTTGACCAAGTTCACAACCTTGTTCCTCAAAGTTTCACTCTCCGATCCAAAATAGCTACAAGCTCCCCACATAATTCAGGTGATCATCCACTTAAATTTCATCCAAGGGAACCAGAGTTGCCTCATCAGTTATACACTTCCTTAGTTGGGAAACATGAACGATATGCATAACTCTTCTTCCTGAAGTGGATCACACCCTTCCAGGGTAAAAATCGAAAAGGGCCAATGAACTTGGGGCCTAGCTTTCCCTGCTTCCTGAAGTGGATCACACCCTTCCAGGGTAATACCTTAAGGAGCACTAGATCCCCCACCTAAAACTATAAGTCAGAGTGTCGCCGATATGCATAACTCTTCTGAGGGCTCCACGTTGTCATGGTCTCTTTAGAACATGTTGTATAAGCTCATTCGTCTTGAGCATGACCTCCATGCTCCTCGTGACCCTCTGTCCCAATTCTCCCTAATAAATAGGAGTCTGAAATCTCCGACCATAAAGGAGCTCGAACGGGGGCATAAATATTGGCATGATGGTTCGTGTTATACGAGAACTCAGCCAACGGAAGATAGGAGTCCTAGCTCCTACCAAAATCGATAACACAAGCATGCAACATATCCTGGAGCATCTATATCGTTCGCTCGCTCTGCCTGTCTGTTTGCGGATAGTATGCGGTACTGAAGTGTAGCCAGGTACCCAACTCCTCATGAAATCTTTTCCAGAACCTGGAAGAAAAGTGCACATCCCGATACTAGACAATAGACGTCGGCACCAAATTTTGAGCTACCACCTCTTGAACGTAAATCCCGGCCAACACCTATCGCTGTCTTCTGTAGCTTTATAATTAAATCCATAGTAATCTGTTCCGCTTCTACAGGGAAATTCCAGAGGCTGCAACTTGCCATGAGGGCGTTGGTTCTTAGTCATGACCTTCCGAGAGGTTAAATATCGCTCCGCAAACCATGCCACATCTCCCTTCATACATGGCCACCAATAATTATCATACAAGTCAAGAAACATCTTGTAGCCCCCGAGTGGATGGAAAATCTCGATTTTTGGGCCTCCACCATCAAAATACGCCAGGCCCCATCAGCATATGGTACCCATACTCGCCCATGAGGAGTCAGAAGCCCTCGACTGTCCATATCAAATGCTGAAATTTGACCGATCACCCGCTCACTTTTCCGATTTTCCTCCTTTATAGCCTCCGACTATGCTTCCTTAATCATCTCCAAGACTAGAGTAATCACGGTCATCCTGATGGACATGTCCCTAAGTAGGGCACCTACTGCCCTCTATCTCAAGACATCGTCCATACATTGGCCTTGCCCATGTAACATTCCAAATCAGGTATTACCTTTGAAGCCCTTGAAATTTTTAAATGTTGCATAATAAGTCCCTTAAGTACGTTGGGCGTAGTCATGGGAAAGCTTAGCGTACTTTGCAAGAATGATTGTGGAGGGACAACACGTACGCTAGGCTTACCAAGAGTACGTTGTGCGTAGGTGACGGACGTCCAAACCCTAATTTTCGGACATGAGGCCTATATATGCATCATTATCTCATTTGAGCCTCACCCTAATCAGCCTCTTTCACCTTCAAACGTCCCTAAAAGCTCTAGAATCATTTGAGAGTGTGTTTTAAGCTTAAGCAATGTATTTATTGCCATTTTTGTGTCCATTCAACAAGGAGGAGTTGCTAAAGCAAGCTTGGAGTGGCTTTAGGCTTCAAGAATATGCATCTAGTTCACCTTGCGGATCTTCTGGAGGTATAAATCTTTGATCTTGCCATCTTATTCATTAGATCTAGCTTAGGGTTTTCTATTTTGTCCCTTTAGTTGGTTTTGGACCTCCTCTTGTGAGTTGAGCAACTCCAGAGGCTGAAAAGGTTAGATCTGAGGTCCTTTGGTCCATTTATAGCATAAAAATGAACTCTTCATGGGTGTTTTGACCTCATGCATGGATTAATACCCTTGGAAAGGTCTTAATGGGTTGTTGGGAATGTATGAGACATGCAAAGGCATAAAGTTGCCAACTTTATGCCCTAGGACGTCTTAATGAGCTTAGATCTGACTATTTAATGTGTGAAAATCGAGTATTAATCAATTAATGGAAGAAGGTGCTTAATCTGTTAGTACGTTGGGCGTAACTTAGCGTATGCATCGTGTATGACTCATGGACTCAGTACGCTGCGCGTACCAGGCTGGTACGCTAGGTGTACACATAGCAAATGGATTTGGTCTTGTTTTGGGCTTGTAAGCTTTTGGGCCTGGTCATGGTTTGGATTGGTAGGCCAACTTATCTGTTTTGGGCCATGGTTTCTATGGTTGGGCCTTATCGGGCCATAAGGCCCATTAATAATAATTAGACATGGACTTTGGGCCCAATAGCAAAGGAAGACTTTTGGGCCATTAAGAGAAGACTTGGAGTTGATTATATTCAGTCCTAACCTTTAGTAATGTTATTATTATTCAAAACAGGTGGTTATAGAATGTTAGGAGCACAACTTTCGGATTCCGTAGACAAGGTGAGTCTTCTCACCATACCAATGGGTCTAAGGCACCAAGGCCGACCCATTTTATGTTATGTGGTACACTAGCTGTAGTAGAGATATGTGGTATGATAGTTAGCTTTATGCTAAGTGGTATGGTAGTGATTAGATGATATTTGCATGGAAGACCCCGGGGGGAGCCCGTGGCAGTTGGATATAAGACCATGTAGGGGAGCCCATGGCATTCCTTGGTAAAGACCATGTGGGGGAGCCCATGGCATAATTTTATAAGACCATGGGGGAGCCCACGACATCCTTATATGTTTATGTATGTGTTATGTAGTACGATAGATACTTCTGTGATATACGATATGCTAGTTGATTATGTATGTTATTGGATGGAAGACCCCTGGGGAGCCCGTGGCACTTGGATATAATACTATGTAGGGGAGCCCATGGCATGAAGGTATAAGACCTTGGGGGATCCCATGACATTCTTATATGTTAGTATGCATGGCTTATGTGGTATATGTAGCTTTTGTAGCTAATATGATATATGTTATGTGGTTTGTGTGTGGGGTATGCTTTGGGGGACTTACTAAGCATTAGCTTACAATTTGTGGATTTGTTTCAGGTACATCTGAGCCTAAGGGCAAGGGCAAGGGCAAGGCTTGATGGTGCGACGTGCACTCTCACTCGGGCATTTTATGGGACACTGATATTTTGAAATAAATTTGTATTTGATATGGTTTTGAAAACAATTGTAATTGGTTTTTGTGGATGGTGGAATCGTGTTTTGGATAATTAAAAATGAAAATTTTCTTTTGAAAAATTGGGTTGTTATAGCTCAGATGATACAATGTTTCACAGTGATAGTCTTTCACTACGTACAACCACCTCCTTTTGCTTATATTCAAGTTAGGATGATCCATAAGGTATCTCAGACTCTAATGGTCTGAGTAGATGGTACACCGAACACCATAGAGATAATTCCGCCAAATCTCTAGGGCAAAAACCAGCTCCCATAACTCCAAATCATGAGTGGGATATCTCGCCTCATGAGGCTTCAAATACCTCGAAGCATAGGCTATCACATCCCTTCTCTGCATCAACACAGCATCTAATCCTGCAACGGATGTATCGAAATAGACTATGAAATCCTCAACCCCCTCAGGGAGGGCAAGTACTGGTGCATCACATAATCTTTTGTGAAGATTCTCAAATGGTGTCTGCTACTCAGGCCACCAACTGAAAGCAACATCCTTCCTTTTCAACTTGGTGAGAGAAACAACAATCTTGGAGAATTCTCTGATGAATCTTCGATAATAACCTTCCAATCCGAGGAAGCTTCGAATCTCAGATGGAGATCTTGGAACCTCCCACTGCACCATGGCCTCTATCTTGTGTGGGTCAACCAATATAATGTTCTAATTGACGAGGTGTTCCAAAAACTAAACCTTGTGTAACCAGAAGTCACACTTGGAAAACTTGGCATAAAGCCTCTCCGTCCTTAAAACCCCAAGAATCTCTCGAAGATGCTCCTCATGTTGTTCCCTATTCATTGAATTTACCAGAATGGAATCGATAAAAACGATCATTGATCGATCCAACATGGGCCTACACATCTGGTTCATGAGGTCCACGAACACTGTCGGTACATTGGTGAGCCAATAAGGCATCACCATAAACTCGTAATGCCCATAACGAGTTCGAAAGGTTGTCTTCTGAATATCCTCCTCTCGTACCCTCATCTGATGATAGTCGGACCTCAAATCGATCTTGAAAAACCAAGATCCCCCCTAAAATTGGTCAAAAAGATCATCAATCCTCGAAAAAGGGTAATAGTTTTTGACCATCAGTTTGGTTAGTTCGCGATAATCAATGCACGTCTAGTACAAACCATCCTTCTTCCTGACAGAAAGGATCGGGGCTCCCCAAGGAGACCTGATTTGCCTAATGAACCCCTTTCTTAAAAGCTCCTGCAGCTGAGAGGATAACTCCTGCATCTCAGGAGATGCAAGATGGTATGGTGCCTTGGCGATCAACACCGCACCCAGAATCAGATTGGTCCAGAACTCCACCTACCTCTTAGGAGGCACACCTGGTAACTCCTCGGGAAAAACATCAGGAAAGTCACATACCAACGGAACATCAGAAATAAAGGTTGATCCCTTCTCTCAACCCGAGTATCCACTACATATGCCAGATAACACATACACCCATGCTGTAAACTCTTTCTTTCCCTAGCAGAAGAACAAAAAGCTAATCTCGATCTAGTACCCTCGCTAGAGATAGTTAACATTCCCCCACTAGGATCTTGAACTGTCACTAGCTGACGCTCACAGTCAATCAGAACCCCAAACTTACTCAACCAGTCCATAGCCATTATCTCACAAACATCTCTAATTACGATAGGGATGAGGTCTATCAGGTATCCAACATCAATGATATCTAATACACAACCCCGGTATACATCAGTAGTAGAGATGGGATGCTTGTCTGGTATCGAGACTCTTGTAACGCCCGTAGATCCGAGCTAGTCAATTTAGAGGCTATAGGGGTCGAAAACGACTTTTTGACAAAAGGTTATTTAGAATAAATATGCTTAACCAAGTTGTAGTATATGTTACAAGGTTTCCTTACATATAAAGAACGCCGAAATCCGAGTTATAACGAAGAAGTTATGACCCGTCGAAGTTTCGCGACAGAACTGGCACGGCACCGGGAAGCGTAAATAGTGAATTTACGATAGAGCGAGACTTAGCCTTAGCGATCTAAACGAAAGTCGTAGAATATGTTAAACTAAGAACATCGATAAAAAGAACGCCCAAATCTGACTTCATATGAAGAAGTTATGATTTTTCGAAGTTTCGGATTAATAGTGTACAGCCCGAAATTCGAATATTAGATCGAATGATTTTTAGCCGACACGACCTGAACGAGAATCGAAGATCTCATTAAGAGTAGCGTAACGAGAAAAAGATGGGCGAAAACGGATGTCGAATGAAGAAGTTATGAGGATTTATTGGACCAATCCTGTCCCGGCCCGTTAATAATATAAAATTTAAAATCGAGCCAAAATTAGCCGACGGAGTCCAAACAAAAGTTGTAGAGTACGTTCCCACCTTCGCGTGGATATAAAGAACGTCAAAAACGGAGTTTGTATGAGAAAGTTACGAATTTTTAAAGTTGAAGCATGAATCTACGACGTCTGTTGCGAGGTTGATGACGTGGCTGCATCTGGGCCGCCCATCGCTGATGAAGGAACGCGCTTCGGATCATGCCACGAAGCCTTCGCAATACGCCCCGCATACGAGGTTCGGTACGGCCCGTGTACCTTCGGTCTTATCCGGGTCCTGTCCGAGTGCGAGCCAGCTGGGTCATACGTGTCCGCCTTATCCGAATTTAAGCCCCGCGTAGCCAAGGATTACGCCCAGCGTAGTCCGAGGCCTCGCAGGGTATAAAAAGGGGCGAGTGCCTTCGCATTTTTCACACAATTACCACTTCTCTCTCTAGTTTCTTTCTCTCTCTAGAGTTCCAAACCTCCCTAAGCCCTAGTTAGACCCCTAGCACCCTAAGGAAGCCCCGAGGCTCCCGGAGTCCCGAGAAAAAGGAGTCTTTCGGTTTCGAAACGCTGCTCCAATTAAGTTCCGGTTTTCGATAAAATTCGATGTAAGTGTGCTACGCTTATGCAATTTTTAATATAGCTTTCAAATAATTACAGGAATGTTATTAGGTCCTTAAAATAATTATTTGGGCTATTATTATGAGTTATATTGAGCGTTATTGACGCTTAATAATAGTCAGACTAATTAATTTGTCGCGGTTATCGTTAGACTAAACCCTAGTGGTATTGGTACTAGCTTTTATCGAAGGAATATCGTTTTGAGAGTATCGAAGCGCTGTCCGAGTGCTGAGTCACCACCTACTCAAATGAGTGCATAGTCCTTTTCATCTTACACATAGATATGAAGTATTTTATATAAACTACGTGCTATGTGTGCATATTATCTGAATACTTGCTGTCTATGTTGGATGAACGTTTTATACATGTTTTAAAGGCTTTAAACTGTATACGTATTTTATATATACGAATATGTTGGGTATGAGATGGGTAGATAAATGATGAGAGATAGAAGATGACGTGAGTATACATTGGCAGCTATAGACTTAGTGCCTATGGGACAAACACCGATAGCTATGGACTTAGTACCTGTTAGACGTTGGTAGCTATGTATTTAGTACCTGTTAGAAATTGGTAGCTATGGACTTAGTACCTATTATTCAGACGCTGGTAGCTATGGATTTAGTACCTGTTAGGAGTTGGTAGCTATGGACTTAGTACCTGTTGAACACTGGTAGCTATGGATTTAGTACCCGATGAGTAGGATATAGCAGCTATGGAATTAGTGCTTTACGATCGAATATCGGCAGCTACGGATTTAGTGCCAGTCCTATAACCCTGGAAGTAAGGGACTTCGGAATAAACGAATGCAAGATAGATGGCTCTTAGGTTAAATCCTTAATAGTAAAGAAGATAACGGGGATGGGTAATTGGGTTAATTGTTTGATGATTGAACATAACAATTATATTATTGTGGGTTGAAAACACTATGTACTCACCAGGTTTCCCAACCTGACCCACTCAGTTTATGTATATCACAGGTGACGAAGTGAAGTGACATTACACTGAGAGATTTAAAGAGATGTAGATCACTAGTGTAAATCATTGTAAGTTCTGTTTATGCTTATGTTTCGGTATTAACGATGACATCCCAAACATTTTAAAATGAAATAAATACGTTTCTTCAAAAATGTTTTAATAACGTATTTACCACATGTTTTTCTGGGAACAAATTCCGCAACCTTTTTATAAAATGAAGTACTCTGATTTTTACAAAGCATAAACAAACCAGTCTTTTCTTGCCGTGATTTTGGGGATGTCACAGTTGGTATCAGAGCATTTGTTTAAGCGAACTAGGAATATGGATTTATTTCTAGACTTAAACTTAGAATGCTAAGCGATGATTGTGAGGTGTGAGCACTAGCTTATTTTAGTAATGATGCCTAAATTGCTTTTATGTGCTAAATGCTTTGTGCATGATATGTTGTTATTTGTTCGGATCTATGGTCTGTTGCCGACCGGATCTGGAAACCTTATGTGTTTAGGATTCTAAGTGTTTAACTACGATATTAGAACTAGCATATAAACGTTTCGGGGTGATAAGGATGATTTAAGACGTCAATCCTAAATTAAGATCTAGATTCACCTTATTCGGTGTATAGATCAAGATGGCAAGAACCCGTACCGGAAACGTAAATGCAAATGGGAACAGAAACCAACCCCCAGTGGTTCAACAAATACCTGTTGTAGAAGAAGATGCGCCTGAGCCAGTCACCATGGCTGGAGTTCAAGCCATGATTCGGGCTATGTTGGCTGAACAAAGGGAAGAAATGAGATAGATGTTGAATAGGGACGAACCTACCGTACATGTTGACCGACGGAGCCAGTTCCCGAGCAATCTGAGGAAGGGAACTACAGCCGTCAAGTGAGTCAAGTAGGGACTCGAGGTGAGCAAAGGGATGGCCCAGAAGGGAGAAACAACAAGGATGGGCGGATGTACAAGAATTTATTGGGTGCGAAACCACCAAGTCTCTCAGGAAGCCCAAAGCCTGTTAAGATTATGGATTGGATCTCCGAGATGGAAATGGTGTTTGAGAGCTGCGACTGTAGCGAGAAACAGAAGACCGTCTTCGCCGTAAGACAACTGAAAACTGGAGTCTTGAGCTGGTGGAAGCTATTGGCAGATACGATGCCGCGAGGAGAAGCCATAAGGATGTCATGGGAGGAGTTCTTGGAATAGTTGAAAATGCAGTACTGCTCGGAGGTAGATCTGATAGACCCAAACAACGAGTTTCAGAACCTGAAGAAAGGGAAGATGAGTGTTGATGAGTATGCCACCGCATTCACCGAGAGGATGAAGCTATTCCCCTACTTGGTGCCTACTAAACTCTCCAAGATTGATAGGTTTGCTAATGGACTGCCCACTGACTTTGGCCCAATGGTCAAAATGGCAACTACCTTGAAAGCAGCTGTTAGGGCAGCTAAGAACGTAAAGGCCCAGATAAGAGAAAAGGGTCTAGAAAAAGATAAGGCAGGAGAGAAGCGGAAGTTTGAAGGATCTTTGAGGTCGAACAAGGAAAGAAAAATCTCAAAGCTTGGAGGAGGAGATGGAGGTGAAGCGAGATGGTGTGATAAATGCAAGAAGAAGCATGGTGGGAAGTGCAATGAGGAAGTGACTTGTTACAAGTGTGGGAGGACTGGTCACTATTCCAAGGACTGCACACATAATGATAAAGTATGCTACGGATGTGGAGGCAAGGGGCACATGTGCAGAGACTGCCCAAGGAAAAATAAAGCAGCAAGACCAGAAACGCCACCAAGGCCAAGGGCATTTCACATGATCCTCGACGAAGCAGAGAACCAGGCGAGGAATCAAGGATGAGGACTTCATATCGGAAGATCAAGTTATGTAGTAGCCATAGTATTTTATGATGTAGCCTATTAGAGGCATAGTCTAGGGTGAACTTGAACACCTATGTAATAGTTTCAAGGAATAATAAGATCTTCGTTTTGTTATCTGGTGTGTTAAATCGTTGTGTGATTTGTTTCATGGTGACTTGGGAAACTACGGGACAATACTTGGGACGAGTATGAGTAGGTGTGAATGGTAGTAGAGGCCTATACTACCGGAAGCACAGGACTCACACTTGGATCAAGGAAAGTCACAAGGTTACCAAGAAGCTAGTAATTGATTTCGTTTTATTCTAGTGTGTCGTTACCATCGTTTCGGTAATGACTAAGAAGAGTGTTGATGTTCCGACCCTAGTGGTCATATCAAATTAAGTCCGACTACGCTAAGTATGCTATGTGGTTTAGAAAATCAAGATCGATGTAGCGTCCGACTTAAACCAAACGATTGGAATCAAAGAGATCAATAGAAATATACCGCTCGTTGTTAAAGAAGTTGATAGCTAGAAATGCCTAATGTTAAAGTGTGATTATATCACATTAGAACATGAAGGAAGGCATAGTCTGTTTTAGAATTTAACTCTAAGAGACCTAAGTCTAAGTGTTGCAACATACGATGATAGGTCATTAGAATATGACACATCGATCCATAGTAGTAATAAAAGAAATCATCTCAAGTTCGTATCCAGTAAGGATAGAGATTATGACTTGAAGGTCATAATTGGGAGTCTAGCCTAAGGTAGAGAGCAGGTACATGATCGAGCATTGCTTACAGTCAATGAGTCTAAGAGATAGACTTGAAGGAATGTAGAAGTTATAATTATTACCTAGGATGAAGAAATGACATATGGAGTCATTATAGGACCCTATTTCGTTGATGATTCCGGGACGTAATCATCCTAAGGGGGAGATAATTGTAACGCCCGTAGATCCGGGCTAGTCAATTTAGAGGCAATAGGGGTCGAAAACGACCTTTCGACAAAAGGTTGTTTAGAATAAATAATCTTAACCAAGTTGTAGTATATGTTACAAGGTTTCCGTACATATAAAGAACGCCGAAATCCGAGTTATAACGAAGAAGTTATGACCCGTCGAAGTTTCGCGACAGAACCGACACGACACCAGGAAGCGTAAATAGTGAATTTACGATAGAGCGAGACTTAGCCTTAGCGATCTAAATGAAAGTCATAGAATATGTTAAACTAAGAACATTGATAAAAAGAACGCCCAAATCTGACTTCGTATGAAGAAGTTATGATTTTTCGAAGTTTCAGATTAGTAGTGTACAACCCGAAATTCGAATATTAGATTGAGCGATTTTTAGCCGACACGACCTGAACGAGAATCGAAGATCTCGTTAAGATTAGCATAACGAGAAAAAGATGGGCGAAAACGGATGTCGGATGAAGAAGTTATGAGGATTTAACGGACCAATCCTGTCCCGGCCCGTTAATAATATAAAATTTAAAATCGAGCCAAAATTAGCCGATGAAGTCCAAACGAAAGTTGTAGAGTACGTTCCCACCTTCGTGTGGATATAAAGAACGTCAAAAACGGAGTTCGTATGAGAAAGTTACGAATTTTTAAAGTTGAAGCATGAATCTACGAAGTCTGTTGCGAGGTTGATGACGTGGCTGCATCTGGGCCGCCCATCGCTGATGAAGGAACGCGCTTCAGATCATGCCACGAAGCCTTCGCATTACGCCCCGCGTACCTTCGGTCTTATCCGGGTCCTGTCCGAGTGCGAGCCAGCTGGGTCATACGTGTCCGCCTTATCCGAAGTTACGCCCCGCGTAGCCAAGGATTACGCCCAGCGTAGTCCGAGGCCTCGCAGCCTATGAAAAGGGGCGAGGGCCTTCGCATTTTTCACACAATTACCACTTCTCTCTCTAGAGTTCCAAACCTCCCCTAAGCCCTAGTTAAACCCCTAGCACCCTAAGGAAGCCCCGAGGCTCCCGGAGTCCCGAGAAAAAGGAGTCTTTCGGTTTTGAAACGCTGCTCCAATTAAGTTCCGGTTTTCGATAAAATTCGCTGTAAGTGTGCTACGCTTACGCAATTTTTAATATAGCTTTCAAATAATTATAGGAATGTTATTAGGTCCTTAAAATAATTATTTGGGCTATTATTATGAGTTATATTGAGCGTTATTGACGCTTAATAATAGTCAGACTAATTAATTTTTTGCGGTTATCGTTAGACTAAACCCTAGTGGTATTGGTACTAGGTTTTATCGAAGGAATATCGTTCTGAGAGTATCGAAGCGTTGTCTGAGTGCTGAGTCACCACCTACTCAAGTGAGTGCATAGTCCCTTTCATCTTACACATAGATATGAAGTATTTTATATAAACTACGTGCTATGTGTGCATATTATCTGAATACTTGCTGTCTATGTTGGATGAACGTTTTATACATGTTTTAAAGGATTTAAACTGTATACGTATTTTATATATACGAATATGTTGGGTATGAGATGGGTAGATAAATGATGAGAGATAGAAGATGACGTGAGTATACATTGGCAGCTATAGACTTAGTGCCTTTGGGACAAACACCGGTAGCTATGGACTTAGTACCTGTTAGACGTTGGTAGCTATGTATTTAGTACCTGTTAGAAATTGGTAGCTATGGACTTAGTACCTATTAGTCAGACGCTGGTAGCTATGGATTTAGTACCTTTTAGGAGTTGGTAGCTATGAACTTAGTACCTGTTGAACACTGGTAGCTATGGATTTAGTACCCGATGAGTAGGATATAGCAGCTATGGAATTAGTGCTTTACGAACGAATATCGGCAGCTACGGATTTAGTGCCGGTCCTATAACCCTGGAAGTAAGGGACTTCGGAATAAACGAATGCAGGATAGATGACTCTTAGGTTAAATCCTTAAGAGTAAAGAAGATAACGGGGATGGGTAATTGGGTTAATTGTTTGATGATTGAACATAACAATTATATTATTGTGGGTTGAAAACGCTATGTACTCACCAGGTTTCCCAACCTGACCCACTCAGTTTATGTATATCACAGGTGATGAAGTGAAGTGACATTACACTGAGAGATTTAAAGAGATGTAGATCACTAGTGTAAATCATTGTAAGTTCTGTTTATGCTTATGTTTCGGTATTAACGATGACATCCCAAACGTTTTAAAATGAAATAAATACGTTTCTTCGAAAATGTTTTAATAACGTATTTACCACATGTTTTTCTGGGAACAAATTCCACAACCTTTTTATAAAATGAAGTACTCTGATTTTTACAAAGCATAAACAAACCGGTCTTTTCTGGCCGTGATTTTGGGGATGTCACAACTCTCAAGGGACTGATCAAAGTCTCTCGCAGAATACTAAAACTGCGACAAAATGAGGATGACATAAGTGATCGACTCGCACCCGAGTTAAACAGCATAAGTGCAGGCACATAATTCACAAGAAAAGTACCTACACAATCGATAATATAAGCAACATAATTAAATCAATAGAAATATTAAGAACACATACCATCAATAACCTCTGGAACTGCATGGGCCTCCTCTACAGTCAACTAAAATGCTCTGCCCCAAGCCCTCGGTGCCTCGACCTTCCCCTTCCTGCCATTAGTGATACGCAGGGTCGCTGTGGCAGGAGTCTGACCGCCCTAGATGCAGGATGAGGACAAAATGCCTTCACGTGGCCCATTTCGTTGCAGCTAAAACAAACCCAAAATCCCTAACCATATTCCCCTCCTTGCCACAAACATAGAAATTCGACTAGGACCGCCATGGTCCCTCGTGTCCCGTGTCACACTTTCCAAAAGTTTGGCCCTTCTGGCCTCCAACTCTCTGATCAATGGGCTTGACCCATTTAGTTACCGGCTGCGAATGCACTAGCCTCTTGTATCTCCCCTAGGTCTCCCTATCTTCTTTAGCCTGAGTCTCCAGCTTGATCTTTCTCCTCCTAGAATGGTCTGTAGCTCAGCCAATGTCTTTTACATGGTGTTTGCCACGAACTCCCTAATATCCCTCCTTATATTAATTAAATACCAATTCACACAAGCATGCTCCGTGGATACCTGATCAGGGCATTACAAAGCCTTCTCATGAAACATCCTACTAATGTTAGTCATCGTCTCTGTCTTCTAGTTGAGAGACAAGAACTACTGGTCCAACCTTTGCTGCTCAACTATGGGTACAAACTCATCCCTGAACATCATAGTAAGCCTATTCCAAGTCATCGCATCATGCTCTGCAAGCGTGTAGTTAGCCGTCACAAACTTCCACCAGTCCTTCGCTCCCAAGCGAAGTAGGTTTAATGCGAATCGAACCCTCAAATTCTACAGACAGGAGAAGGTATAGAAACATCCATCAATGTCATAGATCCATCTCATAGCAGCAATCAGATTCTGGGTCCAAACAAACTTTGGTGGCTTCATGTCGGTGAACTCCCGATACCACAACGAATAACCCCCATGCGGTCTCGCAGCAACAACAGTTGTGGTGGCTACGGCAGCAGCAACATATCGCTCATAAAAAGTCTCAATCAACATGGTCTTGACAGAACTAAACTTCTCTAAGAAAGCCTCTCTGATTGTTGCGGCCACCTCTGCGGCAAGAATCCTATGGATCTCATCATCACTGGCACTCGGCCTCTCGGGGTCCCTGGAGACTGAACCTCGGGTAACCACCATACTGAAATGCATAAGAAAATTATTAGCAACAAGCTAAAACACATATACTGTCATTCACATGCCTACAAGCTCTTTAGTCGCTCAAGGTTATTTCTCAAGTCGCGTACGGATCCGGTGCTTCTAGTAGTATGGGCCCAATACTACCTTTCATACCAATCCATATTTTTCTCGAGTTGTAACCTCTTGACCCCAAGAACTCTACCTCCTCATATCATCTTTGGACTCGTGATAATGTTTCCTTAGAACCACAACCATTCATCTAGACACTAGCTCTAGACTGCTCCCAATAATGCTCTACCTCACAAGATCTTCGTTGCCCTCGCTATTTGCTTTGCGTAGGCCAATTGTACATAGTACGAGACTCTATAGAAATTTGAATAAATGATCCAACCTCAAATCCACAACCAAACAAGTAATAGGAAGAAAGGCTAAATTAGACATTGTAAGTCTATAAAATCCTAACCATGTACAATTATGTAGCATACACTAAGAAAATAATAAAGACATATTTGGTCTTATAAGGGATGATCATCTTGGCTAAGGCATCATAAATCAAACAAAATTTTCACACTAAATTTGCAAGATTCCTTAGCCTACCCTAGCAAGCATGAAATTCTATCAGCGCGTAATGTAAACATGTTTGCTCTGCACTACTGAAAATGTAAATTGAGGTATTTTGGGAAACTATCGCTCGAGGCTGGTCGATTCAACCTACTTCTTTGGGTTTTTTCCTCATGTAAAAGTCTTCATTTCTTGTTAAGTTCTTTGAAATGTTCAGATCCTTATTTTGATTTGGAATCACCCAGAGGTTCATCCAAATCCCTCATACTAGGGCTCTGATAGCAAATTGTAACACCTCAACTTTTAGACAAATTTTTTTCATTTTTAATTTACAAAACACCACAGTTTCACAACCAAATTATCAATTACATGATTATCCTAAAACAACAAGTATCAATATTTTAAGAGTTCACAAACATGTCCCAGTAGTAAATCCCCCATTGCATGTGTACAATCAAACCTTAGACGTCCTGCGGTCCTGTGAAGTACATGCCACATTTAAATCAACAACTATAAGTACAAAGGTTAGTGAGTTCCCCAAGATACCACATATAACACAAAATAAATAAACAGTTATGGGTTATCCGCAACCCTGGGGCTATTAGCAGTCCTAGTGAGCTAACAGCACGCCGGGTGGGTTATCAGCAATCTTGGCTGGCAATCATCACCCGCAATCACATATAATTACCATATCATACCATAAGATAACAACTAGACCCAACTGGTCATCATAAATACAACTATCCTACCATACATGTAAGATTAAGTAAGGAGACTCACTTGATACTAATGACACAAAATAATTAACCCTAGTCAACCAAATAATTAACCCTAAGTAATAATTAAGGTTCAAAACTCACTTGCGAGTCCAAATCCCACATCTAAACCTTCTAAGGGAAAAAGGACCATTTCTCCCTTCCCATGGTCCAAAAAACCCTAAAAAATGACCAAGGGTCAAAGTTAAAGAAGTTCAACACTTAGCGCATACGTTGAGTGTAAACTCTATATGCTGGGGGTACAACTAGGTTAGCATGCATCTGGAAGGAATCAGGCTACGTTGCGCGTAGCTAGGAGTACGCCCGGTCTACTCCATCAGTCTCCAAATCTACTAATTTGGTGTCTTAATCCTTTAAGACCACCAACCTAACTACATATTTGACTAATTTAAGGCCTCTTAATCCATAAAGTCATGCACTTTAAGCCATTACACGGATAGGAAAGGCTCAAAACATCACTTCATCCATTCTAATATTGTTTACTCATGCATGATCCAAACAAGAAGATCAAGAAAGCATTTTTATCAATCTAGATTTCCTAATATGCATGAAATTGTGAGTAATCCCTTTGTTGGTGAAGAATTCATCAAATGCATGATTTTTGAATTCCAAACCGTTATCACTTCGAATTTTCCGAATTGGATTTCATAGTTGTAGCTCAATCTGCTAAATGAAATCTATAAGCTTTTGAGTTGCGTTGGATTTTTGTCTAAGAAACAATACCTAGGTGAATAAAGTAAAATCATCAACCATAACAAAAACATATTTGTTACCACCAATACTTTCGATGGCTGAAGGACCACATATATCAATATGCAATAATTCCAGTGTCTCAATGATTTTGGTATTTGTGATGGATGAATGACTCTTTCTGCTTTGTTTTCCGACCTCACAGGCAGCACATAAATGTTCTTTTTCAAATTTCAGAAAAGGTAGTCTTTGTTTTGTCTACCCAAAAGGATTTTATTTTCACAGTACAATTCACAAAGATTGATTTCAACAAAATTAGATTTTCGGTGAACATATTATTTGAATTTTGGAGCCATTCTTTTGAAAAATATTTTTATTCCTTTTTCAACTTTGCTTCGTATTCTTTAAAAGTAATTTCTGGTTCAGAAGCAACATTATTTTCAATCTTAACATCTTTTTAATTTAGCAATTGATTTTAAAACGTAGGACGTAGGTAAATAAATTGATTTTGGTTTCAGAATTTGAGATGAATCAGCATTTTGATTAGAAGATCTTCATGTATTGACAAAACATTGAGTGGCATTCATTTTCTTCCAGAATTGCTTTCTCTTAATCAAATTGTTTTTGTATCTTGCATCCATCTGTCTTTTCTTTGCAATTAATTCCTCAGTTGATTTATGAATATTTGCTTTAGGTTTTTCTTTTCTTATTGGTGTTTCATTTTTTTCCGATGAAATTTCACTTGAAACATATTTAGTACCAATTGGTCCAATCTTATCGTAACCAAAGTCCACACGATTCAATGGTTCTGAGATGAATTTCCCTTCTGTTTTCCAAGAGGTTATTTCTGAGAGACCTTTTGTTTCATCAGCATTGTCTATTGGCTTTGACAAAAAAAAAATTCATCACACCCTTTCGCATTATCGTCAGCAACCATGGACGCTAATTCAGATGTGTCATTTTGTTCAGTCCGTTCTTTAAAAAAACTTGATTTGGAACTATTTGAACTTTTGGAAAAACTATTGCTTCTTCTTTCATAACTTTTGAACCTTTTGTTTTCAGAAATTCGAACAAATGGGATTGAGTTTTCATAAATTAGTTTTTTCTTTGGTTCATCAGAATTTTGTACAAAAGTGGAACAATCAATTTCATCCTCTATGGATATTTCACTAATTTAACTTTCATCAAATTCAAAAATATTCTCAGAATCAAGAGTTGCATAATATGTCATATTTCTGCATAGCACTTAATTTGATTTCATATTTATCTTTTTAAGTTAAAATTTCTTTCAATATGTTTTTATGTTGTTTGGACTAGATATATTCTTCAATTTTCTCAAGTCCAACTCTGTAAGAATCAGAAAGATCATATGAAGAAAAAATTGATTCGCATTTATAGCCTTCAACATCAATTTCATCTTCTTTCAATTCAAGAAAAGGAAAATTCATTTTATGCAAACCTTTACCTATTTCACAATCCAAATGAAGCTGATTAATATTAAAATACAAACGTTTAGCAATCAAACAAAAAAATGTTTCGTTGTTTCAAAAGTGCCCTATTATCTCTCTTAAGCAAAATAATATCATCTTTGGATCTAATAAGCTCAACTTCCAAAGCTTCTAATGTTATACTTCTCTCTTCATTCTTAAATGTTACCCTGTTGAGATTATCACTCATATTAGAATTACTAATACGAGTCCTTTTTAAGCTATCACTAAAATTAGAAATCGTATAATGGAAATCATTCAATTCAGAATCATAACGAGATGTAGGGATATTTAGAGACATAAGGATAGAGTGTATCTTGTTGACAACCTTTTCACATTCGCTTACCTATTGTTGGATTTTCTTCGTAACAAAACAGCTATTTGAAGCTTTTCCACCATCATTTTCTTATCCTTTCCTCTCCGAACTGCCACTCTGAACCATCAAAACTCTAAACCATCAAACACTTTCCTGCATAACCTTGCTTCTCGGAATTGACCATAAAACAACCGTCATGAGTACGTTTCCTTACTTCATCATCCTCTGAGTCTATGGACCATACTTTGACTTGTCCATCACACTGTCTTCTTGTACTATTAGAACAAGTTTTACAGCTGATGCATTCTTCTTTTAGAGTTCTTCTATCTTCTGAGCATAGTAAGCTTCATCTTTAACATTCTCCTTTTTCTCATTAGGTTTACGTAGAATGAAATGTTTTGCAAAATGATTCTTGCCATGACAATAGTTACAGTCGTAACTAGAATCACCGAACAACTTCTTTTCTTTCTCCCCCTCGTCATTCTGAAAATTCTTATAATTCTCCTCTATTGGCTTCTCGTAGCTTGAGTTGGCCTGCTTGTACTTGTTTCGGAAATGAGAGAAGTTCTGTGTAAAGAATTTCTTTGGGTTTGACACCATCAACATTTTTTCTTCTTTTGAGAGATCATCATACAAAAAATCAGATTCAGAATCATCAATAACTACCTTCTTTTGCTTATCACCTTTCATGACTAAAGCCAAAGATTCAACACTAGAAACTAGCTTCACTTCTGTCGTAAATTTATCTTCATGAGATTTTAGAATTCCATGAGTTTTACCAGCGAATAGTTTTTGAATTATTCATGTGCTTTAACAGTATAAATTATAGACTTCCATTCAGATCTGAGACCATTCATGAATGTTACCTTTTCTTTAATAACTTGTCGCTTAAGATTGTATTTAAGCATTTTGCTTAACAAGTGATTAATGCAATTGACTAACTTTTCGAAATTCTCATCTGGTTTCTGCACAAAAAATCCAAATTCTGACAAAAGTGTCTTCTATAAACAATGTTCCAAGTTAGCGTCACCAAAATATAATTCCTTCAGTCTGTCCCAGATTCCTTTCATAGTTTCACATGGACTGACAAGACGGAATGTGTCAGGAGGAAGATCAAAACGAATGATTCTCATTGCTTTAAGATTGCACAACAACTTGTCCTTCTCATCATTTCTAATGTCTTTATGTTTACCAATGATTGAGTCATAGTCATCCCGAGTCTTGACTTTTTTTCTGGTACCTGAATACATACATATGTCAACGGTCATCGCATGCCAAATAGTAGATCCATTCTTTTCAATACCTAGCATATAGTTGTTGGAACCTGAAAGTGAGCCTCTAGCAATCCTTGATACACATTCTGAAGTGTGTTTGGTTCCGAAGGGATAGGTGCTCCGGAAGTTGTCCAGAGCTGAAGAGAAGAAGAGGAGTAGAATGAAGAAAGGGAACACATTCCGGAGTGACCCTCACGTCCGGAATGCATGCTGATCCGGAAGAATGTTATATTGTCTTTAGTCATTTATTGTATTTGTAATGATGTAACGTTTCATAGGACTTAGCTTTTTGTGTACTTCTAGACAATCAGAATGTCAGAAATAGTTCTATTGTCCAGTCCTAAGTAAGTTAGTCGGTTAATTCAATATAACACTCTCTCCTATATATAGGAGCATTCAATACAAGTCAAATACAGATCATTCACAAAAAACTTTTGGCATTTACTTTGTTATCAAAATCCTTTTCAAACACTCTTCATGTTCTTCAATTATTAGCTTTACCTTGATCATTTACTTTTATTCTTCATTTAATGTCTTGATTATTTGTTGAATATTATATCTAAGACTTGACTGGTCTCTCCAGTCTAGACTTGAACCTTTATTAGCAAGCAAACAGAGATCTTAAGCATTCATTCAAGGTTTGTATTCTCAAACCTTGTCCCTGCGCAACTGATTAAATTCTAGTTCTCACATTTGGTATCAGAACTTGAGTGGTTGTCCTTTGAATCCACAAGAACAGATTATCATTGGTTTGAACGTACCTTGGTATCTCAACCATTTATGTGTTCAGGATAAAAGTTCTTCTATATACCACTTTTGCTCAAGATATCTTAACTTCAATGGCTGCTTCTAATCCTCAACGCAAATCATATATAGTGTGGGTGGCCCTACACGTGCCCCATTCCTAGTTGTGAAAGAATATGATCACTGGAAAGTTAGATTGGAAAGATTTCTTTTAGCCAAAGATAAAGGTGAAGAGATTTGGAGATCTGTGAAAGAAGGTCGTCATGTTCCTGTTAGAATTGTTGTAAGAGATGTTGCTGCTCAGCTTATGGGTCAAGATGAAAATCGTCCAGCCCCTCTAACTACTGATGACATTGAAAAGCTACATGCAGACCAAGTTGCTTTCTCTGAAATGGTGTTTGGTGTTCCTCCTTCATTCTTCGAGCATATCAAGTTATGCAGATCAGCTAAAGAGATTTGAGACAATCTTCAGGACCTAATTGAAGGTTCAGAAAACATGAAAGACAAGCGCCTCACTTCGGTTGTCAAAGACTTTGACAGCTTCACAACCACTCCTAGTGAATCGGTAGCCTCTGCCTCAAACCGTTACCGAATAGTGGTCAACAACATGACTGCTCATGGTATTTTTCGAACTCCTTTGGAGTACAATCTCAAATTCATAAACAGTCTTGGAAAAGGATGGGGAAATGTAAAATATTTTCTTCAAAGCAATGGTTCCTGTAAAAAGTTAAAGCTTTATCAAATCTTTGATGAACTTCAAGGACACGAGTCAAATGTTGCTCAAACAATAAGGGAACTTTCCGGAGGTCCTCTTGCTCTTCTCAGTTCCTTCAAATCAACTGTTTCGAAATCTTCCGCTTCGGACCCTTTCAAAACCTTTGTTCCACTGATTAACTCAACCACACCCTCTCAAAACTATTCTATTGATGACTCCAAAGCCACGAATTCAGAATTCCGTTTCCAACAGGCGTTCGCTCTTTTTTCAATGAAATAAAAACATCCTTTTAACCCTTAATTCAAACCATACCAAAACATATTCCAAGCTCCTCACCACAACAATTCTCAACCATACTCATCTCCGGAAGCTAAACCGACTTCCGAAAATCGTCCTACACACAAACCCAACCTCTCTAAGCCAAACTCTGCTACTGAATCCTCTCGGAATTCCAGTTCAGACAAACCAAAAATCACATGTCACAATTGTGGACAGGCAAACCACTTTGCCAAAGATTGTCGAGCTGACGCTGAACCGAAACCAAAAATCAAGGACTATGCCTACTAAGTCCGAAGAGCTCAAGAAATGGCTGAAAGTGAAAAATCTTTTGTAACAACTGTGTCAAGAGACGTTAAAGGTTATTGGTCATTCGGAGATGATGATGATGATGATGATACCGTGATTGGAAGAAATATGTGATCAATGGCAAGACAAGATGTTGAATGTGATGATGTCTATTGGTCATCTGGATCTGAGAAAGATGAAGAAGCTGCTTAGCCCAACTACAGCTACATGGCTACGAACAATCCTCCAGGAAGAAGTATCATTCAACAGGTAAAAAGCTTAATTACTGAAAATAATTTTGATTTGTCAATTTGTGAACCATATCTAACTCAGATTCAATTAGACATGAACATCATTTACAAAGCCTATGAGTTAGCTATAGAAGCCAGTGAGAAGAAAGATGTCTAATTGAGTCGTCTTAGGTTACATTTTGAGGATAAGAAGTTAAAAATTGAGTCTTTAGAACGAGAGCTTATAATGTCAAAAGATGAATGTATCATTTTGAAAAACAAATGTGAAATCACCTGCCCTGAAAGAAATGTTTTGATTTCTGATAATAAACGTCTCAATACCAAAATAGATGCTTTACACAACTCTCTTGACATAATTGAAGCAAACGAACGGATGACACACAATTTTCGTCATCCATTATCCAAAGCACCTGGTCTCGAAAGCGAGTTTCCAAAGCCTATTGCTAGTACTCTCAAGGAATTGCCAAATTTGACTTTTTTGGGAGAGGTTCCGAACATCAAACATTCGGACACCCCTGTTTCTCCCTTGTCACCCCTTCCTGAGACAAATGACCACTTTGCATCCTTGATCCCTGAATTTCAACCTATTGTTGTTAAATGTCCCGATTCCACGCCTCTTCCGCCTCTTATAAACCTGGACCTGAATCGGACCACGAAATTTCATCATAGTGTCTCAAATAGAATAGATTACATTCCGAACACCAATCCTCCGAACAACTGTGTAATTGAGGAAATTACTTCCAATATTACTAAATCCACTTTATCTGAGTGTGTATGGGCATCCTTGGATGATAAGGTTGAAACCTCAAGCAATGTCTCCTCTGATTCATACGAATCCGAATCACTTGTTGTGTCGAAAACAACATTGGTTCCAAATGATCCCAAGTTTAGCAATCCATCCATAGGTCAAACCTCAAAGTCAGTATCTCAAACAAAGCAAAAACCAATGCTCAATAGAAAGGATGTCATAGATCCTAAAGTAGAAGCAAGAAATGCTCATAAGAAAGAAGTTAGGTCCAAACAAAACTCTCGATTCCTTGAAAAATCCAAAAAGAGTGTATCTAGGAACCCTAGCTCTTCCACTCCAAGACAAAAATTCTTTGTTCCCACTGAGATAGTAAAATGACCATCAAATTATCCCAGTACTGCACAACGCAGGACAGGAGTCAATGCCACATCATCCAAAGTTCGTGAACATGCTTCACTTATCCGAAACACTCCCTCTCGGAATGTTTCCTCGGTTTTCATTGCTAATACTGATGGCACTATTTTCATTTCTTCAATAACCAGTGTGCCATCTAACAAACCAAAAATAACAAGTTCTTCAAAATCTCCTAAACAAAATCTTGTGTGGAAAGTCAAAGAAAAAATGACTCCGAAAAAATCAGTAAATACCACCTCTCCAAAAGATCATGTTCCGAAACAAAATGTTCCGGATGTTCATGACATTGAGTATGACTATTGGATTGATGAAAGAACGTTGTCCTTCTTTATATTTCCTAAAGTATTTCGGAAAACACCCTTTAATCCTTCTGTTGCTCATAAGTCCCCTTTGAAGGCCAAGACTCGTGTCTTTGTTCCAAAAACCTAACTCGGAGCCTAAAAACTCCATCACTCACTAATTTTTGCAGGCACTTTGTGCTTCGGAGCAAGAAACAATATGGTATAGTGATAGTGCTTGCTCCATGCACATGACGGGCAGAAGAACTTTCTGCGAGATCTAAAGCTTTCATCAAATGCTGGATATGTAACATATGGCAACAATTCAAACTCTCAAATCCGAGGTTATGGCATTCTTACAAAAGTCGACTTCTCAATCTCAAATGTGGCATATGTAGCTGACCTTAAGCACAACTTGATAAGTGTGGCTCAACTCACTGATGCAAATCATCGAGTTGAAATTTGTAAGAAATACAGCTACATCATGACTGAAGACCGAAGCAAATGTTTAATCAAGTCCAATCGCAACAAGAACATGTACCCTCTCGATATCAACATGATCATTGGCAAGGCCCAACTGTGCTTACACTCCAAAGACGTTCCTGATGTTAGTTGGTTATGGCATCGAAGGCTTGCACACTTAAACTTTAGATACATGAATGATCTTGTGTCAGGAGAAATGGTCTGAGGTCTGCCACTCCTCAAATTTGAAAATGATCATCTATCTGTTGCGTGCGAATGTGGAAAGCATTCAAAGAAAGGTCATCCTGTCATCATTGAAAAATCAATTTCGGAACCTCTAGAACTTCTACATATTGACTTATGTGGACCATCAACAGTGGAAAGTTTGCACCATAAAAAGTACATTCTTTTGGTTGTAGATGATTTCACTAGGTTCACTTGGGTTTTCTTCCTCAAGCTAAAGGCAGAAATAGCCTCCGAACTCATCAATTTCATCAAAGGAATATAAGTTCTCATCAAGCTCCCAGTCAGACGTATCCGAAGTGACAGTGGTTCAGAATTCACAAATTCCTCCATTGAAAACTTCCTTTCCGAAAAGGGTATTTACCACAATTTCTCTGCTCCATACACTCCTCAACAAAATGGTGTTGTTGACCGAAGAAACAGAACTCTTGTTCAAGCTGCTCGATCAATGCTTAATTTCGCAAATCTTCCATTTTATCTCTAGGCTGAAGCCGTCTCGACTGCATGTTTCACTCAGAACAGAAGAGAAATGACATTTGTGTTGGATACTTGAGGCAGAGCGAGTTTGTACACCAGCATTGAGGTTTCTAATCACTTGGTTTGGAGGATGATCCTTGGTCCAAACTGATGAGTTTTAGCCATAAGAACTTTCCTATGTGCGCATGCAAAACCCTAATGCTTGGATCTAGGCTTTCTAATTAAACAAGCTTTCAATCCAAGACTTCTAATGAGTATTTAGGAATAAGAACAATGTTAAAACAGATCTAGAATCATACCTTTGAATTCCTTGTTGATCTTGTTGTCTTGGAGCTTCTAGAGTCATAATTTTCACTCCTCTAATGGCTTACAAACACCAAATAGCAAGGAGGATGATTTAGGAGAGAGGAGAGGGGAGGAAATCGGCCAGGGGTTCTCTATTCTCAATGAGGTGCCGATTTCCCTTAGCCATAGGGTCTATTTATACTTGTAGACTCCTTAAGGGTTACAACCTAAACCCTAATAGGATAATCTTCTCTTAAAGCTATCCAAATTCATTCCTTAGATAACCCTTTTGACGATTTGAAGCTATCCCTAGCTTCTAGAATCCGTCCAATGCCTATCAATATGGATTTACAGTCTAAAGTTTAACTATCAAAAAATTGACAGTTTATACCCTCTTATTTAATTAACCTCTTTAAGTAACCAAATTAATTCCAATTAATTCTATGACTTATATTAATCAAATAACAATATTATTATTCTTTATATTATTCTCATAATATATTAATAATATTTACTCTCTCTTAATAAATCATCCTATCAAGTTGCTATGGTGAAGGAAACCCAAAAGGACCATGCACAACCGGGTCAAATACTTGTCTAATATAGTTGCAGCCTTAGACACTATTCCAACAGTCTCCCACTTGGATAAGTCTAGTAACTATATGTACAAGTACAATTCGGTTTGCAATCGTAGCTCTCATAGACGCTGTCAAACTATGATCTAATCAATCTTGTCCTTTAGATAAGGGATCGTACAGTCCTCTGTTAGATATCATGCTGACAATCCTATGGAATGGTTAGTCAAGCATTTAGGTTTCTCGATCTCTGATTTATTTGACATAGAACTTAATCGAACACATCAATTCAGTTCTGACCGGGCCCGGCACATAAGTCAAATCAAATCATCGAGCGGCCGAGATATCGCTTTTACCTTCTTAGATAAAAGTTACAGATAAACTTCGACTTATATGCATTTACTTATTCATTAACCAACTATACACAACAATGCATTTTATAACACCGAGTTACTGATGCGTTTTGGCATTATCAATGTACAATCACTTAACAAATAACAAACCATATATGTAGGTTTTAAGATTATATAATATTATCGTGTTGCAATCACCCCTTTTATATCATATTCCATAAGGTGATTCCAGCAAGCACGGGTTTGTTCCAATGCTCAAAACTAGTTCATAAGAACTCATGAACGTTGCAACAACCCTTTGCTATCTCTAACACCATTTAGACAATCTACATACCAATTCATGACAATCTTCATTCATATCTACTTCCAACATATGAATGATTGTGGACAATTTGAATAATTCGATTATTCCTAATAAACTCAATTATTCTGGAAGTCAAAACATGCAAAGTGAAACAATAGTTAAACAATTAACATAAGACAGTAACATTACTCATAAATAAAACTCCTTTATTTAATCATCAAATGTTAATTATATTTATCTATTACACGTTTCTAATACTATCTAATCTATGCTAATATCATCCTTCAGCCCAATACTCCTAGCATGCTGCAAGTGCTTAACCCTACTCAGTCCCTTCGTAAGCGGATCTGCTGGGTTATCTTCTGATGATATCCTCTTCACTACGAGTTGTCCTTCTTCTACACGATGTCTAATAAAGTGATATTTTCTGTCGATATGTCTTGATCTACCATGATCCCTCGGTTCCTTGGTCAAGGCAACCGCTCCTTCGTTATCACAGAAAATCTCCAAAGGACATCTGTGGGTAGCCGATGAAAATACATCGCTCACTTCGAGGTTCGAGCTTGTTGTGAGTATCTCGTCTTACGAAAGCCTCGCAACCCCAAACCTTGGTATGTGCTAACGAGGGAGCTTTCCCAGTCCACATCTCGTGAGGTGTTTTGGCAACCTTCTTAGTAGGGACTCGGTTAAGGATATGGGCGGCAGTCTCTAAGGCATACCCCCAAAAAGAGATAGGTAGTGAAGCACGACTCATCATAGAGCGAACCATATCCAATAGGGTTCGATTACGCCTTTCTGCCACACCATTCAACTGTGGTGTCCTAGGAGGCGTCAATTGCGAAACTATTCCACACTCCTTGAGATAATCGTGGAATTCAAGACTTAGGTACTCTCCTCCTCGATCGGATCGAAGCATCTTGATTTTCCTGCCCAATTGATTCTCCACTTCATTCTTGAACTCTTTGAACTTTTCAAAGGTTTCTGACTTTTGCTTGATTAAATAGATATACTCATATCTACTATAATCATCGGTAAAAGTCACGTAGAAGCGGTTCCCATCCTTCATGGTGATCTAAACGGTCCACATACATCGGTATGTATTAGGTCAAATAGACCCTCACCCCTTTCACACGTACTCGTGAAGGGTGACTTAGTCATCTTTCCAAGTAAACAAGACTCGCATGTGTCATCTTCTCTAAGGTCGAATGACTCCAACACTCTATCCTTTTGGAGTTGGGCTATGCGTTTCTTGTTGACATGTCCAAGACGACAATGCCATACAGATGCTTTATCCATACTAGTGGAAGAATCTATGTTCAAAACATCATTTCCTAAGTTATCAACAATCATAACAGTTTCATAAATTCCATTACATGGTATAGATTCAAAGTAAAAGACACCATTTAGATAAGCCAAAATAGAACCATTCTCATTATTAAAAGAAAATCTAAAACCTTGTCTATATAAACCATGAAATGAAATGATGTTTCTAGCCATTTCTGGTGAATAGCAACAATTGTTTAAATCTAAACATAAATTATTCCTAAGAACTAAAGAATACACTCCAATCTTGGTCACATGCGACGATCTTCTATTACCCATGATTAGATTGATTCTTCCTTGCTCCACATCCCTACTTCTTCTTAGTCCTTGCACATTAGAACAAATGTGGTAACAACAACCGGTATCAAGAAACCAAGAAATAGCATGATTAGAATCGTTAGATTTAATTGTGTATATACCTGCGAAAGATGGCTTGATCTTTCCTTCCTTGATAGCTTGCAGGTACTCTGGGCAGCTTCTCTTCCAATGTCCTATCTTGTGGCAGTGGTGGCACTCTGCCTCCTTCGGGTTAGGGCAGGGCTTAGCGGGATCAACTTTGGTCCCACTAGAAGAGGCACCATCTCGGGCTTTAACCTTGCGATAGTTCTTAGACGAAGCCTTCCTCTTCTTTCCTTTTCCTTGACCAATAGCCAAGACAGGAGCAGCGGGTGGATTGGGAGTTGGTGCAACAGACTTGTCTTTGAAGTTGCTCTCAGCGACCCTCAAGAGACCTTGGAGTTTGCTTAGGGTGACCTCCTCTTTGTTCATGTGGTAGGTCATCCTAAATTGATTGTACATCGGAGGCAAAGAGTGAAGCACCATGTCGATCGCCAAGTCTTCCCCAAAGTCAACATTTAACTTGCGAAGGCGGTCGACATACCTTTGCATCTTTTGCTGGTGCACGGTAAGAGATTCTCCATGACCCATCTTGGCAGAAATCATGTTAGTGAAAATCTCATAACGCTCTTGTCTCGCGTTCTGATGGTATCTCTCCAATAAGTCTTGATGCATCTCGTACGGGTACATGTCCTCGTAGGACTTTTGGAATTCGGAGTTCATGGTGGCTGCAATGTACCTTCGTTGCATCTCGCTCATGAGTTTCAAAAGCGGTAATTTCAGCCGGAGTAGCGATTTCAGGGTTGATTTTCTCGAGCTTCTCATCGAGGACATACTCCTTATCCTCATAGATAGCAATGGTGCGAATGTATCTTATCCATTCGCTAAAGTTCGTTCCATCGATGGTGACCTTTTGGCAAAGGCTCATCAACGTGAAAGAATTAGCAGCGTTGTTTGCGTTCGACATCTACAAATAGAAAGGACAAAGATAGATTAGAATAAGAATCCCTAATTATCACCCAATAAGAAAAATTAGGGCTAGGATCCAACAACAACATTTACATATTAGAAGAGGGATGCCGTAATCTAACATGCAAACAAATTGAAGGTAAGTGAATGACGATTCACTAATTCTCCACCATAAAAACTAACTATAAGTCCTAAATGTATTGAGAATTCCTAGGTTCGGATGAGATTCATTGAAACTATTCAATGGCATGTTTAAATCTCGATATGCCCCTCTTGTTTGTGACTGGGATACCGAGGATCACAAAGCGGGTGTGAATTACCATGCAAATTCACATGGTGCCTTCATTGTAACGATCACCTATTCGATGTGCCGGTAAACCACACACGCTCCATCGAACTATGATAAACAATGAATCACCCTTTGCCACCTTCGCTTAGAACCAATTAGTGTGCCGGTAAACCACACACGCTCCACTAACTTCTTAGCAAGGGTGCAAAGTGTAATTTCATGGGATTGCATCAATTCACTTTTCCTAAAGTAACTAAGATTGGGAAATTTAAAAAAAAAAGTGTGTAGTTACTTTGTATTACTTATTATACTTTTAATGAGAGGATGAGGTTGCCCTATCCTACCCGTTCGGCTAACGACCCTCCACCGATCAAGCAAGCGGTGGGTGTGAGTGTACACCCATTAAGCGCCATTTTATAGGCCGCAACCTTATACCCAACTTATAGATCGGCTTCGTGAATGAGGCCTACTAACGGTAAGACTCACTACTAGAAAAAAGGCCTTTTACGACGCTCATTGCGCGTCGTAAAACGCTCAGACGACGCGCAAATGCGTGTCAAGGAAGGCCCTGTCATAAAGAGAGACGACGCGCATTTACGACGCGCATTTATGACGTGCGGTTATGACACACATTGCGTATCAAGGAAGGCCCTGTCATAAAGGTAGACGACACGCATTTGCGTGTCGTAACCTTACGACGCACATGTTTATGACACGCAATGCGTATCAAGGAAGCCCCTGTCAAGAAAGGCCATGTCATAAATGAAGATCACACACATTTTTACGTATCATAATTTTAAATGTTCTAAAAAAATATTTATATATTTATTAATTTTTAAATTAAATTTGCATTTAATGTCTCATAATAGAAATAAAATATCATATACAAAAAATACAATCCATTGCATAAAATTTAATGTCATACAATTCTATTTTTTACAATATCTAAATTTGCATCTAATCTACTCTCTACATCAAATTCCATCTAAGTAAAGTTGCATCTTGCCTTTCATAATTCTTTAAGACTAATGCTGCAAGATTTGAATCAAGTGGCTTCATATTCCTTTCTTCCACCAACTTTACCTGATGCACAAAATACACAGAAACAAAAAGACATTGTAGAGGAAGGGGTAATTTGGGAAAATGTGAGGGGTATCCTCTGCAAAACAAAACAAAAAATATCCTTTGCAAGATTTGCTCTTTAGTATCCTCTGCAAAACAAAATAAAAAATATATATCAAAAAATTAAATTTTTTATACTTTTATATTATAATTATGCCTAGAGTATTGCATACCTGAAGAACCATTTGTTAACTCTACAACACTTTTTGAATCTGATGTTGTATGTTGATATAATAAACAAATAACTAAAAGTAGGTTGCTATTTCTTAAAAAGTAATTCAACTTTGGCATATTATAGCTTACCTTCTCTGTTGGTGGCAACTGCAATGAGTTCTTTCACGGCTATATCAGAAACAAGATAAAACTACAGAAAAAAAATGTAGGTTAACTCAGAAAATGATAGACCAATAGTTGGTAATTTACAATCTTTCTTTCATCATACAATCTTTATTCTTTAGGTATAATGTATTTATTAATCCAACAATATTGACATTATGCATAACTTGAATTCAAATATAAATTGGACAAGATATAATGTCTTTCTTAAGCAAATAGTTCAATATGCTACCCAACTATCGTTGACTATTAAAGAAATTAGGGCCAAATCTAGCAGTAGAATGTTTATGACAATTAAGGCCTCATTTGGAAGCCAGCAACAGTAATACAAGCTAGAAAAGAGGGAACAGGTGGTGTTTTTAAGTTATAATTTTGAATAGAAAAGGCAAAACTTCTAAGACAACTACTAAAGCAACTGAAGTTAATATCATGATGCCTTCCTCAGATCCTGATGCTGATCTGGTATGCTTGCTTCCAATTTATTTTTCCCACTGCCACTGCCAAGTGTTAGTAGCTTCTCCACGTGTTCGAATACAACACAAAGCTGTTTTACATCTTGGATTATTTCCATATCACCCAGTAGCTTGTTTGTTGCCAATGCAATAAGTCAGATTAAAAAAAATGACTACTTTACCCTTGTGTCAAAAAATTGTAAATGAGACATTACACATACCTTGAAAAGGCTTCAATGCAGAAGCAACGGTGAAGTGTAATTGGTCGATTTTTATTCTCATAAGCTAGTCTGGTTAAGAGTGTCAGCTGCAACTTTGAAAGCAGTACACACCATTTGCTCCAGTAATTGATGTGGTCTTACTATTTCCAGATAATGAAGTATATGTATAGATATTGGATGATGTTAGTTTCACTGATCATGGAGGGTAAATGTGGAAAAATAAAAAAAATGTACCTTTTTTCTTCTCTATTTGGGTCCATAAAATCATCAAAAAACAAAAAGTTAGGGGAATCATCAGAGATAAAAACACCATTTTATGTAGTACCTAAAGATAAGATGTCCTTCTCCAACTGCCCAAAGAAGCTCTAACAAAAATTATACACAATTTTCAGCAAAGAAATTCATTTTATAAAGCCTAACGCAGGGTAACACAGCAACAAAAAAGAAAGAAAACCCAATACTCAAAGATGATAATTGGATGTTAAAAGACTGAATATGACAGGAATATAAAGTGGTAAAAGACTAAAACAAATAGAAGAGGTGACATGATATGAAGAAAAGAAACTTGAAAAAAAAGTAGTAAAGCAATTTAGACATGTTTTCCATATCTTGAATCACTGAATGACTTACTTCCTCAATCTACAATAGTAATAGGTCAGTTAAAGGGCACACTAAATAGCAATACTTCTTTTTAAATCTAGAGAATTTATTAAACTTGTGAACATAAATTGAAACCAAATAAATGGGGAAAAGAAGAACCAAACCCCATATCCTTTTGCTGCTGACCAGGCATGTTTTCATCAGCACTAACAGAGGAATCCTTGACATTTTTATCACTAAGAGAGGGTTTTTATTTGTCCTTTTGAGCTAAAGTTCTGACAATCGTTGGAATTGGTGGTTTTCTAGTAGATTGGAGAGGATTGGATTTAGCCTTTAGGAATATATATACATATTTTATATAAAAAAATTAAGAAACCAAATAAATGGGGAAAAGAGATAGTAGCTAACCTCAGAAGAATGGAGTCCTTTCAAACTAGACCACTCAATCTACTTGTCATCCTTCCAGACAAGAGTTGGCCTCAAATGCCATGACCTAACAATTGATGTCTTTCATTGAGCTGGAAAGGGAAAAAGGTAAAAACTCAACACAGTTTATAAATTTTGAAGGAAAAGTCAGAAAACAATACCTACCAGGAAACTGGACAGTTAAAGAAGTCAAATCAATCTTATTTGTGTCCATAACAATTGCTTCATGCCAGCTACAAAAAACAGTAAAAAAATAGAGTTTGTGATGATTAATAAGTATTAACGATTGAAAATGTAATGAGTTGAGTTAAATGGTTACCTATCTTGTACCCAAACATCAACTTGATCTCCACTACTCCAAGCATAATCTGAAAAGACTGTTATGCCCCTCTTTCTACTCCTTTCAAACTGCATGGTGGTCACATCAATCCAGATGTCAAATGTCCGTACAGTTCCGTCAACACTTCCAGCAATAATCTCAGTTTTTGTTAAACAGATAGACATAACGCTGTCTAGAACATAGTCACATAGAAGTAAAATTGCAACAATATATTTCATTTATAAACAGAATTCCAGCAATATATTTTTATAAAGTCAATTCCAGCAACATTTTTCATGATTCCATAATTCAAAATACCAAAATACACATATTGTAGAAGAGAAGAAAATCATGAAAAATACCAACATTTTTCATGATTCCATAATTCAAAATACCAAAATACACATATTCACTATCTGATACGTGAATACTAGCATTGCCATTGCCAAAAACCATTCTCAATAACTAATAGAACAACAGTAGAAGAGAAGAAGAGAAGAAAAACAGAAATTGGCAAGTGTATTATTGGAAGTCGATGAATCAAACCAATTGTCGAGCTATTTAGTAACTAATAGAATAACTTATATTCAATAACAGAGAACTGTAGAAGAGAAGAAAAGAAGAAAAGCATAAATCGATTTGATGTTACAGTGGAACATGTAATTGAAGAAGATGAAGTTTATTGTCACAGGGGCCTGATTTAATAAGCAATCATGGTACCTGGTATCGAGGAATCAAACCAATTACTAAAGCGTTTTTTTTCCTGAGTCGATACTTTTTGGAATCGTCATCACAGTTCCCGCTCAATCCCCCAATCGCTCAATCGCCGACCCAATCGACCCAATCGCCGACCCAATCGACGAATTGTTGCAATCCAATTCGTGAGAAAAACGTCCCCGTCATCGTACCAATTAATTGCTCGGATCGCCAATGAGCCGTACCTAAGACCATTTCGCATGGCGTTCGGATCGAGACTGTACCCCGTTTGGGTACGAAACATTCAAAACGTGGTACGTGACCACATGAGCGACTCCTGTGACTATGGTCTAGAAAGCTATCAATGATCTATGAATCAATTAAAACTGTCATCAACTTTTGATAATATAAATATATATAAAAAAACTTAGTACAATCGTAGATGTAGAAAAGGGAAAGGGAAAGGGAAAGAAAGCTAAACCCGAATTGGCTTAGTGCTGTGAGATCTACAGTCCCAGGCACGTAAGGAACGATCATACCCTGCTGATACAACAACAGATGAATATTCATTGAACTTTACTGCATTCACCTGCACAAAAATGGTGTTATGATTGTGAAATTATAAATATGTGTTATGTGATTGATTAATTGGTTTGTTAGGGAAATTACACACCTCACTGTCGTGACCTCTAAACTTTTTGATCACATGCCTAGTCGATTGGAAGAAGGAGGTTCAATTCAAATCATACTAACTACTCATTAGAACCAGCATACACGAGTGGTAAAAGTGTAGAAGAAGGGGAGCCTTTTGGCTGAAATAAAGATTCACCATCAAATTCCTTATTATTTCCTAGTTTTTTTGTGGTTTTGATTTTTCTGTCAGTTGTGCTAGCACCAATTGTTAGAACCCATGGAGCTATATTTGTTGTAGTGCCATTGAACGGGCCTGAGTTCCCTGTTGCACAACTCACAAATATTCCTTTTTGGATAGCTGCAAATGAGGCTATTGCAATGTTGTCTTGAAAAAAAGGCATGTTTTCTTCTCCAATAGAAATTGATATCACATCAGCTCCATCAGCTACTGCAGCATCAAGCCCAGTTAAGATGTCACTCTCTGGCCAATCTAGACCAAAATATACTTTATAAACCGCCAGATGAGCATAAGGTGCCATCCCGACTAGCATTTTAGTTATACATACATATATATATATATATATATATATATATATATATATATATATATATATATTATTCTTGCAATATTATATTAGTATAGGGTTGTATTTTAAACCTTTTAAAATCTAGGGTTTGAAATTTAAGTTGTCTAAATTACAACTTTTAATCACAAAATATAAATTTCAAAACTTGAGGACAAGTTTTAAACATTTAAAACATGGAGCATCAAATAACAAATAATTTCAATTAACAATTAATTTCCTAATTATCTATATTTGATTTATTCAAGATTTCTTTCAAGATAATTACCAAAATAATCAAAATAATTAATTAATTATCATATAAGGAAATTAAATATTTTATTAGTTGATAAATATCTTTAATTAGATCAAGATTATAGTCATATATATCAAAAAATCGGATTAGGGTTTATCTAATATGATTAAGGTAAGTTTCCATAAGATAATCATGAAGAAATCCCGAATCTGGCCATTCCTGACGCTTGGACTCGCCGAGTGCACCAAGGGACTCGCCGAGTCAGGCCAACTCGCCGAGTCCACTATGGAACTCTCCGAGTCCATGACTCAGAAACACAAAAATCGAATTTTGTAGTTTAGTTTCAGAGAATTAAGCAACAATTTAATGAAAACCAAGCTAGGCTCTGATACCACTGATGGGTTTTAGCCATAAGAACTTTCCTATGTGCGCATGCAAAACCCTAATGCTTGGATCTAGGCTTTCTAATTAAACATTCTTTGAATCCAAGACTTCTAATGAGTATTTAAGAATAAGAACAATGTTAAAATAGATCTAGAATCATACCTTTGAATTCCTTGTTGATCTTGTTGTCTTGGAGCTTCTATAGTCACAATTGTCACTCCTCTAATGGCTTACAAACACCAAATAGCAAGGAGGGTGATTTGGGAGAGAGGAGAGGGGAGGAAATCGGCCATGGGTTCTCTATTCTCAATGAGGTGCCGATTTACCTTAGCCATAGGGTCTATTTATACTTGTAGACTCCTTAAGGGTTACAACCTAAACCCTAATAGGATAATCTTCTCTTAAAGCTATCCAAATCTATTCCTTAGATAACCCTTTGGACGATTTGAAGCTATCTCTAGCTTCTAGAATCCGTCCAATGCCTATCAATATGGATTTACAGTCTAAAGTTTAACTATCAAACAATTGACAGTTTATACCCTCTTATTTAATTAACCTCTTTAAGTCACCAAATTAATTCCAATTAATTCTATGACTTATATTAATCAAATAACAATATTATTATTCTTTATATTATTCTCATAATATATTAATAATATTTACTCTCTCTCTTAATAAATCATCCTATCAAGTTGCTATGGTAAAGGCAACCCAAAAGGACCATGCACAACCGGGTCGAATACTTGCCTAATATAGTTGCAGCCTTAGACACTATTCCAACTCAAACAGCAATTTGGGAAGTTTTTGAGCAGTGGTCGATCCAATATCAACAATAGGATTGAGTTGTTCCCCTAAATAATTTGAACTTGAGGATGATACCCCCCCCCCTAAACTTCTGAACTAGAGAGATTAACATCATCATCGAAAGGGAACTCAAAGAATTTTTCGTTGTCATCAATGTTGATTGGATTGGAGTCATCGAATTCAACAATGGCAATCTCATTTTTGTATGTCTTCAGATGTCATTTCTCAGAACAGAAGCATCATAAATTGTACTACAGAATTTACAATTGATGAGAATTTGAAAATGGTTATTTCTGCTCTTCATAAAGACAAAGGCAAAAAACCAATGACAACTGAACAACCAGCTTTGCACTCCGGACCTCCTCTCAAACACAAACATGGATGGTCTTAGGAGGAAATAAATCAAACCCTTAAAGAAAGCATCCAGATCCAGGCTCTGAAAGATAATCCTGACCCATTGCATGGGATACCTCCTCTTTTCCTTGAAGGCATCCTCCAAGATCACGAAATCATTACAATCATGTCCTATGACATTCCCACAAGTGACTTTGAGCAACTGGATCTTCCTCTCTCTCCCTACAGCAAATATTACACCAAGTTCACTCCGCTCCATCCCACAGATCCTCCAGAAGTAATCATTCGAACAGAAAGAGAAAGACTTGATACATTCTACTCTACGAATACATTGCCATTCAATGACGCATGGTCGAAGAAGAGGATCACTCAGGTCATGGGCTTCGGAAGAAAAATCCTAGTGAAGTTTGAACTAAATTGTCTGTTGTTCCAGTTTCACATTCTCCGGAACAGACCTATTCCCCGGACACTTACCGATACGGAATTCCCCTCCATGAATCCGAACGATATTCTTACCCTGGCAGCATACTTCAGAGAAAATCAAAGCGATGACCTCAGTATGGGAGCCTATCATGTTGCACTAAGCTTCTTGAAAGATTATGTTGCAGAGTTCAACCGAAGAGATTATGCACTTGCTCACCTCTACAGAACTGAGCAATTTCTTCCTAAAATCGATTTCATCCTTCCGGAAGCAGAACTCCTCACTGATGGTCCAATTGAAGAGCCTGTTCTAGGGTTTGTCTACACTACAAGAAAAACAAACAAGATGGACTGCTTCCGAGTCCTAGACAAACACCTGCTCCCTACCAAAGCTCTAAAAAAGTTTATTTTGCGTGCATCTAAGACTGATGCTCAGGAACATGTTAAGTAAAAGTTTGTGAGTTAGTTGGCAGGTACGTTGAGGTCCGTTAATGGTTGTTTTGGGCCTACACCTTCATCAAGGAAGAAAAGATCTAAGCTTGTTGGATTGATGAGTTCACTTAGGGGAGATTGTTGGAACCTGAAAGTGAACCTCTAGCAATCCTTGATACACATTTCGAAGTGTGTTTGGTTCTGAAGGGATAGGTGCTCCGGAAGCTATCTGGAGCTGAAGAGAAGAAGAGGAGTAGAATGAAGAAAAGGAACACATTCCGGAGTGACGCTCACGTCCGGAATGCATGGTGATCCGGAAGAATTTTGTATTGTCTTTAGTCATTTATTGTATTTGTATTGATGTAACATTTCAAGGACTTATCTTTTTGTGTACTTCTAGACAATCAGAATGTCAGAAATAGTTCTATTGTCCGATCCTATGTAAGTGTAACACCAGTCAAAATAGGTCAAAAACAATCACATGTGATTATGGCAATCATGTAATGTGACTTTGTTAAACTAGTAAAGTGACAAACTTTCTATGTAATTCATGATAAATTATGAACTTTCATACATAATTTATGATACAACTCAAAGTATACGTCCATACGATTACAAAAATATAGAGAACATCTAAATCTGACTTCGCGTGAAGAAGTTATGATAAATTCTAACGCTATAATGCCTTATAACAAGAGGGATTTAAAATAGAATTAGAATTAGCTATTGGAGTCTAAAAGAAATTCGTAGTACTTAGAATTACCTACGCGTGCATATAAAGAACACCATAAACGGAGTTCGTATGCAAAAGTTATGGCCTTCCGAAGATGCAGCTGTCTGAGAGCACGACACATGTCAGAAACCCTAATCTGACTAGACTTACGACGTGAGCATCAAGACTCATGACGTGAGGAGTCAAAATGCCACATTTCGAAGCTAGAAGTCTACAGAATGATAACCCAAAAGCTCACAACGTAAGCAAGGTTTTCTCACGACGTGAGGATGCTGCAAGACATGAATCGGGGCTAGAAAACACGTGTTAAAGCTACGGGATGACTCTTTCCATAACTCACGACCTGAACCAATCATTTCTCACATCGTGAGGGCCAAAAATCTTACTATAAATAGCAAGATCGACCCCAGCCATTCTTACACCTGATATCCTTCCTCCTCTCTCCTTTGATGAAGTCGTTTTGCTTCCCGAGCCCCGACGACCTTGTACGCTAACCGTTTATGCTTAGATTACATAAAATCACGCTACTAAGGTGAGTTTCACGGCCCCACTTTCTAATATTTTTGGGGGAAAACACATGCTAAATATTATATATATACGTTATTATTATGTCTATAAGATAGTATATCAATATCAACGTAGATAGTTATAATAACCGGGATATAGTTGTTCTAAAAATAATATTTTGAATATATACAACTATTATCAACTTCTTAGCATGTTATTGTTATAGTAGTATACTAATGCAGATCTTGAGTTATACTTAAGATTTTATATATGTTGTGTGTGATATAGTTCTGAAGTTATATTCAGAAGTTCTATATGTTAACTTATAAAGTATGCTATTATTGTTAGTTTTATGACAAGATAAAACTTGGTATGTTATATGTTGTTATTGGTTTTATGTTAAGATAAAACCTAGTTTTACTTCTAGTTATAACTGTTATACTGCCTAAATGTTATGAAGTTAGGAGTACTGTTTAAAAGCATAGTCTAGTAACTTAGGGTTTTAGACATGAAAATGCTTTTGTTGTTAGAACTATAGAACGTCGTCAAAGTCTACCTGAGCTACTGTATTCATCATCTAAGATTGAGGATCTTAGTGAAAGTCCTCTGACCTGTATTCGTTAATCCTGTGTGAGTGAGGAAGTCGTGTATAATTAGTATACGGGTTGACCACCCCACTTGTGACTGTTAGCTACAGTCAACCAAAAGCGAGTGATGAACTTTCCTTTTATTTGTTATTGTTCCAGCGTCGATGAAACGTGCGGAAACTACCACAAGGTGTAATCCTTGTACTACCGCAAGGTGTGATCCTTTTACTACCGCAAGGTGTGATCCTTGTACTACCGCAAGGTGTAATCCTTGTACTACCGCAATTTGTGATCCTTGTAATAATAATAAGAGTTATAAAACTAAGTTATACAGTCGCAGCTACAGACTCATGGTAGAACAACTTTAGAAGCATTATACTTTGTCGATATACAAGTATGAATGTTAAGTATAAGTTTTCCAAAGACTTATACTTTAAGTATAAGAATCTAGTAGGTATATTATTTGTATATTAAGTAGACCACTATACCTATCCTACATACTCGTATAGAATTGAAATAGATTTATACGTAGCGGTTTTACTCGTATAGAATTGAAATAAGATTTATACGTAGCAACTTAGTTTGCATGGAATTACAAACATTTATACTTATACTCTAGGTTCAAGGATTGTTTAGGTATAACACCTATTCGGTAAGTAAACCATTATACCTAGGATATATATACTAAATGTTTGAGAGTCAAAATGATACTTTCAAAACTATACTTTTGAACTTGGAACATGTATTATTTTTATATGGAGTAAAAACATGTGGACTCACCAACTTTATGTTGACGTATTTTAAATTGCATGTGTTTTCAGGAAGTAGATAACTATGATACGAGAAATGACGTTACACTGCCCGGTGTTTCCGCCGACGACCGGGGTGTGACAGTAAGTTACTTGGTAAATTCATTGTAACACTCTCTCCTATATATAAGAGCATTCAATACAAGTCAAATACGGATCTTTCACAAAAAAAAAAACTATTGCCATTTACTTTGTTATCAAAATCCTTTTCAAACACTCTTCATGTTCTTCAATTTTTAGCTTTACCTTGATCATTTACTTTTATTCTTCATTTAATGTCTTGATTATTTGTTGAATATTATATCTAAGACTTTATTTGTCTCTCCAGTCTAGACTTGAACCTTTATTAGCAAGCAGACATTGATCTTAAGCATTCATTCAAGGTTTGTATTCTCAAACCTTGTCCCTGGGCAACTGATTAAAGTCTAGTTCTCCCAATAGTCTTCAAAGTGAAGAGCCCATACTTCAGAATCTTCTAGAAAAGGATAGGAATCCTTGTAGTTGAACCAATGCTACTTGGGACATGGAATGAAAGAGAGTGAAGACCATCGTTAGGCATATTAATGATAATTTAATGAAAAAAAAATAGAGAATCAGATGTGTAAACTAAAATCGAGTTCAAGGGAAAATGAGGGATCTAGATCTGAGATCTACAATCGATTGAGACGATTTAGGTGACAAGAAGAGATCTGATAAAACAAAAACCCTAGTGAAAAACCCTTTACTCGACAGAAGAATAGTGAATTCATTACACTATCTCTCGCTCTGATACTAATTATGAAATAAAGCAATAACAAGAAACGATATTGATCAAAAGGATGTCTAATGATTATTAATCAAAGTAATAGAATATTTCTTGAGGCGGAACTATTTTGTACTTGCTTCAAAAGTTGTAACCCTAGAAGTTACATGCACTTTATATATAGACAAGATAATACATCAATTTCGAACATGGACAAACCCATTTCGGATTTGGAATTAAAGCAACAAATCTGAAACTAAACATTTGATACAATGCTAAAATATACTTAACAATCTCCCCCCTTTGTGTCAATTCAGAAGGATGTCTTCAAGATTGCCTTTCGGAATCAAAAAACTTGGGTATTATCTTTAGAAGGAATATCCAGACAGCTATATGCCAACGAATCATATCCGACATGCATTTAACATTCGCATCTGTGTTTTTCTTGTTTGCTTCAGCCCTTAAGAGCATGGAACTCAGAGAATTTGTAGAGTACAAATGCTTATCCCTCAAATAGAATATATAGTTCTTAATTTCATCAACTTCATTCACCTTGTATACTATACTCCAACGCGTTTTGAAAATAAGTCCTCCCTTCAGATGTTGGATATCTTATGGTTGATCAGACAACTTCATAATAGGTTTCTTCTTCAAAACAGAGGCAATCTCAATATCCATCTTCACAATTTATATGACATAACATTTTATCATTTGCTTTAAGTATTCAAATACGGGTTCATATTTCTTCGTATTCCTCGCCACAATATTAAACATTGAGATCCAATCATTAGAATTCATGAAAGGCAGGTCAGCCAAAGTGAATTCATGAAGCACATCATTTGCAGCTTGGAATCCTTTGAATTGGATGTTTAGAAAATCTTTAGTTTGGACATGCAAGATAACCTTTAGCCCCAGAATTCATTTCAGATTCCTTGACTTATATTTTGGTTTTGCATACTTCAAATAAAAAGTGAACAACTTCCGATTTACAACAATGTTTGAGATTAATGCTTTCTCAATCTTTTCGAAGCATCGGAAAAGTAATGCCCTTGGAGTCATGGGGAAGTCCAACCGACACTCTACGTCATTATTTGTGTCAAAAGAAGTGGTTGGCTCCTGCCAGTAGAGATTTGGTTTGTCAATTGCTTTGTTCTGAATCCTCTCAATGGACCAGACAGGGAACAAATTCTTATGAGTCTCAAAAATCAATGTAGAATTTTCGACATCAACATCTTCAGCAGCAAGTTTTCGTTTGAGAGCATTGAGTTCGTCAAGCTCTTTGTCTCTTTTCTTTTTTTTTTTCTACTATTTCGGACTCAGTCATTTGTGCATTTTCATCTGTATCATCTTCTGAAAGAACTTTGCCTTATTGTTATTTTAGATCTAGAAGCTTCATTATCCTTTCGATCAGCTTCAGATTTCAATTGTTCTTCCTTTTCTCCCCCTTTGTTTCAAAGAAGCCCTCTTCTACAAACACCTTGTAGTTGATTTAGCATTGTGAAAACAGGTCGGATTTTTTCGGAGAGATTTTTTCTAACAGAGACAGTGAGTAAAGAATCTATAGATTCAATGATTTGCATTAACCGTCGATTAACATCGCAAATGCAACTTTTAACTACACTATTCTCTTATTCAAGCTTGGCATTATTATTGGTTGCATTCTTTAGCTTCTCAGTTAGAACCTTGGTTTTTCTGCGTTTGTTGAGCCATAGCATCCATAATTTTATTTTTAGCAGCCAAGTCATTTTGTAACTTGGTGAGCTGTTTTGCAATGGCTGTGTTGAGATCAACATTGCCGAGCTTGATGTCCACACAAAGAGTATAAAGAGCCTCTTTTTCATCTTTCAAGGACGATCGAAAGCCTTAGGTGACATTGTTCATATCAGCAATACTCTTTTTAGAGGAAGTCCGAAAGTCAGCCATAAATTCCTTGACTTCTTTTTATAATTGTTAGACATTATCTGTAGCTTCTGATATTTTCCTTTCTGAAGCTTGAACTGCCTTTGATGATTCTTCAAAGACTTTGGCTTTCGTAGTTGTCAGCATTTCCACTGTTACTCGATGGGTTGTGAGCAGATTCTACCATTTAGTGGAAAAGGAGGCCTACCAATACTCCAAAATCGAATCCAACTTCTCATTCAGTTTCTTGAATTGCGCTTTAGTCATTGGTGCCTCATCATCATCACTATTTACATTCACAATGAAAGGATGGCATACAAAATTGAAAAGTGGTTCAGGATCATCTCCGAACATGATGTATGAATCCTCGTCAACAAGAGGAGTTGTAGAAGATGGTTGTACGAATGTCACACCAATGTTAGCAATTAGCCCCACATCAGATGTGTTGCTAAGGATGCCCAAAGTCTTAGTCTCTTCCAAAACAAATTTGACGATCGAAACTTCATGGACTTGATAATGTTGAATTAATAGAAGGGGTTGAATCAGTGAAAATAGAAGGTTGGAGATCTGAGGAAGTGATTTTCCAACAAAACTCATTTCAGGTAGAGGTGGGATGGACGTGATCAGAATTGTGGAGGTAATGGGTGAGGATTATTTTTGGTGGATTATATGCAAGTGCGGTTGGAGAAGTAGTGAGCTTTAGAAAGGCATTCACTATGTTGTTATGAAAAATATTAGATACCAAAGCAAAAGAGATTCGCGGATTGGATACCTTCAGAATTGGATCAACATAATCTGGTTTAAAAGTGTGAGCAGTGTCGTCCTCGTCGTTTATGAGAATGTTGTCTTCCTGAACTTTAGTGACGGTTCCTTGAAGTACCAGAGAGGATGATCTCGGTTTCCTTACCAGCTTCTTTGTTTTCTCTTGAACTTTAACACTTTCCGAGGGAGCCCCCTTTCCCTTTCTTTCTACCACCACGCTTTGGTTTGTCTGCTTCATCAACAATCTTTTGTAATTCTGGTGGGATGGATGAACTCCAGAAGAATGCATATTCCGATAAGCCCTAATGATATCATTATCTAATGGAACATTTTCTTACATTGCATCCAAAATAGAACCAACAAAATCAAAGCTTTTGGGATCTGACGTCATAAATGTAGACGTTTGGAGTGTCGGAATATCTGCCATGATCGAGTCTTGCATCAGAAGGGTTTTAAAGTGACTAAGAACCTCGTTGAACACAATCGACCAGAAGCGAGCACAAGAAATTTATGTGTATCTTGTAGAAGAACTGGTGCTCTGAACGAGTTGAACCCAAATAACAAACCCATAGTCGAGGTTGATGTCACGATATAGACCATAAATCAAATAGTAGGTTAGGACAGGGTGTGGAACAGGAGGTGACAGTTCCTAAGGAGATAACAGAGGTCCTCAGAGGACATGTACATACAAAGATTTTATGAATTACAATCCCAAATAATTTTATGGGAAGGAGGGAGTTGTAGGATTAACATGATCGATCGAGAAAACAGAGTCAGAGTTCAAAATCAGCTTTTGCACCGAGGATAGCAAAGTAAAGTTTGTCGCCTTCACCTTTGTAGATGTTTCTCTGTCTTTATGGAACAGTCACACAAAAGACTGGGTATCAGTAACGCGAATGCCATGTCTTGGGAAGAACTAAAGCAAATGTTGATCAATTAATATTGCCCGCGAGAAGAAATGCGAATGATTAAGCAGAAGTTATGGAACTTGACCATGAAAGATGCAGACATCGCGACTTAGACGAACCGATTCAAGGATCTTGCAACCCTCTGTCCTAGCTTTGTAACTCCATAATACAAGAAGGTGGAAAGATACAATTGGATTTGGGTTCAACCCATCCAAGGACTGGTTACTGCTTCTCGACCATCCGCATATGACAGTGTCAAGCATTTAGCCTTCAATTTGACCAATCAAGAGATTCAAAGGAGCACTATGGTCCAAAATGTTGACCTTCCAAAATCTGGAAAAAGTAAGAGAAATATGGGAATGGACACAAAGTGAATTCAAGGTGAACCCCGGGGAAGAGGCAAGAGACACTTAAAGCCTACGTAACCATAATCCTAGCTCCATACACAGTAGCAACCACCACCACCACCCAAGGTAAGTATGCAAGAAAACTCCCAAAGTACAATCAATGCAATTTTCATCATAATAGGAATAGCCTATCCTACAACAAGTGTGGTAGGGTAGGTCAAACCGCCAAATACTATACTGTAGACAACCGGCAGCTGCGCTGTCATCCATGACAAACCCAATAGTTCCAATTACTGGAAGTCGTGCATGCTATGATGTGAGGAGACAGGGAACTATAAAAGGGACTACACGATATTGAAGAACCCATGAGGGAGTTATAGAGAGAGGGAATTCTTGATTGGTGCGAGAGACGCAATCCATGACCTATCCACGGTAACTGGTACGTTTCTTGTTAACGGTTTATATGTAACTATACTTTTCGATTCGAGTGTTGAAAAAAGTTTTATTACCTCTAAGTTTAGGAAACTGTTAACCCATAAGTCTAGAAAACTAAATGAACCTCAATTAGTAGAAATGGTTAACGGTAAATCCAACAAAATCCAAGAAATCTTAGAAAACTGTCTAATAACTTCAAATAATCTCACCATTCACATCAATCTCATGCCCATGAATATCAGAAGCTTCGATGTTATTATCAGCATGGATTGACTTTCCTTACCCTACAAAGAAACACTGATCATCTAAAGTGATAATCCTAGCAAAACCCTTCCAATCATCTCATGTATGAAAGTACGGAAGTACCTTCACAAGAAGTAATATGCTTTCTTGGGCCACATCGTGGATAAAAGGAATGATAAGAAAGAAAAAAAAGACATACCTCATGTATGCGATTTCCCTAACTTATTTCTAGAGGATATATTAAGATTACCACCAGTTTGAGAAGTCGAATTCGGAATTGATCTAGTCCCAGGGGCAACTCTAGTGGCAAAATCTCCTTATAGATTAGTGATGGGTTTTGAGCATTCTAACACTCCTAAGATGTACATGCAACCCTAGAAACCTTGGATCTATGTTTGTCTAAAATACATGCAAAATACTTTTTCCAAGGTTCGTAAACCTATCTAGCATACATGGGGAACTTTAAACATAAAAGATGGCTAGAATTACATATCTTGTAGTTGATTTGATTCCTTGAAAACCTTGAGAGGCTAGCACCCCAAGTGTGATGCCTCAAATGTTTCACACAACACCAAGTGCTTGGGAATGACTTTGAGAGTATGTAGAACACTTCTAAAAATCAGACTAGCCCTCTTTCTTTCTAGTGTAGCCAATTTTGGTGGTTAACATGTTCTTTATATAGCGTGTTACATTTAGGGTTACACCATGTAAACCCTAATGTACCATGACTCTTCATTTCCATGATCCATGGTGGTTTAAACCTCCATGGATCATCCTATGGACCTTAGCCCAACTTGATAACCCATGGAGCCTTTAGCCCACTATACAAGTTATGGATGATTTACATAATCAACCCATATATTTAATTACTCTTCTTTGGATCACTTAATTAATTCTAAATTAATTTTTTGATTAATACTAATTAAATAATACTATTAATATATTAGAACTTATAATATATTAATAAACCACAAGTGTTATTTCTCTCATTTAGTCTATCCAAATGCACGATGCCATGCAACCCAAATGGACCATGCTGTAACACCAACAAAAATTAGGTCAAAAATAAATTGATCAATAACCTCAATTGGGATAAATAAAGTGATAAAGATCATAACTAGGTTTCCAAAAATATAAAGAACACAAAAATCCGAGTTATAACGAAGAAGTTATGACAAATCAAAGACTCGCGACAATACCGGTAAAACAATGTTAAGCCTAAAACGAGAAATTCAATAAAATACTTATTAGCCTTAGGTACCTAAATAAAAGTCGTCGATATCATTAAACGGTGAGCATACATAAAAAAAACGCCCAAATCTGACTTCGAATGACGAAGTTATGATTTTTCGAAGTTTCGGGATAGCGGTAGACAGCTAAAAACTCAAAATCAAGATCGAGCGCTTTTTAGCCAAAGATAACTAAATGAAGGTTGAAGGTGTAACATCCCAAAAATACGAGCCAAAAATTTCATTTTTTTTAAAACATATTCTTAGCGAACCTTAGAAATAAAATGTTCACTGATCATATCATTTCATAAAAGTTATCGCATGTCTTGAAAAACATTTCATAAAAACATAATAAAGTCAGAGTACAAATTCCCAGGAGGGTCTCATAGTGCGGAATACAAGGCGTGTGTGTGATGGGCCGCTACCGCGCCAGCTCCTTCCCCTTCAAAGAAGATGTACCTGAAACCAAAACTGAAAACTGTAAGCACGAAGCTTAGTGAGTTCCCCCAATATACCACATACCATACAATCACATAACATACAAATATTGTCAGGCATATATGGGTGCCCGACCTACCCCTTCGGTCCTCTCGACCGGATACTGTCTAGTATATCTGGGAGTTGGACTCCCCTTCGGTCCTCTTGACCGGATACTGACCAGTATATCTGGGAGCTTGCCTCCCCTTCGGTCCTCTCGACCGGATACTGACTAGCATATATGGGTGCTGGTCTCCCCTTCGGTCCTCTCGACCGGATACTGGGGACTATTTCACCCCCTACCACTACCACATAACACGTATATCTCATAAACTATCTAGCATGGTTGGGCATGACCGCCCCTTCGGCCCTATCGACCGGTGTTCTGGGGACTATCTCCCCCTACTGTCACTAGCACATAGCATCATATCATACTAGCACCATAACATATCACAGGTAGTAGCAAACCTAGATGAATATCACAGAGACAAACATCTATCGTACACTCCTACTGGTGGGCCAGCATTGTGGCTGTAGACCCACCGCTACTAGAAGGTAACTCACCTCAAAGTAGCTGCTGATCCGCGTGTGAACTGACTGTCTCCGGCTGCTGCTGCCTCGGAAATCCTCCGGCTATAATCCCCACAAAACACTCAGTCAAATGCTGCTAATCGACCTCAGGGTAAAATGACCATTTACCCCTAACTAAGCCAAGAGTCAAAGTCAAAGTCAACTTCCAGTTGACCCGACTCGTCAAGTTGGCCTGCCAACTCGCCGAGTCCCTATCCCTTTGTCTGACCATTGTCCCATCTCTACTCGTCGAGTTTGACATCGACTCCACGAGTTTTCCTTCTAAACTGATGTCCAAACATCCTTCATCCTACTCACCGAGTTGTATGAACAACTCGTCGAGTTCGTCTTCATCCGAAGAACACTCTATGCTGGGACACGCCGAGTTGTATGAGCAACTCGCCGAGTCTGTTCTTGAGGCAAGAAGATTGCCTTGGACTCGCCGAGTCAGGACATTGACTCGCCGAGTTTCTTCATGGGTTAGTCTGTCTTCCGACTGACTGAGTCACACCCCATGACTCACTACTCCACTCCACAAACACGAAAAAGGGAAAACTCGGGGACTCGCGACTTGACTCGCCGAGTGTGCCACATGAAAATACTATATACGCGATTCGGCTTGAATCCAGCCCATACCATACATAGATCTGGGTTTCTAGGGCCTGATTAACACGTAAAGTTTCCAAATTTACGTGTAAATAAACACCAATGAAGGTTTTAGGGCTCAAAATGCACTAGAAGACTAGATCTAGGGCTTTCATGCAATATGGCTCCATAAAGGCAGTAGATCTGAGCTCCTGGAGCTCAATCATGCCTAGATCTAAGGGTTAATCAACTTATTACAAACCCAAATTCGTGATCAAGCTTGGAAATGGCTCAAGGAGGACTTTAATGGAGCTATAAGGGACTATAAGCATGAAAACAGGGGGAAACTTGTTGGATTAGTGTCTAAGTCCATAACTATTATGGTATGTACTTGACCCGATGGTGCATGGTCCTTTTGGGTTGCCTTCACCAAAGCAACTTGATAGGATGAATTATGGAGAGAAAGGATTAAATATGATTTATTAATATATTATGAGAATAATATATTAAAGGAGAAATCATATTGTTTAATTAATATTAGTCAAGAATTAATTGGTAATTAATTTTTGTGACTAAAAGAGATTAATTAAATTTAAGGGACTGGAATTGTAATTATAAGATAATTGCAATTTGGGCTACAGATTGCCTGATATTAAGGAGTGGACGAATTCTATGGGGAAACCCATTAGAAATCGTCCAAGGCCTTTAAGGAAAGGAGTCCATAGGTTGCTTAGGGCTTAAGCATCCAAATTAGGGTTTCCTTGTTGGATAACCCTAATAGCCTCACTATATATAGAGCCCTTATTCCCCAAAAAAGTGGAAAAAAAGCTTCCTTCTAGGGTTTCCACACGTTTTGGGCAGGTTCCTTCTCTTCTCCTCTTCATCCTCTTGCTCTTGGTGTTTATGAACCATTAGAGGAGTGACATTTGTGACTCTAAGCTTTCTAAAGTCAATACAAGAAGGATTTGAGATTGTTATTGCTACATAACAATCAAGGTATGCTCTAAACCCTAATTTATATGATATATTGATTATCATATGCTAGATCTAGGGTTTATAGTCTTGGATGAATTGCAAGTACAATAAAGAAACTTAGATCCAAGCATTAGGGTTTGTATGAGCACATAGGATGTTCTTATAGCCAAAACCCATTAGTGGTATCAGAGCCTTGGTTGGTTTCTATTGTATTGATGCGTTATGTAGCTGAAAAACAAAATATGGCTCACTGTTCGACCTGACTCGGCGAGTCACTACCTGGACTCGGCGAGTCAGCCCTACTCGGCGAGTTCCAAAGTGTGACTCGGCGAGTCGGAGCGTCAGACAGAGGAAATCTCGGATTTTGTTGCTGTTTTGCTTAAGGATTATTACCATATTCGTTTTAAACCAATAAAATACGAATTTTATTGTTTCTTAACGGATATCCTTGCCAAAACACAAGATAATTACCAAATAATTAGATAATAACTTCCTTATATGATTAAAGTTTATTATTTGTATTAATTGGGTAACTTATTTTGCAAGAAATTGAAATTAGGTCAAATATAGATAATGATGAAATTAATTGTTTAATTTATACTGTTTGTTATTTGATCCTTGTGTTATGAAAAATTTCATATTTTCCCATTTAGGTTTTATAGTTTAAATTTGAACTCAAAAGTTTTGTTTTGAAATTTAAATAGTTGAAACCCTAATGTTTTTGAAAAGGTTTCAAAACTTGCCCTCAAGTTTTGGAATTTAAATTTTGATTAAAAGTTTAATTTTGATGTATATTTAAATTCTAAACCCAAATGCTTTGAAATGTTTCAAAACTTGTCCTCAAGTTTTGGAATTTAAAAGTTGATTAAAAGTTTAATTTAGGAATGTTAAATTCTAAAACCCTAGTATTGTTTTGAAAAGCTCAAATCACTCCCTTATGGTTTTTGTTAATTAATTAAGGTGTATAATTAAAAGAGGTTTAATAAATCCATAAAAGTTTAGGTTTACAATTTAATTAAATTAAAAGTATAATTGTTAAATTTGACAACCTAGTATTTTAAAAGTGTAAAATACACCCTATACTATATATAACATTAAAAGTCAAACATTATATATATGTATGAGTAAAAGTCAGTCTTACCGTTAGTAGGCCTCATTCACGAAGCTGGTCTATAAGGGGTGTTTAAGGAAATTGCCTATAAAATGGAAATTGAATGGGTATCCACTCAACCCACCGCACTCTTGACTAGTGGAGGGTCGTTAGCCGAATGGGTAGGATATGACAAAACCTTTCATTATAAGTATAATGAAGTACAAAAGTAACTAAATGTTTTACAAATTCCCAATCTTAGTTACTTAGGCAAAAGTGAATTAATCCAATTCCATGAAATTACACTTTGTGCCCTTGCGAAGACGTTAGTGGAGCGTGTGTGGTTTACCGGCACACTAAATGGTTCTAAAAAAAGGTAGCAAAGGGTGACTCAATGTTTGTCATAGTTCGGTGGAGCGTGTGTGGTTTACTGGCACATCGAATAGGTGACCGTAACATGTGAGGGCACCGTGTGAGTTTGCATGGTTATTCACACCCGCTTTATGATCCTCGGCATCCCAGTCACAAACAAGAGGGGCATATCGAGATTTAAACATGCCATTGAAATGTTCAATGAATCTCAAAGGATCTAGGAGTTTTCATAGATTTAAAACTTAAATTTCTTTTTCGTTTTTCATGGTGGAAATTAGTGAATCGTCATTCACTTACCTTCAAATATTCTGCAACTAGATTAAGGCATCCCTTTTCTAGGTTGTAGCGTATTGTGTTGGGTCCTAGCCTTAGTATCTCATTTGGGTGATTTACTAAGGACTCAATCAATCAAATAACATGAATTTGTTTTCTCCCGTTTTGTAGATGTCAAAGGACGACAACTATGGTCTTCCCAAATCCCGTGGAACACGCTTTCCACATGAAGATGATATTCCACGATTCGATCAAGGAACCAGAAATCATGCTTCACTTCCTCCACCTCCTCCAATTATTCTCCCTAAGCCACAAGTTCAAAGGCTTGAAAAGTTCAAGCTCACTCAAGCCCTTTTGGCAAGTAAACATGAAGAAGGAAAGTCGGTGTGTGCATACGTCCTAGGGATGAATTCACACATTGATAGGTTAAGAATGTTGGGATCCGTTGTCTGTGAGGAGATGGCTGTTGATTAGGTTCTTCAGTCACTTCCTACCTCGTATAGTGAGTTCGTGAGAGAGTACTATATGATGAACTGCGACATGACCCTCATAGATCTCACCTATATGCTTATTTCTGCTGAATCAACAATGGTTTGGCGCAATAGAAAAGCAAAGTTGATTGGTGAATCTGCCTTCAAGACCTCTATGGATATAGACAATGGAAACGAAAGACATGCTATGATCGAAAATTTTGATCATAAGAGAAAGGAAATGTCTGAAGTAGTTCCATGTCCTGTTCCAAATGAGTCAATTTGCTTTTATTGCCAAGAGAAAGGGCATTGGAGACGAAGCTGCCCTATTTACCTAAGCGATCTAAGAGATGGGAGAGTCAAAATGTATGGCTGTGCTTTAGGTAAAATCCATTGACTAACTCTTTTAAGCTCCTATTCTAGATTCTTAATACATAATGTGATAAGATTACAATTGATGTTTTGTAAGATGAAAGAAAGGAGAGGAAGCTCAAGGGAAGAAGTGAGCAGAATCTAACCGTGAAGAAATGGATTTCGATCGCATTACTTGAAGATTAGATTCTTGAGCTACTACTTAGAGTTAGAATTAGATTGCTAAGAAATATGTATTAGCGTAGTTTTTCAATGAATTGCATTGTAAGGACAAATTTTTTCCGCAATAAAATAAATTTTGATTTTTATATTATTTATTTATCCTTGCAATGGCTTATATGAAAAAATTGATGTTTGAATGTTTCTAACATTAGCAATAATGGATTTGATTCTTAATTATGGAAATGTTGAGAATTTACCAAATAGGGAGAGTTTCTCATCGCCCAAGTTTCAATTGGACAGAAACTTGGAATCGTGCAACTTGGTTGCACGATGAATGAAAATTTTCATATTTGGAAATTAGACTAATTCATTGATAAAGTGCCAAGTGAAGGACTAGGAGATCGAGTACACAAAGTTGTGCGTTGATCAAAGTCCACCATAAGAGTAACAAAGATATTCGTCATGATTATACTTCTAAGATCAAGTGTAATTCTGAATTGATTAAAAACGTTTAAATCAATAGCAGAACGAATAAGAAGAATCAAATACGCAGAAAGATCAAAGTTTCTCCATTCTAAGAAGAAGGGAGAGTACCTCTTATGCTTTTTGATAGGTCTTAATGATTAAGAACCATATCTCAATTGATCCTCTAAGTGAGTCTTAATATAATTGTATGTCTAAGAAGAGGAATCAAGAATTGAAGAAATGGTTAAATCAAGAAGTCAATCATACTTCATTCCAAAACAAGTATTAGAGTTAAGATTGTGAAATTGAGTGATAAGTATTAAGAAGGTTTATAACATTCATCAAATGTGGAAAGTTGTGATGTCTTGGATAAGACAAAGACCAACTAGGACCTATTTATGAAGTGTTTTGATAAAAACTACACTAACTCTTGAATATTTGTTTGTCAAGAAATGTTTATTGACAAGAGAATCTTATATGTCGAGGAGTCAGTGGGAGTCTTAATGGTCTTGAAAGGTTTCAAGAACAAATCAAAATAGACCTTATCGATCATCACTAGCACACGAGTTGGGGTTTACAACCTATTGTGTTGACACTATTTTGCTTCTGTGCCGTTCCAATTGAGTTAATTATGCATGTGAGTTCTATGAGTTCTCATTTGAACGTATAAAAGGCAGGCATCTTGATCAATGAAAAGTACATTGATAGGAAAAGGTGAGCTGCTTAACTACTTGGAAGACATGGTGGGCAGCTATGCTACCATAAGGCAAGAAATCAAGATTAAGAAAGTTTGGTCCATATGAGTTTGAATTTGTCGTAAACTTTGGTTTTGACAAATTCACATGGATAGGAACACATACACCATTAAAATCTAAGTGTCATAAGATCCCCTCCTTCGTGAAAATGACTATGAGGAAATGATTTGACTAAGAAAGATTTTAAAAAGATAGTGATTATAAAAAATTGTATTCTCGAATTCGATTATGGTTACGGTATCCCTTTCTGTGATTCGAATTGTGAGATTTGGCAATTGGTCTGAATTGTTTAGACACACATATGAGCTATCTAAGGGAAAGGTGTATAAGCTTAGATAAAGGATTACCAAAGCATTAGGTATTAGAAACATGAACTTAAGAAATTCAATAAGTATTGTTTTTCTGAAAGTTAAGCTGTTTCTGAATAAATGTCAAAGCTAGTGGGAGCATAAGTGTTATGTTTATAATAATCATCATGATAGTGGGAGCATAAATGTTATGATTATTAAGGAAAGTATTGCAAGTTAGCAATATTAATTATAGAAAACAAGAGTCATACTTTTTAAAGTTGTAAAGGTTGAATAGTTGTTTTGCTATAATTAAGGGAGAGAATATTATGCTTCATTTCAAATCTAAAGGCTTAGGTTGTGAATTGTTAATAAATTTAGTCAAGGATCAATAGTGTGTTCTCAAATTTCGATTATGATTACGACATTCCTCTTCATAGTTCGAATTTTGAGAACGTAGCACATAAAATATTATGGCAGAAGATTGATAAAGTATCGAATCTTCATGTAAGACATTATGCATCGTGTCCCATACGCTTCGGGTATAGGATCGATTGCAAATGCTATAATATTTGACCATTCTAAAATTTTCCAAATGTCTAGTGCATTTAGAGGGAAAAAGGACAAGAATCAGTTTTGACTAAGATAATTAAACAACTATCAAAGGACAATCCAAAGTTCGCCGAGGATTGGTCGCTTGTGAGTAGTTGGAAGTATAGTATTGGATGGACCATATCGACATTATTATGAATAGAAAAGATTCTATTAAGAATGAGTTATCATATGGAAAACATGGAAATGTTTCCATATTGGGAGTTGGATATTGAAAATCTATGTCTAGATTAGAAAATTTTATGCAAAAGGATGTTCAAAGGAATGTGCTTTGAGTGAGAGACATCATATCTAAGGAATTGTATTGTAACAATCTCTGATATAGGACTTTGTAATTTCATTGGCAATAGTCATTGTGACTTTAGTGCAGTGAAATTACAAAAGGATCATTGCATAAAATGTTAGAATCTAGCATATTCCATAAGTGGCAAGAATTTGATATTCTTTCACTTATGAAAAAGGATTTGGAGTTGTGAAATGAGTATGATTGGAAATGTGTTCATTTGATCTATTTCACAAAGTAAGAACCATAGGTAAACATTGTGTGCATGCTAGGAGCATGGGATAAGTGTAGTAATAATTCAAGTAAGAAGTTGATTACCCGAAACAACAAATAATGAGTAATCGATATGGTGATAAATAAAAGGTGTTTTATTTATGCTCAAAGGTTTGAGGCCATATGGGATTAGTATTATACTTGTGTTTCACTTTGCATGGTTTGACTTCCTGAATAATTTAATTGGTTGAGAACAGTCAAATTATTCGAACGGGCCAAAGTCGTTCATATTTTGGAAGTAGGTCTGAATGAAGACTGTCGTGAATTGGTGTGTGGATTGTCTAAAGAGTATTAGACATAAGCAAATGTTTGCTGCAACGTTTATGAGTGCTGATGAATAAGATTTGAGCATTGGCTTAAACCCACGCTCACTTGGATCACTCCATGAATTGTATCACTAGTGATTGGTGAGACGATAACATCTTATATTCTTGAAACCAAGATGTGTGAGTTCTATCTTGCAAATCGGCTGCACATTGATAATATGTAAACGCACCAGTAACTTGGTGTCATAAAACATATTGTTGTGTGTGATTCGGTGAGTGAGTGCAAGCAAGCATTGAATCAAAGTTTATCCGTTCCTTTTATCCAAAGTAGGATAAAAGCGATATATTAGGGCCCCTCGATGATTTAGCGATGACAAACGTAAATGCTCGGCCGGGCTAGGGCTAATTTGATTTGTTCAATTAGTCAGTCGTCATAAATCGGAAGTCGAGAAATAGTTCAGAGAGAATGATTAGAAATCATGTCTTACGATATCTAGAATGGAGGAATATATGATCCCTGATCTAAAGGACACGCGTATCTGATAGGATCAGAATTGACAGCGACTTTGGAAAGCTACGATTGCGGATCAGGATCAGAAGTCATATGCATAATAGTTATTAGATTTATCCAAGTGGGAGACTGTTGGATTAGTGTCTAAGTCCATAACTATTTTGGTATGTACTTGACCCGATGGTGCATGGTCCTTTTGGGTTGCCTTCACCAAAGCAACTTGATAGGATGAATTATGGAGAGAAATGATTAAATATGATTTATTAATATATTATGAGAATAATATATTAAACGAGAAATCATATTGTTTAATTAATATTAGTCAAGAATTAATTGGTAATTAGTTTTGTGACTAAAAGAGATTAATTAAACTTAAGGGACTGGAATTGTAATTATAAGATAATTGCAATTTGGGCTATGGATTGCCTGATATTAAGGAGTGAACGAATTCTATGGGGAAACCCATTAAAAATCGTCCAAGGCCTTTAAGGAAAGGAGTCCATGGGTTGCTTAGGGATTAAGCATCCAAATTAGGGTTTCCTTGTTGGATAACCCTAATAGCCTCACTATATATAGAGCCCTTATGCCCCAAAAACGTGGAAAAAAAGCTTCCTTCTAGGGTTTCCACACGTTTTGGGTAGCCTCCTTCTCTGCTCCTCTTCATCCTCTTGCTCTTGGTGTTTATGAACCATTAGAGGAGTGACATTTGTGACTCTAAGCTTTCTAAAGTCAATACAAGAAGGATTTGAGATTGTTATTGCTACATAACAGTCAAGGTATGATCTAAACCCTAATTTATATGATATATTGATTATCATATGCTAGATCTAGGGTTTATAGTCTTGGATGAATTGCATGTACAATAGAGAAACCTAGATCCAAGCATTAGGGTTTGTATGAGCACATAGGATGTTCTTATAGCCAAACCCATCAGTGGTATCAGAGCCTTGGTTGGTTTCTATTGTATTGATGCATTATGTAGCTGAAAAACGAAATATGGCTCACTGTTCGACCTGACTCGGTGAGTCACTACCTGGACTCGGCGAGTCAGCCCTACTCGGCGAGTTCCAAAGTGTGACTCGGCGAGTCGGAGCGTCAGACAGAGGAAATCTCGGATTTTGTTGTTGTTTTGCTTAAGGATTATTACCATATTCGTTTTAAACCTATAAAATACGAATTTTATTGTTTCTTAAAGGATATCCTTGCCAAAACACAAGATAATTACCAAATAATTAGATAAGAACTTCCTTATATGATTAAAGTTTATTATTTGTATTAATTGGGTAACTTATTTTGCAAGATATTGAAATTAGGTCAAATATAGATAATGATGAAATTAATTGTTTAATTTTATACTGTTTGTTATTTGATCCTTGTGTTATGAAAAGTTTCATATTTTCCTCTTTAGGTTTTATAGTTTAAATTTGAACTCAAAAGTTTTGTTTTGAAATGTAAATAGTTGAAACCCTAATGTTTTTTGAAAAGGATTCAAAACTTGCCCTCAAGTTTTGGAATTTAAATTTTGATTAAAAGTTTAATTTTGATGTATATTTAAATTCTAAACCCAAATGCTTTGAAATGTTTCAAAACTTGTCCTCAAGTTTTGGAATTTAAAAGTTGATTAAAAGTTTAATTTAGGAATATTAAATTCTAAAACCCTAGCACTGTTTTGAAAAGCTCAAATCACTCTCTTATGGTTTTATTAATTAATTAAGGTGTATAATTAAAAGAGGTTTAATAAATCCATAAAAGTTTAGGTTTACAATTTAATTAAATTAAAAGTATAATTGTTAAATTTGACAACCTAGTATTTTAAAAGTGTAAAATACACCCTATACTATATATAACATTAAGAGTCTAACATTATATATATAAGTAAAAGTCAGTCTTACCGTTAGTAGGCCTCATTCACGAAGCTGGTCTATAAGGGGTGTTTAAGGAAATTGCCTATAAAATGGCGATTGAATGGGTATCCACTCTTACCCACCGCACTCTTGACTAGTGGAGGGTCGTTAGCCGAATGGGTAGGATAGGACAAAACCTTCCATTATAAGTATAATGAAGTACAAAAGTAACTAAATGTTTTACAAATTCCCAATCTTAGTTACTTAGGCAAAAGTGAATTAATGCAATTCCATGAAATTACACTTTGTGCCCTTGCTAAGACGTTAGTGGAGTGTGTGTGGTTTACCGGCACACTAAATGGTTCTAAGCAAAGGTAGCAAAGGGTGACTCAATGTTTTTCATAGTTCGGTGGAGCGTGTGTGGTTTACCGGCATATCGAATAGGTGACCGTAACATGTGAGGGCACCGTGTGAGTTTGCATGGTTATTCACACCCGCTTTGTGATCCTCGGCATCCCAGTCACAAACAAGAGGGGCATATCGAGATTTAAACATGCCATTGAAATGTTCAATGAATCTCAAAGAATCTAGGAGTTTTCATAGATTTAAAACTTAAATTTCTTTTTCGTTTTTCATGGTGGAAATTAGTGAATCGTCATTCACTTACCTTCAAATATTCTGCAACTAGATTACGGCATCCCTTTTCTAGGTTGTAGCGTATTGTGTTGGGTCCTAGCCTTAGTATCTCATTTGGGTGATTTACTAAGGACTCAATCAATCAAATAACTAGAATTTGTTTTCTCCCGTTTTGTAGATGTCAAAGTACGACAATTATGGTCTTCCCAAATCCCGTGGAACAAGCTTTCCACATGAAGATGATATTCCATGATTCAATCAAGGAACCAGAAATCATGCTTCACTTCCTCCACCTCCTCCAATTATTCTCCCTAAGCCACAAGTTCAAAGGCTTGAAAAGTTCAAGCTTACTCAAGCCCTTTTGGCAAGTAAACATGAAGAAGGAAAGTCGGTGTGTGCACACGTCCTAGGGATGAATTCACACATTGATAGGTTAAGAATGTTGCGATCCGTTGTCTGTGAGGAGATGGCTGTTGATTAGGTTCTTCAGTCACTTCCTACCTCGTATAGTGAGTTCGTAAGAGAGTACTATATGATGAACTGCGACGTGACCCTCATAGATCTCACCTATATGCTTATTGCTGCTGAATCAGCAATGGTTTGGCGCAATAGAAAAGCAAAGTTGATTGGTGAATCTGCCTTCAAGACCTCTATGGATATAGACAATGGCAACGAAAGACATGCTATGATCGAAAAGTTTGATCATAAGAGAAAGGAAATGTCTGAAGTAGTTCCATGTCCTGTTCCAAAAGAGTCAATTTGCTTTTATTGCCAAGAGAAAGGGAATTGGAGACGAAGCTGCCCTATTTACATAAGAGATCTAAGAGATGGGAGAGTCAAAATGTATGGCTGTGCTTTAGGTAAAATCCATTGACTAACTCTTTTAAGCTCCTATTCTAGATTCTTAATACATAATGTGATAAGATTACAATTCATGTTTTGTAGGATCGAAGAAATGAGAGGAAGCTTAAGTGAAGAAGTGAGCAGAATCTAACCGTGAAGAAATGGATTTCGATCGCATTACTTGAAGATTAGATTCTTGAGCTACTACTTAGAGTTAGAATTAGATTGCTAAGAAATATGTATTAGCATAGTTTTTCAATGAATTGCATTGTAAGGACAAATTTTTTCCGCAATAAAATAAATTTTGATTTTTATATTATTTATTTATCCTTGCAATGGCTTATATGAAAGAATTGATGTTTGAATGTTTCTAACATTAGCAATAATGGATTTGATTCTTAATTATGGAAATGTTGAGAATTTACCAAATAGGGAGAGTTTCTCATCGCCCAAGTTTCAATTGGACAGAAACTTGGAATCGTGCAACTTGGTTGCACGATGAATGAAAAATTTCATATTTGGAAATTAGACTAATTCATTGACAAAGTGCCAAGTGAAGGACTAGGAGATCGAGTACACAAAGTTGTGCGTTGATCAAAGTCCACCATAAGAGTAACAAAGATATTCGTCATGATTATACTTATAAGATCAAGTGTAATTCTCAATTGATTAAAAAAGTTTAAATCAATAGCAGAACGAATAAGAAGAATCAAATACGCAGAAAGATCAAAGTTTCTCCATTCTAAGAAGAAGGGAGAGTACCTCTTATGCTTTATGATAGGTCTTAATGATTAAGAACCATATCTCAATTGATCCTCTAAGTGAGTCTTAATATAATTGCATGTCTAAGAAGTGGAATCAAGAATTGAAGAAATGGTTAAATCAAGAAGTCAATCATACTTCATTCCAAAACAAGTATTAGAGTTAAGATTGTGAAATTGAGTGATAAGTATTAAGAAGGTTTATAACATTCATCAAATGTGGAAAGTTGTGATGTCTTGGATAAGACAAAGACCAACTAGGACCTATTTATGAAGTGTTTTGATAAAAACTACACTAACTCTTGAATATTTGTTTGTCAAGAAATGTTTATTGACAAGAGAATCTTATATGTCGAGGAGTCAGTGGGAGTCTTAATGGTCTTGAAAGGTTTCAAGAACAAATCAAAATAGACCTTATCGATCATCACTAGCACACGAGTTGGGGTTTACAACCTATTGTGTTGACACTATTTTGCTTCTTTGCCGTTCCAATTGAGTTAATTATGCATGTGAGTTCTATGAGTTCTCATTTGAACGTATAAAAGGCAGGCATCTTGATCAATGAAAAGTACATTGATAGGAAAAGGTGAGCTGCTTAACTACTTGGAAGACATGGTGGGCAGCTATGCTACCATAAGGCAAGAAATCAAGATTAAGAAAGTTTGGTCCATATGAGTTTGAATTTGTCGTAAACTTTGGTTTTGACAAATTCACATGGATAGGAACACATACACCATTAAAATCTAAGTGTCATAAGATTCCCTCCTTCGTGAAAATGACTGTGAGGAAATGATTTGACTAAGAAAGATTTTAAAAAGATAGTGATTATAAAAAATTGTATTCTCGAATTCGATTATGGTTACGGTATCCCTTTCCGTGATTCGAATTGTGAGATTTGGCAATTGGTCTGAATTGTTTAGACACACATATGAGCTATCTAAGGGAAAGGTGTATAAGCTTAGATAAAGGATTACCAAAGCATTAGGTATTAGAAACATGAACTTAAGAAATTCAATAAGTATTGTTTTTCTGAAAGTTAAGCTGTTTCTGAATAAATGTCAAAGCTAGTGGGAGCATAAGTGTTATGTTTATAATAATCATCATGATAGTGGGAGCATAAATGTTATGATTATTAAGGAAAGTATTGCAAGTTAGCAATATTAATTATAGAAAACAAGAGTCATACTTTGCAAAGTTGTAAAGGTTGAATAGTTGTTTTGCTATAATTGAGAGAATATTATGCTTCATTTCAAATCTAAAGGCTTAGGTTGTGGATTGTTAATAAATTTAGTCAAGGATCAATAGTGTGTTCTCAAATTTCGATTATGATTACGGCATTCCTCTTCATAGTTCGAATTTTGAGAACGTAGCACATAAAATATTATGACAGAAGATTGATAAAGTATCGAATCTTCATGTAAGACATTATGCATCGTGTCCCATACGCTTCGGGTATAGGATCGATTGCAAATGCTATAATATTTGACCATTCTAAAATTTTCCAAATGTCTAGTGCATTTAGAGGGAAAAAGGACAAGAATTGGTTTTGACTAAGATAATTAAACAACTATGAAAGGACAATCCAAAGTTCGACGAGGATTGGTCGCTTGTGAGTAGTTGGAAGTATAGTATTGGATGGACCATATCGACATTATTATGAATAGAAAAGATTCTATTAAGAATGAGTTATCATATGGAAAACATGGAAACATTTCCATATTGGGAGTTGGATATTGAAAATCTATGTCTAGATTAGAAAATTTTATGCAAAAGGATGTTCAAAGGAATGTACTTTGAGTGAGAGACATCAAATCTAAGGAATTGTATTGTAACAATCTCCGATAGAGGACTTTGTAATTTCATTGGCAATAGTCATTGTGACTTTAGTGCAGTGAAATTACAAAAGGATCATTGCATAAAATGTTAGAATCTAGCATATTCCATAAGTGGCAAGAATTTGATATTCTTTCACTTATGAAAAAGGATTTGGATTTGTGAAATGAGTATGATTGGAAATGTGTTCATTTGATCTATTTCACAAAGTAAGAACCATAGGTAAACATTGTGTGAATGCTAGGAGCATGGGATAAGTGTAGTAATAATTCAAGTAAGAAGTTGATTACCCGAAACAACAAATAATGAGTAATCGATATGGTGATAAATAAAAGGTGTTTTATTTATGCTCAAAGGTTTGAGGCCATATGGGATTAGTATTATACTTGTGTTTCACTTTGCATGGTTTGACTTCCTGAATAATTTAATTGGTTGAGAACAGTCAAATTATTCGAACGGGCCAAAGTCGTTCATATTTTGGAAGTAGGTCTGAATGAAGACTGTCGTGAATTGGTGTGTGGATTATCTAAAGAGTATTAGACATAAGCAAATGTTTGTTGCAACATTTATGAGTGCTGATGAATAAGATTTGAGCATTGGCTTAAACCCATGCTCACTTGGATCACTCCATGAATTATATCACGAGTGATTGGTGAGACGATAACATCTTATATTCTTGAAACGAAGATGTGTGAGTTCTATCTTGCAAATCGGTTGCACATTGATAATATGTAAACGCACCAGTAACTTGGTGTCATAAAACATATTGTTGTGTTTGATTCGGTGAGTGAGTGCAAGCAAGCATTGAATCAAAGTTTATCCGTTCCTTTTACCCAAAGTAGGATAAAAGCGATATATTTGGGCCCCTCGATGATTTAGCGATGACAAACGTAAATGCTCGGCCGGGCTAGGGCTAATTTGATTTTTTCAATTTGTCAGTCGTCATAAATCGGAAGTCGAGAAATAGTACAGAGAGAATGATTAGAAATCATGTCTTACGATATCTAGAATGGAGGAATATATGATCCCTAATCTAAAGGACATGCGTATTTGATAGGATTAGAGTTGACAGCGGCTTTGGAAAGCTACGATTGCGGATCAGGATCAGAAGTCATATGCATAATAGTTATTGGATTTATCCAAGTGGGAGACTGTTGGATTAGTGTCTAAGTCCATAACTATTTTGGTATGTACTTGACCCGATGGTGCATGGTCCTTTTGGGTTGCCTTCACCAAAGCAACTTGATAAGATGAATTATGGAGAGAAATGATTAAATATGATTTATTAATATATTATGAGAATAATATATTAAAGGAGAAATCATATTGTTTAATTAATATTAGTCAAGAATTAATTGGTAATTAGTTTTGTGACTAAAAGAGATTAATTAAACTTAAGGGACTGGAATTGTAATTATAAGATAATTGCAATTTGGGCTATGGATTGCCTGATATTAAGGAGTGGACAAATTCTATGGGGAAACCCATTAGAAATCGTCCAAGGCCTTTAAGGAAAGGAGTCCATGGGTTGCTTAGGGATTAAGCATCCAAATTAGGGTTTCCTTGTTGGATAACCCTAATAGACTCACTATATATAGAGCCCTTATGCCCCAAAAACGTGGAAAAAAAGCTTCCTTCTAGGGTTTCCACACGTTTTGGGTAGCCTCCTTCTCTTCTCCTCTTCATCCTCTTGCTCTTGGTGTTTATGAACCATTAGAGGAGTGACATTTGTGACTCTAAGCTTTCTAAAGTCAATACAAGAAGGATTTGAGATTGTTATTGCTAAATAACAGTCAAGGTATGATCTAAACCCTATTTATATGATATATTGATTATCATATGCTAGATCTAGGGTTTATAGTCTTGGATGAATTGCATGTACAATAGAGAAACCTAGATCCAAGCATTAGGGTTTGTATGAGCACATAGGATGTTCTTATAGCCAAACCCATCAGTGGTATCAGAGCCTTGGTTGGTTTCTATTGTATTGATGCATTATGTAGCTGAAAAACGAAATATGGCTCACTGTTCGACCTGACTCGGCGAGTCACTACCTGGACTCGGCGAGTCAGCCCTACTCGGCGAGTTCCAAAGTGTGACTGGGCAAGTCGGAGCGTCAGACAGAGGAAATCTCGGATTTTGTTGTTGTTTTGCTTAAGGAATATTACCATATTCGTTTTAAACCTATAAAATACGAATTTTATTGTTTCTTAAAGGATATCCTTGCCAAAACACAAGATAATTACCAAATAATTAGATAATAACTTCCTTATATGATTAAAGTTTATTATTTGTATTAATTGGGTAACTTATTTTGCAAGAAATTGAAATTAGGTCAAATATAGATAATGATGAAATTAATTGTTTAATTTATATTGTTTGTTATTTGATCCTTGTGTTATGAAAAGTTTCATATTTTCCTCTTTAGGTTTTATAGTTTAAATTTGAACTCAAAAGTTTTGTTTTGAAATGTAAATAGTTGAAACCCTAATGTTTTTTGAAAAGGTTTCAAAACTTGCCCTCAAGTTTTGGAATTTAAATTTTGATTAAAAGTTTAATTTTGATGTATATTTAAATTCTAAACCCAAATGCTTTGAAATTTTTCAAAACTTGTCCTGAAGTTTTGGAATTTAAAAGTTGATTAAAAGTTTAATTTAGGAATATTAAATTCTAATACCCTAGTATTGTTTTGAAATGCTCAAATCACTCTCTCATGGTTTTATTAATTAATTAAGGTGTATAATTAAAAGAGGTTTCATAAATCCATAAAAGTTTAGGTTTAAAATTTAATTAAATTTAAAGTATAATTGTTAAATTTGACAACCTAGTATTTTAAAAGTGTAAAATACACCCTATACTATATATAACATTAAAAGTCTAACATTATATATATATATATATATATATATATATATATATATATATATATATATATATATATATATATAAGTAAAAGTCAGTCTTACCGTTAGTAGGCCTCATTCACGAAGCTGGTCTATAAGGGGTGTTTAAGGAAATTGCCTATAAAATGGCGATTGAATGGGTATCCACTCTTACCCACCGCACTCTTGACTAGTGGAGGGTCTTTGGCCGAATGGGTAGGATAGGAAAAAACCTTCCATTATAAGTATAATGAAGTACAAAAGTAACTAAATGTTTTACAAATTCTCAATCTTAGTTACTTAGGCAAAAGAGAATTAATGCAATTCCATGAAATTACACTTTGTGCCCTTGCAAAGACGTTAGTGGAGTGTGTGTGGTTTACCGGCACACTAAATGGTTCTAAGAAAAGGTAGCAAAGGGTGACTCAATGTTTTTCATAGTTCGGTGGAGCGTGTGTGGTTTACCGGCACATCGAATAGGTGACCATAACATGTGAGGGAACCGTGTGAGTTTGCATGGTTATTCACACCCGCTTTGTGATCCTCGGCATCCCAGTCACAAACAAGAGGGGCATATCGAGATTTAAACATGCCATTGAAATGTTCAATGAATCTCAAAGGATCTAGGAGTTTTCATAGATTTAAAACTTAAATTTCTTTTTCGTTTTTCATGGTGGAAATTAGTGAATCGTCATTCACTTACCTTCAAATATTCTGCAACTAGATTACGGTATCCCTTTTCTAGGTTGTAGCGTATTGTGTTGGGTCCTAGCCTTAGTATCTCATTTGGGTGATTTACTAAGGACTCAATCAATCAAGTAACTAGAATTTGTTTTCTCCCGTATTGTAGATGTCAAAGTACGACAACTATGGTCTTCCCAAATCCCGTCGAACAAGCTTTCCACATGAAGATGATATTCCACGATTCGATCAAGGAACCAGAAATCATGCTTCACTTCCTCCACCTCCTCCAGTTATTCTCCCTAAGCCACAAGTTCAAAGGCTTGAAAAGTTCAAGCTCACTCAAGCCCTTTTGGCAAGTAAACATGAAGAAGGAAAGTCGGTGTGTGCACACGTCCTAGGGATGAATTCACACATTGATAGGTTAAGAATGTTGCGATCCGTTGTCTGTGAGGAGATGGCTGTTGAGTAGGTTCTTCAGTCACTTCCTACCTCGTATAGTGAGTTCGTAAGAGAGTACTATATGATGAACTGCGACGTGACCCTCATAGATCTCACCTATATGCTTATTGCTGTTGAATCAGCAATGGTTTGGCGCAATAGAAAAGCAAAGTTGATTGGTGAATCTGCCTTCAAGACCTCTATGGATATAGACAATGGCAACGAAAGACATGCTATGATCGAAAAGTTTGATCATAAGAGAAAGGAAATGTCTGAAGTAGTTCCATGTCCTGTTCCAAAAGAGTTAATTTGCTTTTATTGCCAAGAGAAAGGGGATTGGAGACGAAGCTGCCCTATTTACCTAAGAGATCTAAGAGATGGGAGAGTCATAATGTATGGCTGTGCTTTAGGTAAAATCCATTGACTAACTCTTTTAAGCTCCTATTCTAGATTCTTAATACATAATGTGATAAGATTACAATTGATGTTTTGTAGGATCGAAGAAATGAGAGGAAGCTTAAGTGAAGAAGTGAGCAGAATCTAACCGTGAAGAAATGGATTTCGATCGCATTACTTGAAGATTAGATTCTTGAGCTACTACTTAGAGTTAGAATTAGATTGCTAAGAAATATGTATTAGCATAGTTTTTCAATGAATTGCATTGTAAGGACAAATTTTTTCCGCAATAAAATAAATTTTGATTTTTATATTATTTATTCATCCTTGCAATGACTTATATGAAAAAATTGATGTTTGAATGTTTCTAACATTAGCAATAATGGATTTGATTCTTAATTCTGGAAATGTTGAGAATTTACCAAATAGGGAGAGTTTCTCATCGCCCAAGTTTCAATTGGACAGAAACTTGGAATCGTGCAACTTGGTTGCACGATGAATGAAAATTTAATATTTGGAAATTAGACTAATTCATTGACAAAGTGCCAAGTGAAGGACTAGGAGATCGAGTACACAAAGTTGTGCGTTGATCAAAGTCCATCATAAGAGTAACAAAGATATTTGTCGTGATTATACTTATAAGATCAAGTGTAATTCTGAATTGATTAAAAAAGTTTAAATCAATAGCAGAACGAATAAGAAGAATCAAATAGGCAGAAAGATCAAAGTTTCTCCATTCTAAGAAGAAGGGAGAGTACCTCTTATGCTTTATGATAGGTCTTAATGATTAAGAACCATATCTCAATTGATCCTCTAAGTGAGTCTTAATATAATTGTATGTCTAAGAAGAGGAATCAAGAATTGAAGAAATGGTTAAATCAAGAAGTCAATCATACTTCATTCCAAAATAAGTATTAGAATTAAGATTGTGAAATTGAGTGATAAGTATTAAGAAGGTTTATAACATTCATCAAATGTGGAAAGTTGCGATGTCTTGGATAAGACAAAGACCAACTAGGACCTATTTATGAAGTGTTTTGATAAAAACTACACTAACTCTTGAATATTTGTTTGTCAAGAAATGTTTATTGACAAGAGAATCTTATATGTCGAGGAGTCAGTGGGAGTCTTAATGGTCTTGAAAGGTTTCAAGAACAAATCAAAATAGACCTTATCGATCATCACTAGCACACGAGTTGGGGTTTACAACCTATTGTGTTGACACTATTTTTCTTCTGTACCATTCCAATTGAGTTAATTATGCATGTGAGTTCTATGAGTTCTCATTTGAACGTATAAAAGGCAGGCATCTTGATCAATGAAAAGTACATTGATAGGAAAAGGTGAGCTGCTTAACTACTTGGAAGACATGGTGGGCAGCTATGCTACCATAAGGCAAGAAATCAAGATTAAGAAAGTTTGGTCCATATGAGTTTGAATTTGTCGTAAACTTTGGTTTTGACAAATTCACATGGATAGGAACACATACACCATTAAAATCTAAGTGTAATAAGATTCCCTCCTTCGTGAAAATGACTGTGAGGAAATGATTTGACTAAGAAAGATTTTAAAAAGATAGTGATTATAAAAAATTGTATTCTCGAATTCGATTATGGTTACGGTATCCCTTTCTATGATTCAAATTGTTAGATTTGGCAATTGGTCTGAATTGTTTAGACACACATATGAGCTATCTAAGGGAAAGGTGTATAAGCTTAGATAAAGGATTACAAAAGCATTAGGTATTAGAAACATGAACTTAAGAAATTCAATAAGTATTGTTTTTCTGAAAGTTAAGCTGTTTCTGAATAAATGTCAAAGCTAGTGGGAGCATAAGTGTTATGTTTATAATAATCAACATGATAGTGGGAGCATAAATGTTATGATTATTAAGGAAAGTATTGCAAGTTAGCAATATTAATTATAGAAAACAAGAGTCATACTTTGCAAAGTTGTAAAGGTTGAATAGTTGTTTTGCTATAATTAAGGGAGAGAATATTATGCTTCATTTCAAATCTAAAGGCTTAGGTTGTGGAATGTTAATAAATTTAGTCAAGGATCAATAGTGTGTTCTCAAATTTCGATTATGATTACGGCATTCCTCTTCATAGTTCGAATTTTGAGAACGTAGCACATAAAATATTATGGCAGAAGATTGATAAAGTATCGAATCTTCATGTAAGACATTATGCATCGTGTCCCATACGCTTCGGGTATAGGATCGATTGCAAATGCTATAATATTTGACCATTCTAAAATTTTCCAAATGTCTAGTGCATTTAGAGGGATAAAGGACAAGAATCGGTTTTGACTAAGATAATTAAACAACTATCAAAGGACAATCCAAAGTTCGACGAGGATTGGTCGCTTGTGAGTAGTTGGAAGTATAGTATTGGATGGACCATATCGACATTATTATGAATAGAAAAGATTCTATTAAGAATGAGTTATCATATGGAAAACATGGAAATGTTTCCATATTGGGAGTTGGATATTGAAAATCTATGTCTAGATTAGAAAATTTTATGCAAAATGATGTTAAATGGAATGTACTTTGAGTGAGAGACATCATATCTAAGGAATTGTATTGTAACAATCTCCGATAGAGGAATTTGTAATTTCATTGGCAATAGTCATTGTGACTTTAGTGCAGTGGAATTACAAAAGGATCATTGCATAAAATGTTAGAATCTAGCATATTCCATAAGTGGCAAGAATTTGATATTCTTTCACTTATGAAAAAGGGTTTGGAGTTGTGAAATGAGTATGATTGGAAATGTGTTCATTTGATCTATTTCACAAAGTAAGAACCATAGGTAAACATTGTGTGCATGCTAAGAGCATCGGATAAGTGTAGTAATAATTCAAGTAAGAAGTTGATTACCCGAAACAACAAATAATGAGTAATCGATATGGTGATACATAAAAGGTGTTTTATTTATGCTCAAAGATTTGAGGCCATATGGGATTAGTATTATACTTGTGTTTCACATTGCATGTTTTGACTTCCTGAATTATTTAATTGGTTGAGAACAGTCAAATTATTCGAACGGGCCACAGTCCTTCATATTTTGGAAGTAGGTCTTAATGAAGACTGTCGTGAATTGGTGTGTGGATTGTCTAAAGAGTATTAGACATAAGCAAATGTTTCCTGCAACGTTCATGAATGCTGATGAATATGATTTGAGCATTGGATTAAACCCACGCTCACTTGGATCACTCCATGAAATGTATCACGAGTGATTGGTGAGACGATAACATCTTATATTCTTGAAACCAAGATGTGTGAGTTGTATCTTGCAAATCGGTTGCACATTGATAATATGTAAACGCACTAGTAACTTGGTGTCATAAAACATATTGTTGTGTGTGAATCGGTGAGTGAGTGCAAGCAAGCATTGAATCAAAGTTTATCCGTTCCTTTTATCCAAAGTAGGATAAAAGCGATATATTTGGGCCCCTCGATGATTTAGCGATGACAAACGTAAATGCTCGGTCGGGATAGGGCTAATTTGATTTGTTCAATTAGTCAGTCGTCATAAATTGGAAGTCGAGAAATAGTACAGAGAGAATGATTAGAAATCATCTCTTACGATATCCAGAATGTAGGAATATATGATCCCTTATCTAAAGGACACGCGTATCTGATAGGATCAGAGTTGACAGCGGCTTTGGAAAGCTACGATTGCGGATCAGGATCAGAAGTCATATGCATAATAGTTATTAGATTTATCCAAGTGGGAGACTCTTGGATTAGTGTCTAAGTCCATAACTATTTTGGTATGTACTTGACCCGATGGTGCATGGTCCTTTTGGGTTGCCTTCACCAAAGCAACTTGATAGGATGAATTATGGAGAGAAAGGATTAAATATGATTTATTAATATATTATGAGAATAATATATTAAAGGAGAAATCATATTGTTTAATTAATATTAGTCAAGAATTAATTGGTAATTAGTTTTGTGACTAAAAGAGATTAATTAAACTTAAGGGACTGGAATTGTAATTATAAGATAATTGCAATTTGGGCTATGGATTGCCTTAAATTAAGGAGTGGATGAATTCTATGGGGAAGCCCATTAGAAATCGTCCAAGGCCTTTAAGGAAAGGAGTCCATGGGTTGCTTAGGGCTTAAGCATCCAAATTAGGGTTTCCTTGTTGGATAACCCTAATAGCCTAACTATATATAGAGCCTTTATGCCCCAAAAACGTGTAAAAAAAGCTTCCTTCTAGGGTTCCCACACGTTTTGGGCAGCCTCCTTCTCTTCTCCTCTTCATCCTCTTGCTCTTGGTGTTTATGAACCATTAGAGGAGTGACATTTGTGACTCTAAGCTTTCTAAAGTTAATACAAGAAGGATTTGAGATTGTTATTGCTACATAACAATCAAGGTATGATCTAAACCCTAATTTATATGTTATATTGATTATCATATGCTAGATCTAGGGTTTATAGTGTTGGATGAATTTCATGTACAATAGAGAAACCTAGATCCAAGCATTAGGGTTTGTATGAGCACATAGGATGTTCTTATAGACAAAACCCATCAAAACTGAGTTATACCTCAAGGAAATCACTGAGATAACACAAGGATGCCTGGCCTCCTTCTTCTCTTCTTGATCTACTCTTCTTTCTTCTCAAAATCTTCAAGAAACACACCAAAGCACTTCAATCTCACAAGGAATAAGGGTTTGAACGATGTTGGGAGTTCTGAGGGTGAAGGGGGCGAGGTTGGGGCGCATAAGGTTGGTTTAAATATGGTGCAAACCCTTGAAATTTAGGGTTTCATCAGACAGTAGGGACTCGCCGAGTCGCCGACTTAAACGTGCTCCCAAAACCGTCTCCACTCGGCGAGTCGGGCCTACAACTCGCCGAGTCCAAGGCTAAAAATGTAAAATACTTAGATGAATTTTACGTACCAGGAACCAGGCGCTACAAATCTCCCCCACTTATTTTAGACTTCGTCCTCGAAGTCTGCTGCTCGATCCTGAGCAGCTCGGGGTAATGCTCCATCATTTCTTCCACCGGCTCCCAAGTCCATTCTGAACCCTTTCGGTGCTGCCATTGCACCTTTACTAATTCCTCCCTCTTGTTCCTCAGATCCTTTGACTTCCGGTCGAGGATTGCGACTGGGCGCTCAATGTAATTCAGGCTGTCATCAAGTTGTATATCCTCTAGCGGCACCACCGCTGAATCATCCACTAGGGACTTCCGCAACTTGGAGACATGGAAGGTGCTGTGGATCTGACTGAGCTCGGCTGGCAGATCCAACATATATGCCACCTTGCCCACCTGGGCTACAACCCTGAACGGACCAATGTATCTCGGGCCCAACTTGCCCCGCTTCCTGAATCGAATGCCGCATTTCCAATGCGACACTTTCAGGAGAACCATATCCCCGACCTGGAACTCCAGGTTTGATCGACGCTTGTCGGCATAACTTTTATGCCGACTCTGTGCAGTCTGAAGCCTGCTTCGAACCTGCTGGATCCTCACGGTCGTCGTGAGCACCACCTCGGTGCTCCCCATGACCCTCTGGCCAACTTCACCCCAACATTTCGGGGTCCTGCACCTCCGTTTGTACAACATCTCGAATGGGGGACGGTCAATACTCGCGTGGTAGCTGTTGTTGTACAAGAACTCAGCCAAGAGAAGATAGGTATCCCAACTACCACCAAAGTCTAGCACGCATGCCCACAACATATCCTTCAACGTCTGGATGGTCCGCTCGCTCAGACCATCCGTCTGCGGGTGAAAGGCGGTGCTAAAATGCAGACGAGTGCCTAACTCATCGTGAAACTTCTTCCAAAACTTGGAAGTGAACCGCACATCTCGATCTGATATCACTGACACTGGCACCCCGTGCCACGCCACTCTCTCCCTGATGTAGATATCGGCCAACTTCTCGGCCGAGATACTCTCCTGAATCAGAATAAAATGGGCACTCTTGGTCAACCGATCCACGATGACCCAAATCGAATCTACTCCTCGCGTAGTCCGAGGAAGCTTCGTGATAAAATCCATCGTAATATCCTCCCATTTCCACAACGGGATATCCAACGGTTGCATCTTGCCGTGCGGTCTCTGATGCTCGGCCTTGACCTTCCTGCAGGTCAAACACCGCTCGAAGTACCACGCCACATCCCGCTTCATGCAGGGCCACCAATAGTCTAGATGAAGATCCCGATACATCTTCGTCGCCCCTGGATGAATAGAAAATCGGGATTTGTGCGCCTCCTCCATCAAGATCTAGTGCACACCTCCGTGATACGGCACCCACACCCTACGGTGTAGTGTCAATAACCCTCGGCTATCATAATCGAAGGAGGTGACTTGACCCACTATTCGCTCACTCTTCCGGTATTCCTCCTTCATAGCCTCCTACTGAGCTTCCCGAATCTGCTCTAACAGTGGGGTCACCACTATCATCCTCATACACACATCCCTGATCGGTGTCGCCTTACGGCTAAGCGCATCGGCCACCACGTTGGCCTTACCCGGGTGATAAAGGATCTCACAATCGTAATCCTTCACCACGTCCAACCAACGACGCTGCCTCATGTTCAGATTCGGCTAATCCATGAGGTACCTCAAACTCTTGTGGTCCGTGTAAATGGTACATCGAACCCCGTAGAGGTAATGCCGCCAAATCTTGAGGGTGAAGACCACCGCCCCCAAATCTAAATCATGCGTTGATTAGTTCACCTTGTGAGGCTTCAGCTGCCTCGAGGCCTAAGCAATGACATGTCCCCTCTGCATCAATACTGCGCCTAAACCCGAGATAGACGCATCACAGTATACCACGAAATCCTCTACACCCTCCGGCAGGGCTAAGATTGGCGCCTCGCACAATCTCTGCCTCAGAATCTCAAATGCTGCCTGCTGCTCAGGCCCCCATCGAAAGACCACGACTTTCCTAGTCAACCGTGTCAGGGGTACGACTATCTTGGAGAAATCCTGAATGAATCTCCGATAGTAGCCTGCTAACCCTAGGAAACTCCGAATCTCGGATAGAGACTTCGGAACCTCCCATCTCATCAGGCCTCCACCTTGGCCGGGTCTACTGAAATCCCGTTCTGGTTGACGAGGTGCCCAAGAAACTGCACCTCGTGCAACCAAAACTCACATTTGGAGAACTTGGCGTAGAAGCTCTCCCTCCTCAAGGTCTCCAAAACCTCTCTCAGATGCTCCTTGTGCTCCTCCTGCATCTTGGAATAAACCAAGATGTCGTCAATGAAAACTATCACAGACCGATCCAGCATTGGTCTACACACGCGGTTCATGAGGTCCATGAACGTGGCAGGAGCATTGGTGAGCCCAAACGGCATCACCACGAACTCATAATGGCCATAACACATCCGAAACGCGGTCTTATGTACATCCTCCTCTTTGACCCTCATCTGATGATAACCTGAACGCAAATCGATATTGGAGAACCAAGATGCTCCCTGCCACTGTTCAAAGAGATCATCAATCCTCGGGAGGGGTAACGGTTCTTCATCGTCACCTTATTCAGCTCCCGGTAATCTATACACATCCGATGCGACCCGTCCTTCTTCTTCACAAACAGGATCGAGGCTCCCCAGGGTGAATTGCTCGTTGAAATAAATCCCTTATCTAGCAACTCCTGCAGCTGCGTAGACAGCTCCTGCATCTCGGGAGGAGCCAACCGATACGATGCCTTGGCTATCAGAGCCGCACCAGGAACTAGGTCGATCCTGAACTCTACCTGACGCTCCGGAGGTATTCCAGGAAGCTCGTCCAGGAACACATCAGTGTAGTCTCGCACCACTGGAACCTCGCTCACCGTCGCCTTACCCGTCTCCCGGGTATCCATAACATACGTGACATATCCCATGCAACCCTGCTGAAGGTAGTGCCTAGTTCTCGCTGCTGAATGTACTGCAGGTCCACGCTGTGGCCTCTCGCCGTAGATCACCAACTCACCCCCACTTGGGGTCCTGATCTGCACTAATTGTTGTGCACAATCTATCATCGCCCCATTAGGGCTCAACCAATCCATGCCTATAATCACCTTGTTCCCCCGCAAGGGATGGGAACCAAATCCACCAAATAGCGCTCCTCAAATAACCTTAGGACACAATCCCTGAATACTGCCGACGCTCGCACCGATCGATCATCGACAATCTCTCTAAAGGGAAATCCAACATGCCCGAAGACTCCGTAAACCTCTTGCTAAGCGCAAGGGAAACAAATGATCGAGTGGCACCTGAGTCAAACAACACCTGAACAGGAATACCGTTCACATGGAACGATCCTAACGCATATACACAGAGCACATATCAATATCATAACATCATAACAATAAGATAGAGGGAAAGAATCATACCCGTCACCACGTCGGGTGCGGCGCGAGCCTCCTCTGTAGTCATCTGAAACGCCCGGTTCCTTACCACTGGAGCCTCTGCCTTGCCCTGCCGGCCATCTATAATCCGCAGGGTAGCTGGAGCTGGCGCCTTAACCGGCGCTGATGCTGTCAACTGGGGGCTATTGGCCTTCTTGTGGCCCCTCTGGTTGCAGTGGAAACACAGCAACTCCGATGTTTGAATTACAGGTGCAGGGGCGGTACAATCTGTGCTGAAGTGCCCTAACTTTCCACACTTGTAGCAGCCTGACGATCCCAACTTGCACGCTCCCTCGTGCGTCTTGCCGCATTTCCTGCAACGACCCCGCCCCTGTTGGCCTTTCGACCCTGCATCTGGTCCCTTGGGCTTCTTCCCCGAAGCCCCCATAACATGCCCCTTTTCCGCCTTCCTCTTCCGGATGTGCTCCAGGTGTATCTCCCTTTCCCTTGCCTTCGCAGTCATAGACTCCAGGGTAGGGCAAGCTGAAAAACTGACGTGCTCCTGAATATCAGCTCGTAACATGTCATGATAGCGGGTACTCCTAGTATCCTCGTCACCCGTGTACTGGGTCACCAGCAACGCCCTCTCCCGGAACTTGGCGGTGATCTCCGCCACAGTCTCCGTCGTCTGTCTCATATCTAGGAACTCCCTGGCCAGCTGCCGAAGCTCGACCGCCGGCGCAAACTCTGCCCTGAACCTGGTCACGAAGTCCGACCAGGTCAAAGCCTCGACATCCGAGGCTCCCAACGAGTCACCAACGGACTCCCACAAATCCCTAGCTCGATCTCTCAAACATTCTGCAGCATATCTCACCTTCGACCCCTCAGGGCAGAAGCTAGTCAACTGTGCAGACTCAATGTCTGCAATCCATCGTCTGGCAGCTATGGGGTCCTTCGCCCCGTGAAAATCCGACGCACCACTGCCCCGGAAGTCCTTGAACGACAGTGTGTGAGATCCCGACTGGCCAGATGCCGTGTCGCTCCTGAATGCCCTGAGGAGTTCCTCCATCATCTCCAATATCCCTTCCTTGATCGACCCGAAGATAATGGGGGCCGACTCAAGGATGCCTCTGGTGATCTCTGATGCGATGAACTCGCGCAGCCGCTCATCTACTGGCTCGGAACCTGATCCCAAACCCAATCCCTCTCTTGTACTGCCAACTGCTGGCCTCGAGCGTAGTACCGCCATTCACAAATACAAAAATAATAACCATTAGTGATACTGATAACTCTGGAGGGATCACACCTACTACAAGTTCCCCGGTCTTATCTTGGCCTTCCTCAGTTTGGGTACGGATCCTCTGCTTTCAGTAGTACGGGCCCATACTACCTTCCACTTGTATCCGTACCTTCTCCAAGGACTGCCTTGACTCCACCAGATCCCTTTCACTACCGCTAATCTCTGCGACTCTTATCCTAGGCTTACCCTAGGAAACCTCTGACTCCACCCAACCTAGTCCTCAGCTGCTGAAGGTCTCTTTGTGATGCCAATTAGCTATTACCTGAATACAATCACATGCGACGAGGCTCGGATAATCCTTCGAGTAAGGGACTCATCCCTACAACGGTTAGGACTCAAACAAGAGCTACGCAATAGGGTCAAATCCAACACTCTGAGATTATTCAACCCTGATCACATGTGACTTTAAGGTATTCACCTAACAGCTAACTCCCATCACTCAAAGCCCACATAGCAAAAAGCAAATAGAATTCGGAGAAAAGGAAACAATCTCAAGCAAGTCTATCCTCGCAGATAGAAACTGAACTAGCATACAATGCTAAACTCGTACTATCAGGCATAACCTAAACATGCTATCATATTGCTGTCTACTCAATTCTAGCATGTAGCTTTTCATACACTGAAGCACATAAAGCAGGGACATAAGGCATCACTCCTAGATCCTTAGTCCTATTCTAGCATGTTGTTCTACTGAAACTGGTAAACATGACATAAGCTTGTATGGGTACTTTGGGGAATACTTACTTGAACTTGGCCGGTCGCGCACATCACACACTTTGTTCTTTCTTAAAACCCTTTACTTAACCTTTTAGAAAACATTTTATTTTTCAAAATCTTTTAATCCCTCAATTTGAGTTCAAACACCCCCGAAGGTGTGTCTAAATCCCTCAAATCAGGGCTCTGATACCAACTTGTAACATCCCAAAAATACGAGCCAAAAATTTCATTTTTTTTAAAACATATTCTTAGCGAACCTTAGAAATAAAATGTTCACTGATCATATCATTTCATAAAAGTTATCGCATGTCTTGAAAAACATTTCATAAAAACATAATAAAGTCAGAGTACAAATTCCTAGGAGGGTCTCATAGTGCGGAATACAAGGCGTGTGTGTGATGGGCCGCTACTGCGCCAGCTCCTTCCCCTTCGAAGAAGAGGTACCTGAAACCAAAACTGAAAACTGTAAGCACGAAGCTTAGTGAGTTCCCCCAATATACCACATACCACACAATCACATAACATACAAATATTATCAGGCATATCTGGGTGCCCGACCTACCCTTTCGGTCCTCTCGACCGGATACTGTCTAGTATATCTGGGAGCTGGCCTCCCCTTTAGTCCTCTCAACCAGATACTGACCAGTATATCTAGGAGCTTGCCTCCCCTTCGGTCCTCTCTACTGGATACTGACTAGCATATATGGGTGTTGGTCTCCCCTTCGGTCCTCTCGATTGGGTACTGGGGACTATTTCACCCCTACCACTACCATATAACACGTATATCTCATAAACTATCTAGCATGGCTGGGCATGACCGCCCCTTCGGCCCTATCGACCGGTGTTCTGGGGGACTATCTCCCCGTACTGTCACTAGCACATAGCATCATATCATACTAGCACAATAACATATCACAGGTAGTAGCAAACCTAGATGAATATCACAGAGACAAACATCTATCGTACACTCCTACTGGTGGGCCGGCATTGTGGCTGTAGACCCACCGCTACTGGAAGGTAACTCACCTCAAAGTAGCTGTTGATCCGCGTGGGAACTGACTGTCTCCTGCTGCTGCTGCACCGGAAATCATCCGGCTATAATCCCCACAAAACACTCAGTCAAATGCTGCTAATCGACCTCAGGGTAAAATGACCATTTACCCTAACTAAGCCAAGAGTCAAAGTCAAAGTCAACTTCCAGTTGACCCGACTCACTGAGTTGGCCTGCCAACTCGCCGAGTCCCTATCCCTTTGTTTGACCATTGTCCCGTCTCTACTCGTCGACTTTGACATCGACTCGACGAGTTTTCCTTCTAAACTGATGTCCAAACATCCTTCATCCTACTCGCCGAGTTGTATGAACAACTCGTCGAGTTCATCTTCATCCGAAGAACACTCTATGCTGGAACTCGCCGAGTTGTATGAGCAACTCGCCAAGTCTCTTCTTGAGGCAAGAAGATTGCCTTGGACTCGCCGAGTGAGGGCATTGACTCGTCGAGTTTCTTCATGGGCTAGTCTGGCTTCCGACTCACTGAGTCACACCCCATGACTCACTACTCCACTCCGCAAACACAAAAAGAGGAAAACTCGGGAACTCCCGACTCGACTCGCCGAGTCTGCCACATGCAAAGTTTCCAACTTTACGTGTAAATAAACACTGAACGTTTTAGGGCTCAAAATGCACTAGAAGAGTAAATCTAGGGCTTTCATGCAATATGGCTCCATAAAGGCAGTAGATCTGAGCTCCTGGAGCTCAATCATGCCTAGATCTAAGGGTTAGTCAACTTATTACAAACCCTAATTCGTGATCAAGCTTGGAAATGGCTCAAGGAGGACTTTAATGGAGCTATAAGGGACTATAAGCATGAAAACAGGGGGAAACTAAGTTATACCTCAAGGATAACACAAGGATGCCTGGCCCTCTTCTTCTCTTCTTGATCTACTCTCCTTTCTTCTCAAAATCTTCAAGAAACACACCAAAGCACTTCAATATCACAAGGAATAAGGGTTTGAACGATGTTGCGAGCTCTGAGGGTGAAGGGGGCGAGGTTGGGGCGCATAAGGTTGGTTAAAATCGGGTGCAAACCCTTGAAATTTAGGGTTTCATCAGACAGCGGGGACTCGCCGAGTCCAGAATGTGGACTCGCCGAGTCGCCAACTTAAACGTGCTCCCAAACCCGTCTCCACTCGGCGAGTCGGGCCTACAACTCGTCGAGTCCAAGGCTAAAAATGTAAAATACTTAGATGAATTTTACGTACCAGGAACCAGGTGCTACAGAAGGTCTCGACATTAGCAATACAACGATAAAAAGACAGACGAAAACGGACATCGGATAGAGAAGTTATGGACTTTTAACGGAATTTAGCAGTCCCGGCCTATGAAAAATATATTATTAAAAATAAATTCAAAACTAGCCAACGGAGTCTAAATGAAAGTTGTAGAGTACAGTCTCACCTACGCGTGGATATAAAGAACGCGAAAATGGGAGCTCGTACAGAAAAATTACAGAATTTAGAAGTTTGGAAATCCAATTTACGCCAAACGTAAATTGGGTTACACCCAGCGTACTCAGACGCAGATCCCCGTCCCATCGGCTAGCAGACTAGCTAGACTCGAGTCGTAAGCGCTGACGACTCCGAAGTACGCCCAGCATACGGGGATGCTCCCGCACTATAAATAGAGTGCATGAGCTACGGATTTTTGGCACACATTCTCAACTTCTCTCTCACTTTCACACTCTCTTGAGCTTCAGAAGTTATCCCGACACCCTCGATTCCATACCCGAGCCCCGAAGGAAGTTTTACGCTACCGATATCCCCGAGAAACCCGAATACGGAGCTTTCCGCAGTCGAAGTCCTGCTCGATTCTCGTCTCACTCTCTTCAAACCAAACAAGTGAGTTCATACCCCCCCCCCCCTTTTCTACCATTTTAAATGCTTTTAAAAGGCTTTTATTACTACAAGGGGGAGAATACCAGTAATATCGTAACCTTACTCACATGAAAACATCGAACTTTTGAGTATACATTGCATGATGTTTTTACAACTACTGAATGGTTTAGTTAACATGTAAACATCTTACATTACTTTACCCATTTTGGGATACAACATGGTTTATAAATAAAAACGTGTTTTACTTATAAATACGCATACGATTTCATACCACTAGTAAGCATTTCAACTACAACATTTTATATTCACGGGAATATATACATTACCACTATGGTTTTGGCAATACTTTGAAAAACGATAGACTTTGCGGAAACAAACATACACTTATGATACGTGACATAATTGAGAATTCGTGAGACAACATCTTCACTATACCCAATGGGGGTATTACAGTAAGTCCTGTCTTATAACCAGAATTTCCCATCCGGAGAGCGTGGAAAGTGTGTATAGATCTATATGGGACTAATGATCCCGCACCCTGACCGTTAGCTACAGTCCGCTGGGTGACAAGTGTCATAACGTTTCGACGCCTGAAGACCATCGCATGCAGGCAAATATGATAGTATGGTTATGACAACTCATCGAATATACGATTAATTTAATATCATGTCTTTACAGGAAATGTAGTATTTCTATTTACTTTTACACATCTCAACGATCTTCACATAGTTTTATTTTTATAATAAGACTATACAACAACATTTTCAACATGGTATAGTGCTTACAGTTAACGGTCTTGAACATTTAAAGATTGCATTTATACATTTAGGAAAATAAGGGATTTTTCCTGTTTGAAAACATACATTACACACGTGACACGATTTACTACACAACTTGTAAGAAAATATGGGATTTTCTAGATATACATACACGAACTTTCGAATGGCATACATTTATTCAAACTACTACTTATGAACTCACCAACTAAATTGTTGACACTTTATCTTTGAAATAACTTGTGTTCTCAGGTAATCACTAAGGCAGGTTGTCAGCAATCTTTTGAAGCTTAACGCGATGACGTTACTTACATATTTTTGAATCATGATTTGTGTAATCAAATTTTGAACTTTTATTGATACAATCATGTAAACTTTTCAACTAATGTAATATGGCGGTGTGTACTTTCTTTACTATAGAATTGTTGTGATACCAGACATGACGTCATCTGCCCCCGAACATTTCCGCCGTTCAGGTTTGGGGGTGTGACAGATTAGTATCAGAGCATTGTTTATAGTGAACTAAGTATATCAAAACCATTTTTGATATACAACTATAAACACAACTAGGCGAAAACACTCTGAGTGAGAGTTATACCTTTAAAATGAAATTTTTATAAAGTATACATGCATACATTATATAACGGGGTCCGTCTCACAATGAAAACAATATAGAAGTATTATAGATGAGTTGTACCATACAGGTATGCCTTGAGATATGTATTCGAGACTGGGATGAATATAGCCTGATCAACTATATTTGTCCGAGAGCCGACCAGCATATGTCAGGGGATAGCTACAATGGACAACAAATCTAAAACTTACCAAACTTATAAACCTTAGAATCAAAGATAACATTTAGAATACTATAGGAGTATTTTATGCATACAATAAGTTTAACTTTGATGTTCAATCTTATATGCATTAGCTTTTAGGCAATTTTCACACCCCTATTCTCGTACAGACGCAATGGATGGATTCCACCTACCAGGAGACCCCTACTACCCGACCCAAGAGAGTGGAGAAAGGATAGAGAATTATCCAGAAAAAGAAATGCAAGACAAATCAGACTCAGATCCTAAGGAAGGACAACCATCCATCAAACTGAGGGAATGATGCGAACACTGGAGTCAATACAGTTCGCATCCGAAAGTTAGGATTAGCTCATGGGAGAATCGTAAATCACAATGAAGCTTGGCAGAGAGAGCTAACTGAAACTCAAACTGAAGTCATGGAACTTAGAGCATGCTAGGAAAGGTATGAAATGTGTTTGCTCGAGATGGAACGTCAGTTGGCAGGTCAAACGGCTCAGCAGAACAATTCCTACCGCCAGTAGAGGATACTCTACTCATTCCTTTTTTTGGTTTGTGGAATAACCTTCGTGCGTACTAAAAAAAAAAGTACTCTTTTCATGTAAATATTTCCGTCTAGCAATTTCTATTTCACTAGACCTCTATGTTGTCAAATTTTCCCTGTATGGTATGTTGTAGACCTACGCCAAGGTCAACTTTTCTGAATTCTATGTAACTTCTATACCAACTATTATGACAAACTTCTTGTTTCTTTTAAAGATCATCATTATCAATCCATGCTTTGGGCTATGTAAACAGTTCGTGTCATAAACTGTTTTAGCAACTCACTACACTGACCATGTCAATCTAATTTATTGTAGTTCTATGTTATTGAACTCAATAACTCTAGCGAAGTCTTGCCACCATTTCATCTATAACCCTATAGCTGGAATTGCCTTCTCGCTATTCAAACAGACTCAATCCTTCGATAAATTCAACTTTTCTAACACCTACACCCTTTAGAGAAAGAGACGGTTACCATAGAGTAACAAACCTTTACAACTTCAACTAAGGGCAATCCAAACAATGACGAAGATCAAACATACCTGAGGAAAAGATAGGACGCTGTAAATATAAGATACCAGACTATAACAAATTAGTACCACTGAGGATAGTACATAGAACAGAGGAAACCACTCGTGAAGCATGCAAGGTGATAGAGAACCTGATATGTCGGACAAATAAGTAATAATTATTATTACCTATTGAGTTGGTAATAATATTACTCATGCTATGACATAGGTACATCACATCCTTCTTCATAACTCGAGATAGTAAGAAAGATACCCTCTCCTAAAAACCCATGAAACTAGATCGACTTAAGATTTCAACATCTATACCCTAATTTGCTAAAACTTAACTTAAATACGATACCTATTTCAACACTCATCTATTAATACATCATACGGATGTAAGTCGAAAACATTAGAAACCGAATGATAGGATAGGGAAATTATACCTATGAAATCCAACTAACAACTATCATAGTTACCTAACCAACTCGTTCTTATCATGTATCAGAATCATGTCTTCACATGGAAATGATCAATGTACCAACACAACACCATTACTACGGTTGGACACCGCGCTCTTTCAAACTATAGTTATAACATCCGTGGCAGTCATTATGGCCTACAAAAACACTATCGACACAAACAAATAAAGGAATTGTGTCAACACTCCTAATGGTTGTCACAATCGAAGGCAATAACAAGTGACTATCTGCAGAAATGCCCCAAAATGCAAACCTAAGAATATAAAGCGAAAATCCCAGAACAAGAGGAGAGACAGTTCGACTCAAGGAACCACCAAGAGACAACAGACGATGACAACCTATACCCCTACAAATCCAAATACCTCCACATTGAGAACACCATATCATGGAAACCTTCCATAGTTTCACAAGTGCAACTATCATCATATTGGGGTCTGTCGAGTAGCGTATTGTGATAGTTGCAATAAGAAAGGACAACAAAGAGTTGTTGTTCATGCTACCACAACACCCGCAACTTCGGCACCTACTAGTCAGTACGCAGGAAAACTTCCGAAATGTAATAAGTGTAACTTCCATCACACAAGAGCTTGTGGGAAAATGCATGGCAAGAACTGCAATAGGAAAGGACACACTACTCGTCTCTACAGAGTACTGACACAACCAACGCCTCAGACCCCTGGCTGTTACAAATGTGGCGATACTGGACACTTTCAGAGGAATTGTCCAATAACAAGAAACCCTCGCGGAGATGGAAGTAACCAGATGAACACCGCGGAAGAGACTTTTCCGGCACCACTGTGAACAATGGTAGGATTTACGAAGCTTATCTTCTTATTAAAATAGTATCAAACAAAATAGTAATAACAAAGATAGAATAAGCACTGAAAATATACACAAAGACTGCACTATCGGACTAACAAACATTTTACAATGAGAAGTTACGACATCATCATTCGACGTGGATTGGCTTGGCCCTGACCGTACCAGTTCCATGTGTTATAAAAGACCCCTTCGCTTTAACCATCGACTAACGAAACTCTATTGATTTATAACGACAAACCCCACACAACCCCAATTGGTTTTTAGTTTCAACATCCCGTAGCACTCATGTGAGGAGTACTATATCCTCTGCAACCTTCCCAAATCATTACCGATAGACTATTTTGGAATAGAACATATACGACGAGTCTGCAAGAACACCCACGATAGGATCTAGGCACACTAGAGAACAAGAAAATTCAAATGGAACAGAAGTATGATGGGTTTTGAGCATTCTAACACTCCTATGGTGTACATGCAACCCTAGAAACCTTGGATCTATGTTTGACTAAGATACATGCAAATAATTATTTTTCCAAGGTTCTTATCCTATCTAGCATGGCATGGGGAACTTGAATCAAATAAAGCTAGTAGAATTACTTACCTTGTAGTTGTAGTTGATTGCTTGGAGTTTTAGAGCCTAGCACCAATAGTGTGGATGCCTCAAATGGAAATCACAAGTCACCACAAACTTGGAGCTTTGAGAGAATAGTAATCTCCTTCTTGAAATCGGCCCTCTTACTTTACTCACCACAACTAGTCTGATTTCAAGAACCAAAGCCTCCTTTATATAGTGTGGTGGATTAGGGTTACATCCATGTAAACCCTAATACCCATGTGTTTTAATTTCCATGAGATCCATGGGTTAAAGCTCCATGGAGTATCCATGGACTTTCCATGCAAGCCTATCCCATTCCAAATAAACATTAGCCCACACTACATAAATACAAGAGCCCATATTTAATTAGTAATACTTTTGATCTCTAAATTAATTCTAGATTAATAATAGATCAATACTAATTAAATAATATGATTTTATATTAATATATTAGAACTTATAATATATTAATAAATCATAACTTATACTATTCTCAAAAGATTATCCATAAATTGTTCAGGTGAAGTGCAACCCGAATGGACCATCTCGGGTCGGGTCAAGGACATACCAAATATAGTTATGGACATAGAAACTATATCCAACAGTCTCCCACTTGGATAAGTCTAATAACTATAGTTGCAAGTATGACTTCAGGAAATGATCAGCAATCGTATCTCTTTAAACTCTGTTGAACTATGAAGCGCCATTTTAGATAAGTGATCATATAATCCTCTGTTTTGGATATCAGTCTTACAAATACATGGACCATGGTCTTCCTTATTGTCCAACATTTGTTTCCCGATTTCCGATTTCATTGACATAGAACTTAACTGAACACATCAATTTAGTTCTGACCAGGCCCGGTACATAGGTCAAAAAAATCATCGAGGGGCCCATATATCGCTTCTAATCCTAGAAGGAACAAACAAACTTCGACTCATATGTTTGCTCTACTACTTGTTGAATTACACACAAAAGCACGGTTTATAACGTTGAGTTACCAATGCGTTTACGTGCAATCAATGCATAACCAACTCATAGGCAACAAATCATTTCTCTAGGTTTGAAGACTTATATGATATTACTGTCTCCCGATCACTCGAGATAAATTCCATGAAGTGATACAAATGAGCATGGGTTGAATCCAATTCTCAGAACTTATGAGCACTCATGAGTGTTGTAGCCCCGCTTTGTCTACCATCTTAGACCTCTACACGCCAACCCATGATAGTCTTGATTCATATCTACTTCCAACATATGACAGACTGTGGATAGTTTGAATAATATGATATAAACCATAACATAATTATTCTGGAAGTCAAAACATGCAAAAAGAAATAATAGTAAACGATTGAAAAGAGATAGCAACACTTTACTCATAAATAACAGCTTTTATTTATCATCAAATGTCAATTACATTTTACAAAATTCAGGATTATCTAACTACTAAAACTAATATCATCCTTCAGCCCTATGCTCCGAGCATGCTGGAGATGCTTACCCTGAGTCAGTCCCTTCGTGAGGGGATCTGATGGGTTCTCATCCGATGATACCCTCTTTGCCAAAAGGATTCCTTCTTCTATTCGATGTCTGATGAAGTGATATTTTCTGTCAATGTGTCTGGATCTCCCATGATCTCTTGGTTCCTTGGCTAAGGCAACCGCACTATTGCTGTCACAGAAAATCTCCATTGGCTCCTTTTATAGCTGGTACAACTCCAAGGTCTCCGATGAAGTTCTTTAGCCATATATCCTCCTTTGCTGCCTCACTTGCTGCTATATACTCTGATTCACAAGTGGAATCAGCCACTGTCTCCTGCTTGGAACTTTTCCATGTAATTGCCCCTCCGTTTAGGGTAAAGACCCAGCCCGCCTGAGAGCGGAAATTATCCCTGTCAGTCTGAAAGCTAGAATCACTATACCCTACAACTCTCAAGTCATCACTCCCACCAAAGGTAAGGACCCAGTCCTTAGTCCTTTGTAGGTACTTGAGGATATTCTTTACCGCAATCCAGTGTGCCTTGCCAAGTTTCCCCTGATACTTGCTTACCATACTCAAAGAAAAGGCTACATCAGGTCGAGTACACGTCATAGCATACATGATCGATCCTACAGCTGAAGCATAAGGTAATCGACTCATTTCTACTATCTCATCCTCTGTACTCGGACTCTGAGTTTTACTCAGTCTGGCATTACACTGGATAGGTAACTCACCTTTCTTGGAGTTATGCATGTTGAACCTTTTCAACACTTTGTCCACATAGGTGTTTTGACTAAGTCCAATTAGTCTTTTACTCCTGTTTCTCAAAATCCTTATCCCTAGGATATAGGCAGCTTCACCAAGGTCCTTCATAGAGAAACACTTCACAAGCCAGGACTTTACTTCCTGCAGGGTTAGGATGTCATTTCCTATGAGTAGTATGTCATCCACATACAGTACCAAAAAGCTCACTATACTCCTACTAGCCTTGATATAGACACAGGATTCATATTCACTCCTTGAAAAGCCAAATTCTTTGACTTTATCATTGAAGCAAATATTCCATCTACGAGGTGCCTGTTTCAATTAAATGGATTTCTCGAGTTTACACACTCTATTGGGGGTACTCTAAACTGACAAAACCCTCTGGCTGAACCTTGTAAACATCTTCAACCAACTTTCCATTAAGGAAAGCGGTTTTGACATCCATTTGCCATATTTCATAGTCATGAAATGCAGCAATGGCTAACAAAACCCTAATAGACTTAATCTTGGTCACTAGTGAAAAGGTCTCATCAAAATCAACTCCCAAAGTTTGAGAATAACCCTTTGCAACCAGTCGTGCCTTATAAGTGTGTACATTACCATCCATGTTGGTCTTCTTCTTGAAGATCCATTTTCACCCAACTATCTTACGATCAGGTGCATTGTCAACCAAGTTCCAAACTTGATTGTCATACATGGACTGTATCTCGCTATCCATAGCCTCTTTCCATGTAGCAGCCTCAGGGCTTGTCATGGCTTACGTGTAGCTGTTAGGCTCATCCAGATTTACCAGTGTGTTATCACTAATTAGTGTCTCACCTTCTACATTAATATGGAAACTATAATAATGCTCAGGTGCATTCCTAACTCTGATGGAACACCTCAGAGGTATAGATTTTTCAGTCTGCTCAACAGGAGTTTCCTCCTCAGGTTGAGGGCTAGGGTTTGAGGTTCCTTCACTACTTGACTCTTGAATTTCCTCAAGTTCAATTTGTCTCCCACTGTCTCCTTGGCTCATGAATTCTCTCTCTTAAAAGAATCCTGTTCTTGCTACAAAGACCAAATTATCACTGGGTCTGTAGAAGAAGTAGCCAAAGGATTTCTGTGGATAGCCAATGAAAATACACCTTTCGCTTCGGGGTTCGAGCTTATCGTGAGTCTTGCGTCTCACGAAAGCCTCACAACCCCAAATCTTGATGTGGTCTAGATTGGGAACTTTTCCAGTCCACACCTCATGAGGTTTTTTGGCAACCTTCTTTGTAGGGACCAGATTAAGGATATGGGCGGCAGTCTCTAAGGCATACCCCCAAAATGAGATTGGTAGCGAAGCTCGACTCATCATGGAACGAACCATGTCCAACAAGGTCCGATTGCGCCTCTCAACTACACCATTCAAATGTGGTCTCCTAGGAGGTGTTAATTGTGAGATAATCCCACATTCCTTTAGATAGTCCAGGAACTCAGTACTAAGATACTCACCACCACGATCGGATCGAAGCATCTTAATGTTCATGCTCAACTGATTCTCCACTTCTTGCTTAAACTCTTTGAATTTCTCAAAGGTTTATGACTTATGCTTGATTAAGTACACATATCCATATCTAATAAATCATTAGTGAAAGTCACATAGAATCGATTAGCATCTCTTGTGGCGGTTCTGAAGGGTCCACACACATCTGTGTGTATGAGGTCCAACAAACCTTCACCCCTAGCACAAGTGCCAGTAAAAGGTGACTTTGTCATTTTACCAAGCTAACAAGATTCACAACTATCATCTAACTTTAGGTCAAATGACTCCAAGACTCCATATTTTTGGAGTTGGCCTATGCGTTTCTTGCTTACATGTCCAAGACGAAAATACCATAAAAATGCTTTATCTAAGCAAGTGGAAGAGTCAATACATAATACATTATTTCCAAGATTATCTACAACAGATACAGTTTCATACACGCCATCACAAGGTAATGCTTTAAAATAAAGAACATTATTAAAGAAAGCATCAATACTACCATTATTATTATCAAAATAAAAGGTAGAACCTTGTTTATACAATGCATGAAAGGAAATAACATTTCTTGCCATTTCTTACGAATAATAACATTTATTCAAATCTAATGTAAACCCACTATTTAGCACTAAGGAATAAACTCCTATCTTGGTGACAGGTGAAGCTTTCCTGTTTCCCATGATCAAGTTTATCTTTCCGTGCTCCACATTCTCACTTCTTCTTACTCCCTGCAAATGACAACATATGTGAATACCACAACCTGTATCAAGGACCCAAGACTTAGAATGAGGTAAGTTATTAGACAATATAGTGTATGTACCTGCATGGTTGGGTTTTACTTTCCCATCCTTCAAATCTTGCTGGTACCTTGGGCAGTTTCGCTTCAAGTGCCACTTTTCATGGCAATAGAAGCATTCAGCCTCATTAGGGTTAGCAGAAGGAGTGACAAAACCTCTCTTGGGTTTGCTTTAAGAGAGCCTTCAAGGGTCTTACCCTTGGTACCCTTAGAAGGGTTCTTTCTCTTCTTCCCTTTGCCATGCCCGATTGCCAAGACATTGGCCGCAGTTGGAGTAGGAGTAGGAGTAGTAACAACCGCCTTACCCTTTAGACCACTTTTGGTGGTCTTCAAGAGTCCTTGAAGTTTGTTGAGGGTGACTTCTTCCTTGTTCATGCGATATGTCATGCGGAATTGATCATAACACGATGGTAAGGAGTGCAAAATGATGTCTATTGCTAACTCCTCGGGGAACTTGACATCCAGCTTTAGTAAACGGTCCACATACCTTTGCATTTTCTGCATGTGGCCCGTGATGGGTTCACCATCCTTCATTCGGGTTGTTATTGTAACAACCCAAAATTTGTCGATCGCCGAAACCCATTCTACCCGTAAAAATTCGCCGTTTATCGATTTCGTTTTGGGCTAAATTATTTAAACTTATATGTTTATTATTATTATTATTATCTAATGAGTGTCCAAACCCCTTAGGAACTCATGAAATTAGCCCGAAAATGTTCATTTCAGAAATTTTAGAAACGTCCCCGCCAAGTTACGGAAACTTAATTGGGTGCGACCAAAAGCCCCGTTTAATGTCGGTATCGGGTAGAATTCCTCCGTGTCCAAGTTTTGGGACATATATAAACGTGTTCAAGCTTTCATTTGAAGCTTTTGCTTCATCTCTCTACTCTCTCTCTAACCTCTCTCCTAAATTCAAGTTTAAGGGTCAATCTCAAATTTAAGGCTTCTAATCACCAAGGTACCTTCCCTAACTTGTTATGCAACCTCTCTAGCCTTCAAATTCGAGTTTAAACCATGGATTAGGACCATTATCATGTGTTTACGGCCCTAGAACAGTCCTAGGCTGTAAACTCATATTAATGGGGGTTTTTGGAGCAACAAAACCCTTCCAAACCACAATTAGACCTTAGATATGGCTAGATGACTTTATGGAATGGACTTAGAATGCCTTAAACCATGATTTAGAGCCTTGTTCATGTGTTTATGGCCCTGGAGCATGCTTGGGCCGTAAACACATATAAATGGGGTTTTTATGCCCTTAAACTCTTCCAAAACACCAATAAGGCTTAGATACGACTTGTAGAATTATGGAATTGGCCTTGGAACACATTGAACATCAATTTAGAGGAGTAAACTTGAGTTTACTGCCGAAGAACATGCTTGGGCCGTAAACTCATTAAAATGGGGAGTAAACTCCTCTAAATGTGTTAAGATGCCACTTAAACACACCTTAAGCCTTGGGATAAATTCTAGAAGTGTCTACCATCAATTTAGAAGCCTTAAAACATATAAAAACACCCTTTCAAAAGAGTTCACGGCCATGAGGGGGTTCATGGGCCGTAAACTCCAAAAGTCATGCCAAAAGTCCCCCAAAAATTGATATAAGGCTTAGAAAAATCATTGGAATCACATGTGATTAAATAAAGGACCAAAACATTAAGGATCTTGTGTGTGGGGGATTTTACGGCCGTAAACTCCATGTTTACTGCTGTAAACTCCAATAAATGATCCCTATGTGAGTTTTAATCCATTCCAAAACCTAAAATCCAAGTCTAGCATTAATTCCCAATTGATATGAAGCCATTTAGCAACCAAAAGTACCCCACCATGAGTTTACGGCCGTAAACTCATGGGGAATATGTCATTAGGGCCGAAAACTCTAGTGTGAGTTTACTCTTGAAGAGTAAACTCAATATCCAAGCCTCATGTGTCCTCAAATGCCACTCGGGTCCTTCTAAACACTTGTAATGGGGTGTTTCCGCAACTAGAAGTGTATGTCCCTAGCAAATAAATTGATCAAGTCCTAATTAGATACAAATGTGTATCATTTGATAATCCATAGGAATCTTGTGCGTTTGCGAACCCAAAACCGACGTTTAGGATCCAAACTGACATGTTTCTCAACCGATGAGTTCTTACGCCTACCCTTTTTCAAATGTTTTTCAGTGCTTTTCAAACGTTTTCAGGGGGAATACAAGCAAATGTACAAGTAAATCTTGTACTTAAACGTATTTTCAGTTCAAATGTTTTATGTCATGTATGTTTCTAATATCAAAATCGTGATAACTAATGGTTCGAATTGCAGGGTAAACAGTTAGACTAAACTCAGATTTCTTTAAAAAGTGTTTTAAACTACATTACTTTTTGTAAAAGAAATCATACTAATCATAACTAAGATTAATACTAAACGAATATGAATACGAATACAAATATAACCAATAGTATAGTACGAATACGAATATGAATATAACCAATAGTATAGTACGAATACGAATACGAGTACGAATATAACCAATAGTATAGTATGAATACGAATACGAATACGAATATAACTATTAGGTTAGTACGAATACGAATACGAATACGAATATAACCAATAGGATAGTACGAATACGAATACGAATATAACTATTAGGTTAGTACGAATACGAATGCGAATACGAATATAACTAATAGGATAGAACGGATACGAATACGAATAGAAATAGGACTACGAATGCGAAATAACGCCTTTGGATGACACCAAGACTTCGAATATATAGTTAGTGTACGCCTTGAATGTCACCATAGTTTCGAATTTAATACAAAAGTACGCCTCTGGACCTCTACTGAGTTTCGAATACATCTGCCTTAGAATGTCGCCAGAGATGCGAAAATACAACTAATGTACTCTTTTGGAAATCATTAGAATAATCGAAAATACTGTAATGTACATTTCTGGTGAATCCAAATATTCGAACATACAACTAAGTTAGTAGATGATAGACATTCGAATGTAGGATAACTAAGAGTTTAGAATACTTAACTAATATTACAAGTATGATAATTACTAGTACTTCGAAATTAAACCTGAGAACCAACCTCAACACATGGGAAAATATGGAATTTTCCTGAAATAACATAACAACTAGTAACGAAATTAGAAACGAATAGACAACTTAATACATAGGAAAATATGGGATTTTCCTGGGATAGCATAACAACTCATATACGAATAGTGTAACAAACGAATAACTAAACTATTAGGAAAATATGGGATTTTCCTGGAATGACATAACAAACCTTTTTCGAATTTGTAACAAAAGATAACTAAACTGTTTTCATAAAAAAAAATATGGGATTTTCTTGAACAACTTTTTCAGAAAGCAAAGGAAACTCGTTCTTTTCAAAACTAAACCGCTTATGAACTCACCAGCTTTATGCTGATTTTCAAGTTGCTTGTACTCTCAGGTCAGCGTTAGACAGGTACACCGCCACCTTTTGGAGAAGACGGAGCGTTCCGAAGTCTCGTCTTTACTTTTGTTCATATGATATATGTATAACACTTGTATAACCTTTCTTTCAAAACAGATGTAAACAATATTATGTAATGTAATGATTTATGTTTACTGTTTTACTATGTGCATTGGATTTGATACTCAACGTGGAGTCAACCCCGGAAATGTTTCCGCCTTTGGTTTCGGGGTGTGACAGTTATCATGGAGGAGATTATTTCATTTCGCTCTTGACGAGCACTTTGATGGTAGCGATCCATCAAGTCCTGGTGCATATCAAAAGGAAAATAGTCCTCATAGGACTTTTGGAGCTCAGCTGTTATGGTTTCCATCATGATTCATGCCACTTTTGTAGCATCTCTTTCATGTACCTCATATTCAGCAAGCTCTTCAGAAGTAGCAGTTGGCTCGGGTACCTTCAGCTCCTTGTCAAGAACATATTCTTTGTTCTCATACCGAGTGACCATCCTGATGTTTCTGATCCAATCAGTAAAGTTGGATCCATCAAAGATGACTCTTCCACAAAGTTTCATGAGAGAGAAGGAGGTAGTAGGGTTTGAGCCAGAAGCATTGTTATTGGAAGACATATGAAAATAAGAGGGAATAGATTAGATTAGATTTAGAGATAGTCCTTAATAAAACACCCAAATGTAGTATTAAGGCTAGGACCCAACACAATATTTTATAACTTAGAAGAGGGATGCCATAATCTAAGCTATAAGATATTTGAAGGTAGGTGAATGACAATTCACCAATTTCCACCATGAAAAACGAAATATTTAATTAGGTTTTAATTGGTTTAGAAACTCCTAGATTCTTTGAGATTCATTGAACTTTCTTCAATGTCATGTTTCAATCTCTAGTGTGGCCTTCAAGTTTTGTGACTGGGATGCCGAGGATCACAAAACAAGGTGTGAAGTAACCATGCAAATTACTTGGTACCCTTAATGTATTACCCCTCAATCGATGTGCCTGTTAACCACACACGCTTCATCGATACTCTGATAAACACTAAGTCACCCTTTACCTACCTTGTTAAGTTGAAGTTAGTGTGTAGGTTAACCATACATGCTTCACTAACGACTTAAACAAAGTGTAAAGTGTAATTTCATGGATTAGCACCTTATTCACATTTTCCTAAAATAAATAAGATTGGGAATTCAATAAAGTTTAGTTACTTTAGTATTATCATTATACTTTTAATGATAATTTATAATTCCTTGTCCTACCCGTTCGGCTAACGACCATCCACCGATCAAGGAAGCGGTGGGTGAGAGTGGACACCCATTAAGTTGCCATTTTATACGCAACAACCTTATACCCCCTTATAGACCGGCTTCTTAAATGAGGCATACTAGCGGTAAGACAACTTGATCTTATATATATATATATATATATATATATATATATATATTAACTTATAATGTTATAAAGTATAATGTTATAAAGTATAAAGTATAAGGGTTGAATTTTAACTTGTTCCAAAACTTGCGGGCAAGTTTTGTAAACTTTCAAAACTTTTCATTTATTATAACTTATGAATTTAATTGAGTATTAAAATGAAGACTTTTCATTTTTCTAACTCTTGTTTTCTTTTAATGGTTTTTATTAAAGTGTGACCTTTGGTTTTCCATAACTTAAGGACAAGTTATGGACTCCATTACAACACTTTATGATCAAGAATTAAAATACCAAGTAGGTTACAAACAATTCCTATGATCATCTAATCTTCATAAGTTCAAGAACATGAATATGAACATTTCAAGAATCATAAATTACTCATAAAACTTGTAATTTTTTATAATAGCCATTGTAAATGGATTAGCATAAACATTACACCATCTAAAACAAGTTTTATAACACCAAAACAGTTTAGGGTGATGTTTCTAGTCCATTTCCAGCAGCAAAACTCGAAAAATTGGACACTGCAGCCTCTACTCGTCAAGTGCATGAACAGACTCAATGAGTAGCATGCATTTCTTCATTGACTCGTCGAGTCCCCCCATGGACTCGGCGAGTTCATACGGCAGTGAACAAAAAATTTCGATTTTCAAGCTATTTGCATCAAGTATCAAGTAAACAAGCCTAGGATTTGATACCACTGATGGGTTTTGAGCATTCTAACACTCCTATGGTGTACATGCAACCCTAGAAACCTTGGATCTATGTTTGACTAAGATACATGCAAATAATTATTTTTCCAAGGTTCTTATCCTATCTAGCATGGCATGGGGAACTTGAATCAAATAAAGCTAGTAGAATTACTTACCTTGTTGATGCCTCAAATGGAAATCACAAATCACCACAAACTTGGAACTTTAAGAGAATAGTAATCTCCTTCTTGAAATCGGCCCTCTTACTTTACTCACCACAACTAGTCTGATTTCAAGAACCAAAGCCTCCTTTATATAGTGTGGTGGATAAGGGTTACATCCACCTAAACCCTAATACCCATGTATTTTCATTTCCATGAGATCCATGGGTTAAAGCTCCATGGAGTATCCATGGACTTTCCATGCAAGCCTAGCCCATTCCAAATAAACATTAGCCCACACTATATAAATACAAGAGCCCATATTTAATTAGTAATACTTTTGATCTCTAAATTAATAATAGATCAATACTAATTAAATAATATGATTTTATATTAATATATTAGAACTTATAATATATTAATAAATCATAACTTATACTATTCTCAAAAGATTATCCATAAATTGTTCAGGTGAAGTGCAACCCAAATGGACCATGCCGGGTCGGGTCAAGTATATACCAAATATAGTTATGGACTTAGACACTATATCCAACAAAGTGCACACATCTTTATGCAATTGAAATCCCAGTCAAAGTGCAAATTTCGGGATGAAATTCTCTCTAACGGGGGGATAATGTAACACCAGCAAAAATTAGGTCAAAAATAAATTGATCAATAACCTCAATTGGGATAAATAAAGTGATAAGCTGAGACTCAAGTTCCCCTGCCGGAGCTCCCCGAACCTGAAGTAGAAGTCGAAGGGCTGCTCAAGATCGTAACTAGGTTTCCAAACATAAAAAGAACACAAAAATCCAAGTTATAACGAAGAAGTTATGACCAATCGAAGATCCGCGACAATACCGGTAAAACACTGTTAAGCCTAAACCGAGAAATTTTAATAAAATACTTATTAGCCTTAGGTACCTAAATAAAAGTCATAGATATCATTAAACCATGAGCATACATAAAAAGAACGCCCAAATCTGACTTCGAATGACGAACTTACGAATTTTCGAAGTTTCGGGATAGCGGTAGACAGCTAAAAACTCGAAATAGAGATCGAGCGATTTTTAGCCAAAGAAAACTAAATGAAGGTTGAAGGTCTCGACAATAGCAATACAATGATACAAAGACAGACAAAAACGGACATCAGATAGAGAAGTTATGGATTTTTAACGGACTTTTGCAGTCCCGGCCTATGAAAAATATATTATTAAAAAAAATTCAAAACTAGCCGACAGAGTCTAAATGAAAGTTGTAGAGTACAGTATCACCTACGCGTGGATATAAAGAATGCGAAAATCGGAGCTCATACGCAAAAGTTACGGAATTTAGAAGTTTGGAAATCCAATTTACGCCCAGCGTAAATTGGGTTACGCCCAACGTACTCAGACGCAGAGCCCCGTCCCATCGGCTAGCAGACTAGCTAGACTCGAGTCGTAAGCGCTGACGACTCCGGAGTACGCCTAGTATACCCAAGAGTACGCCCAACATACAGGGATGCTCACGCACTATAAATAGCGTTCATGAGCTCCGGATTTTTGGCACACATTCTCAACTTCTAACTCACTTTCACACTCTCTTGAGCTCCAGAAGCTATCCCAACACCCTCGATTCCATAGCCGAGCCCCGAAGGAAGTTTTATGCTACCGAGATCCCCGAGAAACCCGAAGACGCAGCTTTTCACATTCGAAGTCCTGCTCGATTCTCGTCTCACTCTCTTCAAACCAAACAAGTGAGTTCATACCCCCCCCCCCCTTTTCTACCATTTTAAATGCTTTTAAAAGGCTTTTATTACTACAAGGGGGAGAATACCAGTAATATCGTAACCTTACTCACATGAAAACATCGAACTTTTGAGTATACATTGCATGATGTTTTTACAACTACCGAATGGTTTAGTTAACATGTAAACATCTTACATTACTTTACCCATTTTGGGATACGACATGGTTTATAAATAAAAACGTGTTTTACTTATAAATACGCGTACGATTTCATACCAATAGTAAGCATTTCAGCTACAACATTTTATATTCACAGGAATATATACATTACTACTATGGTTTTGGCAATACTTTGAAAAACGATAGACTTTGCGAAAACAAACATACACTTATGATACGTGACATAATTGAGAATTCGTGAGACAACATCTTCACTATACCCAATGGGGGTATTACAGTAAGTCATGTATTATAACCAGAATCTCCCATCCGGAGAGCGTGGAAAGTGTGTATAGATCTATATGGGATTAATGATCCCGCACCCTGACCGTTAGCTACAGTCCGTTAGGTGACAAGTGTCATAACGTTTCGACGCCTAAAGACCGTCGCATGCAGGCAAATATGATAGTATGGTTATGACAACTCATCGAATATACGATTAATTTAATATCATGTCATTATAGGAAATGTAGTATTTCTATTTACTTTTACACATCTCAACGATCTTCACATAGTTTTATTTTTATAATAAGACTATACAACAACATTTTCAACATGGTATAGTGCTTACAGTTTACGGTCTTGAACATTTAAAGATTGCATTTATACATTTAGGAAAATAAGGGATTTTTCCTGTTTCAAAACATACATTACACACGTGAAACGATTTACTACACAACTTGTAAGAAAATATGGGATTTTCTAGATATACATACACGAACTTTCGAATGGAATACATTTATTCAAACCACTACTTATGAACTCACCAACTAAATTGTTGACACTTTTTCTTTGAAATAACTTGTGTTCTCAGGGAATCACTAAGACAGGTTGTCAGCAATCTTTTGAAGCTTAACGCGATGACGTTACTTACATATTTTTGAATCATGATTTGTGTAATCAACTTTTGAACTTGTATTGATACAATCATGTAAACTTTTCAACTAATGTAATATGGTGGTGTGTACTTTCTTTACTATACAATTGTTGTGATACCGGAAATGACGTCATCCGCCCCCGAACGTTTCCGCTATTCAGATTTGGGGGCGTGACACATGTCGGTTCGAGTCAAGTACATACCAGATATAGTCGTGGACTTACACAGCTTATCCAACAGTCTCCCACTTGGATAAGTCTAATAACTATAACTGCAAGTATGTCTTCAGGAACCGATCAACAATCGTAGCTCTTTTCAAGATCTCTCAGAACTGAGAAGCTGATGATACGCCATTTAAGATAAGTGATCATATAATCCTTTGTTCTAGATATCTGCCGAACAAATACAAGGAACAATGTCTTACTTATTGCCCAGCAGTTTGTTTCTCGATTTCTGATTTGTTTGACATAGAACATAATTGAACACATCAATTTAGTTCTCATCGGGCCCGATACATAGTTCAAAACAAAATCATCGAGATATCGTTTCTAATCCAAGAAGGAACAGATAGACTTCGACTCATATGCTTGTTCTACTACTTGTTAAATTACACACAAAGGCAACAAGACATATCTCTAGGTTTGAAGACTTATATGATATTAACGTCTAGCGATCACTCGAGAGGAATTCCATGAAGTGATACCAACGAGTATAGGTTGAATCCAATACTTAGAGCTTATGAGCATTCATGAGTGTTGAGGCCATGTCCAACATCTTAGACCTCGACAACCAACTCATGAAAATCTTAATTCATATCTACTTCCAACATATGACCGACCGTGGATAATTTGAATAATATGTAAAATTCAACATAAATATTTTGGAAGTCAAAACATGCAAAAGAAATAATATTAAATGATTAACAAAAGATAGCAACACTTTACTCATAAATAAATACAACTTTTATTCATCATCAAATATCAATTACACTTTACAAATTTCAATGTTATCTAACTACTAAAACTAATATCATCCTTCAGCCCTATGCTCCTTGCATGCTGGAGATGCTTACCCCTACCTAGTCCCTTCGTGAGGGGATCTGTCGGGTTCTCATATGATGATACCCTCTTTGCCACGAGGATTCCTTCTTCTATTCGATGTCTGATGAAATGGTATTTTCTATCAACGTGTCTGAATCTCCCGTGATCCCTTGGTTCCTTCGCTAAGGCAACTGCACTTTCACTATCACAGAAAATTTCCATAGGCTCCTTAATAGTTGGTACAACTCCAAGGTCTCCAATGAAGTTCTTCAACCATATTGCCTCCTTCGCTGCCTCGCTTGCTGCTATATACTCTGATTCGCAAGTTGAATCAGCCACTGTCTCCTGCTTGGAACTTTTCCAAGTAATTGTTCCTTCGTTTAAGGTAAAGACCCAGCCCGACTGAGAGAGGAAATTATCCCTATCATTCTAGAAGCTAGCATCACTATACCCTACAACTCTCAATTCATCACTTCCACTGAGGGTAAGGACCCAGTCCTTAGTCATCCGCAAGTACTTGAGGATATTCTTTACCGCAGTCTAGTGAGCCTTACCAGGGTTTCCCTGATATCTGTTGACCATGCTCAATGCAAAGGCCACATCCGGACGAGTACAACTCATAGCATATATGATTGAGCCTACATCAGAAGCATAAGGTAGTCGACTCATTTCTGCTATCTTATCCTCGGTACTCGCGCTCTGAGTCTGACTCAATATGACGTTACTTTGGATGGGTAACTCTCCTTTCTTGGAATCTTTCATGCTGAACCTCTTCAGCACCTCATCCAAGTATGTACTCTGACTATGTCCAATTAGTCTTTTACTCTGGTCTCTCAGAATCCTTATCCCTACGATATATGCAGCTTCTCCAAGGTCCTTCAAAGCGAAACACTTCCAAAGCTATGACTTCACTTCTTGCAACGTTGGGATGTCATTTCCGGTGAGTGGTATGTCATCCACATACAGTACCAAAAAGTTGACTATACTCCCACTAGCCTTGACATATATACAAGATTCATCTTCATTCCTCTAAAAGCCAAACTCTTTGACTTTCTCATCGAAGCAAAGATTCCATCTGCGAGGTGCTTGTTTCAATCCATAGATGGATTTCTCAAGCTTACACACTTTATTAGGGTATTCTATGCTGAAAAAACCTTCTGGATGATTCATGTAAACATCCTCAGCCAACTTTCCATTAAGGAAAGAGGTTTTGACATCCATTTTCCATATTTCATAGTCATGAAATGCAGCAATGGCTAGCAATACTCTAATAGATTTAATCTTGGCTACTGGTGAAAAGCTCTCATCATAATTAACTCCCGAAGTTTGAGAAAAGCCCTTTGCAACCAGTCGCGCCTTATACGTGTGTACATTACCATCCATGTTGGTCTTCTTCTTGAAGATCCATTTGCACCCAACAGTCTTACGACCTGGTACATTGTCAACCAAGTCCCAAACCTGGTTGTCACACATGGACTGTATCTCGGTGTCCATTGCCACTTTCCATTTAGCAGACTCGGGGCCTGCCATTGCTTCCGCATAGCTGTTAGGTTCATCCAGCCTTACCAGTGTCTCGTCACTGATAAGTGTCTTACCCTTCGCAGTATTATGGAAACCATAGTAAAGCTTAGGTGCATTCCTAACCCTTGTGGAATGCCTCAGAGGTACAAACTCGTCAATTGGAGGTTCCTCCTTAAGTTGATTGCTATGGATTGAGGTTCCTTCACCACTTGACTCTTGAATTTCTTCAAGGTCAATTTGCCTCCCACTGTTTCCTTGGCTTATGAACTCTCTCTCTCTCTCTCTCTCTCTCGATAGACAACCCTCCTTTCTACAAAGACCACATTCTCACTACGTCTGTAGAAGAGGTAACCAAAGGATTTCTATGGGTATTCGATGAAAATACACCTCTCCTTTCGAGGTTCGAGCTTATCGTGAGTCTCGCGTCTCACGAAAGCTTCGCAACCCCAAATCTTGATGTGGGCTAGATTGGGAACTTTTCCAGTCCACACCTCGTGAGGTGTTTTGGCAACCTTCTTTGTAGGTACCAGATTAAGGATATGGGCGGCAGACTCTAAGGCATACCCCCAAAATGAGATTGGTAGTGAAGCTCGACTCATCATGGAACGAACCATGTCCAACAAGGTTTGGTTACACCATTCAACTATGGTGTCTTGGGAGGTGTCAATTCTGAGACAACCCCACATTCCCTAAGATAGTCGAGGAACTTTGTACTAAGATACTCACCACCACGATCGGATCGAAGCATCTTAATGTTCCTGCCCAATTGATTCTCTACTTCCTGTTTAAACTATTTAAACCTTTCGAAAGTCTCTGACTTATGCTTAATTAAGTAGACATATCCATATCTACTATAATCATCTATAAAAGTCACATAATAACGATTAGCATCCCTTGTGGTAGTTTTGAAGGTTCCACACACATCCGTGTGTACTAGATCCAAAGCACAAGAACCTGTGAAGGGTGACTTTGCATTTTTCCAAGTAAGCATGATTCACAACCATCATCTGAATTTAGGTCAAATAACTCCAAGACTCCATCCTTTTGGAGTTTGCCTATGCGTTTCTTACTTACATGACCAAGACGACAATGCCATAATGATGTTTTATCCAAGTTATTATCATCAGTAGAATTAATACACAACACATTATTTCCTATGTTATCTACAACAGACACAGCTTCATACACACCATCACAACGTAATGCTTTAAAATAAAACACATTATTAAAGAAAGCATTTATTCCACCAACTTCATTATCAAAAGAAAAGGTAAACCCTTGTTTGTACAAAGTAGGAAAGGAAATAATATTTCTTGCCATTTCAGGCAAATAATAACATTTATTCAAATCTAAAGTAAACCTACTACTTAGCAACAAAGTATAAACTCCAATCTTGGTGACAGGTGAAGTTTTCCTATTCCCCATGATCAAGTTTATCTTTCCATGCTCCACATTCTCACTTCTTCTTAGTCCCTGCAAATTAGAATCAAATATGAATACCACAGCCGGTATCAAGGACCCAAGAGTTAAAATAGGGTGAGTTATTAGATAATACAGTGTTAATACCTGCATGGTTGGGTTTTACTTTCCCATCCTTCAAATCTTGTTGGTACTTTGGGCAGTTTCGCTTCCAGTGTGCCTTTTCTTGGCAATAGAAGCATTCAACCTCTTTTGGATCAGAAGAAGGAGTAACAAAACCTTTCTTGGTTCCACTTGAAGAGGAGCCATCAAGGGTCTTACCCTTGGTACCCTTCGAAGGGTTCTTCTTCTTCTTCCCTCTACCTTTCCCGATTGTTAGCACAGGTGCGGAGTTTGGAGTAGGAGTAGGAGTGGTAACAACCGGCTTACCCTTTAGACCACTTTCAGCGGTCTTCAAGAGTCCTTGAAGTTTGCTGAGGGTGACTTCTTCCTTGTTCATGTGATATGTCATGCGGAATTGATCACAAAACGATGGTAAGGAGTGCAAAATGATATCTATTGCTAACTCCTCGGGGAAGTTCACATTCAGCTTCATTAAAAGGTCCACATACCTTTGCATTTTCTGCATGTGGCCCGTGATGGGTTTACCATCCTTCATTCGGGTTGTTATCATGGAGGAGATGATTTCATATCGCTCTTGACGAGCAATTTGATGGTAGCGGTCCATCAGATCCTAGTGCATCTCAAAAGGATAGTAGTCCTCATAGGACTTTTGGAGCTCGGCTGTCATAGTGGCCATCATGATGCATACGTATTTGGTAGCATGTATTTCATGTGCCTCATATTCAGCAAGCTCCTCAGGAGTAGCAGATTGCTTAGGTACCTTAAGCTCCTTGTCGAGAACATATTCTTTGTTCTCATACCGAGTGACCATCCTGATGTTTCTAATCCAATCTGTAAAGTTGGATCCATCAAAGACGACTCTCCCACAAAGTTTCATGAGAGAGAAGGAGCAGGTAGGGTTTGAACCAGATGTAGCATTGTTGGAAGACATCTGAAAAGAAGAAAACAAGTTTAGTTTAGATACAGAAATGGTCCTTAATAAAACACCCAAATGTAATATTAAGGATAGGATCCAATCACAATATATTATAACTTAGAAGCGGGATGACGTAATCCAAGCTATAACATATTTGAAAGGTAAGTGAATGACGATTCACCAATTTCCACAATGAAAACAAAATATAGATTATTAGGTTTTATTTGGTTTTTAGAAACTCCTAGATTCTTTTTGGGATTCAATGAACATTTCAATGGCATGTTTCAATCTCGAGTGTGCCCTTCAAGTTTTGTGACTGGGATACCGAGGATTACAAAACAAGGTGTTAAGTAACCATGAAAATTACTTGGTACCCTTAATGTTTTTCACTTAATCGATGTGCCGGTAAGCCACACACACTCCACCGACCTATGAAAAACCTTAAGTCACCATTTGCCTGCCTTGTTAAGTCTATGTTAGTGTGTCGGTTAACCACACCCGCTCCACTAACGACTTAATGAAAGTGCAAAGTGTAATTTCTTGGGTTAGCACCTTATTCACATTTTCCTAAAGTAACTAAGATTGGGAATTTAAAAAAAACATTTAGTTACTTTATACTTATCATTATACTTTTAATGAGAATTTTAAGTCATTGTCCTACCCGTTCGGCTAACGACCCTCCACCAGCCAAGGAAGCGGCGGGTAAGAGTGGACACCCATTAAGCTTCTATTTTATAGGCAACAACCTTATACCCCCTTATAGACTGGGTTCATGAATGAGGACTACTAATGGTAAAACGACTTGATCTTATACATACATACATATATATATATATATATATATATATATATATATATATATATATATATATATATACACACACATATATAGTATTAAACTTATAATATTATAAAGTATAAGGGTTGAATTTTAACTTTTAAAATTCTAAGGATTGGAACTAAAGTTTACTAGGTGACCTTACATGCTCCAAAACTTGAGGGCATGTTTTGTTTGTAACTTTACAAAAACCTTTCAATTCATAACTTATGAGTTATTAAAATGAAGAGTCTTCATTTTTGTAACTTATGTGTTCTTTTAATGGAATTAATACAAAGTGACTTTTGGTTATCCATAACTTGAGGACAAGTTATGAACTCCATTAAAACACATAATGATCATGAATTAAACATTAAACAAGTAATTCCTATGATATATCATGAACTCATAAGAATATGAATAGTCATATCAAAATTTCCAAGAACATATGAACACATATAATCATGTAATTTTGATAGTAGCCATTGTAAATGGATTAGAACAACCATTACACTAGCTAAAACAAGTTTTACAAGACCAAAACAGTTTAGGGTAATGTTTCTAGTCCATTTCCAGTGGCTAAAATCGAAATTATGCACACTGCCTGACCAACTCATCGAGTGCACGAACTGACTCACCGAGTTGGTTGAAGTTTCACTTGGACTCGTCGATTCCCCCCATGGACTCGTCGAGTCCCCTGTGCAGACAACTCAAAAAATTCGATTTTACACTATTTTGCATCAAGTATTAACAAACAAGCCTAGTCTCTAATACCACTAATGGGTTTTGAGCATTCTAACACTCCTAAGGTGTACATGCAACCTTAGAAACCTTGGATCTATGTTTGTCTAAAATACATGCAAAATACTTTTTTCCAAGGTTCATAAACCTATCTAGCATACATGGGGAACTTTAAACATAAAAGATGGCTAGAATTACATACCTTGTAGTTGATTTGATTCCTTGAAAACCTGGAGAGCCAAGCACCCCAAGTGTGATGCCTCAAATGTTTCACACAACACCAAGTGCTTTGGAACGACTTGGAGAGTATGTAGAACACTTCTAAAAATCGGCCTAGCCCTCTTTCTTTCAAGTGTAGCCAATTTTGGTGGTTAACATGTTATTTATATAGTGTGTTACATTTAGGGTTACACCATGTAAACCCTAATGTACCATGACTCTTCATTTCCATGACCTATGGGTTTAAACCTCCATGGAGCATCCTATGGACCTTATCCCAACTTGATAACGAATGGAGCCTTTAGCCCACTATACAAGTTATGGATGGTTTACATAATCAACCCATATATTTAATTAGTCTTCTTTTGATCACTTAATTAATTCCAAATTAATTTTTTGATCAATACTAATTAAATAATACTATTAATATATAAGAACTAATAATATATTAATAAACAACAAGTGTTATTTCTCTCATTTAGTCTATCCAAATGCATGATGCCATGCAACCCAAATGGACCATGTTGGATCGGGTCAAGTACATACCAGATATAGTTATGGACTTAGACACCTTATCCAGTAGTTAGCCCCCTCTAAAATGCAAGAGTTATCAGGAGAAATCCAAGAGCTTCTTAACAAAGGCTTTATTAGACCAAGTTTCTCACCATGGGGAACCTCGGTACCATTTGTATAGAAGAAGTATGGATCCTTTAGAATGTGCATCAACTATCAGGGGCTGAACAAACTGACGATCAAGAATAGATACCCCCTTCTAAGAATCAACGATTTTGTTCGACCAATTCGAAGGGTCCAACTTTCGCTCAAAGGTTAACCTAAGGTCAGGATACCACCAACTTCGAGTACAAGAAGAAGATTTTCTTAGAACAACATTCAGGACTTGCTATGGCCATTATGAGGTCCTGGTTATGCCTTTCTGACTAACCAATACCTCAACAATATTTATGGACGTTGTGAACCATATATGCAAACCTTTCTTAGACAAGTTCATGATCGTGTTTATCGATGACATCTTGATATACTCACAAACCATGGAAGAAGACGAACAAATTCTCAAAGTACAAATTTTGGATCATAAAAGTACATTTTCTAAGGCAAGTGGCGAGCAACAAGGGAATACACGTGGACCCCTCCAAAATCGAAAGGATCAATAATTTAGAAGCATCTACAATGCCAACGGAGGTGTGCCAAATCTTAGGATTGGAAGGTTATTGCGAAAGTTTATCGAGAATTTCTCCAAAATAGCTAAACCAGTCAAAGAACTGACGGAGAAGGACAAATTCAAGTCGGAAGAAAAACAAGAGTCTGCATTTTAGAAATTGAAACAAATTATGTGTAGTTCACCAATCCGATCACTCCTAGAAGGAACTGAGGATTTTTTTTCATCAATTGTGATGCCTCACACCAGGGATTGGGATGTGTACTAATGCAAAGGAACAAAGTTGTTGCATACACTTTGTGTTAGCTTAAGGTTCATGAAAACAACTGCACCAGCCATGATTTAGAGCTGAAGTTATAGTTTTTGCCTCAAATATTTGGCAACCTTAACTTTACGGTACCAAGGTTTACCACCCAAAAGATAGGGTTAGATGATTAAAGTATAAAAGGATAATTATTCGTCTCAACAATAAATAGATGTTTTTGATAGAAGATTATATAGGAAAAATAATCTTAGTAAAAGTCATGGTATTAGTAAAAGCAAACCTGTATATATAAAGAATGCCAAAATCTGACTTTGTGAGAAGAACTTATGGTTTTTCAAAGTTTAAGTGTAGTAGTGTGCAACAAAGAAACCAAAATTGAAATCGGTTGATTGTTAGGAGAAACAACCTAAACAAGAGTTGAAGATCTCATTAATACCTATTCGTCGATAAAAAGACCGTCGAGAATGGATATCGTATGAGAGTTTTATGATTTTTATATGGACTTTAATAGTCTAAACCTATAGAAATATAGTTTTAAAAAATAAAATGAGAATTAGCCGATAGATTCTAAATTAAAGTTATAGATGGTGGGTTTTGAAACAAAATATAAGAGGGTTTTTTTATAAAAACTACAACGGAAGCTTTCAAAACTCACAGGTAATTTCAGAGTATAGTTCAAAACAAAACCACCAAGGATTCTTTTATAGAGGTTAGAATCATATTAAAACCAACCATATGGTGTTTTAGAATGGCAACCTTTGAATCCTTTGAACCCACTTGGTTTTGGGGTGTTGATGAAGTACTTCTTAATCGTTTAAGTGCTTAACACAATTAAGTACTCAAGGAGGATCAATTTAAGACACCAAACACTTGCAACTAGTTTTCAAATGAAATTAAAGAAGAGGAGCATAAGAGGCTATAGTTTGTGTGTAGAAAATAGGGATAAGAAGAGAGTCAAAACTATCCAAAAACAAGCTCCATGCACTTTCTTATATACTCTAATGCAAGACAAGACTTAACATTAAAGTAGTGGTAGCCTTTAGGAGCGTTGGAAGCATAAGAAGAAGGTTGACAAGAAACCTCTCTTCTTAATTATAAAATCCAGTCATGGAGTGTGCAAGAATACAAAATTATGACTTAATTACTTTAGTTACTTAAAGGTAACTAATGGTAAACAACTAGCAAGTATAAGGTTAGCCAAAGTGTCCAAAACTTTTTTCATGACTTATTAAATCATACCATATGATATAATAACTAGGTTTCTCTCTTTAATTATTACTTTTACAAAAAAACAAAATAACTATTCTATAATGAAAATACAAGATTTGATTATTTATTAATAATCATATTAATAATTAATATTAAAAAATGTGCCAACTTTATAAAGGTGTGACCCTATAGGATCATATGTTATTAGCAATATAATCCAATAATGATTCTTGAGCATATAGATCCAGCAATCTCCCACTTGCACAAGATTCATTATAGACTAACATAGACAGTAGTTGGCATTTAGCAACAGACTACTCCCGTAACTACACACAAATGGTTTCATCTTATCAACAATCAATTTGTAACACCCAATTTCCAGAACGAGTCAGTTTAGGGCATCAAAGAGTAAAATGTATGGTTTTAGGGTAAAATCAGGTGTCACAACGTGACCATAAGAAGGTCACGACATGACAAGTGAACAAATGAAAATGCAGATTTAACTGAGCACACGACATGAGACATACTGGATCACGAGGTGAGAACTGTTGCAGACCAAGCCCATGATATTTTAGGATTTCCTTCGTATTTAAGCCCCTCTAAGTCATTTTTATGGTTCATTACCATCCTCCTTCGTCCTCAAACACAGAAAAACCCTAACCCTAGCCTCTCCTTGTGATTCTTGATCTTCTGGTGGTGTTTTGGTGGCTTGAAGAAGAAGGGATCACCTTTGGAGCATAGATCTAGCTTGGAAGCTTCATTTACATCTTCTAGCAACATCTCTGGACCTTTGTGAGTAACCAAGATTCAAGCTTTATGATTCCTTGTTGCTAGATCTAAGGTTTTATGCATGATTATCCTTGGTTATATGAGTTAGAGTGTCGAGACTCCATGAAGTTAGCAACTTTATGGGTCCTTAGAGTCCCTTGGTGATTATATGTGGTGGATCTGAAGTTTGGATGATGTTAGAGCTCATGCTTGAGGTTTTGACCTCCTTTTCTTCTTAAATGACCTTATTTGAGCTCAAGTCTAGTATTGGACATGCAAGACCTTAAATCATTGATTTTTTTAGTTCTTATGGTGTTAGGAAGCCTTTTGGTGGAGGTGGATTAGTGACTTAATGGATTAAGGATTTTATTCATCAAAAAGTCATTCAGACAGTTCTCACGATGTGAGAATATGTCTATCACGTCGTGAGGATCGATTTTCACAACGATTTTGTATTTTAGTGGCTCACAACATGACTAAAATTGACATGTCGTGAGGGGCCGTTGACCATTGAGTTTTGTTGCCGTTTATTTTTTGACCAATTTAACTTTGGGTCAAACCTGAAGTATTTCGGCTTTTAATTAAGATTCTTTTATGTTTGGATGCTAGAGGACTCATGGGATTAAGAAATGCAGAGAAGGGAAGCGCGTAGCAGTGTTTCATGGTTATTCGTTTCAGGTGAGTTATCCTCACTGTACTCGTGGGTCAAAGGTATAAATATCGGTCCACTAGTTTTGGTTCCTTATCGTTATGTATTCCATGGAGATTTGCTGATAGCATATCAGTGAGCTATGAAGGGTGTAGTAGGCGGTAATGACCTGTATGATTTGTAGTTGCCTATATTTATTCCCCTATATGATCTCTTGTTTGTTTATATGTTGAAATATTGTGGTGGTTGAGGTTGAGTAAGTCCTGGTATGTGATGTAGGCCAAAAGACCATGTGCAGGCCAGCTGTAAGTTGTAGGCACAGAGGCTCGGGAAGAGTGGTTGGGTTGAGGTGGCAGGCCAACATACCCGGGATAATCCAGTCCAATGACTATGGACCTATTATGTATATTTGTATATGTTCTGTTGTGTCTGGTATTTTGTGGAACTCACTAAGATTTATGTTCACCTAGTTATTTGTGTTTTCAAGTTTTATTGGTGATCATGGGAAGCTGAAGGCGTGATTGTACACACTTATTAGCAACATTGAGGATTTTGCGTTTCTTATATTACTCCGATTTTCGACCAATGTAATTTGGAATAAATGGGTTTCTTAAAAAGGATTGATAAGAGGAAACAAAATGAAATCATGACAACAAACATTAAATAAGTCCTTAGATGGCGATCAGTTGTAACTAAAGGGATGTTACATAATTCAAGAAGCTCAAAGCTACAATTGTAACTAAAGGTGTGGTATCATTTATTCTTTTGTCTCAGAAATAACGTTAAACATGAGATATGGATTGCGATCAGTCTCATTTAGTGTTTAACTTTTAGTAAGTCCTTATATGGCTAACTCTCAATGAATAACTGGAAACAAATCTAATCTTGACAACAAACGTCTATCATATTGCTCATGATATACCGAACGATGGCCCTTATAACCGCCTTTTACGAAACAATGTTAAACCATGTCAACGCACAAAAATTCCTACACTCCTGTCCCAAATATGTATCTCAGGTCGAAGAATACAAATATACAACCTTTTACCAAACATCACATATGAATGTGATCCAAAAAGTTATTTTCATGCGAGTCAAGTCCAATACTTATTCTCTAATCAAGTACCTATGAAGTTGGTAGCAACTCTTGTTATCTTCATCACCATGAAAATCAACCAATCCATTTATATTAGTCTTACCTCATAGATGCTCCCACAACTTTGACGACTATGGATATTTAGAATAACCAAGTTATTTAAGGATTAAACATGCTAATATAAAACACAACAATTATTTAATGAAAGACTATATCCAATATATCAACTCATTACAATATATATTACTTGTATTGTTCAAATATCCAAATACTAAATTTCTATCATTTACTAATCACTTATAACAACAAGGTCCTATAGGATCAGCTTGGCTTTCATGCTTTAGCTAATCAATTAACTTGGTTAAGTAGATTCGGCAAAATGGATGTGTATAAATTTTACGAGTACCGACATTTTCAGCTTTATATATATAACTCATATATAGAGAAAACTCTTGAGAATGTGTCACACCCCAAAACCGAAACGGCGGAAACGTTCGGGGGCGGAGGACGTCATGTACAGTATCATAACAATGCAAAATAGTAAACAAGCAACAACATCATCCATTGCATTAATAGTATAAATTAATACAAGTGTGTTCTTTCATAGTAAAAAGACATCAAAACAAGTAAACAAAATAAAAGACAAGTCTTGAACATGCTCCGTCTTCTCAAAAATCTGGTCGACTGTACCTGTCCACTGGTGACCTGAGAATACAAGTTATGTTGAAAGAGTTTATCAGCTTTAAAGCTGGTGAGTTCATAAGCATTTAGTGTCAATGTTTGTATAAGTTTGATGAAAACGTTTCTAAATGTTCAATGTAAATATTTGTAGTAAATGCTTGTAATAAATGGTTGTAACTCCTAGAAAATCCTATATTTTCTACTAAACATAACCTTCTACCAAGGCATCAAATGTTCTGTATGTTTAATTCTTGTAAGATCGTGTATTTTCCCAAGTGTGACTATCGTTAATCAAAAAAATATAGTCTTACATTACCGCTTATGTGAGAAGATCACAAAGTGAATGTAATGGGGAAATAATAATAATACTGTAGTGTTGTATTATAGAAACTATTGTTGTACTAACTACCTCAAACCAATTGTAATTTAAGGTATAATGTGATATGATTGCACCATACTATCGACTAATAACACAACGATGAAAGACGTCGGAAAACATGACATTTGGCACCCATAGACTTGCAAGTCCCACTATAGCGAACAGTAAGGAGTAGGATAGTCAATCCAATATAGATCTATACATAAATTCAAGCTCTCCCTCTAGGAGATTCTGGATACAAAACGAGCCATGACAGGTGATGCCATGCCCCAAAACGGTGGCTCACATTTATGTTACGGTATTCTTGTATGTATTATGTTCTCTTTGTTTCTCATCATAGTATGTTCTCTTGTATAGTGTATAGTATGTATTGTTTCTCACAATAGTATGTTCTCTTAGTTTCTCATAATAGTATGTATTGACTCATGTATGAACTGACTCTTTGTATGTTTCATTGTACTAGAAGTAATGAGTAGTATCTTCCTAAACTATACCTATTATAGTTTACTAGTAGAGTTGTTTGTATAACTGAGTGTGTTGAGCTGAGATAAAAGCTTTTATGTCTATACACCCTCAACCTCACACCCAATTCAATTTATGGATGGATACCCCTCATTCATTCATTTAGATGTTCTCTTCCCTCTCTCTACTTTCTCTCTCTAAATCATCAACCAAGAACACTTGGAAGGCTTCATAATCGTGATCTACTTCATCTTCAAGCTAAGTATAGTGGTAAACACTTGAATCCCAAGCTTAAAACTCATTATGTTTATCGTATTCATCATCCCATGAAGGTGTACGGCCGCACACCTTCATATGGGGGCAGCACATATTCAAAACTCCCAAGAATGAAGAGCATACACTTCAAAGATCAACATATGGACTCAAATGAGGAGTGTATGGCCGCACACTCCAGTGTACGGCCGCACACACCCTCTGTATGGCCGCACACTCTTGTGTGCTGCCTCACACACACTCCTGACCGCACTCCCCAGCCACACACTCATTTTCAAGACCATACACCCACTCTAATACCCATATTTGGTCCTAAACTTGCATAAATCATTAAGTTTGGATCATGGGACACTTATTCTTAGTAATTCCAAGCCCTAAGGATGTTTTCCCATCATGTTTAGTCATGAAACATCTTAGTTCTAACTCATTTATGTGTCGTCACATGAAAAATAGGGGCCATAGGAGTTCAAGGCATCCGGTGACACTCGAACTCTACATTTAGCGGTGAGTTCATACCCCTACCCCTTTTCACTGATTTTAACTGTTTTCAGGGGGGAACACAAGCAAAGTACAAGGAGTTTCCTGTACTCAAAACTTGTTTTCATGTGTGTGTTTCACATTTTATATGCTTTTAAAACTGATAGTTACAACCGATAACCGTTTGAACATGCAAATCACGTAAACATATATTTGTGAAATGGAATTTAAACTGTTATGTTTTACATATATTTCACAAATGATTTTCCACATTTTATCAGTTAAAAGCATGACATTGAACCTTTGAGCATAGAACTTGTATATTGTTTTGTCCTCGGTAACACTCCACAGAGATACGCGTGTGGAGGATTAGCATATTATTACTAGTAAATTTATTAGCCCTATATGATTGGAGACACGTCCTAGGTGAACACTCAACAAAGATACGCGAGTGGAGGACTACACCTATAACCAGAATCTCTGGGTTTAGAGAGTGTGACTTGAGTGTATTGATCTATACGGGGCTGACTACCCTACGTCTGGCTGCTAGCAACAGCCGAACCGAAATGGTTCAAGGTTGACGAAAGTCATAAGGATGTGGACTACTTATTGCCACAGGTTCAGTCTATAGTATCGTTATGGAACTTGCAATTAGGATAACAGAGATTTACTTATAGTAATAATGAATAACTTTATACACTTCACAAGATATCCAGGCTTCGGAATACATCTTTTACATCGATAACCAACATTCAATAAGGTATGGGACTTTCCTGGGAAGCCTTGTACATAACCAGGTCTAACCAGAATACATCTTTTACAAAAGGTAACCAACATTCAGGAAAGCATGGGGCTTTCCTGGGGAAAACATTTACATAACTAGATAACTGTAAGAAACCGGATAACCTTACATCTTTGACAAATGATAACATACAATCAGGAAGGTATGGGACTTTCCTGGGGATCCATTGGTACATAACCAGAACAGTATAACAAAACAGATAACCTAAATGTACATTTTCACAATGGTAAACATGTTTTCAATGCACAACTTTACTTTACATAATGTGAAACAACAACCAACCTTTTTAAGAAAATGTGAGATTTTCTTGGCGTGTGTTACATTTTCAGAAATAGAAAGGAAACATGAACATTTTCACAAAACAAAAACCACTTATGAAATCACCAGCGTTATCCTGATTTTCAAACCGCTTGTGTTCTCAGGTCAACGTTAGAACAGGTACCGAAGATCCGTTTTTCCCGAAGTCGGAGTGCTCAGAAGACCCGTTTCATTTTGTTCATATATATATATATATACTATGTATCACACTGTACAACTTTACTTTTGAAACAATTGTAAAACTTTTCTATATGTAATGTAATGGTTGTTCTAGTTTACTTACTATGTACATTGCATTTGATACTCAACGTGGAGTCAACCCTGGAAATGTTTCCGCCTACGGTTTTCGGGGTGTGATAGATTGATATCAGAGCCCTTGTTTATAGTGAATAAAGTATACCAAACCTTACATGGTATAAAACTATAAACACTAAAAGGGCCTAAGTGCTATGAATTAAAAGTATCTTCAAACTATAAGTATTTTCAAAAGTATACAAGTATACCGAACCGTCGAGATCCGTAACTACAAGTAAAACAAAACATAAGTAAATGGGTGTTGTGTTAAACCTGGGCAGTTATGTAGTCGTGTCTAGGATCAATATAGCCTGGCCAACTATATTCATTCGAGACACGGCCAACATGTGCTTGGGAATAACTGTGGTATGCGGCAAGCCTAAAACTTACCCTAATACCACAAACATCGCGCCAGTGTAGTAGTGAATCATGAAATACTATGTGAGTATTTCTCGATCCAATTATTTGTAGAAATCCTCGTTCATGAATAGATCCTTGATCAATCCATTAGCGATAGTTTATCTGCTTTGATAACTCTTTCCTGCTTTATCGCTTATTTGGAATAAATATCTGTCATATCTCTCGATCCAATTCAGAGGACTTATCATCCTCTCTTTCTTGATCTTATTAGATCAAGATGCCTCCCAGAAAGAGACCCAACTCAAAGACCAACAATCCTCCTCCACCACCACCTCCTCCTGAAATTGATCCCGTGTTATTCCAGACAGTTGTTACCGCCGCGGTGGCAGCTGCCATGTCCCAACTAAACACCGGTGGTTCCGGTGGTTCAGGAGGTAGCAATCAGAATCAAGAAAGTAACTAGGAACACCGAAAGGAGGGTTCCTACAAGGACTTCATGAATTTGAAGCCTTCATCCTTCGATAACACTGGTGGTGTCATTTCCTTGTCCCGATGGTTTGAGAAAATCGAATCCATTTTTGAAATTTGTGCCTGTACTGAGTCCGATAAGGTCAAATTTGCAGCCTGTACCTTTAGTGATAAAGCTTTGACTTGGTGGAACGGCCGAGTCAAATCCTTGACCCTACCCGTAGCCAATGCCATGGGCTGGGACGCCATGAAAGAACTCCTCCTTGCCGAATATTGTCCCCGTGGTGAAATGCAGAAGCTAGAGCATGAGCTCTGGAACCTGAAAATGAAAGGTTCCGACATTGCTGCATACATTTCCCGATTTGATGATCTCGCACTCCTTTGCCCTGGTTTGGTCACTCCTGAAAGTAAAAAGATCGAGAGGTTTATTTGGGGGCTAACCAATCCAACAAAGGGTCATGTCTTAGCTGCTCGCCCGGATACATATGATAGTGCTAAGACTTTAGCCCAAGCCATAATCAACCACAGTGATGATGTCGAGGAAACCACTACCGCTCCTGAGTCGACTAAAAGCAGTGGTGAGAAAAGAAAGTTCTGGAAGAAGAAGAAGGGTCAATCTTCCCAAGGATCCTCCAAAAGACAACAAACAGTAGCAGTCCATGTTGCTACTACCCCCGTTGTTGCTGCTTTTGTTGTGGGATCCACAGCTCCAACTCCTACCAGCCGGTATGCTGGTAATCTTCCCCTATGTGATAAGTGCAAGTATCACCACAATCCTGGCCCCTGTTGAGAACTTTCCTGTACCAATTGAGGTAAGAAGGGGCACACAGTCCGATTCTGCAAAGCTCCGGCCCAATCGGCCAATCAATCTTCGGGAGCAGGCATTGGTCAAGCCTGCTACAACTGTGGTGAGGCTGGGCACTTTAAAAGGAACTGCCCCTAAAAGTCTATTGATGATAACACCGGAAGGGTCCTCGCCATGGGACGGGAGGAAGCGGTCGCCGATCCCACTGTTGTCTCGGGTACGTTCCTTCTCGACAACTCATATGCTAATATTCTTTTCGATTCGGGTGCTGAGAGGAGCTTTATTAGTCATGCATTCAAACATAACCTAAAACATAATTCCCAACCTTTAACCGAAACGTTTACCGTCGAGATGGCGAACAGTGAGAAAGAAAACGTGAGTGAAGTGTTCGTAGGTTGTACCCTTACCCTGAACGACCATTCATTTCCGATCGATCTCATGTCAGTATCCATAAAGAGCTTTGATGTCATCATTGGCATGGATTGGTTGAGTCCTAATCATGCGGATATCCTTTGTTTCGAAAAAGTCATCCGTCTCAACCTTCCTTCGGGTCAAACTCTAGTAATCTATGGCGATAAACTCAGTTCCAACCTTTGTATCATTTCCTACATCAAAGCTCAGAAACTCCTGCGAAAGGAGTGTATTGCATTCTTGGCCCATGTAATCAATGACAAACAGGAAGTTAAAGACCTCGCGAGCATCCCCGAAGTCTGTAACTTTCCTGATGTGTTTCCTGAAGAGCTTCCGGGAATCCCTCCCGAGCGTCAGGTCAAGTTCTGTATTGACCTAATTCCTGGAGCTACTCCCGTAGCGAAGTCTCCGTATCGCTTAGCTCCAGCAGAAATGCAGGAGTTATCCATTCAACTCAATGAGTTGCTCAGTAAAGGATTCACTAGACCGAGTTCCTCACCCTGGGGAGCTCCGGTTTTGTTTGTCAAGAAGAAATATGGATCCTTTCGAATGTGTATCAATTATCGCGAACTGAACAAGTTGACTGTCAAAAACCGATATCCTCTTCCGCGAATAGATGACCTCTTCGATCAACTCCAGGGAGCCAGTTACTTCTCCAAGATAGACCTTCGGTCAGGGTACCATCAGCTACGAGTTCATGAGAGTGATGTGTCCAAAACAACTTTCAGAACTCGATATGGACATTACGAGTTCGTAGTGATGCCCTTCGGTCTAATTAACGCACCGGCAGTGTTCATGGACCTGATGAACCGGGTGTGTCGTCCCTATCTGGACAAGTTCGTCATTGTATTCATTGATGACATACTTGTCTACTCCAGAAGCGAAGAAGATCACAAACAACACTTGAGGCTAGTGTTGGAAACCCTTAGATTCGAGAAGTTGTATGCGAAATTTTCCAAGTGTGAGTTCTGGATTCGGAAGGTAACTTTCCTCGGTCACGTGGTAAGCGAGGAGGGTATTCATGTAGATCCTTCCAAGATAAAGGCGATAGAGAATTGGTCAGCACCGAAGACACCCATAGAAATCCGACAATTCTTGGGTCTAGCTAGCTACTATCGGAGATTCATCCAGAACTTTTCCAGAATTGACAAACCCTTAACCACTCTAACACAGAAAGGTGTACCCTTTTGTTGGAGTGATAAACAAGAAACTACATTCCAGACGCTAAAGAAGGCCTTGTGCAGCGTTCCTGTTCTGTCCTTACCTGAAGGGACAGAGGACTTCGTTGTCTACTGCGATGCGTCTAATCAAGGCTTAGGTTGTGTACTTATGCAAAGGGGAAAAGTAATTTCTTATGCTTCTAAACAGTTGAAAGCACACGAGGTCAACTATACCACACACGACTTGGAGCTAGGAGTCGTAGTCTTTACGTTGAAGATTTGGAGACATTACCTCTACGGAACCAAATGCACAATTTTCACTGATCACAAGAGCATGCAACATATCTTTGACCATAAAGACTTGAACATGAGACAACGGCGATGGGTAGAACTACTCAGTGATTATGAGTGTGAAATCTGTTACCATCCCGGAAAGGCCAATGTGGTAGCAGACGCCCTTAGCCGAAAGGAGAGTGCAGGCCGTAAAGTGAAGAACCAGACGATGACCATTCATTCCAACCTACCCATGCAAATCCGAGAAGCCCAGTTAGAAGCTCTCAAACCCGAGAACATGTCGACTGATGCCTTGAGAGGAATGGAAAAGAAACTTGAGATCAGAGGTGACGGAGTCTATCATTTCGTGGATCGGATCTGGATTCCCATGTTCGGAGGATTCAGAGAAATAGTTATGGAGGAAGCGCACAGAACCATATACTCTGTTCACCCGGGCTCTGACAAGATGTACTTAGATCTCAAGAAACAATATTGGTGGCTAAACATGAAGGCTGAGATAGCTACGTTTGTGGGCAAGTGTCTGACTTGCGCCAAAGTAAAAGTTGAGCACCAGAAACCCTCGGGTCTGCTCCAGCAACCCGAGATACCCGAATGGAAATGGGAGATGATTACCATGGATTTCATCACCAAACTACCCAAGTGTCCGAGTGGGTACGACACCATTTGGGTAATTGTCGATCGTCTGACAAAGTCCACCCACTTCATCCCAATCAAAGAATCATTCAAGATGGAAAGACTCGCGCGAATCTACATCCAAGAGGTAGTCCGACTACACGGTGTACCTGCGTCCATTATCTCTGATCGAGATAGCAGTTTTACCTCCCGATTTTGGCAGTCCCTCCAGAAAGCTCTTGGAACCAAACTAGATATGAGCACGGCGTATCATCCTCAGACTGATGGACAAAGTGAGAGAACAATCCAAACCCTAGAGGACATGCTTAGGGCATGTGTCATTGACTTTGGAAAGTCGTAGGACACACATCTACCTTTGATCGAGTTCTTGTACAACAATAGTTACCACACCAGCATCAGGGTTGCCTCGTTTGAAGCCCTATAGGGTCGTAAGTGTAGATCCCCTCTGTGCTGGGCCGAGGTGGGGGATACACAGTTAGCCAAGAGTCGAGTCCCGGATAGTGATCTCACTGGTCCTGAAATCATCCGTGAAACCACCGAGAAGATCATCCAAATCCGAGAACGACTGAAAGCTTCACGTGATCGCCAGAAGAGTTACGCTGATAACCGTCAGAAACCACTGGAATTCCAGGTTGGAGACCATGTTCTGTTGAAGGTCTCGCCCTGGAAAGGCACTGTACGCTTTGGTAAGCGTGGGAAACTTAATCTGAGGTACATTGGACCTTTCGATATCCTCGCCAGGATTGGTCCGGTAGCCTATAAACTTCGTTTACCCCATGAGCTCAGTAACATCCATCCCGTCTTCCATGTTTCAAATCTCAAGAAGTTCCTATCCGATGAAACCCTAGTGATTCCTTTAGACGAGATCGAGATCAACGAAAACCTCAACTTCGTGGAGGAACCGATCGAAATCATGGATCGAGAAGTCAAACGTACAAAGCAAAGCCGCATCCCGTTAGTGAAGGTCCACTAGAATGCCAAGCGGGGACCAGAGTTCACTTGGGAGCGTGAAGATTCGATGAAGCAGAAGTATCCGCATCGCTTTCCAGATCCATGATTTGTATCTTGACATGTATCTTAATTTTGAATTTCGGGACGAAATTCCCTCTAACAAGGGGATAATGTGACAACCCGAAACTTCTAACCCACGTATCTTATCTGTGTTTTAGCACTAAAACTTGAGTTCATTGTCTTTTATTAAATCTTGTGATTCCATATGTGTGCTTTAGACTTAATATAATTTAGATATGAATCTTAAGGAGGGTTGGAAAGTGTTTAGTATCACAAAATAGGTCCAAATCTCACCAAATAAGGTGTGTGCGGCCACACACCTATGTGTATCGCCACATACCAACCGCAAACACCCTCAACCTCACACCCAATTCAATTTATGGATGGATACCCCCTCATTCATTCATTTAGATGTTCTCTTCCCTCTCTCTACTTTCTCTCTCTAAATCATCAACCAAGAACACTTGGAAGGCTTCATAATCGTGATCTACTTTATCTTCAAGCTAAGTATAGTGGTAAACACTTGAATCCCAAGCTTAAAACTCATTATGTTCATCATATTCATCATCCCATGAAGGTGTACGGCCGCACACCTTCATATGGGGACAGCACATATTCAAAACTCCCAAGAATGAAGAGCATACACTTCAAAGATCAACATATGGACTCAAATGAGGAGGGTACGGCCGCACACTCCTATGTACAGCCGCACACACCCTCAGTATGGCCGCACACTCTTGTGTGCTGCCTCACACACACTCCTGACCGCACTCCCCAGCCGCACACTCATTTTCAAGACCATACACCCACTCTAATACCCATATTTGGTCCTAAACTTGCATAAATCATTAAGTTTGGATCATAGGACACTTATTCTTAGTAATTCCAAGCCCTAAGGATGTTTTCCCATCATGTTTAGTCATGAAACATCTTAGTTCTAACTCATTTATGTGTCGTCACATGAAAAATAGGGGCCATAGGAGTTCAAGGCATCCGATGACACTCGAACTCTACATTTAGCGGTCAGTTCATACCCCTACCCCTTTTCACTGATTTTAACTGTTTTCAGGGGGAACACAAGCAAAGTACAAGGAGTTTCTTGTACTCAAAACTTGTTTTTATGCGTGTGTTTCACATTTTATATGCTTTTAACACTGATAGTTACAACCGATAACCGTTTGAACATGCAGATCACGTAAACATATATTTGTGAAATGGAATTTAAACTGTTATGTTTTACATATATTTCACAAATGATTTTCCACATTTTATCAGTTAAAAGCATGACATTGAACCTTTGATCATAGAACTTGTATACTGTTTTGTCCTCGGTAACACTCCATAGAGATACGCGAGTGGAGGATTAGCATATTATTACTAGTAAATTTGTTAGTCCTATATGATTGGAGACACGTCCTCGGTGAACACTCCACAGAGATATGCGAGTGGAGGACTACACCTGTAACCAGAATCTCTGGGTTTATAGAGCGTGACTTGAGTGTATAGATCTATACGGGGCTGACTACCCCACACCTGGCTGCTAGCTACAGCCGAACCGAAATGGTTCAAGGGTGACGAAAGTCATAAGGATGTGGACTACTTATTGCCACAGGTTCAGTCTATAGTATGGTTATGGAACTCGCAATTAGGATAATAGAGATTTACTTATAGTAATAATGAATAACTTTATACACTTCACAAGATATCCAGGTTTCAGAATACATCTTTTACATCAATAACCAACATTCAGGAAGGTATGGGACTTTCCTGGGAAGCCTTGTACATAACCAGGTCTAACCAGAATACATCTTTTACAAAAGGTAACTAACATTCAGGAAAGCATGGGGCTTTCCTGGGGAAAACATTTACATAACTAGATAGCTGTAACAAACTGGATAACCTTACATCTTTGACAAATGATAACATACAATCAGGAAGGTATGGGACTTTCCTGGGGATCCATTGGTACATAACCAGAACAGTATAACAAAACAGATAACCTAAATGTACATTTTCACAATGGTAAAGATGTTTTCAGTGCACAACTTTATTCTACATAATGTGAAACAACAACCAACCTTTTTAAGAAAATGTGAGATTTTCTTGGCGTGTGTTACATTTTCAGAAACATAAAGGAAACATGAAGATTTTCACAAAACAAAAACCACTTATGAACTCACCAGCGTTATGCTGATTTTCAAATCGCTTGTGTTCTCAGGTCAACATTAGAACAGGTACCGAAGATCCTTTTTGCCCGAAGTCGGAGTGCTCAGAAGTCCCGTTTCATTTTGTTCATATATATATACTATGTATCACACTGTACAACTTTACTTTTGAAACAATTGTAAAACTTTTCTATATGTAATGTAATTGTCGTTCTCCTTTACTTACTATGTACATTGGATTTGATACTCAACGTGGAGTCAACCACGGAAATGTTTCCGCCTACGGTTTTCGGGGTGTGACACTTACATCAAACCAAGATGGGAAAATTTTGACAGAACTACGACCTAATCAAGACTTAACAAATCCAAAGTCTTCACAAAGATAGGAAATTAAACTAGAGTTTTTACATAAACTAAGTTATATCCAAAAGAGAATGCCGAATAGGCTCTATCTACAATGAGAACCACTAGAATGAGTCATTGATTCTGACAGACAACGCTCCATGTCTCTCATGCGCCTTTCATATGCTGCCTGTCGAGCTCGATGTTCCCAGACTTCAGCTTGGGATGCAGTTAGCTGTTGCTGCAGTGTCTCATTGGTTCTCCTAGTCCTTTCCATAGCCACTTCTAGATGGCGAATGCGGACCATGTTAACGCCAGAGTTGGCGTCAATTTCCATGACTCGATCGATGGTTGCCCGACCTTTCTTGATACTCCGAGCAATCCTACGGAACATGATGGGCAGGACTCTGTCAGCTGAGCCTCCCTCGCTTATATTGTAAAAGCTTCAGTCTCCATTGAAGGTTAAGGTTGACCCTGCTCTTCACTCCAACGGTTCAAGTTTGTCGCCCACAATGGTGTGGGACCTTGAAATGTTGGTCGTGGGTTAAGCTTTGGGATTTGAGCCTCTTGTGGTAGGTTGTTGACTTCTGGATTGGGGTCAGAACCATCAGAAAAGCCTTCAACGTGGTGATCATCCAAAGGGATTGGATAATCATCTTCTTGCTCTTCTTCAAGCCATCCATCATTGCCTTCGTTTGGGAAGTAAGGGTCGTCGTGGGGATGGAATCCATCCATGATATCTACACGAGAAAATTAGTAAGGAATTTATCTTACAATTCTAAAATGAGGCAATAAACAAATAAAAAGTTTCTATAAGGTAAACTTACTGCTACTCCTAATAAGTTTGTTCTTTGAATGAAAACACTCCTATAGTATTTTAATTTATGTTTTGTTCTCATGCTCTTCTATATATGAAGATGTGTAATTTGGTAAGTTTTAGGTTTTTTGCAACACCCCAATTGCTCCCTGACACACGTTCACCGTATCAAAAATAAATAGAGTTGATTAGGCTATATTTATCCCAGATAAGATTACATAACTGCCAATGTTTGACTGTTGTTTCCAACAATAAAATACTTTTGTTATGTTCTAGTATGACATTGTTCTATAGTAAGTATGTAGGTATGTAATTATGTATACTTTTACTTAAGTATTTTAGTACTTAAAAGTATAAAATCTTGGTCAAAGTATTTTAATCCCTGTTTGTTTATAGTTTGTATATCTTTTATGGGTTGACATACTCGATTCACTATAAACAATGCTCCAATACCAATCTGTCACACCCCAAAACCGGAACGGCGGAAACGTTCGGGGGTAGAGGACGTCATGTACAGTATCATAACAATGCAAAATAGTAAACAAGCAACAACATCATCCATGGCATTAATAGTATAAATTAATACAAGTGTTTTCTTTCATAGCAAAAAGACATCAAAACAAGTAATCAAAATAAAAGACGAGTCTTGAACATGCTCCGTCTTCTCAAAAACCTGGTCGACTGTACCTGTCTACTGGTGACCTGAGAATACAAGTTATGTTGAAAGAGTTTATCAGCTTTAAAGCTGGTGAGTTCATAAGCATTTAGTGACAATGTTTGTATAAGTTTGATGAAAACGTTTGTAAATGTTCAATGTAAATGTTTGTAGTAAATGTTTGTAAGAAATGGTTTTGACTCCTAGAAAATCCTATATTTTCTACTAAACATAGCCTTCTACCAACGCATCAAATCTTCTGTATTTTTGTTTCTCGTAAGAGTGTGTATTTTCCCAAGTGTGACTATCATTAATCAAAAAAATATAGTCTTACATTACCACTTATGTGAGAAGATCACAAAGTGAATGTAATGGGGAAATAATAATAGTATTGTAGTGTTTTATTATAGTAACTACTGTTGTACTAACTACCTTAAACCAATTTTTATTTAAGGTATAATGTGATATGATTGCACCATACTATCGACTAACAAGACGAAGATGAAAGACGTCAGAAGAAATGACATTTGGCACCCGTAGACTTGCAAGTCCCACTGTAGCGAACAATAAGGTGTAAGATAGTCAATCCAGTATAGATCTATACACAAATTCAAGCTCTCCCTCTAGGAGATTTTGGATACAAAACGAGCCATGACAGGTAATGCCATGCCCCGAAACCGTGGCTCACATTTATGTTATAGTATTCTTGTATATGTATTGTATGTACTAGTGTAATGTATGTCCTCTGTGTCTGGTATGTAGTGTGTTCTCTTTGTTTCTCATCATAGTATGTTCTCTTGTATAGTGTATAATATGTATTGTTTCTCATAATAGTATGTTCTCTTAGTTTCTCATAATAGTATGTTCTCTTAGTTTCTCAAAATAGTATGTATTGACTCATGTATGAACTGGCTCTTTGTATGTTCATTGTACTAGAAGTAATGAGTAGTATCTTCCTAAACTATACCTATTATAGTTTACTAGTAGAGTTGTTTGTATAACTGAGTGTGTTGAACTGAGATAAAAAATTTTATGTCTATACATATATACAAAATATATAACTAAGGATCAAACGACACTCGAAAAAACAACAGGGTACTCTAAGCCACAACTAAACAAGGAACAGGAAGTAAAGTGTGTTATCAGTCCTAAGTCCTTCAAACCTTACTTCTATAATTATAGATGCATTAGACATGATTTTGACAAATTATAAGTTTAAAAGAGTTAAAGGAAAAGTTTTGTCATATAAGAACAAGTTTGATAAAGAGTTTAACATGTAAAAGAGTTTGATAAACATTTTGAAGTAGTTGGATCGATAAAACAGCGAAAAGTATAGCAAATCCATTGTTTGATGGTTATTAATCACATGTAGTGAGTGATACTGAAGGGTATGAACTCACCTGTAGTGAGTGATACTGAAGGGTATGAACTTGTATTCCCCCCATAAAAGCATTTAAAATCATTTAAAAGATAGATTAAAGGGTATGAACTCACCTGTAGTGAGTGATATTGAAGTATGTTTGGAAATAGGATGTAGAGTGTCAAGTGAAACCTTGAGCACACAAAGATCCTAATAAACATATAATGACATGTATGTGTATTAGATTAGTGTATAAACAACTAATTATAAGGGATAGCACCCTAATAGACTAGGAAACTCGTAGATTCATGGGATACAATCACATATGATTGCATAACAAGGGTGTATGGCCACCCTAAAAAGTTTACGGTCCAAATGGCATGACCATAAGTCTTTACGGTCAAGTTGGTTCACGGTCATATGTATTTATGGTCCATGTTTTCACAGTCTAATGACCTTACGGTCATGAATTTCACGGTCTAATGACCTTACGGTCATGGAGTTCACGGTCTAAGGAGATCCAACCGCAAACTCACCAAATCTTTCACAAATGAAGGTTTTCAAGGGATTCAATCAAAGGTATCGGATTCTAGGGACCATGCTTAACCTTAGGAAGGCTTTAGGGCCTCTAATGCACCTTTCATTAGAGTTTACGGTCTAAGGAGATACACTTAGACCATAAACACCTTGTTCTTGGCTAAAAATGATGTTTTCAAGGTGATTAACTTGCGATTCAAGCATATATCAAGCTAAGGGTAGTGTAGTTACTTATTAGAAGCTTGTAAGGGTGATTTGGATCCAAGAACACTAGTGCTTGTTCTTGGTGTTCTTGTTGAAATGAAGAACACTTGAAGATCTATCAAAATGAAGAGATTTCATGGATGAAATCATGCATAATCATTAGATAAAGAGATGTAACAACAAATCAAAGGAATGAATTCTTACATTTTTGGAAGATAAGGATGAAGATCTTATGATACCTGAGAGAGAATTCGGTTTACTGGGCTTGTAAAGGAGAGAAATGACCAAAATGATCATGTATTAAACATATATAGGGAGTTTATGGTCACCATGACCGTAAGGTCTAAGCTTCCTGACAGTAAACTCCTTTTGAGGAGTTTTACAGTTTGCTAGATGGTTTGAAACATTAATTGATAAATCCAAACATTGATTACTTTGATGCACTAGTCTCAGAATGCTCAAATAGACTCTAAACAGTGCTAAAAGTTAGCAGAAACGAGTCTGACTTAGATTGCAGTGAATGGTTTGTACAAGATAGAAATTTTGGGTTGTCACATAATGTATTAGATGCTTAAATATGACTTAGATACAAATACTTGAATGATGGGATTACTCATAGGCATAACGAACTAAATATTTATGTATCTTCATATGGGGTCCACGAAAAACAATGTAATTAAAATTTGATGTGTAACAATAGTTAAAATCTACATGGAACTACTATCCATGTAACTTTCTATTCATTCATAATAAGGACACAACCTTGTGTTTAAGAATCATCTTAATCTATTTGGAAGTTTAGCATATGTGTAACAACTTAAACATAGCTTTCTCTCAAATACTCTGTAGATTAGAAATATTTCTCTAGTTCTCGCAAGTATGTTAGAATGTTCCTATAAATCACACCATGACTTATTCTCGGTTTATTCTAGTATTTATTCTAAATGCTCTAAGAATATGACATATATGGCCTTCATGCATAATCATGACATATAAGATTAATCCAATTTGCAGCGGCATATGGAATACAATCATATTATCTAGTTCAAAACATTTATACTAGGATTTTGAGGAATGCTCAAAATCATGTCGTATAGTATTCAAAAGATAAACTCTATTAGAGTCTTTTATCTTAAGCCCTTGAAGATCCTTAACCATTAATGCAATTTTACTTAATATTTTAATTTTCCATGATCTATATATAGATCTTTATTCAAAGAATTAGTATGTCAATACATACAAGACTAGGAATGTATGCGCTTCCACTAGCTATATAGAAAACAGAAGAGTCTTCTTGATTTATAATGAAAATTCACACTACGTAATTATCTTACAAGAAAGAAGATTCTTACTTTGAGAGGTAGGCTTAAATCTGAAAAGATTTCCATTCATGTATGTTTTCTCCTTTGAAAAACTCACTAACTCTTTATAGTCATACCATATCGAGGAAGATTAATCAAGACCATACTTGATTATCATACATGAATGCATCTCTATGTGTTTAATTAGTTTCTGATCAATTATTGAATAGGTTCAAAAACTATTGAAAAACATGCTATTTCCAAACCGTGATGCATTTATCTTATGGTTCTTTTTGCTCTTAAATTTCCGTATTGCTACAAATTAGAAAAAGAACTTTCTAAGTATATGTCTTATAGAATTACAATTAGTGGGATGATAGAAACTTCATCCAAAACAATCATTTACGATAGTTTACTTAAATGCAATTAGTAGATGCTAGAGTGAGTTAAGCTTATTGTCTAACATAAACTCCATAACTCTATACCTTTCAGATAAGGATAAAACATTTCATGCTTAGTTTATGAAAGTATTTAATCTACTTGTTTTGTTGGATATATATATATATATATATATATATATATATATATATATATATATATATATATGTTGTAGTGAGCATAATTCAAAAAAATTATAAAAGAAATAGTTCTTTTAAAAACATTGTATAACAAAGTGCAAGGTCTGTGTTATCCTATTCAAAAACTTGTATTGTCGACATTCATTCAATGGTCAGGTGACACTATCACACTAGAGAATTTGAGGGCTACCTCGAATATGATATGAAAAATCCAAATGACTAGGTGATCAAGTGCCGAAAGAACTATATATGCAAATGACGAGTAAGTGTTTTTGACGGAACGAGTTGTAAATCCATTCCACATTTCTTAAGATGTTCTAAGAAGACTTGGTTTATAAAAATCATTTCCTTTATCATAATAAAAGGTTAATGTTGGTCTCATTGCATTGTATTTCAATCTTCACTATGAAACAATGTGAGCAAATCAAAAGTTTCAACAACAACGAATAAAAGTCGTCGGTGTCTATCACCAAAACTATTCATGGATCGAAACGATTACATGCATCACTTATGTATAATTCTTTGTCAAGACTTTTTTTCTTTAACTACTAATAGATTAAAACACTTTCGAATCATGTTCTCATATAAATATGATTCACATATATCAAATGAATCAAGCGCAGTTGCCTTCCAAAATTCCTTCATTCTAAAGTTGGTATATGTGTTTCATGTTTATATAGTCATGATGATTATGACATATATAAGTTTGAATCAAATATTATTTGATTTTATAGGTTTTATCTTTAGAACTATTAATTTAAAAAAAAAACTTATAGATTTACTTCATAAATAGCATTATGAGAAAATATTTTTAACATAGAATGCATCGTTTCAAAACATGAATGTAAACATTCATTAAACAATAAGGAAATCTAGATTATTCATAAATTTCAACTTTTACATGTTCCTATAAGAATAGCTACAAAACATTTATTGTTCAAAACCATAACAATGCTTTTTATATCTTCATCACGAAATACCATTTTTCTATAATCAGTTGATTATTTCTTCCAATCATCAGCACATAATATCAATTATTAGTGTCGAATGAAGTATAAAATACTCAAGTGAATGATGGAAAAATAAATAGTTCTATCATATAGATATCTGAAGTCTTGGTCATGTCAGACTTCCTCGGCTCAATGAGATTTAGAGGAGTAGTTCCTCTTTCAGTGTCCATTTTCTTCACAATAGAAACAACACTAATCATATTGGTCATTTCTTGATTTACGGGTTGATGATGTATTTTCCTTAACTGAACTATAAGTCTATTAGAGTACAAAATATCTTAGATCTTCCTTTTCTTCAATATTTGAACAGGTTTGAAGCGTGTTCTATTGTTCATAATCAATATATTCTTTACTTGATGAGATATCTAATATGTTTCATAATCATCCATGAATTTCTACAAGTCAAGGGAAATTATTCCAGTATGACGTGAGACACATCAACATCATCACAATAATACTTTCATAAAAGCATCATGATCAGACTGACTAGTTTGCAGAGGTTGTTTAGGCATGGAATCTTTCACTATATATAATTTCTATTTGTCCTTAAGGAAGATCCTTAATGTATTATACCATTTATAGAAATTATAACCATCCAATGTTACAATCTCTTGAAACTCAACAAGAGAGAGAGAGAGAGAGAGATTATACAGGGCGTAAAATATTAACAATTATTTACAGAATTTAACAAAATTTTATTTAGTATTTTCAATATTAACTCTTTAAAAATTAATAGATTTTACTGTATCTAAAACATTAACTTATTAAAGTCTAGGATCCGAGTAACGAAACAAGTAAATGGTTAGGTAACCTTTATCTCATCCACTTAATAATACTCGGTAGGTAGCGATTATTAGTTGCATAAAATATGTAATTCCTAGATAATGGTATCCTAAAAAACTATTGCTTATCTTGGCATGTTTGCTCACATATATGCCTCATACCTCGCATTGCAACTAATTAGTGACTAGGTGACCCTTATAACATTAGAAAATACAAAACGCCCCGCACATCATAAGAAAATCCTAGTGTTTAGGTGACCTATCGCCCACTAAGACCGTACAAACGATGCCCAAGTGTTCTGCAAAAGGACGGCATTGACTTACATTTTTAAGAAAAAAGTTGTCTATATATGTTTTACAAATATAGTTATAAAAAACATGGTCTCATGAATATTGCATGCATCCAACAACTCATGTACCATTTTTTAAAATAATATCACTTGTTATAAGGTTTTTAAGTTCCAAATAAAACTCATTTTATTTTTCATTAATGCGATCAATTATAAACTAAAATTCGATATTTATAATTTAGTTGTAGAGCAGTTAAGAACTTGTTATAGTCTTTTTATAAAATTTCATTTTATACTTAAGACTTGGAGTTTTGGATGAGATCTAAAATCACAATTTTAAATTTCCTTTTCATAATCAAAATCTTATGACTCTATGAATTTGTATAATAAAACTCATTTTATTTTATAAAATCAGTTTTATACATCTTATGCTAAAATTCATATTTTGATAAACCAAAACTTAGGTGATGATAGTTATCTTTTAAATCTCATTTGGCATGCATAAAACATAATATCACATGTTGCGTTAAGTTTAAAAAATTAATATCGTATATTAAGTTCCGACGTAAAAAGTAATCACTAGTATTATTATTTGTCGTTATAACGTTATAAACCGTTTTTTAGTATTTTTAATAAAAAAAAAACTCTTGTTTATTATAAACACATGAAGTTTAGATAATGTTTAAACACTTTTTAAACCATTTCAAATATTTTAAAGTTGACTATTTAAAATTTTTTACAGTAAAACTATTTTTAACAAAATCTTAATTTTAACCGGAAACCGGTAAAACGTTTTTATAAATAGTCATTATAAACATCTTATGTGTCACACCCCCGAACCAGGCGGCGGAAACGTTCGGGAGCTGTCGTGACTCAATTGAATACCATAACATTGAATATATATGAAACGTAACAACATTCGTCACCATGCATTAATATAATACAACCAATAAAGTTTACATGAAGTACATTGTTTAAACATTACATTCCAAAAATAAATTGTTCGGTTCGTTAATAAGTAAACTGCAAGCCATCACTGAGTATATTTTCCTTGAATTCACTGGTTACCTGAGAATACAAGTATTTTGAAAAACGTCAACATGTGAAATGTTGGTGAGTTCATAAGCGGTATTTGAAAAACCATGTTTCGTATCGTTTGAAAACCACCAGAAAATCCGATATTTTCTGAAAAGAAAAGCTTTTGAAAACGTTTGTGAAGATCCATAGGTATGCTTGTTTGTTTCTATACTTGTAAAAATTGTTCATTAAAGTTGTATACATTTCGAATCCGTATGTATTGAAAAACCCTAGGAAAACCCGATGTTCTCCTAATTCTTTGAATTCCATGAAGTTACATTGAAACCATTGCAAAGCGTGTAGTATCAATCCCAGGCGACGTTGGATTATTTTTGAGCATGATTAATTGCTACAAACACGCGTTACACAAACGACCAGTTTATAGCTATACTAACGATCCCGTAGGCGTCGTCCGTACTAATCACGTTATCCAACCGCCCTGACTACGTGTAATCCCACATCCGAAGAGAAAGAGGACACGAAGACCCCGATGACTCCATTAACCGGTTGGGGATAAAAAAATGTACGAGGGGTCCCTGACCCGCCTCGCATGAAATATCGACTTTACTAGCAATACCAAAGGACCCTTGGGGACCAATAGTATACAAGCCATTGAAAGTCCTTTTACGTTGTGTTAGATCGGTAAAACCCAACACTTCGTAAGGTAGAGGTCTTCGGGCCTTAAGATCAGGTCATTGGGCTAGCTAGGCCCAACAAACAAGATTTTACACTTTTGGGGCCCAAAGATGGTGCGTAGACGTCTGTGCACACTCGCATGTATATTGAATTCCCAAACGTTACTTGTATGAATCGTGGTATCGTCGTGTTAGTAGTTTCGGATTTTTATTGGTTCGAGACCGAACCAATTCGTTTAACAACGACTTTTGGTATTGTTGTGTATTGTATTTCGTCGATAGTCGCGGTGCCATTATTTGATCAATTTGCGTGTATTGAATTAGCCTTGAAAGTTTTCTGTTTTCAACCCCTCATTGTTTGTAAAATTTACTTTTTCAACCCTTTAATTAAATAACTTTCCGGTTTGGTCCTTAAATCATTTTTCTTGACATTTTAACACCAAAAATTATTGAAATTAATATTTTTCAGCATATTTTTCATTGAAAACAGTTTAAGTCCCTGAAAATGCAGTTTTCTCGGTTATAACCCCTCTTTTTCGCAACTTTGACAATTTTGCCCAAATTGTAAAATTTTTGCAACTTTGGTCCTTTTTAAATTTAAAAAGCATTTTAAACCTTTGAAAAGGACTTGGAACACTAATAGTCCACTGTTTTACAGAAAAACACAGTTTTGGCCCTCCAAAACAGAAAATTTCGCATAATGGGCCCTATTGGGCCGAAAATGTCATTTTTAGCCCATTAAGCTTGAAATTTATGTTTTTAATCCTCCATCAAGTATATTTTCAGAAAATACATTATGGAAACTGTTTTGACTCATTTCCCCCATAATATTTCGAAATATTTCAATTTGGGCCCTTTAACTTTATATTTTTAGCATTTTATGTCCAAAAATTGGGTTTTTAGCCCAAAGAAAATGTTACTAAGCCATTTAGCTATTTTTCTTGGATCACTTTGTATGTAGGAATATACTTGATGCTAGTATCATTTATCATAAAGTATATCTCGGTTTTGAGGGGTTTTATGGCTAGATCCAACATTATAACACACAAAAACACACATATAAGCATGGAAATCATACAAGGCATACAAAACACATATAGATCTACACTTTCACTTGTATTCCCCCCCCCCCCCCCCCACAAAACTCATAATAATAGAAAATAGGGGGTATGAAGCTCACCTTGGGTGTGGTTTCGGTTTTGGAGAGAAGATGGAAGAAAAATGAAGTGATTTTCGGCTCTAGCACCTTTCCTTGGTAGATCTCGGGTTTGGTGACTTCTAAGGTGCATGATCACAAGTTGGATTAGATTTAGAAGAGGTTTTTGATGGAATGAAGTAGCTAGATCATGGATATAAGTAAAAACTTACCTAAGATGATGATTAACTTGAAAGATCCTCTTGAAAGCTTCCTAAATTTCGAGATTTTTGAGTGGAGAGGGAGGAGTGTTCTTGAGGGATTTTGAGAGATTTTTGTGAATGTGTGTGTGTTTGCATATGGCCGAGAGCAAGAGAGAGAGGAAGAAGAAGTGATCCTTGAGGTGATGTTTGCATGGAGGTATGAGTTTCTTGCATGGAAGTCCTTTGGTTAATAGTGAGGTGGCAAGCAAATAGTCAACTCTTCCATTTCTTCTTGGACTTGGGCCTTGGGCCGAGAGTTTGGAAGGGAAAAGGAAAATTTTGGGCTTTTTGCCCTAAGCCCAATATTAGAGTTTGTTTGGGTATGTTTTAAGCCTAAAAGAATGTGGTAGGATTTTTACATTTTTTTTTGGACTAGTTTAGGTTATTCATGGATCAAAGCTTTTAATTCATTTCATTCTAGGCCCATCATGGCCCAAAATGTTGAAATAAATTAGTGTGGGTCCAATTAGAGCCCAATTAGGGTCCTAAGCCCATGATAGTCAAATTGGAAGCTTATTGGTCCATTTGGGCCCAATAAGGAAGTCCTAGTCCAAAAATGGACTTAAACAAGGACTTCTAGGGTTTCCAATTGCTTGATGACTATTTGTAGTACTTGTATGATGTATTTGATTGAAGTTTTTGATGTCATAATCATAGGGGTCACACATGTTCTTAAGTTTTTGATTCACATTAACTTGAGTGTATAGATTACATGACACAAAATTTCCAGTTGTGACATTATGTTACCTTGTAAACATTTTTTACTCAAACTCCAAGTGATGTTATTTTATGATAAAATGTTATTTAACATGTGAAAACCATTTTCATACATCAAACATAACATGCAACAACATAAAACAAACATCACAAACATGCATTAAAATATATGTCCATAAACCAAACAAGTTTAGTGACATTTTGTGAGCTCACACAAAATGTGAAGTCCGTTTCTAAAGGGACATTTAAAGAGACCAAAATTCTTCTAGTAATGTTGTTGTTGAAGCTCTCACTTGACAAAACAATCATTGCTAGCATAAGTTGAAAAACTTTTTGAAAAGTAAATAATTCAGCAACATGCAATACTTTTCAGAAAATGTTGCAGAAGTGTTGCATCAGGACCAACAGCCCTTGAGGAAAGTGCCAATAGCAACGCATTTTGCAACAGTTTGTAGAAAGTATCGCAATTGTCCCTGTACACTTCAAAGTTGCGAAAATTACATTTTGGTCTTCAAAAAATGGCTCCATATTCATTTCTTGTTACATTTTTGTACAAATAACTTATTTCTAAAAAATAATCTATTACTTACAAAAATAAATGAAGAAAACTAATTTTTTTAATTATTACATACTATATGAATAATAAATATTACAACCATTTTTAACAAAACAAATCATACAACAAACACAATGGTATATGGCTAGTTTTTGCACATCATACACGTATATATACCAACAAACACTTTGTTTTTCTAAGATAACTTTATGAAAAAAATATATATGAAAAAACTTGGTTGCATAAAAATAACAATTATATAAGAAACAAGCTGCCATAGAAAATATATTTGGTGATTTCTTTGCCAAAAGAAATACCAAACATATTTTCCAAAACCAAATGTTATTAAAAACAAAAAAGAACATTCTAACATATACAAGATGGCTCCGATACCACTGATGGGTTTGATACAAAATATAAGAGAGTTTGTCATAAAAACCACAAGGAAAGCTTTAAAATTTCACATGTAGTTTTCGAATATATTTCAAAACAAAACCACCAAGGATACTTTTATAGAGGTTAAAATGCTATTAAAACCCACCATGGGGTGTTTTAGAATTATAACCCTTGAAGATTTTGAACCCACTTGGTTTTGTGGTGTTGATAAAGATGGAAATATCTAAGTGGATGATCTTCTCTACAAGTATCCACCATTAAGACTAGACGCACTTGAATGCTAGTTCCCATCTTGTATGAAGTACTTCTTAAGTCTTTAAGTTCTCAACACAGTTAATGTAACATATTTATTTTACCAATTTTTTTTCATTTTTATTATACAAAACCACAAGTGTCATTAAAATACGGTTCATGAAGTAGTATACCCCATTCTCTCTTGCTTCTAGGTTCTTTTCCATCCCGCGCAATGCCTCGCTAGTTCGATTTTCCGTTTTCATAGCCTCTGACTGGACTGATGCAATTTGAGTGGCCAGATGAGATTGAATGGTTATCAAAAGAGTTTTCGTACGGTGATTAGAGTACTCCTTCCGACTTAATGCATCAGCTACCACGTTAGCCTTGCCTGGGTGGTACTTGATCTCACATTCGTAGTCGTTTAGCAATTCCACCCATCTTCGTTGTCTCATGTTCAGTTCCTTCTGATTCAAGATGTGCTGGAGGCTCTTGTGATCTGTGAAGATGGTGCACTTTGTACCGTACAGGTAGTGCCTCCAAATTTTCAGAGCGAAGACCACGGCTCCCAGTTCTAGGTCATGGGTCGTGTAATTTACTTCGTGCGTCTTTAGTTGGTGGGATGCATATGCTATCACTCTTCCACGTTGCATGAGAACGCAACCTAAGCCCTGATTCGACGCGTCACAGTAGACCACAAAATCTTCCGTTCCTTCAGGTAGAGATAGTACAGGAGCGCTACAGAGAGCTTGCTTCAAGGTTCGAAACGCAATCTCTTGTCGGTCTGTCCATTTGAATGGCACGCCCTTTTGCGTAAGCGAGGTAAGCGGCTTGGCAATCTTAGAGAAGTTTTGGATGAATCTCCTATAGTAGCCTGCTAGGCCTAAAAATTGACGAATTTCTGTGGGCATGGTCGGAGTTGCCCATCCCTCCACAGCTTTGACCTTAGAGGGATCCACATGAATTCCGTCTTGGCTAACTACGTGGCCTAGGAAATTCACACTTCGGAGCCAGAACTCACACTTGGAGAGTTTGGCGTACAGTTTTTCCGATCGCAGAGTTTCTAGAACTTGTCGGAGATGTTGGCCATGCTCCTCTTTGCTTCAAGAATAGACAAGGATGGCATCGATAAACACAATGACGAAGTTGTCAAGGAACGGTCGACAGATTCGATTCATTAGGTCCATAAATGTGGCAGGTGCATTTGTTAGACCGAAGGGCATTACGACGAATTCATAATGTCCGTAGCGGGTTCGGAAAGCGGTTTTAGGAATATCCTCTTCTCGGACTTTGAGTTGGTGGTATCCGGACCGTAGATCTATTTTAGAAAAATAACTAGCTCCTTGGAGCTGGTCGAATAGATCATCGATTCGTGGGAGTGGGTAGCGGTTTTTAACAGTGAGCTTATTTAACTCTTTGTAATCGATGCACATTCTGAAAGATCCGTCCTTCTTTTTGACAAAGAGCACCGGAGCTCCCCATGGCGAGTAGCTAGGTCGGATAAATCCCTTGTCCAGAAGCTCACTGAGTTGGCTGGACAATTCCTGCATTTCAGCAGGAGCCAACCGATATGAGGATTTAGTGAGAGGAGTTGCTCCTGGAACGAGGTCGATTCAGAACTCAACCTGTCTCTCTGGGGGTACTCCTGGAAGATCTTCAGGAAACACGTCTGGAAATTCACACGCTACCGGAATATCTTGAATGTTAGTTTCTTCTTTGGTCTTGTCCACTATGTGAGCCAAGAACGCCAAATTGTTCTTTCGCAGATGTTTTTGTGCCTTGATGCACGAGATGAGACGAAGATTCGTACTGGGTTTGTCTCCGTAAATTACTAGGGTTTCGTGATTTGGGAGACGAAGGCGAACGGCCTTCTCATGGAACATAATCTCAGCATGGTGGGGGCTTAACCAATCCATGCCGATAATCACATCGAAACTCCTAATTGACACTAGCATTAGGTCTATTCGAAAGACGTGTTGGTTAAGGGTTAGGGTACATCCGATGTAGATCTCCCCAGTGGATTCGGTTTTCCCATTGGCCATTTCCACCGTATAGGTTTCATTTAGCTTCTGGGGTTGTTGTTTTAATAAATGTTTAAACTTCTCGCTTACGAAACTTCGCTCCGCTCCGGTGTCAAATAAGATGCATGCATAAGTGTGGTTTAGGAGAAACGTACCGATCACAACTGCGGGGTCCTGAACTGCCTCACCCTGACCCATAGTCAGCATTCTTCCTGCTCCTCTGTTTCCTGAGTTGTTGTTAGGGCAATCTCGGCGGAAATGCCCCGTCCTCCCACACCCGAAGCAGGTGTGGCTAGGCCCTGCATTGTTGCCGCCGGCATTGGTGTTGTTGTTATTGCGGTGGTTGTTGTTGTTGTTGTAGCTGTTTCCCTGACTTTGATTCTGAGGAGGGTAAGCCCTGCAGAACCTTGCAGTGTGTCCCCTTCGGTTGCAACTGGTGCAATGGAATTCCCTGCATTCGCCGTGATGGTGGAAACCGCACTTATTGCATTTGGGAAGATTACCGGAATAGGGTCTTGTAACATTTGAAGCAGCTGAGGCTAGAGCATGTGGTGTGGCTGGAACCGGTGCGGTGACAGCGTTAACTGCCACTGTCTGCTGCTTTTTAGAGGTCTCGGGGCCCTGACGCCCCTTTCTCTTGTTGTTCTTCCCTTTCCTGCCATCACCCTCCTTTTTCTTCTCAGCCTCCACTGGCTTCTCGCCCTTCTTGTTGTTATGATCGTATAACCTCTTCGCCAATCTCTTCGCACTGTCAAACGTTTCAGGGTTCGCAGCTATTACATTCCCTTGAATGGGAGGTGTCAGTCCCCAGAAGAATCGCTCAATCTTCTTTCCTTCGGATGTGATCATACCCGGGCACAGCAGAGATAGTTCGCTAAATCTCGATATGTAGGCATCGATGTTCGCATTCTGCACAGTGAGATTCCATAGCTCTTGCTCCATCTTCTGTATTTCGCCTCAGGGGCAGTACTCAGCCATCAACATTTCTTTCATTTCTGTCCATGGCATAGAGTTGGCTACAGGGAGCGTCATGGCTTCCACGTGTCCGTTCCACCAGGTGAGCGCTTGATCGACAAGAGTGCAGGCTGCGAACTTCACCTTCATCTGCTCAGGGCATTCGCATATCTCGAATACCGACTCTACCTTCTTGATCCATCGCTTCAGAGTGATCACCCCTCCAGTGCCGTTGAAAGTTCATGGTTTAGCATTTGTGAAGTCCTTGTAGGTGCACGTTTTAGTGGGTCCTTGATTTGTCCCGTTGTTCGAACTTCCGGACCCTTGCCCGTTGCCTCCTCCGTTGTTCCCTCGGTGAAGTTGTGCCATAGCTGCTGTGACCGCAACAGACACGACTGCCTGGAAAGCAGTGGTGTCAACTTCAGGCGGGGTTGGTTCGGGATTTCTGCGAGTAGCTCGGCGAGGCATCTTTCTGTCATGAAACGGAAAGATGTTGAGTGTATGTGGTTTCTGTGAGGTTGTGATCCTACTAACTAGGTGTATGGTACGAACCTAGACATTACTACCATCGGGCATACAATCATAACGTCTCAACACATAACAACTTGTAATATCATAGCAAAACACACAGAGGTTCATTAATATTATCCGCATTTAATACAAGAAAATTTGCTCGTAAGAGCATACATAAGTGACACTAATTCGACAGCATAACGGCTCTATGAGTAGTGTAGTCACTTAAACATAGGGCCGGAGTACATAACATAGTTCCTAATGACCTATTATGATAAGTCTATCCCTAACCGTGATGAGCTGCGTCTGGAGGTGGTGTCGAAGATGTGGATGCTCCCTGAAGACGAGCCACCAAGCGTTCTGCGTCCTGAAGTCGAGACTCCCACCTTACCTGCCTCATGTGAAACTCCCGAAGGACGTCACGCGTCTCCTGTTCCGCACGCTCGACCCTAGTCCACAACTGGCGTACTTGATCAGCAGTGCCCTGAGTAAGGTCGCCAGTGTCCCGTAATCGTCTCACCATGACCGGTAGGGCTCGGTCGGCCGGTCCTTCGTCCCTCAGGTCAAAGAACTCACGTGACATGCCAAACGGGGGTCGCTGTCCCTGATGTCTGCTCCATCTCCAAAGATCAATGCCCCAAGGAGGGGTAGGTCCAGTGGGGCCCACACGATAAGCAGGCACCCTGATCGGGTAAGGGGGGTTGATGACCTCGGACTCTGCGTCCGAATCACCCCCTTCGCTGTCATTGAGCTCCTCTTCGAAATGCTCTTCGTCTTCTTCGGGTTCGGCAGGCTCGCCCTCGACTTCTCCCTCCGGTTCCCCGTCAGATTCCTCTTCGGGGTCTTCCTCAGGTTCCTCTTCAGGCTCCTCCTCCTCTAGCCACCCGTTGTTTCCCTGATTAGGGAAATAGGGGTCTCCAGGGTGATGAAAACCAGCCATGCTGTCTGCGCGAGTATGTAAATATGCTAACATTATTCCTAGGATGCTATGACTATTGTACAGACTAAGCAAACGTTCTCTTTTTGGTGATAAAGGGTATAGTTTTAGGTTCCCTAGCTATCCCGATCTTATCAAGACGTGTGTTAGTTTTACTTTGGAGAGAATGTAGTTGATCAGGCTACATTCACTCCTTGGTACCACTAAGAACAGTCCCGAATTAACCGAGATACCAGCATTATTGTGTTTGATTCGGCGTTAGGTTCTTATTCCTAATGCAAGCAAGCGTGTTTTATTTACTTGTTTTGTTCAGAGTTATGTTAGTCCCTCTTTTTGGTTTATAGTTGCATATCAATGTGTGGCTCGACATGCAAGTTCACTATAAACAAAGCTCTGATACCAACCTGTCACACCCCCGAACCAGGCGGCGGAAACGTTCGGGAGCTGTCGTGACTCAATTGAATACCATAACATTGAATATATATGAAACGTAACAACATTCGTCACCATGCATTAATATAATACAACCAATAAAGTTTACATGAAGTACATTGTTTAAACATTACATTCCAAAAATAAATTGTTCGGTTCGTTAATAAGTAAACTGCAAGCCATCACTGAGTACATTTTCCTTGAATTCACTGGTTACCTGAGAATACAAGTATTTTGAAAAATGTCAACATGTGAAATGTTGGTGAGTTCATAAGCGGTATTTGAAAAACCATGTTTCGTATCGTTTGAAAACCACCAGAAAATCCGATATTTTCTGAAAAGAAAAGCTTTTGAAAACGTTTGTGAAGATCCATAGGTATGCTTGTTTGTTTCTATACTTGTAAAAATTGTTCATTAAAGTTGTATACATTTCGAATCCGTATGTATTGAAAAACCCTAGGAAAACCCGATGTTCTCCTAATTCTTTGAATTCCATGAAGTTACATTGAAACCATTGCAAAGCGTGTAGTATCAATCCCAGGCGACGTTGGATTATTTTTGAGCATGATTAATTGCTACAAACACGCGTTACACAAACGACCAGTTTATAGCTATACTAACGATCCCGTAGGCGTCATCCGTACTAATCACGTTATCCAACCGCCCTGACTACGTGTAATCCCACATCCGAAGAGAAAGAGGACACGAAGACCCCGATGACTCCATTAACCGGTTGGGGATAAAAAAATGTACGAGGGGTCCCTGACCCGCCTCGCATGAAATATCGACTTTACTAGCAATATCAAAGGACCCTTGGGGACCAATAGTATACAAGCCATTGAAAGTCCTTTTACGTTGTGTTAGATCGGTAAAACCCAACACTTCGTAAGGTAGAGGTCTTCGGGCCTTAAGATCAGGTCATTGGGCTAGCTAGGCCCAACAAACAAGATTTTACACTTTTGGGGCCCAAAGATGGTGCGTAGACGTCTGTGCACACTCGCATGTATATTGAATTCCCAAACGTTACTTGTATGAATCGTGGTATCGTCGTGTTAGTAGTTTCGGATTTTTATTGGTTCGAGACCGAACCAATTCGTTTAACAACGACTTTTGGTATTGTTGTATATTGTATTTCGTCGATAGTCGCGGTGCCATTATTTGATCAATTTGCGTGTATTGAATTAGCCTTGAAAGTTTTCTGTTTTCAACCCCTCATTGTTTGTAAAATTTACTTTTTCAACCCTTTAATTAAATAACTTTCCGGTTTGGTCCTTAAATCATTTTTCTTGACATTTTAACACCAAAAATTATTGAAATTAATATTTTTCAGCATATTTTTCATTGAAAACAGTTTAAGTCCCTGAAAATGCAGTTTTCTCGGTTATAACCCCTCTTTTTCGCAACTTTGACAATTTTGCCCAAATTGTAAAATTTTTGCAACTTTGGTCCTTTTTAAATTTAAAAAGCATTTTAAACCTTTGAAAAGGACTTGGAACACTAATAGTCCACTGTTTTACAGAAAAACACAGTTTTGGCCCTCCAAAACAGAAAATTTCGCATAATGGGCCCTATTGGGCCGAAAATGTCATTTTTAGCCCATTAAGCTTGAAATTTATGTTTTTAATCCTCCATCAAGTATATTTTCAGAAAATACATTATGGAAACTGCTTTGACTCATTTCCCCCATAATATTTCGAAATATTTCAATTTGGGCCCTTTAACTTTATATTTTTAGCATTTTATGTCCAAAAATTGGGTTTTTAGCCCAAAGAAAATGTTACTAAGCCATTTAGCTATTTTTCTTGGATCACTTTGTATGTAGGAATATACTTGATGCTAGTATCATTTATCATAAAGTATATCTCGGTTTTGAGGGGTTTTATGGCTAGATCCAACATTATAACACACAAAAACACACATATAAGCATGGAAATCATACAAGGCATACAAAACACATATAGATCTACACTTTCACTTGTATTCCCCCCCCCCCCCCACAAAACTCATAATAATAGAAAATAGGGGGTATGAAGCTCACCTTGGGTGTGGTTTCGGTTTTGGAGAGAAGATGGAAGAAAAATGAAGTGATTTTCGGCTCTAGCACCTTTCCTTGGTAGATCTCGGGTTTGGTGACTTCTAAGGTGCATGATCACAAGTTGGATTAGATTTAGAAGAGGTTTTTGATGGAATGAAGTAGCTAGATCATGGATATAAGTAAAAACTTACCTAAGATGATGATTAACTTGAAAGATCCTCTTGAAAGCTTCCTAAATTTCGAGATTTTTGAGTGGAGAGGGAGGAGTGTTCTTGAGGGATTTTGAGAGATTTTTGTGAATGTGTGTGTGTTTGCATATGGCCGAGAGCAAGAGAGAGAGGAAGAAGAAGAAGTGATCCTTGAGGTGATGTTTGCATAGAGGTATGAGTTTCTTGCATGGAAGTCCTTTGGTTAATAGTGAGGTGGCAAGCAAATAGTCAACTCTTCCATTTCTTCTTGGACTTGGGCCTTGGGCCGAGAGTTTGGAAGGGAAAAGGAAAATTTTGGGCTTTTTGCCCTAAGCCCAATATTAGAGTTTGTTTGGGTATGTTTTAAGCCTAAAAGAATGTGGTAGGATTTTTACATTTTTTTTTGGACTAGTTTAGGTTATTCATGGATCAAAGCTTTTAATTCATTTCATTCTAGGCCCATCATGGCCCAAAATGTTGAAATAAATTAGTGTGGGTCCAATTAGAGCCCAATTAGGGTCCTAAGCCCATGATAGTCAAATTGGAAGCTTATTGGTCCATTTGGGCCCAATAAGGAAGTCCTAGTCCAAAAATGGACTTAAACAAGGACTTCTAGGGTTTCCAATTGCTTGATGACTATTTGTAGTACTTGTATGATGTATTTGATTGAAGTTTTTGATGTCATAATCATAGGGGTCACACATGTTCTTAAGTTTTTGATTCACATTAACTTGAGTGTATAGATTACATGACACAAAATTTCCAGTTGTGACATTATGTTACCTTGTAAACATTTTTTACTCAAACTCCAAGTGATGTTATTTTATGATAAAATGTTATTTAACATGTGAAAACCATTTTCATACATCAAACATAACATGCAACAACATAAAACAAACATCACAAACATGCATTAAAATATATGTCCATAAACCAAACAAGTTTAGTGACATTTTGTGAGCTCACACAAAATGTGAAGTCCGTTTCTAAAGGGACATTTAAAGAGACCAAAATTCTTCTAGTAATGTTGTTGTTGAAGCTCTCACTTGACAAAACAATCATTGCTAGCATAAGTTGAAAAACTTTTTGAAAAGTAAATAATTCAGCAACATGCAATACTTTTCAGAAAATGTTGCAGAAGTGTTGCATCAGGACCAACAGCCCTTGAGGAAAGTGCCAATAGCAACGCATTTTGCAACAGTTTGTAGAAAGTATCGCAATTGTCCCTGTACACTTCAAAGTTGCGAAAATTACATTTTGGTCTTCAAAAAATGGCTCCATATTCATTTCTTGTTACATTTTTGTACAAATAACTTATTTCTAAAAAATAATCTATTACTTACAAAAATATATGAAGAAAACTAATTTTTTTAATTATTACATACTATATGAATAATAAATATTACAACCATTTTTAACAAAACAAATCATACAACAAACACAATGGTATATGGCTAGTTTTTGCACATCATACACGTATATATACCAACAAACACTTTGTTTTTCTAAGATAACTTTATGAAAAAAATATATATGAAAAAACTTGGTTGCATAAAAATAACAATTATATAAGAAACAAGCTGCCATAGAAAATATATTTGGTGATTTCTTTGCCAAAAGAAATACCAAACATATTTTCCAAAACCAAATGTTATTAAAAACAAAAAAGAACATTCTAACATATACAAGATGGCTCCGATACCACTGATGGGTTTGATACAAAATATAAGAGAGTTTGTCATAAAAACCACAAGGAAAGCTTTAAAATTTCACATGTAGTTTTCGAATATATTTCAAAACAAAACCACCAAGGATACTTTTATAGAGGTTAAAATGCTATTAAAACCCACCATGGGGTGTTTTAGAATTATAACCCTTGAAGATTTTGAACCCACTTGGTTTTGTGGTGTTGATAAAGATGGAAATATCTAAGTGGATGATCTTCTCTACGAGTATCCACCATTAAGACTAGACGCACTTGAATGCTAGTTCCCATCTTGTATGAAGTACTTCTTAAGTCTTTAAGTTCTCAACACAGTTAATGTAACATATTTATTTTACCAATTTTTTTTCATTTTTATTATACAAAACCACAAGTGTCATTAGAACAAAGTCACGAAAAATCCCAAGTATATCAATAAAATCATCCAAAGAAGAGTATCAAAATGTGAAAATCATAAAATCTGCAAACTGGAGTGTACATTCAAGCCTTTGCCTTCCCGCAATCATCCTGTTGGATTAATGTCTAAGTCCATAACTATAATTGGTAAGAGTTGACCCGACCCGACATGGTCCATCTGGGTTGCATGGCATCATGCATTTGGATAGACTATAATGAGAGAAATAACACTTAAGGTTGGTTAATATATTATAAGTTCTAATATATTAATAAGATTATTTAATTAGTATTGATAAAGAATTAATCTTGGATTAATTAAGTGATCAAAAGAAGACTAATTAAATATATGGGTTGATTGTGTAAATCATCCATACTTATATAGTGGGCTAATGCTACATAGATTGTCAAGTTGGGCTAAAACCCATAAGATGCTCCATGGATGCTCTATGGTGTATTTGTACCCATGGATCATGGCAATGAAATGCCATGACAATTAGGCTTTACATGGTGTAACCCTAACTATATAATGATCTTATTCTTGGAGAAAATCGGCCACTATGGGAAATAGAAAGGGCTAGCCGATTTTCGTGAAGTGTGAATTCCTCTTAAGTCATTCCATGTGTATTTGGTGTTGTGTGAACCATTTGAGGTGTCACACTTGGGGCACTAGGCACTCAAGCTTCATGAAGACAATCTACATCAAAGAGGTATGTAATTCTAACTTGATATATTCATTTGAATTAATGTTATTATGCTAGTTAGGATGAATACCTTGGAAAGTTCATATTTGCATGTATAATAGAGAAAACATATATCCAAGGTATTTAGGGTTGCATGTACACTTAGGAGTGTTAGAATGCTCAAAACCCGACAATGGTATTAGAGCCTAGGCTTGTTTTCAATTATACTTGATGCAAATTGCTGATAATTGCTGAGAAAATCGATTTTCTGGCTTTCTGGGCACTAGACTCACCGAGTCCACTGATGAACTCGCTGAGTCCAAGGCAAAACTCATCCTACTCGTCGAGTAGGTTGATACACTCGACGAGTAGGAGCCTCAGACAGCATATTTTCAGGTTTTTTTTTTGGCTAGAAATGGACCAGGAACATTACCCTAAGCTGTTTTTGGACTTATAAACTTGTTTTTGATGTGGTAATGTTCATGCTAATCCAATTTCAAAGATAATTGTTAATAGATTCATGTTTTGTATTAGTTTAGTGATTAGGCTAATTACATGAAAAAGTTTGATTTGAATTATCTTGTTCTTATGAGTTGCTTAGATTAATAGAAAAGTTAATTGATTATGTGTTGTCAATCCATTTTAATCTAAGAGTTGATTCTAAAATGTGTTTTTGTAACTTGTCCTCAAGTTATATGAAAAGTCACATTAAGTTTCATAAAACTCATAAAAGTTGGCAATGGTTACAAAACAAATGAAGAGTCATGTTCTCAAGTTATGGAGGTTCAAGAGTCACTTCATTAAGTAATAAAATGTGTAACCTTAATTAATTCCATAAGTTACAAAATAAAGAAAAGGTACATTCTTTTATTAGTTTAAAGTCTTCCATAACTTGTCCTCAAGTTATGGAACTTGAAGAGTCTTTTATTTAAAACTACTTTAAACACATAAGTTATGGGAATTAATTAGTTTTGAATAGTTTCAAAACTTGCCCTCAAGTTTTGGAATTTGAAAAGTTTTCACTTATGAATACTTTATTTCCAAGTTAGCCCTTAGAATTTTAAAAGTTAAAATTCAACCCTTATACTTTATAATATTATAAGTTCATAATATTTATATATATGTATAAGAGCAGGTCAGTCTTACCGTTAGTAGGCCTCATTCACGAAGCCGGTCTATAAGGGGGTATAAGGTTACTGCCTATAAAATGGCAGTTTAATGGGTGTCCACTCTCACCCACTGCTTCCTTGACTGGTGGAGGGTCGTTAGCCGAACGAGTAGGACAAGGACTATAATTCTCCCTTCATTAAAAGTATTAATGATAAATACTAAGTAACTAAACCTTTTATAAATACCCAATCTTAGTTACTTAGGAAAAAGTGAATAAGGTGCTAATCCATGAAATTACACTTTGCACTTTGTTTAAGTTGGTTAGTGGAGCGTGTGTGGTTAACCAGGCACACTAACTGGACTTAACAAGGTAGGCAAAGGGTAACTTAATATTTATCGTAGTATCGGTGGAGCGTGTGTGGTTAACCGGCACATCGATTAAGGGGTAAATATTAAGGGTACCCAGTATATTTGCATGGTTACTTCACACCTTGTTTTGTGATCCTCGGCATCCCAGTCACAAAACCTGAAGGGCACATTCGAGATTGAAACATGCCATTGAAAAGTTCAATGAATCTCAAAGATCTAGGAGTTTCAAAACCAATTAAAACCTAATAATACATTTCGTTTATCTTGGTGGAAATTGGTGAATCGTCATTCACCTACCTTCAAATATTTTATAGCTTGGATTACGGCATCCCTCTTCCAAGTTATAAAAGTATTGTGTTGGGTCCTAGCCTTAATATTTCATATTGGGTGTTATATTAAGGACTTTAAATCAACTATCTTGAATATCTCCCAAAAGATGTCTGGTTTAGACATTTATGATCTTCCCCAATCTCTTGAAACAAGTTTTCCTAAATTAAGATGATATCCCATGGAAATCATACTTCTTTCACCTTCTCCAATTATTCTCCCTAACCCACAAGTTCTTGAAAAGTTTATGGTCACTCAAGCCCTATTGGCAAGCAAAGATCTATGTGTGATCACATCTTATAGATATAGTCACATATTGACAAGTCGGGAGAGCTGGGTGTCAAAGTCTAGAGGAAGTTGATGATCAATCACTTTCTTAGTCACATAGTGAGTTCCTTTGGGACACTTATGAAACAGACTATGACAAGACCCTTAATGATCTTATCTATTGCTAAGGTCAACTTCCTAAAACTTGTGGACATTGACAATAATGACATTGGATATCTAGTAAAGCTCTCTCTTCCCAATGGAAAGGGATCGGCCATAGTCAACTCGGTTGACCAAATGGTAAAGAGAAAGGCTAAGTCTGTGATAGTCCCATGTTCCATTACCAAAGCGTCCATATGTTAAATTGCCAAAGGAAGGGGCATTGGTTGTGAAGCTGCCAATATTACCTAAGGGTGTTAAAGTCAATAAGGTTGACTCTACTTCAGGTAAAGTCCACTATCTAACTCTGCTAAGTTTCTATTATGAGATTGTTGATACATGATGTGACTGGGTCACATGGTGATGTTTTAAGAATCAAACAAAATTGAAGGAACTTAAAGAAAGAATATGTTGAATCTGATCTCGTAGATGGATTTCTATTGCATAGTTTGAAGATCGGATTCTTGAGCTACTTCTTCGGAGTTGTGAGATATTCCTTAGGAATAGATAATAATAAGTTTTCATATGGATTGTTAGGATAAGTTTTTCCGCAAAGTTTTAAAAAAAATAAAAGGAAAATTTTTATTTTATTTATTTTATGTATCCTTAAAATGGCGTTTGTGAAAAAAATGTTGCTTATATGATTCCATTAATAGCAAGAGTGGAAATATGAAATTGATTCTTTCATTTGTGGTAATGTCTAAATTTACCAAATAAGGAAGGATCCTCATCACCCAAGTTTCAATTGGACCGGAACTTGGAATCATGCAAGTTGTATAGCATGATGAATGAGAATTTTTCATCTTTGGAAAATTAAGACTACTTCCTTGTTCACATGTATATGTGATTCAAGCGAAGGACTAAGGGATCGAGTACACATTCTTGTGCACTGGTCAAGTCCACCAAAAAAGATTGATAAGATTACTCGTCATAATTTACTAAAGCTCAGTAAATATGGTTATACTTACAAGCTTAAGTGTAATTCTGAGACATTGGAAAAGTTTCTCAAATCCGAAAAGATGGGAGAGTACTTTAGTATCATGTTTTAAGACCATCTTAATGATTTGGAGACCTTATCACAATTCATCCTCTAAGTGGATTCGGATAGTTAAGAACAGGAGTTATGAATTGTTGAAGTGGTTAAATCAAGAAGATGAGTCATACTTCGTTCCAAAACAATTCTTAGAGTTATAATCTAAGATTGTAACATGAGTGACATGTCTTAAAGAAGGTCTAGAACACTTGTCAAATGTAAGAGTAAAAGTTTTCTACTCTTGTCCATTTGAAGCTGGTAAGTTGTGATGTTTTGGATAAAACAAACACCAACCAAGGCCAATTGTGTGAAGTGTTTGTCTTGATTAGAATCCACACTATCTCTTGAATATTTGACAAGAGAGTCTTATATGTCAAGAGGACAGTGGGAGTCTTAAAGGTCTTGAAAGTCTCAAGAACTAATCAAGAATAAAACCTGAAGTTCTTGACTAGCAAATGACTTGAGGTTCATAACCTATCGTGTTGACATATTATGTGCCCATTCCAATTAAAGTTGGCTTTGCATATGAGTTCTTAGAGTTCTCAATTGGTTGCACAACAACTTGGAAGCAATGGCAAGCCCTTGAGCTGCCCGGTGGCAAGAAATTAAGATTGAGTTCAGTCCATATGAGTTTGGATTTGTCATTATCATTGTCTTGTGACTATGGTTTTGACAATTCACATGGATAAGAACACATACACTATTAAATCTAAGTGTCATACAGTTTCTCTCCGATTCATGGAAAATGATGGTGAGGAAACACTTTCACTAAGTAGACTTTAGCTAGATAGCAATTGTGATATTTGCATTCTCAAAGTCGTTAGTGGAGCGTGTGTGGTTTACCGGCACACTAACATGGACTTGTGAGAAGTGGAAAAGGTCTAAACAATCAAGACTATGATTACGGCATCCCTTTTCATAGTTCTTAAAATTGTTTAGACACAGCTGTGAGCTATCTAAGATAAGGTGTATGATTATGATATAGTCAATAAAGTATTGATTTCTAGAAGTCCAGCTGATTTCTGAGTACATGTCAAAGCTAGTGGGAGCATAAGTTTTATGCTAATAATCATCATGTTAGTGGGAGCATGATAATTATGATAAAGGTTGCAAGTTAGCAATGTTAATTATAGAAAACAACAGGTTTCAATTGGGAAAGAGTTGTTTTGCTATAATTAAGGGAGAGGAAATTATACTTCATCTCAAATCTAAAAGCTTAGATTGAGGTTTTAATCGTACTTAGTCAAGGATATATATATATATATATATATATATATATATATATATATATATATATATATATATATATATATATATATATATGAATTTCATGTTGGAATGGATCAACATAAGGAAATTCTGTATATGGGTCCATTATTTGCGTTCTAAAATTCGATTATGATTACGGCATCCCTTTTCATAATCTGAAGTATGAGAACTTGGCAAATAGAAATGGAAATGTTATAGCAAAAGACTGGTTTAGTCTTTATGTGAGACATCATGAATCATGTCCCATATGCTTCGGATATAGGATCGATTACATGTGCTATATTCATCCTTTCTAAAATTTTCAAAATTCCTGGGGCATTAAGAAGGGAAAAGGTCTAGAATTGGATATAACTAAAAGGATTAAACAATTGTCGAAGACAATATAAGGTTTACCAAAGATTGGTTGCTCAAGGACAGTTGGAAGTATAGTGATAATTCAGGAAGGACCATATTGACATAATCTGTAAGGAGGCAACTCTTGTTCAGAAGTGATAGTCAAAATGGAATCTGGAAATGTTTCAAAGTTAGAAATTATTCAATCTGTGTAAGATTGGGAAACTTAATGCAAGAAGGATGTTTCCAAGGAGATGATCTCCTTTGGAATGCTCTGTAATGGTTGTTGTCAAGTCTTTCTGACTTTGTGCATAATCATTACAAGAGGATCAATGCATATAAGTTTAGAATCTAACAGATTTTAGTAGAATTTGGAATTCTTGCATTTACAGTAAGGATTTGGGACTGTGAAAAGAGGATCATTGGAGTTATGTTCAATTGATCTATTTCACAAAGTAAAGATCATAGACAAACATAGTATGCATACTTGGTGTATGGCATGACTAGTGTTTAGAAAACATAGTGTACAAGCTTGGATCATGGGACAACTATTGTTTTAAATTCAAGAATAAAGTTGATAGCTGAAACAGTATACAATGAATAATGTGTAATCATATGGTGATAAATAAAAGGTGTTTTATTTATGTTCATAGGTTTTGATACCATATTGGATTCAATTATTATTATTGTGTTTCACTTTGCATGTTTTAACTTCTAGAATAACTAGGTCATTGTTCTGGATGACTAAGTTATTCAAACCATCCACAGTCAGTCATATGTTGGAAGTAGATATGAATTAAGATTTTCATGGGTTGGCTTGTAGAGGTCTAAGATGTTGGACAAAGGGCTACAACACTCATGAGTGCTCATAAGTTCTGAGTATTGGATTCAACCCGCGCTCATTGGAATCACTTCATGGATTTTATCACGAGTGATCATGAGACGATAATATCTTATATTCTTCCAACCTAGAGATATGAGTTGTTACTATTAGTTGGTTGTACATTGATTGCACGAAAACGCATTCGGTAACTCGGTGTTATAAAACGTGCCTTTGTGTATGATTCAACAAGTAGTAGAACAAGCCATATGAGTCGAAGTTTATCCATTCCTTTTACCTTCGGGATAAAAGCAATATATGTGGGCCCTTCGATGATTTGGTGATGACAAATGTAAGTGCTCAGTCGGGCCAGAACTGATTTGATTTGTTCAATTAGTCAGTCGTCATAAATCGGAAATCGGGAAACAACAAATGGACAAAGAAAATTATTATAATCCATGTCTCAGTCCATATGATATCTAGAATGGAGGAATATATGATCCCTTATCTAATGGACAAGTCACTGACAAAGGTCAGAGTTCATCGGCAAGGTCAGAGTTCAACAGAAGCTTTTGAGAGCTACGATTGCCAGTCGGTTCTTGAAGTCATACGCAATAATAGTTTTAGACTTATCCAAGTGGGATACTTTTGGATTAATGTCAAAGTCCATAACTATAATTGGTAAGACTTGACCCGACCCGGCATGGTCCATTTGGGTTGCATGGCATCATGCATTTGGATAGACTATAATGAGAGAAATAACACTTAAGGTTGGTTAATATATTATAAGTTCTAATATATTAATAAGATTATTTAATTAGTTTTGATCAAGAATTAATCTAGGATTAATTAAGTGATCAAAAGAAGACTAATTAAATATGGGTTGATTGTGTAAATCTTACATACTTATATAGTGGGCTAATGCTTCATCAATTGTCAAGTTGGGCTAAAACCCATAAGATGCTCCATGGTGTATTTATACCCATGGATCATGGAAATGAAAGGCCATGACAATTAGGCTTTACATGGTGTAACCCTAACTATATAATGATCATATTCTTGGAGAAAATCGGCCACTATGGGAAATAGAAAGGGCTAGCCGATTTTCATGAAGCATGAATTCCTCTCAAGTCATTCCATGTGTATTTGGTGTTGTGTGAACCATTTGACGTGTCACACTTGGGGCACTAGGCACTCAAGCTTCATGAAGACAAGCTACATCAAAAAGGTATGTAATTCTAACTTGATATATTCATTTGAATTAATGTTATTATGCTAGTTAGGATGAATACCTTGGAAAGTTCATATTCGCATGTATAATAGAGAAAACATAGATCCAAGGTATTTAGGGTTGCATGGACACTTAAGAGTGTTAGAATGCTCAAACCCCAACACATCCAAGGTACTGAAACACATTTAATCCAAAACTATAAGCATAAAGCTTACTGAGTCCTTCCTAAAATATCCATTCAACACAGCATAATAAACATCTATGGGTTATCAGCAACCGTGGGCATTATCAGCAATCCCAGTGGGATAATTGCACGTCGTGTGGATTAACAACATGTACCATGGGTTATCTGCAACCCTAGGGATTCTCAGCAATCCAAAAATTATTAAAAATACATTTCAAGTCATACATAACAATAATCAGCAAATAAGACCTAGTTGATCCCAGACATAAATACCACACATATAATCGCAGTGAGAAGACTCACCTCACAAGTAGCAGCTAATTATAACAGCTCACACAGGGTAGATAGGGAGAAATAGGTACCTAAGTAGCAATAAGGAAATTTCCATTTTCAAAGTATGCTCAAAACCTAATTTTGACCAAAAGTTAACAATGGTCTAAGTCAATAGACTACGCCTTATGTAACACCCTGAATCTAGAATGTCAATTATGGAAATAAGTCCTCTTTTCTTAGGGACAACGCTTCCAGTTCTTGGAGGGGAATTCGATGTGTTGGTGGTCTTTGGCACGTGCATTCCTAAGGACCAACTCGGCGAGTTAGTGAAGGCAACTCGACGAGTTGGACGTTGTTTGAGAAAACCTAATTTTTTGGGTCTGGCACCCTATTTAAAGGCCTTACGTCATTCTTTTAGCCTCCTTATGAGTCTCCACTGTTCCCAAAAAGCCTAAATTGAATTTTAGCCTCCACTATCAAGCGTTTGGACCATGGAGAGGAGTTTGGTGTCCATTTTGTTCTTTGTGAAGGGGAGTAGAAGATCTTGAAGTTTCAAGCTTGGAGAAGGTAGCCTTAGATCCAGAATCACTCCATTTCTTGCAGCCATTTCGAGGTATCAAGTTTAAACCTTGATTAGTAGATAATTAGAACTTGTTATTTGGGTTTTATGGTGATTTTGGCCTCCTTTCTGAGTTTATGGATATGATAGGTCGTGTAAAGGTTCATCCTTTCATATATCAGTTTGTTTTGCTACCCTTAAGCTTAAAGGTGCAAACTTTAGGAGGATCTTGATGTCATGCATGCATTAAGTCGAGTGTTAAGTTCATTTGAAGCTTAAGAGCTTCATCTAGACATTTATGGACGTAAAGTTAGCAACTTTACGTGGTTTTCCAACTCAAGGAAGTCAGATCTATGCTTTGTGGCCATGCCTTTATGGATTAGGTGCTTAATGAATTAAGCTATTGGACTTTGAGCAAACTCGGGGTTTTCCTCGATATTTTCAAATTAATAGAGGAACTCGACAAGTTGTTGGGTAAACTCGGCGAGTTGACTTGGGTTTTCTCGATTTGTGCAGATCGATGGAGAAACTCGACGAGTTGAAGAACAACTTGGCGAGTTGGGTCAACTTGGACTGTTGACTTTGACTTTTGACTTTGTCTTTGACCAAGTTTTTCCCAAAGGGTTTTTTTGGTAACTTGATTTTGTTTTAAGGAAAATATGGGCTTGGTATAAGACCCATATGGGTTTGGGCCCAATTTGGAAATTTGGATCATTAGTGGGCCTTTGTGGAGCTTTTGGTAGTGGACCTCAGTTTTCGTGTATGTTGGGTAAGGGGTAGAATGATCATTTTACCCCAAGAATGGATTTTGGTTTATGGCATGGAACCCAATTACTAATTGGGGTGTGTTTTTGGTATTGATAGCGTGAGAAGTCGGCAGGGCAGCAACTAGGGATTTCTTTCAGGGAGCTTCTACATTCGAGGTGTGTTTTCCTCACTATACTTTTGGGTCGAAGGCACCAACGCTGGCCCCTTTGGTTTGGTGACCTGATATTGTTGATATGTCGAGTATGGAATAGATATGCATGCTAGTTTGGTTATACTGGTCTTGATATGTTAGTCTAGTAGATCTGCAGGACTACCTGTGATACTATTTGTTTATCTGTATATGATAATATATGTTATATGTTGGCATATGGTGTGGGTTGGGTTGCGGTTGTACTACTTTGTGTTGTAGCCAACAAACCTTGGAGTACGCCAGATATGTTGAGGGCCAAGGAACACATGCCAGACTCATATTGAGGACTCATTAGCATTCCAGATATGAGCTGAGGGTCGGGTAGGGTAAACCAGACTCATATTGAGGGCTCAGTGGCATTCCAGATACGAGCTGAGGACCGAGTGATATACCAAACTCGTACTGAGTACTATTCATTGGTATTCCGGTCCAAGGAGTGATGGATCAAGCAAGACAGAAGCTGAGGGCTCAAGGGCAAGCAAGACTTATGACGTAGACTCGAGAGCAAGCCATATATGAGATGTGGGTTTGATGGGCAAGCCAGAATTATATTGTGGGCTCAAGGGGTAATGCAGTCTTTTAGCTGTCGACCAAATACATGTTGTTATTTTTATATGTTATATGTGTGGGTGTTGGTACTTAGGGGGAACTCATTAAGCTTTGTGCTTACACTTTTGGTTTATGGTTTCAAGTATTTCAGTAGATCGTGGAAAGTTGAACGTGTGACCGTACACATCCTCACGTTTTGGACTTATGATTTCTGGGAAACACTGATAATGTGAACGTTTTGGAAACTATGTCGAAAGAGATTCTAATTTTTAAATAATGTTTTGGGAACAACGGTTTTTGTAAATACTTCTATAGAGAAAGGGTTGTTTTGAAAAGTCAAGAATTTTATGAAATTTTTGGGATGTTACACCATGTGTATAAGTTGTTGTACGCATGGCGTACGGATTGGGTGGTTACATGCTGAAATCAAGTTATGCCTAGCGTAGCATATATTACGCCCTGCGTACTGGTCTAAACACCAAAAATCCCATTAAGCTCATAATACATAAAGTTAGTTCCTTAAACTTTCGTATATAAATCAAAGGGATAACTTAATGGATAAAGTCTTAAACTTTATCCATTTGCATTCCATAAATGAGAAATAAACCAAGCCTTAAGTCCATGAAAAGCACTAAAGCTCAAGATCTCATGCATGGGGTAGATGCGGGTGATCAAGCTCTCAACTTTATGATTCAGAAACCCCAAAACAACAAGAAATGACCTTCAAGTGGTTTGGAGTAGATCATATTAATAAGATCCAAGATTATGGGATAAAAAAATACAAAATACATCAGTAAATAGATCTAGCATGAGACATTAACAAGTTGGAAACTTTATACCTCCAGGAGGTGGACAACAAGATGAATTATCTGGATTTACAAGGCCTGGAACTCTTAGATGCTTCTACAAGGGCTTTCTTCAAGAACTACACACACAAACACTTTAAAACCTCAAAGATCTCTCACAAATGATTAGGGTTTCGAAGGGACAGGGTGGGAGGATGGAGGATGGGTATGAAGAGGCCCTCAAGAGGTTTAGAGCCTTTAAATAGGTTCATAGCCCCGAAATTAGGGTTTAAGATTATGCACATTACATCTTATGTAGCTAGGCTTATGCCCAGTGTAAGCCATAAAATGTCTGTTATGAGTCTTTCTCCTACACTGAGCGTAGGAGGTCATCCTACACCCCGCGTAGGACTCAAAATACAAATAAATGCTTAAAATAATTCAAGGAAGATCTTATTGTTGGGTTTGGAGCATTCTAACACTCTTAAGTATACATGTAACCCTAAATACCTTGGATCTATGTTTTCTCTATTATACATGCAAATATGAATATTCCAAGGTATTACCCTATCTAGCATACAATCTATGATACTTGAGTAATAAAACAAGTTAGAATACATACCTTGTTGATGTAGCTTGTCTTAATGAAGCTTGAGTGCCCAGTGCCCCAGGTGTGACATCTCAAATGGTTCACACAACACCATGAACACTTGGAATAACCTTGAGAATAAAGACACTTGGTTCTCTCTAGTGAAATTGGCTAGCCCTCTTAGTGTACCCACACTTAGTGTACATTCTACCCTTTGAATTTATTTTTTTAACATCCACACCTTGCATGTTAAAAAAACCTCCGTTTTCAAGTGTGAAAATCAGTAACTTAGTAATTCGACAATGCATCGGACTTATTTCAGACCTTCTTTCTGCATACCACTGGTCCTTTAGATGGTGAGAACGAAAAGTTCTTTCTCATCGCTGCTATTGATTTGTTTAAAAACAACAACGAGAGGACACACTTTTTTCCAGAGAAGCTTTTGTCTCCTGTTCTACTTTTATTCTTCATGTTTTGTTTCTGCTTTTTTCCTCGCCAGTACCTTGGAGATTAAGGATTATTTCTCTGTTCTTTCTTTTCTCTGTTTGATCCTTTGTTTTTCTTTGCTTCTCTTTTTTCTTGGGTATCATGGAATCATCAGGTTAAGTCCTTACATTTCATGGTATCTGAGCGCCAAATGATCTCCCAAAGTATCTCCCTTTTTTCCTCATTCTACAATCCTTTCTATTTCAGGACTCCACTTTCTACAAGGCTAAAACCTAGACCTCCAACCCACCACCGCCTCTCTTAAGCCATGCTATATGATAAATATTAAAAACTACTTTCTTCATCACCACAATCATTTTTCAAATACAATGCGGATGATGTACCTTATGAGAAATGCATTCCATAATGATTTTCTTGTACATCTCTTTATTCTTAGAAGACGCTCAAAGTCTCCCTACAATCTCAACGGATTTATTACACATTTTTGTAGCCTTCTTTCCTTGTAAGTGAACATACCCACCTAATTGAAGCTACAATCAGCCCATAGTCGGATTTTTAATGTACCATCAACCCTTTCGCTTTAATATTTATCATTCAGACCTTCAGACCAAATACCTCCTAATATTCATCCGCTTTATTGATATTCTTTTATATCAAGTTTTTTGTTTCATGGAGGTATCTTCAAATGAGTATACCACCGAACAGATGTCATCACGCACCAGCAGGAATGCCCATAGACACATAGGCCCATCATTAACGACCATCTTTGTATTTTTTTTCTCCGTAACTGTCATCTTCTCTCTACCCTCTCTCCCATCTTAAGGTAATATTCATAATTTTAGATGTTAGGGAGTTTTATGATTTACTATTGTTTGATTTATGTTAATGGTATTAAGGGTTCAAATTTCCATCCATAAATGTATGTTAACTTGATTTTTGTTAAGTTGGATTATAGGTTCAGATCTTAAGGGCCAAAATCTGTTGATATCGAATCAGGTATAAACATGATTTCATTTTCTAATAGCAGATTACATACATTATGTATTCAGTTGAGTTATCCATGTAATTTACTTATAAGTTCAAACCCCAAAAGCTTAAAAAATTCTATATATATCAGGTGGTTTTCGTCCTGCCCTCCATCTGGAGGATTATGCCCTTGATGATAGTGTCCACTACTGATGGATTCTGGTGATGATCAGAAATAAAAAATTCATTTTGTCTTAATTGGAAGTTACATGTTGTTTTTGGTCCTTGGTACAGGTCAAATAGTTGTTTGCTTATGGTGCAAACACGATTTGGTCAACTTACAGGTCTTTTGGTTATGTGGCATATTCAAAAAATTTGATGCAGATTCATTATAATTGGGAATTGAAATCATAAATTTGTTTCTCCTGTGATTTGGACGAGTTTTCCCTTGATGTTCGGTCATTATTTACTGATGATGTTGATGGATCTTGGTAATACTAAACATTATATAGTGAATATTGAGAAAAGGTGTTTTTATAGGATAACATTGGTTGGTTGATATTTCCAGTGCTAATCTCAAAGATAGTTGCTACGAAAAGGTGTTTTATCAATTATTTTTGCTGCAATCAAAAGGTTTGAGGAGACGTCCATAATTATTTGTTTATTTTTGTGATGTCTAGAGGACCCCACTGCTAATTTTATATATACTAAATTAGCAATTTTAATACTTTGAAAATTAAGGGTTAAATATAAGAAATAGATGCTAACTTTCACTTATTTATTATGATAACATCCTACTTTCGTTATTCTTATTTCATTTATTCTTACCTCAGTTATTTTTATGTTTCGGTGTTAAACTAAATGCAGATGCCTACTAATTAAATGTTATTGGAGAACTCTTCTACATCAAGTCCCGAAATTTAAACAGACATGCTGATGTCGATGCCCCTGTAACACCTTCATCAAGCTCTTTCAATAACTTTTATTTTTGAAGTTTTATTTGTTAACTTTGTTTATGTTGGGCTTGCTTTCCAAACTAAGTGTGAGAAAAACATGTAGGTATCATTGACCGATGCTAATCATTTTCCAAATTAAATGTATTAAATAATTATGAATTTGTAATTTTATTTGGTAACTTTGTTTTATTGTTACCTAGGTACCCATTAATGTCGACTTCCCTGGAAACAAATAATGTAATTTTTTAGTAAAAGAAAAGACTTTTGTTTTTGTCTTTTTTCTATAAAATTAAATTAAATAAAGTAAAACTTATAAATTTGATAGAATAAAGTAGTTTTTCTCTTATACAAATAATACTAATAAAAATGTAAGTTAGTATTTGAAAGGGAAATAACCATATATTTTTTAAAATGTTTTCCATTTAAATATTTGAAATATATTTTGGGGATCGTACATAAAACATCTTTTTTCTATTTTTTTAAAATGAAATTGGTAGTCCGTTTTCTATTTATCATTTAAATTTTAACGTCTTAAAGAATATATCTTTTACTTTATTTGTTGTCATCGAACAATATTTAATAAATAGATTCTTCCAAAAAAAACATTTATCGTAAACAACTTACATTTGTTTCTAACAAAATGTAATAACATATTTCTATTTTTTCCATACTTGTCTTTTGAAAGCAATTTTGTTAATTACTTCTATTTTTTCCCTAAAATTAAAAAATATTTTTTGTCTTCACCCAAAACAACAACATTCTATTGCTAATAAGTTGGAACAATTCAAGGGAAAAAATTATCCATTGCCTTATCAGTTTCATCTTATAAATTCTACCTTATGTGTCACACCCCGAAAATCGAAGGCGGAAACATTTCCGGGGTTGACTCCACGTTGAGTATCAAATCCAATACACATAGTAAGTAAAGTAAACAACCATTACATTACATATATAAAATTTTACATTTGTTTGAAAGTAAAGTTGTACAGGTGTGATACATAGTATATATGAACAAAAGTAAGACGAGTCTTCAACACACTCCGTCTTTGCCAAAAGGAATCATCGGGTACCTGTCTAATGCGGACCTGAGAATACAAGCAGTTTGAAAATCAGCATAACGCTGGTGAGTTCATAAGCGGTTTTGTTTTCTAAAAATGTACAAGTTCCTTTTTGTTTCTGAAAAAGTTACACACCAAGAAAATCCCATATTTTCTTAAAAGTTGGTTATCAAATCCAAAGTGTAATGTAAATGTTGTACACTGAAAACATGTTTACCCTTGTGAACTATAAGGTTTAGTTATCTGAATTTGTCACACGAATCTGGTAATGTACAAATGTTACCCCAGGAAAATCCCATATTTTCCTGAATGTTGGTTACCAAATGTGAAAGATGTATACCGAAAACTTGGTTGTCCTTGTGAAATGTATTAGTTTTAACACGTATATAAAACTAATATATACAAAGTAAACATAGTTACTTTATTCATTATTACTATTTAGTAAATCTCTATTATCCAAATTGCGAGTTCCATAACCATACGATAAACTAGATATGACAATAAGTAGTCCACATCACCTTATGACTTTCGCCACCCTTGAACCTTTCGGTTCGACTGTAGCTAGCAGCCAGGTGTGGGGTACTCAGCCTCGTATAGATCTATACACTCAAGTCACGTTCTCCCTCCAGGAGATTCTGGTTACGGGGGCGGTCCTCCACTCGCGTATCTCTGTGGAGTGTTACCGAGGACTTGTCTCCAATTTATAGGAATAACAAATTTACTAGTAATAATATAGAAAGGTACTGATGCAAACGATGATCCTCCACTCGCATATATCTGTGGAGTGTTACCGAGGACAAAACAATGTACTAGGTTTCATGTTTCAAGTTCAAAGGTTATGCTTTTAATAGATATAATGTGGAAAACCATTTGTGAAAATATAAAATACGACATTTTATAATGTTTTTCACAAATAATATGATAGTGTGTTCTGCGAGTTCAAACTATTATCTGTTATGATTATCAGTGTTAAAAGCATATGAATTATGGAACGCAACACATGTAAAAACAAGTTTAGAGTCTAAGTATTCCTTGTACTTTGCTTGTATTCCCCCCCTGAAAACAGTGAAAAACGTTGAAAAGAGTAGGGGTGTGAACTCACCGCTTAATGTAGGGTTCGAATGTCAACGGATGCCCTGAACGCCTATGGCCTCTATTATTCATGTGACGACACATAAATGAGTTAGAACTAAGGTGTTTCATGACTAAAAATGATGGGAAAACATCCTTATGGATTGAAATTACTAAGAATAAGTGTCCTATGATCCAAGCATAATGATTTATGCAAGTATAGGGCCAAATATGGGCATTAGAGTGGGTGTATGGTCTTGAAAATGAGTGTGTGGCTGGGGAGTGCGGCCAGGAGTGTGTGTGAGGCAGCACACAAGAGTGTGCGGCCGTATAGAGGGTGTGTGCGTCCGTACACAGGAGTGTGCGGCCGTACACTCCTCATTTGAGTCCATATGATGATTTTGAAGTGTATGCTCTTCATACTTGGGAGTTTTGAATGTGTGCTGCCCCCATATGAAGGTGTGCGGCCGTACACCTTCAAGGAATGATGAATATGATGAACATAATGAGTTTTAAGCTTGGGATTCAAGTGTTTACCACTATACTTAGCTTGAAAATGGAGTAGATCACGATTATGAAGCCTTCCAAGGGTTCTTGGTTGATGATTTAGAGAGAGAAAGTAGAGAGAGGGAAGAGAAACATCTAAATGAATGAATGAAGGGGGTATCCATCCATATATTGAATTGGGTGTGAGGTTGAGGGTGTTTGCGGTTGGGTGTGTGGCCGTACACACAGGTGTGTGGCCGCACACACCTTATTTCGTGAGTTTGGCCCGATTTTGTGATACTAAACACTCTCCAACCCTTCCTAAGACTCATATCTAGATTATACTAAGTCTAGAGCACCCATATGGAACCACAAGATTTAATAAAAGACAATGAACTCAAGTTTTAGTGCTGAAACACAGATCAATTACATGGGTTAGAAGTTTCGGGTTGTCACATTATCCCCCCGTTAGAGGGAATTTCGTCCTGAAATTCAGAATTAAGATACAAATCATGGATTTGGAAAGAGATGCGGATATTTCTATCTCATTGACTCTTCACGCTCCCAAGTGAATTTCGGTCCTCGCTTGGCATTCCAGCGAACCTTCACTATCGGGATGCGACTTTGTTTCGTGCGATTGATCTCTCGATCCATGATTTCGATTGGTTCTTCCACGAAGTTCAGATTCTCATTGATCTCGATTTCATCAAGAGGGATCACTAGGGTTTCATCGGATAAAAACTTCTTAAGATTAGAGACGTGAAAGACGGGATGCATGTTGCTGAGTTCATGGGGTAATGGAGTTTATAGGCTACCGGACCGATCCTGGCGAGGATCTCGAAGGGTGCAATGTACCTCGGATTAAGTTTCCCACGTTTCCCAAAGCATATCATGCCTTTCCAGGGAGAGACCTTCAACAAGACACGGTCTCCAACCTGGAACTCCAGAGGTTTCCGTCAGTTATCAGCGTAACTCTTTTGGCGATCTCGTGAAGCTTTCAATCGTTCCCGGATTTGGATGATCTTTTCGGTGGTTCCGCGAATGATTTCAGGACCAGTGAGGGCACTGTCAGGGAATTGACTCTTGGCTAGCTGCGTGTCCCCTACCTCAGCCCAGCACAGAGGGGATCTGCACTTGCGACCATAGAGGGCTTCAAACGGGGCAGCCTTGATACTAGTGTGGTAACTGTTGTTGTACAAGAATTCGATCAAAGGCGGAAATGTGTGTTCCACGACTTTCCGATATCGATGACACATGCTCTAATCATGTCTTCCAGAGTTTGGATAGTTCTCTCACTCTGTCCATCGGTCTGAGGGTGATAAGTCGTACTCATGTCTAGTTTGTTTCCAACAGCCTTCTGGAGAGACTGCCAGAATCTGGAGGTAAACCTGCTATCTCGATCAGAGATAATGGACGCAGGTACACCGTGCAGTCGGACTACTTCTTGGATGTAAATTCGCGCGAGTCTTTCCATCTTGAATGATTCTTTGATCGGAATGAAGTGAGCAGACTTTGTCAAATGATCGACAATTACCCAAATGGTGTCGTACCCACTCGGACACTTGGGTAACTTGGTGATGAAGTCCATGGTAATCATTTCCCATTTCCATTCGGGTATCTCGGATTGCTGGAGCAGACCCGAGGGTTTCTGGTACTCAACTTTCACTTTGGCGCAAGTCAAGCACTTGCCCACAAATGTAGCGATCTCAGCTTTCATGTTGGGCCACCAGTATTGTCTCTTGAGGTCTAAGTGTTGGATAAGGTGTCTAAGTCCATAACTATTTCGGGCTTGTACTTGACCCGACCCGGCATGGTCCATTTGGGTTGCATGGCACCATGCAATTGGATAGACTAAATGAGAGAAATAACACTTGGAGATTATTAATATATTATAAGTTCTAATATATTAATAATATTATTTAATTAGTTGATCAAAGAATTAATTTGGAATTAATTAAGTGATCAAAGGATAACTAATTAAATATATGGGTTGATTATGTAAATCATCCATATCTTGTATAGTGGGCTAAGAGGCTCCATGGATTATCAAGTTGGGCTCTACCCATAGGATGCTCCATGGATGCTCCATGGGAGTTACAAACCCATGGGTTATGGAAATGAAGAGTCATGACACATTAGGGTTTACATGGTGTAACCCTAGATGTGTCAACACTATATAAGGATCCCATTCTCCACCAAAATCGGCTAGACATAAGAAACTAGGGGGCTTGGCCGATTTTGACAAGTGTGTGTTATCTCAAGAGTCTTTCCAAGAGCATTTGGTGTTGTGTGAAGCATTTGAGGCATCACACTTAGGGTGCTAGGCTCACAAGGTTTCAAGGAACACAATCAACAACAAGGTAAGTTATTCTATCTATGATTCAAGTTGAAATTGTTCCCCATGTATGCTAGATAGGAATATAACCTTGGAATTCAACTTTGCATGATAATTAGACAAACATAGATCCAAGGTTATTAGGGTTGCATGTACACTTAGGAAGTGTTAGAATGCTCAAAATCCATCAGTGGTATCAGAGCCTAGGCTTGTTTGTTTGTTATTTGTGCTTAAAAGTTGAAGAAAGTCGAAATTTCTGCTGTCTGACTGATGGACTCGGCGAGTCCATGGGGAGGACTCGTCGAGTTCATGTGTATCTTCAACCTACTCGGCGAGTAGATTCATGCACTCGGCGAGTAGGGTCGACAGAGTGCAGAATTTCGACTTGAGTTGCTGGAAATGGATTAGAATCATTACCCTAAAATGCTTTGGTACTTGAAAACTTATTTTAGAAGGTGTAATGTCTTTTCTAACTCATTTACAACAACTAGTTATCAAAATTACAAAGATTAAATGTGATTTTGATTCTTGAAAGTGTTCATATTCATATTCTTGTTCTTATGATGTTTAGATGATCATAGGAATTATTTGTAACCTATGTGGTAGATTAATTTATGATCATAATGTGTTTTAATGGAGTCCATAACTTGTCCTCAAGTTATGGAAAACCAAAAGTCTCTTGGATTAAAAACCATTAAAAGAACACAAGAGTTAGGAAAAATGAAAAGTCCTCATTTTATTACTCTATTAAACTCATAAGTTACAAGAAATAAAAAGTTTTGAAAGTTTACAAAACTTGCCCTCAAGTTTTGGAACAAGTAAAGTTAAGTTAAAACTTTAGTTCCAACCCCTAGAATTTTAAAAGTTAAAATTCAACCCTTATACTTATATTATTATGATTTAATAATTATATATATATATGTATAAGAACAAAGTCATCTTACCGCTAGTACGCCTCATTCACGAAGCCGGTCTATAAGGTGGGTATAAGGTTGTTGCCTATAAAATGGTGACTTAATGGGTGTCCACTCTCACCCACCGCTTGCTTGATCGGTGGAGGGTCGTTAGCCGAACGGGTAAGACAAGGACTTATTAATTCTCATTCAAAGTATGATGAATATTATAAAGTAACTAAATGTTTTATTAAATTCCCAATCTTAGTTACTTTAGGAAAAATGTGAATAAGGTGCTATTCCATGAAATTACACTTTACACTTTGATTAAGTCGTTGGTGGAGCGTGTGTGGTTAACCGGCACACTAACTTGGACTTAACAAGGTAGGTAAAGGGTGACTTAGGGTTTATTATAGTATCGATGGAGCGTGTGTGGTTAACCGGCACATCGATTGAGTGATAAACTTTAAGGGTACCAAGTGATTTGCATGGTTACTTCACACCTCGTTTTGTGATCCTCGGTATCCCAGTCACAAAACTTGGAGGGCACACTCGAGATTGAAACATGCCTTTGAAAAGTTAATTGAATCTCAAAGAATCTAGGAATTTCTAAGAACCATTCAAAAACCTAATACTAAAATATTGCGGTTTTCGTGGTGGAAATTGGTGAATCGTCATTCACCTACCTTTCAAATATGATATAGCTTAGATTACGGCATACCTCTTCTAAGTTATATTATATTGTGATTGGATCCTAGCCTTAATATTACATTTGGGTGTTTTATTAAGGACTCTCTTATATCTAAACTAATCTTGTCCTCTTTCCTTCAGATGTCTTTCAACAATGCTTCTGGCTCTAATCCTAATGGCTCCTTTACCCTTATGAACTTGTGTGGGAAAGTCACCTTTGATGGATCCAACTTCAATGAGTGGATCAGAAACATCAGGATGATTACCCGCTACGAGGACAAAGAATATGTCCTTGACAAGGAGCTTAAGGAGATTAATGAGTCCACTGCAACTCCTCAGGAGATCGCTGAATTTCGGGCACATGAAAGGGATGCTACGAAAGTGGCTTGCATCATGACGGCCACGATGACAGCGGAACTCCAAAAGTCTTATGAAGATTTCTACCCTTATGACATGCACCAAGATTTGATGGAAAGATACCATCAAAGTGCACGACAAGAGAGGTATGAGATCATCTGCTCCATGATAACAACCATGATGAAGGACGGGGAATCCGTCACGAGCCACATGCAGAAAATGCAAAGGTATGTGGATCGTTTGCTGAAGCTTAATGTGAACTTCCCGGAGGATCTTGCAATAGATATTATTTTGCATTCCTTACCATCGTGCTATGATCAATTCCGCATGACATATCACATGAACAAGGAAGAAGTCACCCTCAGCAAACTTCAGGGACTTCTCAAGACCGCAGAATCAGGTCTTAAGGGGAAGTCGGTTGCTATCACTCCTACTCAAAACTCTACTCCGGTTTTGGCAATCGGGAAGAATCGATGGAGGAAGAGAAAGAGATCTTCGAAGGGTACCAAGGCTCGGACCCTTGATGGCTCTTCTTCAAGTGGAACCAAGAAAGGTTTCATTACTCCTTCTTCTGACCCAAAAGAGGCTGAGTGCTTCTATTGCCATGAAAAAGCTCATTGGAAGCGGAACTGCCCAAAATACCAGCAAGATGTGAAGGATGGGAAAGTTAAACCCAACCATGCAGGTATTTACACTATCATTTCTAATAACTCACCCCATTCAAATTCTTGGGTCCTTGATACCGGGTGTGGTATTCACATTTGTTGTGGCTTGCAGGGACTAAGAAGTGAGGATGTGGAGCAAGGAAGGATAAACTTGATCATGGGGAATAGGAAAGCTATACCTGTTACCAAGATTGGAGTTTATACTTTATCGCTAAGTTGTGGGTTTAGTTTAGATTTGAATAAGTGTTGTTATTCGCCAGGAATGGCAAGAAATATTATTTCCTTCCATGCTTTGTACAAACAAGGGTTTACCTTTTCATTTAATAATGAAGTTGGTTCTATTGATGCTTTCTTTAATAATATTCTTTATTTTAAAGCATTACCTTGTGATGGTGTGTATGAAGCTGTATCTGTTGTTGATAACTTAGGGAATAATGTTTTGTGTATTGATTCTACTAATAATAACATGGATAAAGCATTATTATGGCATTGTCGTCTTGGACATATAAGCAAGAAGCGCATAGGCCAACTCCAAAAGGATGGAGTCTTGGAGTCGTTTGACCTAAAGTCAGATGATAGTTGCGAATCATGCTTACTTGGAAAAATGACAAAGTCACCCTTCACAGGTTCGTATGAGAGGGGTGAAGGTTTGTTGGACCTTATACACACGGATGTGTGTGGACCATTCAAACATGCCACAAGGGATGCTAATCGTTATTATTTGACTTTTACTGATGATTATAGTAGATATGGATATGTCTACTTGATCAAGCATAAGTCAGAGACTTTCGAGAGGTTTAAGGAATTTAAACAGGAAGTCGAGAATCAATTGGGCAGGAACATTAAGATGCTTCGATCCGATCGTGGTGGTGAGTATCTTAGTTCAGAGTTCCTCGACTATCTAAGGGAATGTGGGATAGTCTCACAATTGACACCTCCCAGGACACCACAGTTGAATGGTGTGGCTGAGAGGCGTAATCGAACCTTGTTAGATATGGTTCGTTCCATAATGAGTCGAGCTACGCTACCAATCTCATTCTGGGGGTATGCCTTAGAGACTGCCGCCCATATTCTTAATCTAGTCCCTACAAAGAAAGTTGCCAAAACTCCTCACGAGATGTGGACTGGTAAAGTACCTAAACTAGACCACATCAAGATTTGGGGTTGCGAGGCTTTCGTGAGACGCGAGACTCATGATAAAATCGAACCTCGAAGCGAGAGGTGTATTTTCATCGGTTACCCACAGCGATCCTTTGGTTACCTCTTCTACAGACCTAGTGACAATGTGGTCTTTGTAGCAAGAAGAGGAGTCTTTCGAGAAAGAGAGTTTATAAGCCAAGGAGACAGTGGGAGGCAAATTGATCTTGAAGAAATTCAAGAATCAATCGGTGAAGGAACTTCAAACTCTAGCCCTCAACTTGAGGAGGAAACTCCTGTTGAGCCAATTGACAAATCTGTACCTCTGAGACGTTCCACGAGAGTTAGGAGTGCACCTGAGCATTACTATGGATTCCATATTACTGCAGAAGGTGAGACACTTATTAGTGATGAAACACTAGTAAGTCAAGATGACCCTAACAGCTACGAGGAAGCCATGGCAGGCCCGGAGTCTGCTAAATGGAAAGAGGCTATGGATAGCGAGATACAATCCATGTATGACAATCAAGTTTGGAACTTGGTTGAAAATGTACCAGGTCGTAAGACAGTAGGGTGCAAATGGGTCTTCAAGAAGAAGACCGACATGGATGGTAAAGTACACACTTATAAGGCTAGACTGGTTGCAAAGGGCTTCTCTCAAATTCCTGGAGTGGATTATGATGAGACCTTTTCTCCGGTAGCCAAGATTAAGTCTATTCGGGTTCTGTTAGCCATAGCTGCATTTCATGACTATGAAATATGGCAGATGGATGTCAAAACCGCTTTCCTTAATGGAAAGTTGGCTGAAGATGTTTACATGAGTCAGCCAGAGGGTTTTGTCAACAACGAGTACCCTAATAGAGTGTGTAAGCTTGAGAAATCCATTTATGGATTGAAGCAAGCACCTCGCAGATGGAATCTTTGCTTTGATGAAAAGGTCAAGGAATTTGGCTTTTCTAGGAGTGAAGATGAATCTTGTGTGTATGTCAAGGCTAGTGGGAGTATAGTTAGCTTTTTGGTACTGTATGTGGATGACATACTACTCATAGGAAACGACATTCCAACCCTGCAGGAAGTTAAGTCCTGGCTTGGGAAGTGTTTCGCTATGAAGGACCTTGGTGAAGCTGCCTATATTCTAGGGATAAGAATCTTGAGAGATCGGAGTAAAAGACTAATTGGACTTAGTCAGAGTACCTACTTGGATAAGGTGCTGAAGAGATTCAGCATGCAGGATTCCAAGAAAGGAGAGTTACCCATCCAGAGTAACACCAGATTGAGTAAGACACAAAGCCCTAGCACTGAGGCTGAGATAGCAGAAATGAGTCGAACACCTTACGCTTCAGCTGTAGGATCGATCATGTATGCTATGACGTGTACTCGACCCGATGTAGCTTTTGCCTTGAGCATGGTTAGCAGGTATCAGGCGAACCCTGGCAAGGCACACTGGACTGCGGTAAAGAATATCCTCAAGTACCTACGAAGGACTAAGGACTGGGTCCTTACCCTCGGTGGGAGTGATGACTTGAGAGTTGTAGGGTATAGTGATGCTAGCTTCCAGACTGATAGGGATAATTTCCGCTCTCAGTCGGGCTGGGTCTTTACCCTAAACGGAGGAGCAATTTCTTGGAAGAGTTCCAAGCAAGAGATAGTGGCAGATTCTACTTGTGAATCAGAGTATATTGCAGCTAGTGAAGCAGCAAAGGAGGCGATATGGCTGAAGAACTTCATTGGAGACCTTGGAGTTGTACCAGCTATTAAAGAGCCAATGGAAATTTTCTGTGATAGTGAAAGTGCTGTTGCCTTAGCCAAGGAACCAAGGGATCACGGGAGATCCAGACACATTGACAGAAAATACCATTTCATCAGACATCGGATCGAAGAAGGACTCCTCGTGGCAAAGAGGGTATCATCGGATGAGAACCCAGCAGATCCCCTCACGAAGGGACTGAGTAGGGTTAAGCATCTTCAGCATGCTCGGAGCATAGGGCTGAAGGATGATATAAGTTTTAGTAGTTAGATAACCCGGAAATTTGTAAAGTGTAATTGACATTTGATGATGAATAAAAGGTGTTTTATTTATGAGTAAAGTGTTGCTATCTCTTGTCAATCGTTTACTATATTTCTTTTGCATGTTTTGACTTCCAGAATAATTTTGTTTGGTATAACATATTATTCAAATCTCCACAGTCGGTCATATGTTGGAAGTAGATATGAATCAAGACTGTCATGTTTGGTTGTAGAGGTCTTGGACAAGGCTACAACAATCATGAGTGCTCATAAGCTCTGAGCATTGGACTCAACCCACGCTCACTGGAATCACTTCATGGAATTCTATCTCGAGTGATCGTGAGACGGTAATATCATATAAGTCTTCAAACCTAGAGATATGATTTGTTACTTACAAGTTGGTTATGCATTGACTGTACGAAACCGCATTGGTAACTCGATGTTATAAAACGTACTTTTGTGTGTAATTCAATGAGTGGTAGAACAAACATATGAGTCGAAGTTTATCTGTTCCTTCTTGGATTAGAAGCTGATATCTGGGCCCCTCGATGATTTTGTTTTGACCTATGTACCGGGCCCGGTCAGAACTAAGTTGATGTGTTCAATTAAGTTCTATGTCAAACAAATCGGAAATCGGGAAACAAATGTTGGACAATAAGCAAGATCATGTTCCATGTATTTGTCCGGCTGATATCTAGAACAGAGGATTATATGATCACTTATCTTAAATGGCGTATCATCATCTTCTCAGTTCCGAGAGACCTTGAAAGAGCTACGATTGCCGGTCGGTTCCTGAAGTACTAGAGATATAGTTATTAGACTTATCCAAGTGGGAGACTGTTGGATAAGGTGTCTAAGTCCATAACTATTTCGGGCTTGTACTTGACCCGACCCGGCATGGTCCATTTGGGTTGCATGGCACCATGCAATTGGATAGACTAAATGAGAGAAATAACACTTGGAGATTATTAATATATTATAAGTTCTAATATATTAATAATATTATTTAATTAGTTGATCAAAGAATTAATTTGGAATTAATTAAGTGATCAAAGGATAACTAATTAAATATATGGGTTGATTATGTAAATCATCCATATCTTGTATAGTGGGCTAAGAGGCTCCATGGATTATCAAGTTGGGCTCTACCCATAGGATGCTCCATGGATGCTCCATGGGAGTTACAAACCCATGGGTTATGGAAATGAAGAGTCATGACACATTAGGGTTTACATGGTGTAACCCTAGATGTGTCAACACTAGATAAGGATCCCATTCTCCACCAAAATCGGCTAGACATAAGAAACTAGGGGGCTTGGCCGATTTTGACAAGTGTGTGTTATCTCAAGAGTCTTTCCAAGAGCATTTGGTGTTGTGTGAAGCATTTGAGGCATCACACTTGGGGTGCTAGGCTCACAAGGTTTCAAGGAACACAATCAACAACAAGGTAAGTTATTCTATCTATGATTCAAGTTGAAATTGTTCCCCATGTATGCTAGATAGGAATATAACCTTGGAATTCAACTTTGCATGATAATTAGACAAACATAGATCCAAGGTTATTAGGGTTGCATGTACACTTAGGAAGTGTTAGAATGCTCAAAACCCATCACTAAGTACATCTTGTCCGAACCTGGGTGAACAAATTATCTAGTCTTCTGTGCTTCCTCCATGACAATTTCCTTGAATCCTCCGAACTTTGGGATCCAGACCAGGTTCATGAAACAGTAGACTCCGTCACCTCTGATCTCAAGTTTCTTGTCCATTCCTCTCAAAGCTTCGCTTGACACGTTCACGGGTTTTAGGGCTTCTAAATGGGCTTCTCGGATTTGCATGGGTAAATGGGAATGGATAGTCATCGTCAGGGTCTTCACTTTTCGACTTGAATTCTCTTTTCGGCTAAGGGCATCTGCCACCACATTGGCCTTACCAGGATGGTAACGGACTTCACACTCATAGTCATTGAGTAGTTCTACCCATCGTCGTTGCCTCATGTTTAAGTCTTTCTGATCGAGGATGTGCTGCAGGCTCTTGTGGTCAGTGAAAATCGTACACTTGGTTCCATAAAGGTAATGTCTCCAAATCTTCAGTGTAAAGACAACGGCTCCTAGTTCCAAGTCATGAGTGGTATAGTTAACCTTGTGTGCCTTCAGCTGTCTCGAGACATATGCTATCACTTTTCTCCTTTGCATAAGCACACAGCCTAAGCCCTGGTTAGACGCATCATAATAAACAACGAAGTCCTCCGTTCCTTCGGGCAGGGACAGGACCGGTGCGCTACACAAGGCTCGCTTTAACGTTTGGAATGCGTTTTCTTGCTTTTCACTCCAACAAAAGGGTACACCTTTCTGTGTCAGAGTGGTTAGAGGTTTGGCGATTCTGGAAAAATTCTGGATAAATCTCCGATAATAGCCGGCGAGACCTAAGAATTGACGAATTTATATGGGTGTCTTCGATGCCGACTAATTCTCTATCGCTTTGATCTTGCAAGGATCCACATGAATACCCTCCTCGCTTACCACGTGACTGAGGAAAGTTACCTTCCGAATCTAGAATTCACACTTGGAAAATTTCGCGTACAACTTTTCGGATCTAAGGGTTTCCAATACTGACCTCAAGTGTTGCTTGTGATCTTCTTCACTTCTGGAGTAGACAAGTATGTCGTCAATGAACACGATGACGAACTTGTCTAAGAAGGGACGACACACCCAGTTCATCAGGTCCATGAATACTGTCGGTGCGTTGGTTAGACCGAAGGGCATCACTACAAACTCGTAGTGTCCATACCGAGTCCTGAAAGCTGCTTTGGAAACATCACTCTCATGAACTCGTAGCTGATGGTACCCTGACCTAAGGTCTATCTTTGAGAAGTAGCTGGCTCCTTGAAGTTGGTCGAAGAGGTTATCTATTCGCGGAAGGGGATATCGGTTCTTGACGGTCAACTTGTTCAACTCACGGTAGTCGATACACATCCGGAAGGATCCATCTTTCTTCTTCACAAACAAAACCGGAGCTCCCCAAGGTGAGGAACTCGGTCTGATGAACCCTTTACTGAGTAACTCGTTAAGTTGGCTGGATAACTCCTGCATTTCTGTTGGAGCTAGGCGATAAGGGGACTTGGCTACGGGGGTATCTCCAGGAATTATGTCGATGCGAAATTCAACTTGACGTTCATGAGGAATTCCCGGGAGCTCTTCGGGAAAGACATCAGGAAAGTTGCAGACTTCGGGGATGCTCGCAAGGTCTTTAACTTCCTGTTTCTCGTTGATTACATGGGCTAGGAATGCTTGGCATTCCTTTCGCAAGATTTTCTGAGCTTTGATGCAGGAAATGATGCGAAGATTGGAGCTGAGTTTATCACCATAGATTATGAGAGTTTGACTCGCAGGGAGATTGAGACGGATGGATTTTTCGTAGCAAAGGATATCAACATGATTGGGACTCAGCCAATCCATGCCAATGATGACATCAAAGCTATTTATGGAGACTGGCATCAGGTCAATGGGAAAAGAATGGTCGTTCAGGGTAAGGGTACAGTCTATGAAGATATCGCTAGCGTTTTCTTTCTCACCGTTAGCCATTTCGACGGTAAATGTTTCGGTTAATGATTGGGGATTATGTTTAAGGTTATGCTTGAACGAATGACTAACAAAGCTTCTTTCGGCACCCGAATCGAAAAGAATACTAGCATAAGAGTTTTCGAGAAGGAACGTACCCGAAACAACGGTGGGATCGGCGACTGCTTCCTCCCGTCCCATGGCTAGGACTCTCCCAGTATTATCAGCTGTCGCCTTCTTGGGGTAGTTCCTTTTGAAGTGCCCAACTTCTCCACAATTATAGCAAGCATGACCAACACCTGCTCCAGAAGATTGATTGGCTGATTGGGCTGGTGCTTTGCAGAATCGGACCGTGTGCCCCTTTTTACCACAATTAGTGCATGACAGATCGCGGCAGGGGATGGGGTTGTGGTGGTATTTGCACTTGTCACATAAGGAAAGGTTACTAGCATATCTGCTAGTAGGTGTTTGAGCTGTAGATCCCACAACAGAAGCAGCAGCAACAGGGGTAGTAGCCGCATGGACTGCTACAGTCTGATGTTTCTTTGAGGACCCTTAGGTAGATTGACCCTTCTTCTTCTTCCAAAATTTCCTTTTCTCACCACTCCTCTTAGTCAGATCAAGAGTGGTAGTTGTTTCCTCATCATCATCACTGTGATCAATCAGGGTCTGGGCTAAACTCTTGGCGCTATCATACGTATCTGGCCGTGCAGCTAAGACATTTCCCTTGGTTGGCTGGGTCAGCCCCCAAATGAACCTCTCTATCTTCTTACTCTCCGAGGTAACCAATCCCGGACAGAGTAGTGCCAGGTCATCAAATCTTGAAGTGTATGCGGCAATACCGAAACCCTTCATCTTCAGGTTCCAGAGCTCGTGCTCTAACTTCTACATTTCGCCCCGAGGGCAGTACTCGGGTAGAAGGATTTCTTTCATGGCTTCCCATCCCATGGAATTAGATATAGGTAGGGTAAAGGATTTGACTCGGCCGTTCCACAAAGTCAGGGCTTTATCGATAAAAGTACAGGCTGCGAACTTTACTTTCTCAGATTCCGAACAGGCACAGATTTCAAAGATAGATTCGATTTTCTCGAACCAGCTAGTGAGGGAAATGACACCTCCAGTGCCATCAAAGGGCGTGGGTTTCACGTTCTTGAAATCTTTATAGGAACCCTCCTTTCAGTTTCCCTAGCTATTTTCTTGGTTTTGAGGCTGGGGACCACCTCCTAACCACCGGGGTTCATTTGAGACATGGCGGCTGCTACTGCGGCAGTAACAACTACCTGGAACATCACAACGTCATATTTAAGAGGAGGTGGTAGTGGAGGAGGATTGTTGGTCTTGGATCTGGGTCTCTTTCTTGGAGGAATCTTGATCTAATAAGATCAGGAAAGAGAGGATGGTAAGTCCTCTGAATTGAATCAAGAGATATGACAGATATATACATTCCGAATAAGCAATAAAGCAGGGAAGAGTTATCGAAACAGATAAATTATCGCTAAAGGAACGATCAAGGAACAACGCGTGAGCGAGGATTTCTACAAAGGATTGGCTCCAGAAATACTCCCATAGTATTTCAGGATTCGCTTACGACACTGGCTCGATGTTTGTGGTATTAGGGTAAGTTTTAGGCATGTCGCATACCGCAGTCACTCCCAAGAACATGTTGGCCATGTATCGAATGAATATAGTTGGCCAGACTATATTGATCCTAGACACGACTACATAACTGCCCAGGTTTAACCGCAGTACACAACACCCATTTACTTATGTTTTGTTCTACTTGTAGTTACGGATCTCGATGGTTCGGTATACTTGTATACTTTTGAAAATACTTATATTTTGAAGTATACTTTTAGTTCAGAGCACTTAGGCCCCTTAGTGTTTAGAGTCTTATACCTTGTAAGGTTTGGTATAATTTATTCACTATAAACAAGGGCTCTTATACCAATCTGTCACACCCCGAAAACCGAAGGCGAAAACATTTTTGGGGTTGACTCCACGTTGAGTATCAAATCCAATGCACATAGTAAGTAAAGTAAATAACCATTACATTACATATATAAAAGTTTACATTTGTTTGAAAGTAAAGTTGTACAGGTGTGATACATAGTATATATGAACAAAAGTAAGACGAGTCTTAAACGCACACCGTCTTTGCCAAAAGGAATCATCGGGTACCTGTCTAATGCGGACCTGAGAATACAAGCAGTTTGAAAATCAGCATAACATTGGTGAGTTCATAAGCGGTTTTGTTTTCTGAAAATGTACAAGTTCCTTTTTGTTTCTGAAAAAGTTACACACCAAGAAAATCCCATATTTTCTTAAAAGTTGGTTATCAAATCCAAAGTGTAATGTAAATGTTGTACACTGAAAACATGTTTACCCTTGTGAACTGTAAGGTTTAGTTATCTGACTTTGTTACACGAATCTGGTTATGTACAAATGTTACCCCAGGAAAATCCCATATTTTCCTGAATGTTGGTTACCAAATGTGAAAGATGTATACTGTAAACCTGGTTGTCCTTGTGAAATGTATTAGTTTTAACACGAATATAAAACTAATATATACAAAGTAAACATAGTAAATTTATTCATTATTACTATTTAGTAAATCTCTATTATCCAAATTACAAGTTCCATAACCATACGATAGACTAGATATGGCAATAAGTAGTCCACATCACCTTATGACTTTCGTCACCCTTGAACCTTTCGGTTCGACTGTAGCTAGTAGCCAGGTGTGGGGTACTCAGCCCCGTATAGATCTATACACTCAAGTCACGTTCTCCCTCCAGGAGATTCTGGTTACGGGGGCGGTCCTCCACTCGCGTATCTCTGTGGAGTGTTACCGAGGACTTGTCTCCAATTTATAGGAATAACAAATTTACTAGTAATAATATAGAAAGGTACTGATGCAAACGATGATCCTCCACTCGCGTATCTCTGTGGAGTGTTACCGAGGACAAAACAATGTACTAGGTTTCATGTTTCAAGTTCAAAGGTTATGCTTTTAACTGATATAATGTGGAAAACCATTTGTGAAAATATAAAATACAACATTTTATAATGTTTTTCACAAATAATACGATACTGTGTTCTGCGAGTTCAAACTGTTATCTGTTATGATTATCAGTGTTAAAAGTATATGAATTATGGAACGCAACACATGTAAAAACAAGTTTAGAGTACAAGTATTCCTTGTACTTTGCTTGTATTCCCCCCCCCCTGAAAACAGTGAAAAACATTGAAAAGAGTAGGGGTATGAACTCACCGCTTAATGTAGGGTTCGAGTGTCAACGGATGCCTTGAACGCCTATGGCCCCTATTATTCATGTGAAGACACATAAATGAGTTAGAACTAAGGTTTTTCATGACTAAACATGATGGGAAAACATCCTTAGGGCTTGAAATTACTAAGAATAAGTGTCCTATGATCCAAACTTAATGATTTATGCAAGTTTAGGGCCAAATATGGGCATTAGAGTGGGTGTATGGTCTTGAAAATGAGTGCGTGGCTGGGGAGTGCAGCCAGGAGTGTGTGTGAGGCAGCACACAAGAGTGTGCGGCCGTACAGAGGGTGTGTGCGGCCGTACACTCCTCATTTGAGTCCATATGATGATTTTGAAGTGTATGCTCTTCATACTTGGGAGTTTTGAATGTGTGCTGCCCCCATATGAAGGTGTGCGGCCGTACACCTTCAAGGGATGATGAATATGATGAATATAATGAGTTTTAAGCTTGGGATTCAAGTGTTTACCACTATACTTAGCTTGAAAATGGAGTAGATCACGATTATGAAGCCTTCCAAGTGTTCTTGGTTGATGATTTAGAGAGAGAAAGTAGAGAGAGGGAAGAGAAACATCTAACTGAATGAATGAAGGGGGTATCCATCCATATATTGAATTGTGTGTGAGGTTGAGGGTGTTTGTGGTTGGGTGTGCGGCCGTACATACAGGTGTGTGGCCGCACACACCTTATTTGGTGAGTTTGGCCCGATTTTGTGATACTAAACACTCTCCAACCCTTCCTAAGACTCATATCTAGATTATACTAAGTCTAGAGCACCCATATGGAACCACAAGATTTAATAAAAGACAATGAACTCAAGTTTTAGTGCTGAAACACAGATCAATTACATGGGTTAGAAGTTTCGGGTTGTCACATTATGGCCTATCATTTTGGATGTACTTAGTCTGCTATGTTTGCAGATTGATGGTCATATCTTTATGAAGATGATTATAAGGTAGCCACGATCTTCATCTACATCTTTCTTAAACTTCATTTTAATGCTTATTTGAACCTGGTTATGCAAATGTTTTATAATCATTTAATTTTATTTTTTTTATATATTTCAACCATTTTATTGTATGATGTATTAGTTTTTGTATCTTATTTAGGATTTCATTGAACACATTGCGTAGTCGGTATTATTACCCCACTAGCAATTTTCATATTTAAGAATTCATTTCAATTTTCTTGATTGTTTTAGTGCAGATTTTATGTTACAACATTGTTCTAAAAAAACTATTCAAATAAAAAATATTGTTGTAAATAAAATGAAAATATGAATAAAATAAAATCATGGTGACCGGATCATTGTGGTAATTTGTAGTCTTTTGTTTTTTTGGTGTTCTCTAGAGGCTTTCAATCGTTCACGAATTTGAACGATCTTCTCTGTCGTTTCCCGAATGATCTTCGGACCTATGAGAGTGCTTTCGGGAACTCGTCCTTTAGCTAACTGGGTATCACCCACCTCAGCCCAACACAGAGGGGATCTGCACTTTCGGCCATAGAGGGCCTCGAATGGAGCTGCCTTTATGCTCATATGATAACTGTTGTTGTAGGAAAATTCGACAAGGGGTAAATGAGTATCCCATGCTTTCCCAAAGTCTATCACACAGGCTCGCAACATATCTTCCAAGGTTTGGATAGTTCTCTCACTTTGCCCGTCTGTCTGTGGATGGTAGGTTGTACTCATGTCCAACCTAGTTCCTAGGGAACTTTGTAATGACTGCCAGAACCTCGAAGTGAATCTACTATCTCTATCCGAGATAATAGATAAGGGAACACCGTGCAGTCTTACAATCTCCCTAATGTAAGTTCTTGTAAGTTTCTCCATCTTGTCTGTTTCTTTGATTGGAAAGAAGTGTGCAGACTTGGTCAGTCTATCGACGATGACCCATATGGAATCAAGTCCACCCATCGTCTTGGGCAACTTGGTTATGAAGTCCATAGTGATCCGCTCCCACTTCCATTCTGGTATCTCCGGTTGCTGTAGAAGACCGGAGGGTTTCTGGTTTTCGACCTTGACCTTTGCGCAAGTAAGGCATTTACTCACGAAGGTAGCAATATCTGCTTTCATGTTAGGCCACCAGTATAACTTTTTAAGATCCAGATACATCTTATCTGAACCTGGGTGGACGGAATAACGAGTGTTGTGAGCTTCGGCCATGACCAAGTCTCTGAAGCCACCGTGTTTCGGTGTCCAGATCCGATCCATGAGGTATAAGGCTCCACCACCCTTGACTTCCAAGTTCTTATCCATCCCTCTAAGGGATTCACCTGCCACGTTTTCAGGTTTCAAAGCGTCGAGCTGAGCCTCCTTAATTTGCATGGACAAGTGCGAATGGATAGTTAGAGTCAAAGATTTGACTCTACAACCAGCATATTGTTTCCGACTTCGGGCGTCGGCTACTACATTGGCTTTACCCGGATGATAACGAATTTCGCACTCGTAATCATTGAGTAGCTCGACCCACCGTCGTTGTCTCATGTTGAGCTCCTTCTGGTCGAAACTGTGTTGTACACTCTTGTAGTCTGTAAAGATCGTGCTTTTTGTACCATACAGGTAGTGTCTCCAGGTCTTCAGAGCAAACACAACTGCTCCTAGCTCAAGATCGTGGGTGGTGTAGTTAACCTCATGTGTCTTCAGCTGGCTCGAGGCATAGGCTATGACTTTACCTCGCTGCATCAGAACACATCCGAGTCCTTGATTTGATGCATCGCAATAGACAACGAAGTCTTCTATCCCTTCGGGGAGGGATAGTATTGGTGCGGTGCACAAGGCTCGTTTGAGCGTTTGGAATGCTCTCTCCTGCTTCTCTTCCCAGTCAAAGGCAACGCCCTTCTGGGTCAGTGTTGTAAGAGGTTTCGCTATGCGGGAGAAGTTCTGAATGAACCTGCGATAGTAGCCAGCGAGACCTAGAAATTGACGAATTTATGTAGCTATCTTCGGTGCTGACCGGTTCTCAATGGCCTTGATTCCTGTTGCAGTTAGAGCACTGCATGTCCTTGCAAGGTCCGTGGTGGTGGAAGTTGCATTTGTTGCACTTCGGGAGAGTTCCAGCATAAGCCCTTGCTGGTAAGGGGTTCGCAGGGACAACGGGAGTTACCGTGGCAGCATTGATTGCCACACGTTGTTGTCTCTTGGAGGATTCTTGTGAAGCCCCTCTTTTCCTCTTGTTCCACCCCTTCTTGTTGTTGTTGTCCTTTTGTGGTCCGGGGGCAGGGATTGTTGGGTTCCGTTGTTTCGCGTGATCTATGAGAGATTGTGCCAGCTCCTTGGCACTATCAAAAGTGACAGGATTGGAAGCTAACACACTTGACTAGATCTGGGGCGACAGTCCCCAGATATATCTCTCTATTTTCTTGCTCTCAAGAGCAACCATATCAGGGCATAGGATTGCCTAATCACAGAACCTATTTGTGTAGGTTGATATGTCGGATCCAACCATTTGTAGACCCCTGAGTTCCTGTTCGAGTTTTTGTATTTCACCTCGAGGACAGTACTCTCTCATTAGCATGTCCTTCAAGTGTTCCCAGCTGATGGAATATGTCACCACTATAGTCAGATACTTAACATGGCCGTTCCACCATGTTAGTGCTCTGTCAGAGAAGGTACAAGCCGCAAACTTGACCTTGTTGCCCTCCTGGCAAGCACATATTTTAAAGATTGATTCCATCTTTTCAATCCATTGTCTTAACACCATAACCCCACCAGTTCCATTGAAGCTTCGGGGTTTGGCGTTCGTGAAGTCCTTGTATGTGACATCCCCTAATTTCTCGGCCAGAAAAGACCGATTTAATTTATGCTTTTTAAAAATCAAATCAGAGAAATCTTTATAAAAGATGTTGCGGAGTTGGTCCCCAAAACAAAATATGATAAAAGTTTGTCAAAACCTTTCTTTAAGAAATATATCATTTCTTTTTATATCAAAACCTCGAGATGTCATGTTCCAATACAGATCAAAAGCATAAACAAGACATTATAAGCCTTACGACAATTATTTGTAACTACTGGCCTATAATCCAAAATTCACTCATCATCATCATCCGACTATGCTCTGGGTCCTCTACCTGTAATATAAACAGCTGAGTGGGTCAGGCTTGGAAGCCTGGTGAGCATATAGGGTTTTCAACCCACAATATATAAATTTATTATGTTTAAACATCAATCAATCAACCTAACTACCCCAAACCCCATTATTTTATTTATTTCTTAAGGGTTTACCCTAAGAATCAACTATCACTCCTTCCTAAGGATTCATCCTAAGGAATAGACACAAAGTCACCTCGTGACCGGGGTTTATACAACGGGCACTAATTCCATAGCTGCCAAAGTTTATTCAACATGTGCTAAGTCCATAGCTCTCATTTATCGACAGTATTATTTACAGGTGTTCTCTCCTGCAATACATGTCAATGGGTTTTAGAGTACAGCAAATGAACATATAGTTCATTACACCTACAGGTTGCGGGCCTGCTAGTGTTCCATAGACTGTCTAGAATAGTCCATGGTTGTCATCCATACTCTGCTGAATGACGGGGGCCAACAATTTGAGTAAGTGATTCTCTCAAATTTTCACCACTCACCCTCAACTCATGATCAATATTATTGATCATCTCCTTTATCCAACTCACCTTTCATCATACCCACTATTTCATCTACCCATGTTCTACCCAACATATTTTGTAGATAAAAAGCATATACAGTTTAAAACTTGTATAAAACATCAATTCAACAGTCACCTCAATCAAACAATTAATATATTTACACATAACACGTATTTCAAGGTAAATACTTCATATCTATGTGTAAATTGAAAGTAACTACACACTCACGTATTTTGGTGAAAATCGGGCAGCAATTCGTTTGCTAAAACGATCGTTTCTAATAAAACCGGGAGTTTTATTGAGAAACCGGGCTCTGCAAAAGTCGGACTTCGTGGTGTATTCCGGGCTTTACAATCGATACCGGGGCTTTGCGGGATGTTAAAATGAAAGAAATATGGAGAAAAGGGCTAAAAGTGGCAATTTCTTAAAAATATCCGAGAAGGCTCGCAGCCTTCTATTTATAGGGGGAGCTTCTGATTGGACAGCTGAGAAGCTTCTGATCCAACGGCTGAGAAGGCTCGCATGGCTCGCACCTGTGAGGGCTCGCTGGCAGCTTCTAAGTGGACCGCGGCTTACTGGCGTACCTGCGAGGCTCGGAGCTAGGCTATGCGAGGCTCGGACACACGCGGCAGCTGGGCGAAGCTTCGGTTGGGGAGCTGGCTGCTTCGGATTGGGCCTCCTCCTCGGTCGAATCAAAAGAGGGCACGTGGCTTCGCATGACTCAGCAGCCTCGGTGACTTGGCAGCCTGATGACTCAGCAGCCAGGTGACTCGAGCAGGACACGTGTCACATTCTAAGCGAGGGTGACGTGGCAATTGTGACTATGCGAAATTTCTCGGTTTTCGTCCCAAAACTTCTAAAAATCATAACTTTCGCATATGAGCTCCGTTTTTGACGTTCTTTATATGCACACGTAGCTAAAATTACGATCTACAACTTTCGTTTAGACTTTGTCGGCTAATTTTGAATTTAAATTTTATATTATTATTTTTAACAGACCGGGACAGGAAATCTGTTAAAAATTCATAACTTCTTCATCCGACGTCCGTTTTCGTCAGACTTTTTACCGTTGTGCTCCTAATGACGAGACCTTCAATTCTCGTTTAGGTTGTGTCGGCTAAAAATCGCTCGATCTAAAATTCGAGTTTTTAGCTGTCTACTGCTACGCTGAAACTTCAAAAAATCATAACTTCCTCATACGAAGTCAGATTTGGGCGTTCTTTTTATCGAACTTCTCGGTTTAACGAATACTACAACTTTCGTTTAGATTACTAAGGCTAAAAAGCAGTTTATCAAAAACTCACTTTTTACGACATTCAGCACCGTGCCGGTTTTGTCGCGAAACTTCGACAAGTCATAACTTCTTCATTATAACTCGGATTTTGGTATTCTTTATATCCCCGAAATCCTTGTTTCGACCACTAAAACTTTATGTAAAGATATCGGGCTTATCTCACACTTTTGATTTTGACGCTTATTTTTATTCTTAATTAATTAAGCCCTAATAATTAAGCATAAAACACATAATTCACATAATATTCACATAATTCCTTTTCATTTCTTCAAAATGAGTTACAAAGGTTAACCTAGACTATCAACTCAATATAAATGCCTAGGCTAGAAACACGAGTGTTACAATTCTCTCCCCCTTAGGATGATTCCGTCCCCGGAATCACATATAACCAAACAACTGCGGGTAGCGACTCATCATGTCACTCTCCGTTTCCCAAGTGAGATCTGGTCCATTCGTATGTTTCCAATGCACAAGCACTAAATCGACTATCTTGCGTCGTAACTTCATAGTCTTACGGTCAACGATTGCCTCAGGTTCCTCGATCAACCTCTTGTTTTCATCCAACCTTAACTCAGAAATCGGAATTATGTCGGGCACATCTCCCGTGAACTTTCTCAAGTAACACACATGAAAGGTGTTATGAATACCATCCATTTCTTCTGGTAACTCTAGCTTGTAAACTTGATTCCCGATCCTCTGAAGAACTTTAAATGGTCCAATAAACCTTGGACTCAACTTCCCTCGTTTCCCAAATCTTGTAAGTCCCTTCCACGGCGAGACTTTAAGTAAAACCGAATCTCCAACATCAAAGAATATCGGTTGTCTTTTCTTGTCAGCATAACTCTTTTGTCGATCTTAAGCAGCTAACATCCTTTCCCTTATCACTTTCAACTTTTCAGCAGTCTCATGGACTATTTCAGGTCCCATAAACTGCTTTTCCCCAGCTTCCAGCCAACATGATGGCATTCGACACTTTTCCCCATACAAAGCGTGATAAGGTGCCATCTTAATGCTTGAGTGGAAACTATTATTATAGGAGAATTCTACTAAAGGTAAGTGTTCATCCCAGTTACCTTGGAATTCTAGGGTACATGCTTTTAGCATATCCTCCAATGTTTGAATCGTTCGCTCGCTCTGACCATCGGTTTGCGGATGGTAAGCTGTACTCAAACACAACTTGGTATCCAATTCCTCTTGTAGACTCCTCCAAAACATTAAGGTAAAACGGCTATCACGATCGGACACAATCGTTAACGGAACACCGTGAAGCCTCACAATTTCCTTCACGTAAGAATTCGCAAGTTTATCCATAGACCATTTCTCTTTGTCCGCTATGAAATGCGCACTCTTAGTGAAGCGATCAACGACCACCCAAATCATGTCGTGACCGTTCCTTGTTCTGGGCAGTTTAGTCACAAAATCCATGGTGACGTCTTCCCATTTACCCATGGGTACGGGTAAAGGTTCTAAACTCCCATACAGTTTCTGATGTTGTGCCTTAACCCTAGCACAAGTTACACACTCGGCCACATACTTAGCAACATCGAGTTTCATCGTCGACCACCAATAATAGGGTTTTAGATCCCTATACATTTTTGTACTGCCGGGATGAATCGAGTACATGGTCTTGTGAGCTTCTTCCATCAGAAGATCCCTTATTCCGCTTGTCTTAGGTACCCAAATTCTATCTTGGAATACCTTCAACCCTTGGTTGTTTGTACCGAACACTAACGTTTTGCCCAAACATGCTTCCTTTCGGTCACTTTTCTCTAAAGCTTCCTCTTGAGCTTTCTTTATACTTTCTACAATTGTCGAGACAACTTCAATTCTCCACGCTCTTGGCCTTTACTTTTCAAGGTTTACCTTCCGACTGAGAGCATCAGCAACCACATTTGCTTTACCAGGGTGGTAAAGTATCTCACAGTCGTAATCCTTGAGTAACTCTGGCCAGCGTTGTTGCCTCATGTTCAATTCCTTCTGATTAAAGAGATATTGAAGACTCTTATGATCAGTGAAAAGTTTACACTTTGTGCCATAAAGATAATGCCTCCATATCTTTAGGGCGAATACTACCGCTGCCAACTCCAAATCGTGAGTGGGGTAGTTCTTTTCATGCTCTTTCAATTGCCTCGATGAATATGCTATCACCTTATCCATTTGGGTCAGAACACATTCTAACCCAACTCTAGAGGCATCACTATAAACTGTGAAGTCATCAACTCCTTTGGGTAATGAAAGAATCGGTGCTTCACACAACTTCTTCTTTAACTTCTCAAAGCTTCCAATGCTTCTCATTCCAAGTATAGATAGCTCCTTTGTGGGTCAAAGCTGTCAATGGAGTCGCGATCGAAGAAAAGCCTTGGATAAATCAGCGATAATATCCAGCTAATCCTAAAAAGCTTCAGATCTCCATAGGACTTTCAATTGTAACCTTCGAGTTACAAAATAAATCCTTATTGAGGACTCCTCCTTCTTCTTGGAATAAGTATTTATTGTAACAGACCGATGGGTCATGTTATAATGATCTCTCATTGTATACTGCACTACTTAGACTCAAATCTCCTAGGGACAAATTTCAGAACAAATTATACCTTCCTTCATGTTCTAATGTGATACAATCACCGTTCAAAATGTATCATTTCTAACTACCAACTTCTTTAACAATGAGTGCGATACTTTTATTGATCGCTTTGATCATCTTTCATTTCAATCTTCTGGCTTAAGTCAAATGTTACATCGAACTTGGTTCTTTGAACCACATAATAAACTCATCGTAGTCGGACTCAATTTGATATGACCTCTAAGGTCGGAATAACAATCATCTTCTTAGTCATTACCGAAACGATGGTAACGATAGACTAGAACAAGACGGAATCAAATAATAGCTTCTTGGTAACCTTGTGACTTTCCTTGATCCAAGTGCGATTCCTGTGCTTCCAGTAGTATAGATCTTTAGTACTATTCACACCTACTCATACACGTCCCAAGTACTGTCTCGCAGTCCCCAAGTCCTAAAATCACAAAACAATTTAACACATACAAATGTGTCCAATTAATCATAAAATTTTCCTAGACTCTACTAGGACTTCTTTCACGCGTATCTTCAATGATCAACTCTACTTCAACTTGGTTGGTGATGGAAATTCCAAATGATTGGGACAACTTCAAAAATTACACCAGCCATTCTATTCATCAGACGACAAAACCAGGGTTTATTTTATTTCCTTGAAACGATTACACAAAGGTTCAAGTTTACCCTATACTATGCCTCTCATAGGCTAAACTACTTGTTACTATTCACATTACTACTTCGTAACTTGATCTTCGGGTATCAAGTCTTGACTTCTACTTCCTAGTGTTATTAATCGTTTCTTCAAGGATATCCTGAAATTCCTTTGGCATTGATGGTGCACTTGGCCTTGTTACTTCATTGTTCTTCTGACAATTCTTAGAAATATGGCCTTCTTCTTTACATCCGTAGCACACCTCCTTGGGAATCGTACACTTATTGGCACAATGCCCTATTTCTCCATACTTAAAGCACTTCACCTTCCCTTCACAATTCCCAAAGTGTTTATTTTTGCACTTCCCGCACCATTTTCCTTTATCTCATCTTTTGCCAAACTTTGAGGATATGTTGCTCTTGTTGGGCCTTGAAGACCCCTCAAATTTCCTCTTCTTGCCAACTTCAAGTTTGTTGGCGGTTGTGTCATTGATCATTTCCTCTATAGACTTAGCAGCCCTAATAGTTTCCTCAAGAACAGATGTCTGACCTTTTGGCACAATAAGTTCATCCTTACTTCGTTGAAGTAAACGTTTTGTTTCTTCCATCTGTTCACCTAACATCGTACGTACCATTGCCTGCACTCCAGTCATCGTGATTGGCTCAGCCTGTGGATTATCACTTTCGAACCCACTTTGAGTACTCGGCATTTCGATCTATACACCAATCGTAGGTGAATTTAGATCCTCATTTTTTGTTAGATGTTAAGTCTTCGAAACGTTTATATGTTAGTTACAATATCGTAGTCATACGTTTAGAATCCTACACACATAAGGTTTCTAGATCCGGTCGGCAACAGACCATAGATTCGAACAAATAATAACATCATTATAGCTATAACACAAAACATTTAGCACATAAAAGCATTTTAGGCATCCTTCCTAAAATAAACTAGTTCTTGTATCTAAATTATGGTAGACACTCATCTCACAATCATCACTTAGCATTCTAAGTTCAAGTCTAGAAATTATACAATTTCTTAGTTCGCTTAAACTAATGCTCTGATACCAACTGTGACATCCCCTAATTTCTCGGCCAGAAAAGACCGATTTAATTTATGCTTTTTAAAAATCAAATCAGAGAAATCTTTATAAAAGATGTTGCGGAGTTGGTCCCCAAAACAAAATATGATAAAAGTTTGTCAAAACCTTTCTTTAAGAAATATATCATTTCTTTTTATATCAAAACCTCGGGATGTCATGTTCCAATACAGATCAAAGCATAAACAAGACATTATAAGCCTTACGACAATTATTTGTAACTACTGGCCTATAATCCAAAATTCACTCATCATCATCATCCGACTATGCTCGGGGTCCTCTACCTGTAATATAAACAACTGAGTGGGTCAGGCTTGGAAGCCTGGTGAGCATATAGGGTTTTCAACCCACAATATATAAATTTATTATGTTTAAACATCAATCAATCAACCTAACTACCCCAAACCCCATTATTTTATTTATTTCTTAAGGGTTTACCCTAAGAATCAACTATCACTCCTTCCTAAGGATTCATCCTAAGGAATAGACACAAAGTCACCTCGTGACCGGGGTTTATACAACGGGCACTAATTCCATAGCTGCCAAAGTTTATTCAACATGTGCTAAGTCCATAGCTCTCATTTATCGATAGTATTATTTACAGGTGTTCTCTCCTGCAATACATGTCAATGGGTTTTAGAGTACAGCAAATGAACATATAGTTCATTACACCTACAGGTTGCGGGCCTGCTAGTGTTCCATAGACTGTCTAGAATAGTCCATGGTTGTCATCCATACTCTGCTGAATGACGGGGGCCAACAATTTGGGTAAGTGATTCTCTCAAATTTTCACCACTCACCCTCAACTCATGATCAATATTATTGATCATCTCCTTTATCCAACTCACCTTTCATCATACCCACTATTTCATCTACCCATGTTCTACCCAACATATTTTGTAGATAAAAAGCATATACAGTTTAAAACTTGTATAAAACATCAATTCAACAGTCACTTCAATCAAACAATTAATATATTTACACATAACACGTATTTCAAGGTAAATACTTCATATCTATGTGTAAATTGAAAGTAACTACACACTCACGTATTTTGGTGAAAATCGGGCAGCAATTCGTTTGCTAAAACGATCGTTTCTAATAAAACCGGGAGTTTTATTGAGAAACCGGGCTCTGCAAAAGTCGGGCTTCGAAACCAAAAAGATAAATTTTCCGGGCTTCTCGGGCACTTCGTGGTGTATTCCGGGCTTTACAATCGATACCAGGGCTTTGTGGGATGTTAAAATGAAAGAAATATGGAGAAAGGGGCTAAAAGTGGCAATTTCTTAAAAATATCCGAGAAGGCTCGCAGCCTTCTATTTATAGGGGGGAGCTTCTGATCGGACGGCTGAGAAGCTTCTGATCCAACGGCTGAGAAGGCTCGCAGGCGAAGGCTCGCATGGCTCGCACATGGCTCACACCTGCGAGGGCTCGCTGGCGGCTTCTAAGTGGACCGCGGCTTACTGGCGCACCTGCGAGGCTCGGAGCTAGGCTATGCGAGGCTCGGACACACGCGGTAGCTGGGCGAAGCTTCGGTTGGGGAGCTGGCTGCTTCGGATTGGGCCTCCTCCTCGGTCGAATCAGAAGAGGGCACGTGGCTTCGCATGACTCAGCAGCCTCGGTGACTCAGCAGCCAGGTGACTCAGCAGGACACGTGTCACATTCTAAGCGAGGGTGACGTGGCAATTGTGACTATGCGAAATTTCTCGGTTTTCGTGACAAAACTTCTAAAATTCATAACTTTCGCATACGAGCTCCGTTTTTGACGTTCTTTATATGCACGCGTAGCTAAAATTACGATCTACAACTTTCGTTTAGACTTCGTCGGCTAATTTTGAATTTAAATTTTATATTATTATTTTTAACAGACCGGGACAGGAAATCCGTTAAAAATTCATAACTTTTTCATCCGACGTCCGTTTTCGTCAGACTTTTTACCGTTGTGCTCCTAATGACTAGACCTTCAATTCTCGTTTAGGTTGTGTCGGCTAAAAATCGCTCGATCTAAAATTCGAGTTTTTAGCTGTCTACTGCTACGCTGAAACTTCGAAAAATCATAACTTCCTCATACGAAGTCAGATTTGGGCGTTCTTTTTATCGAACTTCTCGGTTTAACGAATACTACAACTTTCGTTTAGATTACTAAGGCTAAAAAGTAGTTTGTCAAAAACTCACTTTTTACGACATTCAGCACCGTGCCGGTTTTGTCGCGAAACTTCGACAAGTCATAAGTTCTTCGTTATAACTCGGATTTTGGTATTCTTTATATCCCCGAAATCCTTGTTTCGACCACTAAAACTTTATGTAAAGATATCGGGCTTATCTCACACTTTAATTTTGACGCTTATTTTTATTCTTAATTAATTAAGCATAAAACACATAATTCACATAATATTCACATAATTCCTTTTCATTTCTTCAAAAAGAGTTACAAAGGTTAACCTAGACTATCAACTCAATATAAATGCCTAGGCTAGAAACACGAGTGTTACATTGTAGGTGCATTCCCGGGGATGTCCATGGCCTTCGTCGTGGATTGAGGGAGCTGCACCTGTTCCCAATCCACTAGGGACAGGAGCATTGATGGCTGACACAGCAGCTGCTACTGCTGATGTGAAGGCTACCTGGAACATAGTGTCATCGAAAGGAGAAGGTGGTTGAGGAGGTTGAGGTGGTGGTGGAGGTGGTTGTATCGGTGTTTCGTTATTTGAGTTACGCTTGGGATTTCTGCGCTGCGGCATATTTAACTATATGTTTAAAAGATGACAGCATGGATAAGAATAGATGAATAATGAGAGTGACTCATGGACTAACTCCCCTTAGTCCAACAACACAATGAATAGTATAACTAAATGAAGATGATAGTATTTGGATAAATAATTTCCATATGATTAGATATATGTCAATGATACTGGGATTACAGATGTAACAAGTTCCGGAAAAATGGCCTAGAAGTAGGCCTTATATCAACCAAGATAGGAAAATTTTGACAGAACTATGACTAGATCAAGACCTAACAGGTCTAAGATTTACAAAGATAGGAAATTAGACCAAAGTTTTTACATAACTAGGTTATATCCAAAAGATGAGTCGATGAGATTTTATCGGCGACGAGAACTGCTAGCATGAGTTCTCGATCCCGACAGTAGACGTTCTATGTCCCTCATGCGCCTGTCAGGTCTCACTTGCTGAGCTCGAAGTTCCCTAACTTCAGCTTGAGTTTCAGCAAGTTCCCTATGCAGAGCTGCATTGTGGACCAAAGTCCTTTCCTGAGCAGACTCTAGTTGGCGAATGCTGACTATGTTAATGCCAGAGTTGGCATCAATCTCCAAGACTCGATTGATAGTTGATTGACCCAGTATCGTGTTCCTAGAAATCCTACGAACCACGATGGGTAGGACCCTATCAGCAGAACCTCCCTCAGTGAGGTTGTAGAAACTTCTGTCTCCGTTGTAGGGAATGGGTTGACCCTGTTCCTGACTCCATCTATTCAAGTTAGTGGTCCACAGAGGTGTGGGTCCTTGAAATGTGGGACGGGGGTTCAGGTTTGGGTCTTGAGCATCTAGAGGTAGGTTGTTGACTTCAGGCTCCGAGTCAGAACTATCGGAAAAACCCTCAGCATGGTGATCATCTAAAGGGATTGGGTGATCATCTTCTGGTTTTTCCTCTAGCCATCCAGCGTTGCCTTGGTTTGGGAAGTACGGGTCGCCATGATGAAATCCAACCATTATAATCTACGCGAGAAAAGGGATATAAGAAATAGTTAAATAGACGAACTGACTAAGATAATTACAGTAAGACCAAATACCCCTATGGTATTTCTTTATTGTTGTGTTGGTAAGTTTTTATACTTGTTGCCACATCACAACCATTCTTGGGCATATGCTAATCACTCCTTGGACCAGCATAGTTGATTAGGCTATGCCACTCCCAAGACTGACCATATATCCCCAGGCTTACTTGTGATATTCAACAATCGTAATACTTTTGTTCTTGTCATTGTGACACTGATTTTAGCATGAATGAAGGCACGTATACCTACTTAAATATTTTATTATTTAGAAGTATATACTCTTAGACAGAGTGTTTTAATCCCAATGTATTTATAGTTAGTATATCTTTTATGGGTTGATATACTATATTCATTATATACAATGCTCTGATACCAATCTGTCACACCCCAAAACCAAGAACGACAGAAACGTTCCGGGGTGGAGGACGTCATGTACAGTATCATAACAGTGTAAAGTAGTAAACAAGCAACAACATCATCCATTGCATTAAAAGTAAAGTTTTAATACATGTGTGTTCTTTCATTGTAATAAGACACCAAAATATACAATCAAAATAAAAGACGAGTCTTGTCTGTGCTTCGTCTTCTCAAAACCTGGCCATCGTACCTGTCTACTGGTGACCTGAGAATACAAGTTATTTTGAAAGCGAGTATCAGCCTAAAGCTAGTGAATTCATAAGTATTTAAGTGTCATTGTCTTGTTTTGGAAAGCTGTTATGAATGCCATGTAAATCTTTAAATGAAACAGTTGATATAAGTATGAAAACCCTAGAAAATCCCGTATTTCCTACTAGTATGAAATGTAGTCTTCTACCAAGACCCGAATGTTTTGCTATGACAATGATAGTTTTTCCTTCTTTTTGACTATTACAAACAGTACTTAGTCTAACTCATCGTTTATGTGAACGTATCACAAAATAAAGTAATAGGAAAATTATAATCATGTAGGTGTTGTCCTTTTGCATTAGGATCAACTCGACATCGCGACTGCCGAAAGGTATAACCTTGAACATTCGTAGATTGTTCATTTTCCTCTGTAGCTGGCAGCAGGTTTAAGGAATGGTTAGTCCCGTAAAGGTACTCCTAATATAAGTATTAACCGTAGGCATCCATAGATGTTCATTACCTCTGTTACTAACAGGTGGGTTCCGGAATGGTTAGTCCCGTCCAATTATCCTTTTGAACTAGGATAGGCAGAACAATTTACACATAATGTACTAGTAAATCATCCTAATGAATGTAGGTACAAGTATCCATGTAAGTGTATACAAATAAATGTATATATGTAAATGTATTCATGTAAGCGTATCGATGTAGACGTATTCATGTAACATGTAATGTATAGTATAGACCCATGAATGAACTGACTCTGGTGTAATTTCTTGTAATAGGAATAATGTTTTGTATCTCCTAACTATCCCTATAATAGTTAACTGGAAGGTAATTGATTGTCTAAGCAGGTTTATACACCCTTGCTACACAAGAGTGTGGGAAACTGAATGAAGGATGAAAACTACAACATCAATACATATAAAAGAACATAAGTGTATAGATATAGTTTTGTTCAAGAAGGTAAAAATGGTTTTGTAAGACATCTAAGGGTTTTGAACAATAATTAACAATGACTTTATGTCATTTTAATAAACATTTCAAACGTAATACTTTTGCTATCAAGGTATTTTTAAGACCGAAAACCATTTCATGCATCACATTTTGAAGTATGTGAAATCTACTGGATGAAAACACAGTTATAAATACATATGAGTGATTTAATAACATGTTGTTTTCTACTTGTATCCCCCCTGCCAATTAAAGCATTTAAAATCATTTAAAACATTGATTAAGGGGTATGAACTCACTTGCAGTGAATGGATTGGATTTAAGTGTCGGATACGGTGTTAGGTGACAAATGGAGACTTGTACACACGCACGAGCCTAGTTATCATATAATGAACATATATATAACTAATTAGCCAATTTATAACTAATAAATAAAGTTGGGACACTCTAGATCATGAAAACACTTTGTTTCAATTGTTAAAGATCACAAGGGTTGCATCCAAGTGTTGGTAGGGCAAAGCTAGAGTGTTTGGAGTTCAAGGGTAAACTCCTTTGGAGTTTACAGTTTTAATGACCATTACCCAAGGAGTTTACAGCAGTAAACTCAAGGTTTTATGGTTGTAAACTCTACACCTTATGACCATATGTTGTTTTGAGGTTTTACAAGTCCTTTGAAGCATTTCTACTTGGTGGTTAGGCCTTTGGAAGGGACTAGGGCAATAAAACACTCCTTTGAGGAGTTTACGGCCTCATGGTCATTTCCCTTTGGGTTTACTACCATAAACCCATATGTAAATTGGTATTGCTATGTTTTCAAGTCCTTAACTCATCAAGGTAATTGTCTAGGTTAGTTTTTAGGCCTAAGGAAGGAGTATGGCCCAAATAAATACACTTTAGGGTGTTTACGGATTTGGGAGATCCCCAAACCGTAAACACATATAAATGGTGGTCTTTGGTGTTTTTCAAGGCTTAAACACATCAAGGGAAGGTTTAAACATATCAAGGAAGGCTTAAACATCAAACTAGGGCTAGATAAAGGACTTAGGCACACTTTGGTGCCTTTCTTGGTGTTTACGGCCCAAGAACATTCTTGGACCGTGAACACCTTAATCCTTGTGTTCTTGGCATATTTTCTTGATGCTAACATGTAATACAAGTTTAATAAGACTCAAGGATGGAAGTACTTACTATAAGGAAGCTTGAAATGAGCTAAAAGTCCAAGAACACTTAGTGTGTGTTCTTGGTGTTTTTGCAAATCTAAACAAAACACAAATATGGATGGATGAAAAGATGTAAAATCACTAGATTAAGTGTTATACCAACTTGGAATGGTTAGAACACTTACAAGTTTGAAGATCTTGATTAATTCTTGGATGATACTTGAGAGGGTTTTTGAGTTTACTCTTTTTGAGTTTACTCTTTTAGGGTGAAATAATGAAAAGTGACTAATTTGAGGAGTAAACTCATGCTTATGCATGAGTTCACGATTTTTGGATGATTTTCCAACCCAAACATAAAGTTTGGCCGTGAACTTCTAAGACACGAGGTGTTTGCAATTTTTAAATTTCAAAACCCGAGACGACACTTTCTTTCACCCATTCGTTTAAAGAATAATATTAAAATAATCAAACGAACTTTAAATTTGCTAAAAATAAGAAATAATGACATTAACTTATAATAAGAAGTGATTTACTTTTAGGGTTTGACCGAATGAAAATTCCGGGTTGTCACATATATATCTAAGATTCCATACTTAATTAGTTCCTTTTGATCACTTAACTAATTATAAATTAATTCTTGATCAATACTAATTAAATAATATGATTATATATTAATATATTAGAACTTATAATATATTAATATAAATCACTAGTATCCTTTTTCCTCATCTTGTCAATCCAATTGTCCCGATGCCATGCAACCCAAATGGACCATGCCGGGTCGGGTCAAGTCTTACCAATTATAGTTATGGACATAGACATTAATCCAACAGTCTCCCACTTGGATAAGTCTAAAACTATTATTGCAGGTATGACTTCATAACCCGACTAGCAATCGTAGCTCTCAAAAGCTTCTGTCGAACTCTAACCTTTGTCAATGACTTGTCCATTAGATAAGGGATCATATATTCCTCCATTCTAGATATCATATGGATTGGGACATGGATTATAAATCATTCTCTATGTCCATTTGTTGTTTCCCGATTTCTGATTCATGACGACTGACTGATTGAACATATCAAATTAGTCCTGGCTTGGCCAAGCACTCACATGTATCATCATTAAATTATCGAGGGGCCCACAGATATCTCTTTTATCCCGAAGGTAAAAGGAATGGATAAACTTCGATTCATATGGCTTGTTCTACTACTTGTTTAATCATACACAATGGCACGTTTTATGACATCGAGTTACCAATGTGTTTTCGTGCAATCAATGTATAACCAACTCATAGTAACAACTCATGTCTCTAGGTTTGAAGAATATAAGATATTATCGTCTCATGATCACTCGTGATAAAACCCATGAAGTGATTCCAATGAGTGTGGGTTGAATCCAATACTCAGAACTTATGAGCACTCATGAGTGTTGTAGCACCACTTTGTCCAACATCTTAGACCTCTACAAGCCAACGCATGACAGTCTTGATTCATATCTACTTCCAACATATGACCAACTGTGGATGGTTGGAATAACTTAGTCATTCAGGAAGAATAACCTAGTTTATTCTGGAGTCAAAACATGCAAAATGAAACACAAGAATAATTGAATCCAATATGGTCTCAGAACTTATGAATATAAATAAAACACCTTTTATTTATCACCATATGATTACACATTATTCATTGCATACTATTTCAGCTATCAACTTTATTCTTGAATTAAAACAATAGTTATCCCATGCTCCAAGCATGTACACTATGTTTTCTAAACACTAGTCATGCCATACACCAAGTATGCACACTATGTTTGTCTATGATCTTTACATTGTGAAATAAACCAATTGAACCATGATTCTAATTTCACACTCCCAAATCCTTATTGTAAATGTAAGAATTCTAAATCCTTATCATTTATCGAAATCTGTTAGATTTTAAACTTATATGCATTGGTCCTCTTGTAACGATTATGCACAAAGTCATAAAGACTTGTCAACAAACATTACAGAGTATTCCAATGGAGATCGACTCCATAGAACCGGAGTCTCATATTCAAAGTCCATTGCCTTTGAACATTCTTCTTGCATTAAGTTTCCTAATCTTACACAGATAACTTCCACATTTCCATATTCCCATTTTGACTATCACTTCTGAACAAGAGTTGCCTCTTTTCAGAATATGTCAATATGGTCCTTCCAAAAATTAACAATATACTTCCAACCGTCCCTGAGCAACCAATCTTTGGTAAACCTTAGATTGTCCTCGAGAATTGCTTAATCATTTTAGTCATATCCAATTCTAGACCTTTTCCCTCTTAATGCCCTAGGCATTTGGAAAATTTAGAAAGGACAAATATTATAGCACATGTAATCGATCTTGTACCCAAAACAAATGGGACACGATTCATCATGTCTCATATAAAGACATGATTCTAAACCAGTCTTTTGCTGCAATATTTTTTTATTTGCCATGTTCTCAAAATTTGACTATGAAGAGGGATGCCGCAATCATAATCGAATTTTAGAATGCAAATAATAGACCCATATATAGAATTTCCTTATGTTGAGTCATTCCAACACAAAATTCATATATATCCTTGACTAAAGATGATTAAAACCTCAATCTAAGCTTTTAGAATTGAAATGAAGTATAATTCCCTCTTCCTTAATTATAGCAAAACAACTTTTTCCCAATTGAAACTTTTGTTTTCTATAATTAACATTGATAACTTGCAACCTTTATCATAATTATCATGCTCCCACTAACTTGATGATTATTAGCATAACACATATGCTCCCACTAGCTTTGACATGTACTCAGAAATCAGCTGGACTTCTAGAAGTCAATACTTTACTGACTTTCTTACCAAAGTTCAGATTTCTGAGATGAGATTGCTATGATAAGACTTTATCAAAATCATACACCTTATCTCAGATAGCTCACAGGTGTGTCTAAACAATTTTATAACTATGAAAAGGGATGCCGTAATCATAGTCTCAATTGTTTGGATCTTTGCTATCTGCTTCAAATCTACTTGGTGGAAGTGTTTCCTCACCATCATTTTCATGACTCGGAGACAAACCTTATGACCCTTAGATTTTATGGTGTATGTGTTCTTATCCATGTGAATTGTCAAAGCCATAGTCACAAGACAAGGATAATGACAAATCCAAACTCATATGGACTGAACTCAATCTTAATTTCTTGTCACCTGGCAGCTCAAGTGCCTGCCATTGCTTCCAAGTTGTTATGCAACCAATTTAGAACTCTAAGAACTCATATGTAAAGCCAACTTTAACTGGAGTGGGCACAAAAATAGAAATATGTCAACATGATAGGTTATAAACCTCACGTCGTGTGCTAGTGTTAAACTACAGGTTCTTATTCTTGATTAGATCTTGAAATTCTTCCAGGATCTTAAAGACTCCCACTGTCCTCTTGACATATAAGACTAACTTGCCAAATATTCAAGAGATAGTTTGGATTCTTTATCAAGATAAACACTTCACACAATTGGCCTTAGTTGGTCTTTATTTTATCCAAAATATCACAACTTACCAATTTCAAATGTACAAGAGTAGAAAACCTTTTACTCTTACATTTGAATAGTGTTAATAAACCTTCTTTAAGATATGTCACTCAAGTTTCAATCTTGGAGTATAACTCTAAGAATTGTTTTTAGAACAAAGCATGACTCATCTTCTTGATTTAATCATTTCAACAATTCAAGATTCCTCTTCTTAGTCATAAGAATACACTAAGATGACTTTAGAGGACTAATTGTGACATGATTTTTAAATCATAAAGATGATCAAAAAACATGATGCTAAAGTACTCTCCCATCTTTTCAGATTTGAGAAACTTTTATCTTTCTGCCTAAGTTGATTCTTCTTATTCGCTCTGTCATACATTGGAACCTTTTCCAATGTCTCAGAATTACACTTAAGCTTGTAAGTATAACTATATTTACTGAGCTTTAGTAAATTATGATGAATAGTCTTATCGATCTTTTGTGGTGGACTTGACCAGTGCACAAGAATGTGTACTCGATCCCTTAGCCCTTTACTTGACTCACACATCCATGTGAACAAGTAGTTAGTCTTAATTTTACAATGCTTAAAAGTTCTCATTCATCATGCTATACAATTTGCATGATTCCAAGTTTCGATCCAATTAAAACTTGGGTGAAGAGAAACTTTCCTTGTTTGGTAAATTTAGACACTACCACAAATGAAAGAATCAAATTCATATTTCCACTCTTGCTATTAATGGAATCATATAAGCAACAATTTTTTCCACAAAGGCCATTGTAAGGGTATTTTAAAATAAATAAAATCAAAATGTTTTTCTATTATATTAAAAACTTTGCGGAAAAACTATCCTTACAGTGCAAAAGCACATGAAAACTTTGTTGTTATCTATTCCTAAGCAATATATCATAACTCCTAAGAAGTAGCTCAAGAATCCGATCCTTAAACTATGCGATAGAAATCCATCTACACGATCAGATTGAGCATACTCTTTCTTTATGTTTCTTCACTTTTCTTTGATTCGTACAGCATCAACATGTGACCCAGTCACATCATGTAACAAGAATCTCATAATAGAAACTTAACAGAGTTAGATAGTGGACTTTACCTGAAGTAGAGTTAATCTTATTGACTTGATCAACCTTATGATCTTTCAGGTAAATATGGCAGCTTCGTAACCAATGCCCTGTCCTTTTGGCAATAGAACCATATAGACCCTTTGGGAATGGTACATGAGACAATCTCAGACTTAGCCTTTCTCTTTACCATTTGGTCAACCGAGTTGACTATGGCCTATCCCTTTCAATTGGGAAGAGAAAGCTTTTACTGGGTATCCAATGCAACCATTGTCAATGTCCATTGAAGGTTTGGGAAGTTGATCTACTAATCAAATTTGCTTTACCAAAGCTCCAAATCATTGTTGATTCAACAGTACCAAGCAAATAGATAAGATCATTAAGGGTCATGTCATAGTCTATTTCATAGTAGTCCCAAAGGTAACTCACTGTGTGACTTAGAAAGTGAATGAACATCCAACTTTCTTAAGATTTTGACACCCAACTCTCCCGGCTTGTCAATATGCGACTTCATCTCCAAGATGTGAGCACACATAGACCTTGCCTGCCATAAGGGCTTGAGTGACCTTGAACTTTTGGGTTAGGGAGAATAATTGGAGGAGGTGGAGGAAGTGAAGTTCCAAGAGATTTGGGAAGATCATAGATGTCTGAACTAGACATCTTTTGGGAGATATTCAAGATAGTTGATTTAAAGTCCTTAATATAACACCCAATATGAAATATTAAGGCTAGGACCCAACAAACTATTTTATAACTTGGAAGAGGGATGTCGTAATCCAAGCTATAGAATATTTGAAGGTAGGTGAATGACGATTCACCAATTTCCACCATGAAAAAACGAAATAAATTTATTAGGTTTTTTAATTGGATTTGAAACTCCTAGATCTTTTGAGATTCATTGAACTGTTCAATGGCATGTTTCAATCTTGAGTGTGCCCTTCAGGTTTTGTGACTGTGATGCCGAGGATCACAAAACAAGGTGTGAATAACCATACAAATATACTTGGTACCCTTAATTTTTTTACCCCTCAATCGATGTGCCGATTAACCACACACGCTCTATCGATATTATGATAAACATTAAGTTACCCTTTGCCTACCTTGTTAAATACGAGTTAGTGTGCCGGTTAACCACACAGCTCCACTAACCGACTTAAACAAAGTGCAAAGTGTAATTTCATGGATTAGCACCAAATTCACATTTTCCTAAGTAACTAAGATTGGGTATTACTAAGAGTTTAGTTACTTAGTATTTATCATTAATACTTTTAATGAAGGGAGAATTATAGTCCTTGTCCTACCCGTTCGGCTAACGACCCTCCACCAGTCAAGGAAGCGGTGGGTGAGAGTGGACACCCATTAAACTGTCATTTTATAGGCAGTAACCTTATACCCCCTTATAGACCGGCTTCGTGAATGAGGCCTACTAATGGTAAGACGACTTGCTCTTATTCATATATATAAATATTATTAACTTATAATATTATAAAGTATAAGGGTTGAATTTTAACTTTTAAAATTCTAAGGGCTTAACTTGGAATTAAAGTATTCATGGGAAAACTCTACAAATTCCAAAACTTGAGGGAAAGTTTTGAAACTATTCAAAACTATTTAATTTCATAACTTATGTGTTTAAATTAGTTTTAACTAAAAAAACTCTTCAAGTTCCATAACTTGAGGACAAGTTATGGATGACTTTAAACCATTAAAGAATGTGACTCTTCCTTATTCATAACTTATGGATTTAATTAAGGTTACAAATTTTCTTTTATTTAATGAAGAGACTCTTGAATCTCCATAACTTGAGGACAAGTTATGGAGTCATAAAACAATTTAATGTGGACAAGACTCCTCATTTTGTAACCTATGACAACTTTTATGAGTTTTAAGAAACTTAAATGTGACTTTTCATGTAACTTGTCGTTTTAAGAAACTTAAATGTGACTTTTCATGTAACTTGAGGACAAGTTGCAAAAACACATTTTAGAATCAACTCTTAGATTAAAATGGATTGAAAACATATGATCACACAATTTTCTATTAATCTAAATCAACTCATCAGATCAAGATAATTCAATAAAAAAAACTTTTGGATTCCATAAATTATGGAGTTTAATGTTTGTTTAATGATGAAACTTTTCATGTTCCATAACTTAAGAACAAGTTATGGAATTCTTTAAAACATTAACACCAATTTTTGTAACTCCATAAAAAAACTTTGAATCAATTTTTTTTAACCTTTTCATATCCATAACTTATGGAGGTTTCAAAAAACTCTTTAGATCAAACTTTTAAAACTAATAAAATAATCATATCATTTTATCTTTTACTAAATTTGACCTAATTTAACTCATATAGCAAATGATTCAAATTTTACAAATAATTAATTTTTCACAAAAACAAGTAATTTATCTTAAAATTTTACAAACGTCATGTTTTTTTTCAACTTTGAAAATAAAACATTTTAACTTTACATCATGTAACAAGAATCTACAGATAGAAACTTAATAGAGTTAGATATTGAACTTACCTGAAGCAGAGTCAAACTTTTTGACCTCACCATTCTTAGGATCCTTCAGGTAGACATGGCAGCTTTGCAACCAATGCCCCTTCTCTTGGCAATAGAAACATATGGACTCTTTGGGAATGGTACACGGGACAATCTCAGACTTACCCTTTCCCTTTCCCTTGGAAGGAGAAATTTTTTATGGAGTTCCAATGTTACCATTGTCATTGTCCATGGAAGTTTGGGAAGCAGATCTTCTAATCAAATTTGCATTACCAGTGCGCCAAATCATTGTTGATTCAGCAGCAATTCGCAAATAGGTAAGATCGATAAGGGACATGTCACGGTCTGTCATATAGTAGTCTTCAACAAACTGACTATACAACTCGGGAAGTGACTGAAGAACTAAGTCAATAGCCAACTTCCTTGAGACATCGACTCCTAACATTCCCAACCTGTCAATATGCAGCTTCATGTCCAAGACATGAGCACATATAGACTTTCCACTTTGATGTTTCATTGCTAGTAGGGCTTGAGTGACCTTGAACTTTTCAAGTCTTTGAACTTGTGGTCAGGGAGAATAATTGGAGGTGGTGGAGGAAGTGAAGTATGATATTGTGGAATATCATCTTCATGTAGAAAGCTTTTTCCATCAGATTCGAGAAGACCATAGTTGCCTGACCTAGACATCTATAAAGGGATAAATTCAAGTTAGTTGATTTAAGTCCTTAATATAACACCTAAAATGAATAATTAAAGCTAGGACCCAACACAATATTCTATAATTGCGAAAAGGGATGTCGTAATCCAATTGTAAAATATTTTAAGGTAAGTAAATGACGATTTACCAATTTCCACCATGAAAAACGAAATAGATTATTAAGTTTTAATTGTTTTGAAATTCCTAGATCTTTGACATTCATTGAACTTCTCAATAGCATGTTTAAATCTCGGTGTTCCCTTCAAGTTTGTGACTGGGATGCCGAGGATCACAAACAAGGAGTGAATAACCATGCAAGTTAGCTTGGTACACCCAATGTTACAAATCACCTAATCAATGTGCCGGTTAACCATACACGCACCATTGATCTATGATTAACACCAAGTTACCCTTTGCCACACATTATCAGTCACATATTAGTGTGTCGGTTAACCACACACGCTCCACTAATGACTTAACAAGGTGCAAAGTGTAATTTCATGGATTAGCACCATTTCACATTTTTCCTAAAGTAACTAAGATTGGGAATTTAATAAAAGTTTAGTTACTTTATTTTTTATCGTTATACTTTTAATGAGGGAGAATTAATGTCCTATCCTACCCGTTCGGCTAACGACCCTCCACTAGTCAAGGAGGAGGTGGGTGAGAGTGGACATCCATTAAACTGCCATTTTATAGGCAGTAACCTTATACCCCCCCCCCTTTATAGACCGGCTTCGTGAATGAGGCCTACTAACGGTAAGACTGACTTGTTCTTATACATATATATATATATATATATATATATATATATATATATATATTATTAAACTTATAATATTATAAAGTATCAGTGTTGAATTTTAACTTTTAAAACTCTAGGGATTGGAATTAAAGTTTTATTTAATGAGACTTTGCAAATTCCAAATTTTGAGGGAAAGTTTTGAAACTTGTCAAAACTCTTCACATTCATAACCTATGAGTTTAATGTGTGTTTTATGAAAAGACTCTTGATAATTCATAACTTGAGGACAAGTTATGGAGTTCATTAAAAAAAGACTTTTCATGTTCCATAACTTGAGGACAAGTTATGGAACTCATTAAAGAATATTTAGATCAATTCTAACCAAATATTTTCACATAATATTCTATTGATCTAATCTAACTCATGTAGCAAGGCAATTCATATCAAATAATACAAATAATTAACCTATTATCTTAATATTTCATAATTGTCCTTTCACTTTCATAACATATGAGTTTAATTCCATTTTAATGTATGAGACCTTTTATTTTCCATAACTTGAGGACAAATTATGGAGGTCATTAAAATTCATTTAGATCATTTTTCTAACAACTAAAATTATCACATAATTTATGATCTAACTAAACTTATAATCAAGATAATTTCAAGTCAACAATTTAAAAGCCATTTTGTTAATCATATAAAACAACAATTATTTTAAAACTTTGACAATTATCTTGTGGTTTGATGAGTATAAGCACTACCATATCATAAAAAAACATTTCCAATGATCCAAAACAGTTTGTGGTAGTTTTCCTAATCCAAACCAAACAAAGAAACTCAAAATTCTGCACACAGGGTCACCAACTCGTCGAGTACATGAACTGGACTCGTTGAGTTTGGTTGTTTCTGAGTGGACTCAGTAGTCAACCAGTGGACTCGGCGAGTCTGCCAGTGGACTCGGCGAGTCCATCAGTCAGATGCAAAAATTCGACTTTTTTCAACTTTGAAAAACTAGTAAGCATCAAATATAATAGAAAACAATCATAGGCTCTGATACCATTATTGGATTTTGAGCACTATAACACTTCCTAAGTACACATGCAACCCTAAATGCTTTGGATCTATGTTTTCTCTAATGATACATGCATTTACATTTTTACAAAGCATTATCCCTAACTAGCATACAATTGAACAGTTGAACAATACAACTAGTTAGATAACTTACATTTTGGAAGGACTTGTAGTTCTTGACCCTTGAAAGCTTGAGCACCTCAAGTGTGATGCGTCTAATGGTTCACAAACACCAATATGGAAGAGGTTGATTTAAGAGAATAATCTGTTTATCTCAAAGAGAAGAGGCAATCGATTTTGGTAATGGAGGGTTCTATTTATAGTGTTGGACATGCTAGGGTTACACTTGGTAAACCCTAATGATCCATGACTTTCCACATTCTCATGCTCCATGGGTTTAATCTCCATGGACTATCTATGGATTAGTTTAGCCCATAATCATGGATCATTAGCCCACACTACAAGAATGATCGACTTAAATAATCACTCCCCATATATTTAATTAGTCTCTTTTGATCACAAAGTTAATAAATTAATTCTTGATCAATACTAATTAAATAATTCCATATTAATATATTATTCTTGTAATATATTAATAAACCATAAATAGCCTTATTCTCAAAATTCATCCAATCAAATTGCACTGGTGAAGGCCAAAAGGACCATGCTACAATCGGGTCAAGTACATACCGGTTATAGTTATGGGCTTAGACACCAAATCCAACACTTCCTTCCTCCTTCAAGGTCACCAAAATACACTCAAGGGCTCATAAATTCTCTCAAAAGGATTAGGATTTGCAAAGTGGTCGACATGGGGCTGGAGGTTGATGAAAGGAAGAAGATATGGGAGTTAAGGATGTTTAAATAGGGTCCAAACCCTAAATATTAGGGTTTGGGACTTACGCATGTATGCCCAACGTAGCAATCTGTACGCCCAGCGTACTCAAGTCCTGCCCAAAATTATGAAAATGCCACTATGGGCCAATTTTGCAATTAAATCACATCCGGCAGCTAAAATGCAATTAATTCTTATACTTAGGTTTTATAATGGAATTATCTGAATATCCGGATCTTACAAGTTGATCTTCTGACCAAATCTGCCCACTTTCTACCTATAAAGGAAACGGAGAAGATGGAGAAACTGGCCAGAACGTATATCAAGGAGATAGTCAGGCTATATGGTGTGCTGACATCTATTATCTCAAATAGAGATAATAGATTTACATCTCGATTTTATCAAACATTACAGCACGCACTAGGAACACGTCTCGACATGAGCACAACCTACCATCCATAGATAGATGGTCAAAGTGAAAGGACCATACAAATGTTCGAGGATATGCTCTGAGCATGTGCGATAGACTTTGGAGATGCTTGGGATGTTCACCTACCCTTGTTTGAGTTATGCTATAATAACACATATCACACTAGCATCTAGGTTGCCCAATTCGAAGTCCTTTATGGCAGGAAATGATGTTCACCGATATGCTAGGAAGAGGTCGGTGATACACAATTAGAAAATAAATTTACAGTGGATACTTTACTAATAGGACCGGAGATCATACACGAGACTATGGAGAAGATAGTACTAAGAGAGTGATTGAAGACCATCCGTGACCGTTAAAAGAAATATGTCGTCTTCTGACGAAAACGCCTTGAATTCCAAGTTGGATACAAGGTCATGTTGAAAGTCTCACCTTGGAAAGGAGTAACAAGATTCGGAAGACAAGGAAAAATCAATCCAAGATACATATGACCTTTTGAGATCCTTGCTAGAGTTGGTCTGGTGGCGTACCGACTCGATTTTTTGCAATATATCACCAATGTGCACGATGTCTTTCATGTATCAAACCCTAAGAAATGTCCCTCTGAGGATACAATTATCATTCCCCTCGATGAAATCCAAATTGACACAATACTTAATTTCGTCGAAGAACCAATAGAGATCATGGATCGTGAAGTTAAGAGGCTTAAGCAGAGTCGCATTCCCATAGTAAAAGTGCTATGGAACTCAAAGTGAGGGCCAGAATATACTTAGGTGCGTGAACACCAAATGAAGAGAAACTACCCTCACTTGTTCGAAAGCATCCCCGACCACAAGCTAAATTCTGGGATGAAATTTCCTTCAACAGTGGAGGATGTGAAAACCGGGGGAAATGCGTCACCACCCACTGATAGGAATAGTGAGACACACAACTGTAATCAGTTGAATTTGTAACATTTATGTTATATTAATAAAGGCAAAACAATTTTGTAACTACGTACTTGTAAATACACGGCCAATTGGGCCGTTAAGCCAAGAATTAGGAGCACAAAAAGTCGTAACACCCTTAGAATTGGATACTGTATTTGGAAATTTCATGGTGATGCGATTCCGAAAATATAAAATTTGTAAAAATTTGACTTTGTATGGAGGAGATATGATTTTTATAAAATATAAAAATCAATCATGCATAAAAAGTTGCAACATAAAAAGTTACGAGGAGAACAGTTGACTATTAGCTAAAGTCACCCAAAGAAGAATGGTATACTCCTCGAAATAAAAAAATTGAGACAAAGAATGCCAAAAACGGAACCCGTATGAGAGAGTTATGATTTTGTAAAATCATTACGGGCATAAAAATATAGGTTAAGAATGAAAATTAAAATTTTCCAAAACAACCTAAAGGGAAGTTGTAGTACTCATCGAGACCTTCGTGTAGGTATAAGAAACGTCGAAAATGGAGCTCGTACATGGGAGTACGGAATTTAGAAAACCGACTTTCTCCACACGCGTCATGCACGGAGCGCATTCTGACTCCTCCGTTCATCAGGATACGGATGACATGGCGCACTGAGAAAAGAACGTGTGGCAACTCCTTAATGGAGCCACATGCACACATGCATCGCGTGGAGTGTGCTTCACCTCTTCCCATAAATAGGAGGTGCAATAGACCATTCATGTATACCTCAAAACTACCTTTCTCTCTCTTTCTCTCTCTGATCGAGTTCTCCTTGTCTCGAGCAACCTCCGAGTTTCCGAGTCCCAAAACTACACTACTTTTGTGATTCACACTTCAAGAATGATTTCACATCCCCACTTTTACAATTTTCAAATGTTATATGTGGGGGGGAGGGAATACATGTTAAAATACTATACTACTGATTTTTATAATTATAGCTGATTTTATATTACTAGTGATATAATTATGCCTAGAAATGATAGGATGATATTATGTATGGTAGATACCCCGCTCAACCTTTAAAGATAATATTATGCATAGTCGTTATGTTGGCCAACTCACTAGGAAAGCATTATACCTAGTCCTCAATATGGTAAACTTTTCAAGATAACATCGTACCTAGTCGTTACGTTGGATAACTCACTAGGAAAGTAGTATAACTAGTCATTACCCTGGCCAACTATTGGGATAACATTGTACTTAGTTGTTACTATTCCTGAATATCCCGCTGGAATAAAATAAATTAACTTAAGTATATATATATATATATGATAATATATGTTAAGTACAACTAAAGAAGACAACAGAAAGCAAGGTACCTGATACGACTACACGAAAACAGATGTTAAATGAGACGTTATTCATCCTTTAGCTAAATAACTTTTAACTACCCCCGACCTATAATTGTTAAATCTTATGTGAATAGGAGAGTTATGTATAGATCTATATGGCACCGACACCCCTACCTGCGGTTGCCAGCTACAACCTTGACGGTCGAGTCACAACAGGCATAACTTTCTAAACTTTGGTGACGTCTGATGAAGCGTCGTCTTGGGGAGTTTCAACGTCATAAGATCGATTATAGAAACTCATTGTAACATTGTTCAATCTTGACTAACATAACTAATTAAGAAGGGAAACCTAAGAAGTAATAACATTATACACTAACTCGAGGAAGCGAGTTAAGCAAAATAATAGTACCTATAAATTATTCTAGAGTAAGAATCACACAAAACAGTTTAAAGTACAAAAACTTATGAACCCACCAACATTATGTTGACCTTTCAAAACCACATGTATTCTCAGAGAATGAGTACCGAATGTGACAGGCGTGTTGGGGATTTCATCAAGAGTACCATTGGAAACATTTGCTCTTTAATTATCTACTTTGTATTAGTCTCGTACTTGTATTGTAGACAATTGTGTAATATTTATTTTATATTGAATAAAAAGTAATGCTCTATAATATATTATATGTATTGTTCAATGTATCTGTCACACCCCAAAACCAAGAACGGCGGAAACGTTCTGGGGTGGAGGACATCATGTACAGTATCACAACAATGAAAAGTAGTAAACAAGCAACAACATCATCCATTGCATTAATAATATAATTTTAATACAATTGTTCTATCAAATTATAATAGACACTGAAGTATAAAAAAATGAAAGATGAGTCTTGAACGAGCATCATCTTCTCTAAACCTTGCATCGGTACCTGTCTATGGTTGACCTGAGGATACAAGTTATTTTGAAAGAGAGTATCAGCTTTAAAGCTGGTGAGATCATAAGTATTTTAGTGTCTTAATTTGCATGTAAGTATTTGTATGTATATGAATTGTAAGTATTGAAAATGTATATGAACTGTAAGTATTAAAAATGTATACGAATTGTAAGTATGAAAATGTTTGTAAAACAACTGTAAACGTTTGAAAAACCCTAGAAATCCCTATGATTCCTACTATTATAAAAGGGAGTCTTCTACCAAGACTTAACTGTTCTAAATGTAGCCTTCTACCAAGGCATCTAGTGTCTGTGTATGTGTCTCTTGTAAGAGTGTGTATTTTCCCAAGTCTAACTATCATTAACCAAAAATATAGTTTCTACATTACCATGCGTCGTGTGAATGTTCACGAAGTGAATGTAATGGGAAAATGAAATAGTACTATGGTGTAGTGTCGAACTACAACCGTACCAATTACCTCAAGTCTAGGGTAATTCTTCTAAGTATTGTAGTATTTGTAATAAATAACTACTTCTATACTCATATTGCCTTATTTGAGGGATAAGGTATAATGTGATGGCTAGATCCCAGGCTAGACGCTCCCCTGTCAAAGGTATTTTGAGACCTTTACACGCCCATGCATATATGCATGCCGTGACACATCCACATTACTATGATCATGTATACCCAATATAACTATCACAATTACGTTGTGATTCATCGGTATAGTTAGATCCTGAACTTGTTCCATGCTATAGCAACTAGTGATGTCTGTCCTATCATCGTATATGTAAACGTACTCATGTAAGTGTAATCATGTAAATGTACTCATGAAGATGTACTCATGTAGATGTATCTATGTAGAGTACTCATGTAAGTGTATATATGTAAACGTATTCATGTAAATGTACTCATGTAGATGTGTCTATGTAATAGTATAGTAATGTACTGTGTGTACTAGCTGTAATGTTTGTTCTCTCTCTATCTAGCAAGTATTGAGTCATGAATGAACTAACTCATTGTATGATATCGTGTTCTAGTAATAGTTCTAGTATCTTCCTAAACTACCCATATGGTAGCTTACTAGTAATGTAACTGGTACATATGAACATGGATGTATACCCTTGCTACCCAATGGCATTGGATGAACTGGAAGGACCTTTATGACTATATATGTACACGTGATATATAACTAATATTTAAAGGACCTTCGGACGGATACCCGATATCCCACCAGACCACATCTCAAGCACGAAAAGGAAATAGGGTGGATATCCTTCCTAAGTCTTTTAAACATTTCTTATATAACTATACATATATAGGCATGCAATTGATAATATAAAATCATAAAATAAGTTTTGTAAAACCTTTGAACATAATTATTATCTAAGAAAAGATCGACTTGATGTCAATCTATAAAACAGTTTAAAGGCATGGGTTTGATAAAACAGTTTAAGTATAAAGAAGCATTTGTTTGAAACACAATTGTAAATGAGTTTGAATGAAACATACAGAGTAAAATGTACAGCTTAATAAGGAGTTTTAAACATAATAAGTGTTTATGAAAAACATTTAAAGGAAATTGTTTGGTAAAACGGCTAATGAGTAGCCAATCATTTGAATGTTGCTTATTAATCACATGTGATTGATATAATAAGTAGCATGATTCTACTTGTATCCCCCCCCCCCCATAAAGCATTTAAAAACATTTAAAACATTGATTAAGGGGGTATGAACTCACCTGTTGCGAGTGGATTGGAAGGAAGTGTCGGATAAGTGCTTGGTGTCAAGTGAAGACTTAGACACGCACAAAGATCCTAATTACATATGAGGACATATGTATATAAAAAATTAGTCTTTAAACAACTAATAAACAAGTCAAGACACTCGAGGACATGACAAACACTTTGTATAAGTGTTATAAGTGTTCAGGAGTGCATCTAAGTGTTGTAGGGAAAGGCTAGTATGATTGGGGTTCAAGGAACACTCTTAAAATGAGTTTACTCCCTAAGGACCAACACCCCTTGAGTTTACGTTCGTAAACTCCTAACCTTTTGACCATTTGTTGTTTTGAAGTCTTCTAAGCTATTCCAAGCATTCCTACTTCATGATTTAGCCTTAGGAAGTGTTATGTGGCATCAAAACACTCCTAAATGGAGTTTACGGTCTAAGGACCATTTCTCCATGAGTTTACTACCTTAAACTCATGAGTTTACTACCTTAAACCCATAAGTTTGGTATTTGGCGGTTTTCAAGTCCTTAGCTCAAACATGGCAGTAGTCTAGGTTAGATTTAGACATAAGGAACAACCGTGGGACATTTATGGGACTTTTACACATCATTTGGGGTGTTTACAGTTTTGGGAGATCCCCAAACCGTAAACACATAAAAATGTATGATTTTGGTGCTTTTTGTGTGATAAACTCATCAAGGATGAATCTAGACTACTCCCTAAGGCATTGCGAAGCATCTAGGCACCCTAACACACCACTTTGGCCCTAATCTTGGTGTTTACGGTTTTGGGACCTCCTAAAACCGTGAACACCCTTAACTTGGTGTTCTTGGGACTTTTCCTTGGTATAAACATGCATAGCTAGCTTTAAATGACTCTAGGATAGAAGTACTTACATAAGGAAGCTTGAATTGAGCTAAAAGTCCAAGAACACTTAGTGTGTGTTCTTGGTGTTCTTGGTGTTTTTGGAAAACTAATCAAAACACAAAAATGGATGGATTAAAGGATGTACAATCACTAGATTAAGTGATATACTAACTTGAAAGGGCTAGAAACACTTACTAGATTGAAGATCTTGAATAAAATCTAAGATGATACTTGAGAGGATATTTTGGAGTTTACTCTTTTGGTGTTTGGGGAGTAAACTCAAGAATGACTAATCTTGGGGAGTAAACTCATGGATAAGCATGAGTTTATGGATTTTTGGGATGATTTTTCGACCCAAACAAAATAGTTTGGCCGGGAACTTCTAAGACGCGAGGTGTTTGCGGTTTTTAAAATTCAAAACCCGAGACGACACTTTCTTTCACCCGTTCGTTTAAAAATAATATTAAAATAATCAAAGAAATTTATTTTTCCCAAAAACAAGTAAAAGTGAACTTGACTTATAATATGAAGTGATTGACTTTTAGGGTTTGACCGAATGAAAATTCCGGGTTGTCACAGTATCTGATAACTGTGATCCAACATCCTAACATCGCACAGCCCGACGTTTCCACCGCTGGATGGAGTGTGACAGAAGAATAGAAGAATTATGCATAAAAAGATTCTCATGGCGTGGCATCTTCTAATCTATGGCATGACAATAAGAACCTTCTCGATTGACCGTTGATGAAGCTTGAGGAATACGCGTTTGGAATAATTCCCACGGCGTGGCGATCATATAGTCACGACATGGAAGCTATAATTTGGCAAGTATAAATATCGGTTTTTAGGTCAAAATTCAGAATACATTCATAAAGAGTTATTGTTTTCCTTGACCAAAAGCAACCAAGAACCCTTGGAGATATTATTTCGATTGAAGAACAAGAGTTAAATATATTGAAGTAAAGATTCATCATTAATAATTTGGTTTGCCTAGATTAACTATGTTTAACCTAGATTACTATTTGATTATGAGTGTTTTTCTATAATCATGGTCTAATAACCCTTTACTTTCGTTTAGATCAGATGAACCCTAATACTATGTGTTAATTTCCACTTTTATGGATTATTGGAGTTGGTTGTATCTTGTGTTTGGTAGATCATTATCCTAGCATGTTATAGTTTCAATCTTCATTGCCTTTCCCTCAAGTTTTTTGTAGTTAAATGACCATTTATTGCATGAACTTTTTTACCTAGTTGTTTATGATCATTAAATTGATAGAGCTAGAAATTGACTATATCCTAGTATAGGTGGTAAAGTTAGTTGCTTAATTGTGTTAGAGAGCATTATTACATTGATTGTTCATCTTGATATATAGATAATTCTTAGATATATTCATTAATGGTCCAAATATATCTTAAAATCAATTTGATGTACTTAACTTGCATGATCATTGGGGTTAAAGTTCATAAATTGACTTATGCTAGTTAGTCTGATCATGATATCTAGTAACTTCCAATTTGGTAGCCAACATAATTAATCCATTGTTTGAAATTAACCATATGAAAAGGGGGATTTGAAGCTAAAAGGAAATATCTTTTAATTCTTGACTAAATCTCATTTTCTAGTTGTTTGTTTTGGTTTAAAGTGTTTTTAGTAGATTGCTTAAATTAAGTTTTTCTAGACTCGAAAAATCAGATACAAAACCCCCTAAATCAAAGTTTACTTCTTTTAGTTTAATTATTAGCATTATTTTCTTAACTAAAATTATGTTCCATGTGTTCGAATCTAACTTACTCTACTTTACTACTACATGACTAGGTACACTACCTATTGTGTTTTAGCTGAGTTGAATAGATATGATATAAATTTTAAATCTTTGTTTTATAACACATCAAAATGATTCTAATTTTTCTAATTCTCTATAATATGATGTCAGAAACATCTTCAGCATTACAGTGGTGCTTCCACCAAGTATCATGTTCATGTCTTTTTCTCAAAGCAGGTTATTCAGGAATAGGACCTTCAAGAATATACAATTTCCGATGTCTCTTGAGATTCTCTCTCAAGGTATGAACACATTCATTGAAATTGTATCCATCGAATATTATAATCTCTTATAGATCAACAAGAGAAAGATGATGCATGGTAATGAGATCAGATTTTGTTTTCATATACAATATTTTAATAGAATTCTTTTAGTATTTTCAACATTTAAATCTTTAATTATTAATACCCTTTATGTTTCCAAAAACATTAATTATCAAAGTCGAGGATCCAAGTTGCAAAACAAATAAATGGTTAGATATCATTTAACCCATTCATTGAATCCAACTAGGTAGATATCGAGTATCAATTATATTATAATTAATACCTCCTAGCGTTATGAGATCACTAATAACAAATATTAATAGACATGTTTGATCTCATCTATGCCTTGAATCTCTATTGCTTAGGTGACCTTTATCACGATAGATTCCCGATCAAATCATCCAGTTTGAGGAACGTGTGTAATCGGCCTATAATGTGGTTATTAAAATCGTGAATAGACCTCGGCTATCAAAAGATATCACTATCGGTTATGTGACATTTATCCCACTAGTGCATACAAGTGGTGTGCGAGTGCTTTCAAATTGGAATGCATAGATTTGAGTTTAATAAGGGATCTTTGATATTTTTATAATTCTAGATTTCTAGTTTAAAATAAGATTCGCTATCATGGTTATTGCATACATCCAATAAGTCACATTATAATTTTATTTAAAATCATATTTTAGCAATATTCTTTTCTACATTTCATCTAATTTTATAAAATTGACGCGATAAAATTTTAAAATTAATATATAGTATTAAGTTTTAATGTTTGAACGCTAAAGAATATTTATAACCCTTTTAATAAAACATCATTTTATAATATAAGGTTTTGAGTATGATAAGTCTCTAACATCTCAATTTTAAACTTATATAATATTAATCATCAGAATTTACGGTTAACTAGTTTTAAATGATAAAACTCAATTTATTTTTAAAACCTTTTTACCATCTTACGTTAAAATATAAATTTCATTAAAACCAAACTTCTTGTGATCATTTTCTGTTTAAAAATTATCTAGAAATTTTAAAATCTAATTTTACAAAGATGTGTGCATAAACCAACAAAATCTAGTGACATTTTGTGAGTCATCACAAAAATATAAAGTTCATTTCTAAGGGACATAAAGGGACCAAAACTTCAACTTGTTGCACTTTTGTCATCCCACTTGTTTTGACAACTCCAAGTAGCAAAACTTCACAATTCTATAAAATTATAAAAACTTTATAAAATTATGGGGAGATATTTGATCCTCCAAAGTGGTCTTCATCTTCATCTTGTTACATTTTTATAAAAATAAATTATTCTAATAGCTAATTTATTACTTGTAAAAATAAACAAAATGAAAACTATATATTTAATTATTACATACCATATGAATAAATAAATATTATAACCATTTTGTCAAATCAACACATACAACAACACAAGAGGTCAATGGCTAGTTTATGCACATCATACACACACACACACACACACACATATATATATATATATATATATATATATATATATATATATATATAAACAACTCTTTGTTTTTATAAGACAACTTTTATTACTAAAAAGATGCAAGTAAGCTTCTAGTCATAAAAATAACAATTATAAACATTTTAAAGTTGTCATAGAAAATATGTACGAAATTTTCTTACAAATAGAAAAACATCCATGTTTTCCAAAAACAAAGAATATACCAAATAATCTAATAATCTAACCAATCTTGCAAAAATGACTTTAATACTAATTGTCGGGTATTATTCAAAAATCGATTTCTAAAAACACTAGAAACGACAACAAAAGCTTTTAAAATTATTAATAAATTTAAATCATTTTAACCCAGTAATGATCATTTTTCAAAGCATGAAAAGAATAAAAACAAGCATAAGATGAAAGGAGCTACAACCTTTGAAGACTTTGATCTTCTTGGGAGGTTGGAAGTTGATGAAGAATGTAGATATAGAACTTTACCTTAGTTAGAAACACCAAGAATACTTCAACTTGACATGGATTGTAACATCCCGTTTAGAGAAGTTCTTATTTCAGGATTGTAGACAAATGGATACCTTGGGATTCAATGGAATGGATTTTAGACTCTATTGGAGGTATATGATGTTGGACAAGTGATTTAAACCTTAGACTGTTCGATGGAAGCTGAGGGCTAAATGGGAAAGGTTATGTTTCGAGCTTCTTGCATAAATTAAGGATTTTAGTTCGAGATGTTTTTATTCATAAGTATCAAGATATAATTGTAGATCTCTTCGATACCTTTTCGTGGATATAAAGATCATCGAAAACGGAGTTGAAATGTAGAAGTTATGGCTATTTGAAGTTAACCTGGAGAAATGGGGTCTGGCAGTACACTGGGCGTAGGTGTACTAGGCTGAAGGAAAGCGTTTTTAGGCCATTACGATAGGTGTAACTTTAGGTACATTGGGTGTACCGCCGTAGAGTAAAAATCCTATTTTCATGGTTTTGAGCCCTACTTAAGGTCTCTAACCCCTTGGGGGTCCTTCCTATCATGAGCCTCCGCCCTCTTGAGCCTCTAACTCAAAACCCTAGCCTCCTCTCTCTTATTTTGAGCCTTGTCATCATTTATGAGCTTATTTCTCCATTAGAAGGTGGGATCTTGAAGAACAAGGTGGCGGCAAAGTGTATGGAAGAAGGATTCAAGCATAGATCCAACAAGATTACATCATTTATGGACCTTTATGAGTACAAAGCTTCAAATTTGTTCATTAGTTTCATAGATCTTTTTAATTTTCATATTTGTCACTTTTTGGTCAGTTTAGTGCATAAAGTTTAGGTCTTAAAAGTTTGTGACCTTAGTATGGATAAAGTTGGAAACTTTATCCATCTAAACATTATATTGATTCAGATACGAAGGTTGGAGACTTGGACTTAATGGATTAAGTTGAGAAAGATGCATTTTTGGTCCCTTTGAGACTTAAAGACTAGATCTTGGTTATTTGGACCATCCTAATGGATAAAGTTGGAAACCCAACTTTATCCATTATGGAGCTATTAGGAACTATAAAAAATGTGATCTTGGTCCCTTTCTTCCCTCAATGCAAGAGTTATGATTTCTTGGTTTGTGTATTAATTTAGGGTTGTGGTGTATGGTCTCCTTCTAGCCATGGAAAGTCATAAAGTTGGGAACTTTATGACATAGATATTTGAGCTTTGGACATGAGATCTTAATGAAATAAACACTTAATGAAGGTAAATGGAATTAGTCATGTACGTTGGGCATACCAGGTAGTACATTGAGCGTACCAGGCTGGTAATCAGGAAGGGATCTACTACAATGAGTGTAGTGACTGAGTATGTTGGGCGTACTCAGTCTGTGTTGACCTCCTTTGACTTTTTGAATTTGATCTCTTTTTGGAGCATTGATCGGTGTATCTATTCTTTTAGACTGTGAGGTGAGTCTGATCATTGTACTTGTGGGTCGAAGGCACCAATTCCGACCCATTGGATTATGTTGTAGGATAGTAGTGGTCTTTCTGACACTTATCGATATACCTATATGTGCTTGATATCTTTTTGACTCTTAATAGTATGACTATATGCTTAGTTGTCAGGGGTGAAATAGACCCGTACCGGTTGAAAGATATCGAAGGAGTCAGAAGGGACTCAGAGAGTCGGAAGGGACTCAACGAGTCGGGAGGGACTCAGGGGTGAAATAGACCCATTACATGTTTTAGTATGATATGTGTGTATGGTATGTGGTACCATGGGGAACTCACTAAGCTTTGTGCTTACAATTTATGTTTATGATTTCAGGTATTTTCGTTTCCAAAAGGAAGGGTCCGTCTTGATCACACTGCATCCCCTGGAGTTTTATTCCACGTTGAATATTTACAAATTACTCTAATGTTTTGAGAATACTTTGACTATGATCGTCTTTTAAAATAATGAATGAATGACTTTAACTTATTTAAAATGAAATGTTTACTCGGTATTTTTTTGGGACGTTTCATGGATGCTAATACTTCTTGTTTATTAAGCACGTCTTAAGCGATAAAGAACTAATAATACCAAATTAGTCTTAATGAGAAGCAACTTGTAATCACTCAAACTTTACACAACACATCATGAGAAAGGAGAGGGGAGAACCCTTAATTGCTCTCGATAATTAAAGAGAAAAGAAAAGAGAAATAAGTAGGAAAAACTAGCATGTTTTTGTTCCTTACACTTCCTTTTATACCTCCTACATGTACAAGAGTATCATGCCTTTAATCAAATCAAAGTGTGGCATTCTAAGAGGTAAGGCTCAGAAGAAAGAAGACCAACATTCAACCTTCTTTTCCTCTTGTAATTCATGGCAACACGAAAGAGGATAAGATGTTTGTGTGTCTATTACTATATCTTCGAACTAGTTAGTTACATGTAGTAACTAGATGGTCACTCAAAGTTTAAATAAATGTATAAGACTTATATATTCATATTATATAAATATAACTAGTTAATGTTCTATTTTATTATTATTTCCTAGAAACAATAATTCCCTTTATGTTAGTAAAATACTATTTTCATAAAACAATAATTTTCCAATTAAATACAAGAAATATAAATATTTATCAAAGATCAAATTCTTACAAACAATATATTAACCTCAAGTTGTTGTTAGTGTGATCCTTTAGGATCATATATTATGTTGTAAATATCATCCGATAATGTTTCTAGAGCATAAAGATCTTTCATATCATTCCCTGAAAAAAAAATGTTAAAATTGAATCCTTTCTCTAAACGTAGTCCAAGAGCTCATGCTAATTGTAATTTTCTAGGATTAATTACACATTTTACAAGATGGTTACCATCTTCCTAGACCAATATGCAAAGAATGCCCATCCAATTTGGGAGTGGAATCAGGCTAAGGAATTTTTAGGGAAGAAACTAGACATTCTGAACAAGTTCCAGACTAAAACTTGGTGTAATTTGGATTTCCCTAGATTTAATTATGAATTCTACAAAATGACAAATATCATAGTAGTTTTTATGTACCAGTCTGCATTGGATGAAAAATCTTTACATTTATATATAAAACGACATCAAACCCTTTAGATGGATGAAACTAGACATCCATACCTTTTAAGGGACATAAATTTCACGAAATTTGGACATCCTGTTATTTTTATATGGTGTTTGAAATATAGAGGACAAATTCTTGAAATCATAATACCACCATGTTTAAGTCCCATTTGGGACCTACTTATTAAGCACTTAACTATTAAACTTATAACCAGCAATTACAACAATATATAAATTCTAAACATCTTAATTGATGTAAAAAAAGAATCTTGAAGCATTAAGATCTTGACTAAAAATCAACATATAACCCATACTTTTTCACTTAATGACCATTAGAAGGGATTTATGGGTTTGGTCTTCAATCTAAACCTATTAAGCACTTTATACCCTCTAAAAAGAGTTGGAAACCACAACACCATTCAACCACCATGAAATGGCGGTGACAAGGTGGTGTAATGGTGGTCATAGGGTGGGTTTTACCCTTACACCGGTGCTTATACCAATCAAGAAGAAGAAATTTATGATTCCAACACTTTAGCCATGAAAATGTAAGCATCCAAGACCTCACCACCACCCAATGGTGGTGATGCGATGAATTTCTAGCATCCTCCACCACCACCGACGACGGTAGTAACTTGTGGTGATTCTTGGTGGTTGATATGAGAAAAAAGAAGAGAAACGAGTTAGATGTTAAAGAGATTACTTACCTACACAAGGATGTCAAGCTACCACCTTTATCCTCCTCCTTCTCCCACCTATGACCACTGCTTTGGTGAGCCTCTAAAACCTTCATCTTCCCTAGTTTCTTCCTCTTCTTCTTGGCATTCTACTTTTCTCCTTAGCTCATTCCCCTGCTTGTGGTCGAACCAAAGAAAGCGTACACACATGATTTTAGGCTAGGGTTATATAGGTTTTACACAAAGGATAAGGGGTTTGTTTGAAGGGTAATAAGCGATATTGACCCATTCATGGGCTGAGAAACAAGTAACAAGAATTTGTGTTGCTAAAAGGCCCATGCTCACATGTTTCCATAAACTACAAAATTAGTCCCACGACTTTATGATAAATAATTATTTTCCCTTATGTCTAAAATCTTGAGATATGAAGTTTATAAAACACCCTAAATAGTCATTCATATTTTGTTTGTTTAATTTTAAGGTTATTTTCATACTTTTAATTATTTGTTAAGCATTAAAAGTTTTATTTTTAATTATATAACTAGATAAGGAGCCCCGCGTTGCGGGGAAGGAGCTAAACAGATACGATTAAGAGCATTTGATTTGAGTCGGAAAGTGAGCCATTCAACTTCATTATCTTCTTCGCATACCAGAGAAACAATACTAGATACTTGACAAAATTATAATTTATAGTCTAAAGCCCATTCAATACTTGTCTATTGATGTTTCTTTCAGCTTCAAACAAAAGTCCTGAAACATGATGAAATACCAAATTTAAGACATCCAAAAGAAATTGCAAAAAAAAGGAAAAAGTAGATGTAAATTCAAACTACGTTGTTATTTAGTGTATGTAACTCCTCAGAATGAGTGATGAGCCTAATGGTAATGAAGTTAGTTATTTGGAAAAAAAAGTAAATACAAAAAACGAAAAAAAATGAAAGGTGAAAGTACATTGCTGTTTACTACATAACAATATTATGTTACAAATTGACTTTGGAAACCTACTTTGTTACTATGCATTTACTTTGCTCATTTACACAACATAGTTTTCTATTTAACATGGTATGACTTTTCCACTAACTCTTTGGTGTTGAAGATATTTTACCAATTTCCTAATTATGTGATCCAAACCTGACAAAAAAAATCATGAATATAAGTAATAAATTAAATTAAAGTAAGCTCATATTTGACCAAACTAACCTAAAAGCCCCAAATGATTAAAGTAGTAGGCTAGTAAGCCTATAATGGCACAAACATGCAAACACATCAAAATTAATGGTTTTGTAATGTATATTGCTATATGCTCCTTATTTTAGAGAATCATAATAATGTTTGTCCTTCTTCCATGTGCAAATGACTATATCACCCTTTATTTAACTTTTTGAAATTATTTTTATTATTTATCATGTAGTTCTATTATTATTGAAATCAGGGTAATTAAATAACAAATATTAAAAAATGGGTAATATTGTCATTTTACTTAGAAGATAACAAAAAAAAAAAGAACTTACAAAAACTTTAAATGAGGACCAGAATTTCAAAAGACAAACTTTTTACGACCAAAAATGCAAAGAAATTTTTTTTATGACCAGACATGAAAAAAAATGGAACGAAAACTGCAAAAGAAAATAAAGACAAAAATTGCAAAAGAAAACCTTTAGAGACGAAATTTGCAAAAAATAAATAAATAAATAAATAAAATCAGCTATATTAGTAGTTTTTTCGTTTTTTTTTTGTAAATAAATCACTTAGCAGTTTTAGTTAATGTTTCATAATGATTTTGGTCCCTTAATCCCTAAAAGACCATTCTGTCATTAGGACAAAACCCAAAGAAATTCTGCCCTTGGGACAAAACCCGAAGATATAGTGTATCACTTGGAAAAAATGGTCAATTTAAAGCTATTAACAGTTGGGTAGATTTGATTAACGATTCATGGACCAAAATTTCCAAAGCAGGGTTGGTTTCATGCCAACTTTGTTTTACTGTTTTGCTACAAACATAATTACATAATGGCAAATAGATCATCATTATTAATACAAAATAAGTATCATTTATAATCAATCTAATTTTAACAAATAAAAATGAAAACATCACATACATCAGGTATGTACTCTCATTTACAGACAATTTATGGTTACCTGAGCAAAATGAATGCAATTGCTCCCAGGTACATGGCCACTTCTTGTTCCCTATCTACACGCTCACCTGCAACACTATCAAACTTGAAAACAAATCAAAATTCAAAAAAAAAACACCATCAAGTTCATAATATAAAATTTAAAATCATTAACTATGACATTTTTTACACCTGGCCTTTGACCGAGCATCTACATGTTGATGTGTTAGGTCTTCTGTGTTCTTTTTAACCTGAAACAATCAATAACACCAAATACATCATAAAATGGGCCCAAAAAACAAACTGAAATGAATTAAAAAAAAAACTGCAATGAAATTTAATCCAACAAATTAAAAAAAAAACTTTTTGGAAGGCAATATAGAAGTCCTATTTAAAAATATGAAAATGTAGCACATATTCAAGTAAAGAAGGTGTTTGTATGAATAACATATCATTTACCCAATGAGGTCGCCTCAACAATCAACATGATAAAAAAGATGAACAAAAATTATTAACATTCACGGTCACAAACATGATGAATTGTAGTAAGAAAGCAGTACCTACACGAAATCCGAAAGAAGAGTAGTGGAACCTAAATGATAAAATGTGTGTTGAACCTAAAACATAATCTTGGGATACACCACCATTTGAAGAAAGATACTTAAAAAGGTATGTAATTGGTGCAGTTCTACATATCTCTTCAGTGAAACCAGCTTGTTCTTTCTTTCCTTCACCATAGTCGATTTCATAGTCTTCTTCCTAACTGTCTCCTAGCCATCATTATTTTCCTCTTCAGTCTGTATTAATCCACTTAAACTGTTAGATATTAAGCTATTAAAATTGTGATTGATTATTAAGAACAACTAAACAACCTTGTGATATTGCCTTTGATTATAATCATTCGAAGCCTGCAATTCAGACATTTCTAACATTATGTTACAACTAATGAAATCTGGTTTGAGTGGATACTTTGTTTGTTTTCCTATATGTGATTTCTATAACTTGAACGCATATGAACAGGAAACTTCAATCAAAATGATTTAACAATTTCATCAACAATTGAACTCGTTGACTTTATGTATGTCGAATCAGCAGAAAATAGATCAATCCATAGTCATCAACTTAACTTAACATTAACTGTTGAGGTCGCCTAGAAGTATTTGATCCACCAGATCCCCATTGTTCATTCTTTTCTTCCTACAAAACCCAAACAAAAAATCACGATTCACTTTACGACCTAAACCATAAAAACTAGTCGCCTTCAACGCCGACAAAGCACCTCCGGGATACCGTTTTCTCCTACGAAGCGAATCAGAACATCAGTGTTTGTCAAAGGCACCAACAACGATCGCCGACCTCTATTTCCTTCTCCTCATGCGTCGCCACCATCGGCGACCTGATCCAAACCACCAACAGCCAACCACTAGTCTCCGACTGCTGCACCTTCACAAGTCGTAACGATGTCGTCTAGGCTCCACCAATCGATGGTGGTGATAGGGGCGGAAGCCCTAATGACACGGTTGTAGATGATAGAGAAGATGGTGACGTCAATGGTAAATGGGCTGAGGGTTTTTTCGGTTTGCTCTGACTAAGTTGAGAAGAGAACACATAAAAAAAACTGACGGGTGGTGGAAGGATCGGGAAGACACGGTTGACGAAGACCTGAAAGTGGTGGAGGCGTCTTCTTCTCCCAGTTACCGAATATAGACTGGAATCGGTGGAGTAGACGTAAATGTAGACAGTAGGTGGGGAGCAGAGGGTAGGGAATTGTTAAAAAGTATTAAAAAAATACAAAATAATAAGGACACTAATCTAAAGACAATTAGCTAGCATGACGGTGAACAAAACAACAGGCAAACACGTGGAATAAAAGTTTTAAAGAAACAACAAATGCTACCTAGAATACAAAAAGAACCAAAACATAACATACACCCATAAACAAATGACCATTCCTATAAAAAAACTCAAGTTTACTATTTCTAACAATGGTACTCCTTTAATATCTATATAAGAATTATTCTTATAATGTGTTCATTTTTTAAATAATTAAACGGAAAACGAAAGCATTACAAATTAATTAACACCTATGAAAAAACTATATTACTCACTCATATACTTACGGAAATAGATTTCCATAGGTAAATATGAGATTTCCGCAGATGTCATCTCCAAAAAATATATTTTCTCTAGGAATAAATCGTATACAACATCAAAAATGTAAAAAATTAAATAAAACGAATAAAAAACTTACAACATAGTATAGATTGTTGTGGTATTGTTCCATTTTTTCATAAAAAAATTCTCTAAGTAAGAAAAAAAAAATAAAACATGTGAAGAATTTCTTATATTATCATTTCTCACCCATATCATCTTTTGCAATCTATTTTATGATTTTGCATATAATAACTGCAAACATTTCATGACAACTTATAAAAACCTTCTAATTTTTACTTAAATCTTAAAAAAAGAAAATAATAAAAAAGTTAGAATTAACCTGTTTTTCTCAAATTAAAAGATTTAACACCAAACATTAAGAATATGGCGTGAAATGCAAATAAGATTAAATGAGGGGAAGTAAATGCTAATATCTCTAAAATAAATTATCCTTTTTAATACTTTAAAAGTTCCCAGTCATCAACAAAACGTAATTGCCTTGTCATGCCTCTCTATCCACTCCCCTTTTAACAGCTGGATCCCTCCTCACCCTCACATGTCATCCCTCTAACCCTACCCTCAACCACCGCACTGCCATTCTCTCACGGTGGTCTCTCCCTCCTCCCCGGCCTCCGCCTCCGCCTCCGCCTCCGCTTCTCCCCTACGTATCAAGCAGCTTGTAAGCAAGTAAACGACCTGTCTCCTTTTGGCTACTTTCGAATTTCAGAGTTGTTTTTTTCGATATACCAAATAGAAGAGGGAATCCTTCTTTCTCAAATCTCAGCTGTTGAATTTCTTCCAAAGCTCTGGAATTTTGTATTAAAAGCTGCCATGTTTACTGGATTTGCTTGATCCTAGTCGGATTAGCATCTCTTCCGAAGCCGGCGGCTGAAACAAGTCAGTCTCTCTCCTCTCTCTAAATTTAAGCTTCCTCTATATTCGCATGTCGACACACATAAAAACACAAACATCCCGATTAGTTTTCGGGTAATTATGTATCTTATCTTATCAAGAATAAACAGATACTCGCGATTGTTTTACGCTTTTTGTGAACAATTGTTTAAATTAAGAAGCCAGATCTGATAATAATTTGGGGCTTTTCCTTGAAATCGCTCAGACTATTTGTTCTTCAGTTATTTTTGTAATTTTTTTTTGTTGAGGCTGCAAGTGTAGGTAGGGTTTTGGGTTCTTACATGACATGTGTAGACTTTAAGACAAAGAGAATGAAATCATTTTATCTGAATATTCTGCTTCCCCTATTTTTGGTAAAAAAAAAAAAAAAAAAGCTTAGAAGGATTTATTCAGTCTGAAAGGGAACGATTTTGTAGTTGATGGAAGGAAATTGCAGTATAGAAAGCTTAATTCCATATTTGTTAAGATAAATCACAGTTATGCACTTATGATTGCTGCATAGGAATTGCTGTATGGATTACAAATCATTAAACACCTTTCATTAATACCTAACCTGAACAAATCTTTAATCTCTCAATGTTCTTGTAGATAATATTTCAAGGAAACACAGTTACACACAAATCTAACTTTCAGACTCTGCATATTGAGTTTTTCCCTGTAAATTCATGGGGGCTGGAGAAGATAACTCACCTGCTAAGCATTCCAAACCTGCTCCAACTCAGGAAACACCTCCACCTTCATATGCTGACTGGTCAAACTCAATGCAGGCATGATTTAAATTTTTGATTTAAAGTTTTAACCTTTTTGTTACAAGATTCTTATTGTGGCTTTGCAATTTTCATGTTTAGGCTTATTATGGTGCTGGAGGAACTCCACCTTTTTTTGCTTCAACTGTTGCTTCTCCAACTCCTCATCCATACATGTGGGGAGGCCAGGTGATGATGATGATGTGGCAAAATTCAAAGATCTTATTGGATTCTTGTAGAAATTAATGATTGGAAAATGTTTTGATTTATTTCAGCATCCTATGATGTCACCATATGGAACTCCAGTTCCATATCCAGCTTTATATCCACCAGCTGGAGTTTATGCTCATCCTAATATGCCTATGGTATTCATAATTTCTTTTTTCTTTTTTCTTTTTCTTTTTTATTTTTTTGCCTTTTAATCTTTTATGTGTTATTTATGATTATTGAATTTTGTTCTTACAGACTCCAACTACTGCTCCACCAAACACAGAAATGGAAGCAAAGGCGTATGAAGGAAAAGAAAGGTCAACTACTACTAATAAAAAGTCAAAGGGTATTTCTGGAAATGGAAATGTTGGTGTTAGAACTGGAGAGAGTGGAAAAGCAGCATCAAGTTCAGGGAATGATGGAGGCGCCACCCAAAGGTCTTTTAATTTTCTATTTTTTTATTCGAAGTTTTCATTTGTTATGCCAAAAATACCCTTGTTTTTTAAATTATTGTAATTTTTGAAATTTGAACTAAACAGTGCTGATAGTGGAAGCGATGGTTCTTCAGATGGAAGTGATGAAAATGACCAAAATGTACATATCTCAGAAACTCTTAATAATTCTTTTTTTTTTTTTAAATAAGAATTTTTTTTGAAGGTATGATAATTATAATTATTAATTAATACACAAATATATACAGGAATTTTCTGGAGGCAAGAAAGGAAGCTTCAATCAGATGCTTGCAGATGGTAATTCCGTAGTTCTACACATTTTCACTTCCATTTATATAAATAATTAAATTCAAAAAAAAAATTACTTTTTTTTTAATAATAAGTTAATATGAAAGTATGTTGCTATTTTCAGCAAATGCACAGAATAACAATATACAGACACCGGTTCCCGGGAATCCTGTAGCTTCAATTCCAGGCACCAATCTAAACATGGGAATGGATTTGTGGAATCCGGCCGCCGGAAACACCGCCATCAAAATGCGACCCGGTGTGTCTCGTGGGGTAGTGCCGCCTCCCATGATGCCTGATCAGTGGGTTCAGGTGTGAATAAATGAATTTCCTTTTCTTGTTATAAGATAGAGTAAATTACACAAATGGTCCCTATGGTTTGGGGTAATTTGCACATTTGGTCCCTAACTTATTACTCGGAAGGTGCCTACTATTTGTTTTTCTTGCGCGTGTGGTCCCTGTCCTACCTAAAAAGACTATTTTGCCCTTGATTTTTTCATTTATTTAAATAAGGTGGGGTAGGTTTATTTAAATAAATTAAAAAATCAAGGGTAAAATAGTCTTTTTAGGTTAGACAGAGACCAAGCGCGCAACAAAAACAAACAGTAGGGACCTTCTGAGTTAAAAAAATAAGTTGGGGACCAAACATGCAAATTACCCAAAACCATAGGGACCATTTGTGTAATTTACTCGAAAGTTATAAAAATATTAATTAATGAATTTATGATTTTATGACTTATGACATCAGCAGGACGAGCGTGAACTGAAGAGACAAAAGAGGAAGCAGTCTAACCGTGAGTCAGCCAGGAGATCAAGATTGCGCAAACAGGTATCAAAACGACAAAATCTAATTCCACCGTCGGAATGATCAATTCCATTCCGTTTCTTTTCTGATTCCGTTGTTTGGGCAGGCGGAATGCGAAGAGTTACAGACGAGAGTCGAGGCGCTGACCAGTGAAAATCATACACTCAGAGATGAGCTTCAGAGGCTCTCTGAAGAATGTCAGAAGCTTACTTCTGAAAATAATTCCATAAAGGTTTCTTTTTTTTTTTTTTTTTTTTTTTTTTTTAAATTATTAGCTTAACAAATAATTAAAAAAAGAAAAAAGAATAAAATGATTTACTGTTTGACTTTGACCAGGATGAGTTGACCAGGTTTTGTGGACCAGAGGCAGTGTCGAAGCTTGATGAAGGAAACAGTTGAGAAAGAGAGAGATATAGCGAAAAAAAAGTTAGTGATTAAAGTTATAAAATTAGGACTAAATCTTTTCAACTGACGTGAGAGAGACTAATATGTTGTGTTTTTTCTACTTTTCTTCATATACATGTAACTGTAAGTTGTAATTTTTTTTAAAAATTTATAAGTTACTGTTTTATATCGTTCATTCATACTTCAAACAGACGTAGAAAGCTTGATGTACAAGTGTTATGTGGTTGAATGTTGTAATGGAACAGATGGGGTTTAATTTCAGTTCTTTTGATATGATTTTTTGCATAAAAAAAGTGTACAAAAATTATGCAAACGAGGTATTTTTCAAAAGACTAGTTGTTATAAATTGGTCATGATGTAGGTCAATGTTTCTTGTGTGGAAGTTGATGTTAAATTAATATGGCAAAACGAGGTATTGAAGTTGATTTTTTGTTATGTTAGCTTGAAAACATGAAATATATATATATATATATATATATATATATATATATATATATATATATATATATATATATATATATATATATATATATATTCTTTTTTATCACCTCGCTCTATTGGAAATTTGGAAGTTTAGACTTTGGAGACGATATGACGTTTTTAATTGTATTGTTTTAAACTGTTTGTACATCTTTTTTGTTCAGCAAACTTATTTTTAGTACATCAAACTTATAACATAAGCGGATTTGATATAGAACCCTCATGCTCCTCAAAAAAAATTCAGGAGTGACTTTTTACGGAAAAATTTTGTTTATGTTGCGGTGATATCCTGGAAAATAATTTGGGCTACCATAAAATATTTTTTTAGGTTATTTCTAAATTGTAAATGCAAAGACAAACTAGTCCAAACTTGTTAAACCCAATTGACCAAATGCCCAACACAAAATTAGTTTAATGATATACAAAATTTAGCCCAATAATTATGAAAAATCGGACATCTGCAACTCGGCAAACTAATCGACGATCTCCCAACTCCACTGCAACTCACGTCTCACACATGTTGTTGCCTTCGGCCTCCCTTCTTTCTGTTGGCGATTTGCATGCTGCCGTGGATTTTTTTCGGCAAAATCCCCCGGTGGGGAGTGATTAGTGATCAGTGCAAAATGAAACATGTAAGTACAAAAAAAAAAACTCAATCCTATTATTTATTGTTAGGTTAATTGAAATTTAATTTTTATGCATTGTGTTGAAAATTTTCAACATGAAGGGAATTACGGACTTCTCTCGTTTGTTTGTGGAAACTAGAAAGCATCTCTCTTTTCCTTTGGTTTATAGATTATTCAAACTAACTTTGGTTTTGTCCGTCACAACCACAACCGTTGAATAGTGTTTTTCTACAATGAAGTTATTGAAGACCGATTTGCATAATAGAATAGGTGACAATTTTATGAATGGTTACTTGTGAATGATAAGACTGCTTACTTGCTTTCGTAAAATGAAAGAACGAAGATGTGAACTTTAAAACGTAACTTTGTCATGAAAGTTGAACTTTATGCATAATGAAATAACTGTTTTTTTAATTGTATATTACGCGATTTTTTTTTGAAATACCCCTTTACTTTGACTCTGCCTCCTTCACTGACTTAAAACCAATTTTTGTTCATTAAGTCGACACCATAGAATGCAACCAACAAATCTACCATAACCATATCTCTTTCATCCACAAACAAACACCAAACGCACAAACGGCTCCCCTTTAGCCACCACCACCAACCATATATGGGGTGATAATTCTCGACATGATTCAAAATAGACACGAACCTCATACGCAAATAAATGGGTTTAAGTAAGAGCTTTCAAATGATTCTACTAAACAGGTTGACAAGACACGACGTACAAATTAAAAGAGTAATGTTAGGGTCCAAACTTTCAACACGAAAATGTTGTGTTTATTTATATGCAACTTCTTTTAATCTTTTAGGTGAATTTGACATGCCCAAAACCAATTGAAAAAGAAAATTTTTGTTTGAGTCTTTTTATCATGTGAAAACCACTAAATTAGCGGTCTCATTCAATACTTATTTTTTAATTTTTCAATTTTTAATTAGTATCTCATACTCCATAATTTCACTGGCCAACTTTCCCTTATTGCATTTTGTCTATCCGTCTCCCAAACTACTACTCCTTTATTTTTTTTTTTCATTTTTTCTCCACATCTCAAACTCCTACTCTCTCTAATTATTTAGTGTTGCAATCTAGTACAACAAGACATATTTACAAGGTCTAAACCTTAAACATGCCAACATGATACGACAATAAACGAGTTGACACGACATAGTAATTGAATCGGTCGGGTTAGGGTCAAGCTACCTCTACCCATTTAAGTTTTAACTTGATACGGACATGACACACCATGTTAGTGTGTGTGTGTGTCTAAATGTTTTGTTTATACAAACAAAATCATTATTTTTATGCGATATAAATCACATAAAAATATTATTACTACTCTACTACTTACAGTACGGAGAATCTGCTTTGAAGGATTGCATAGCGCATAGGGTTGTTGGATTTCAGAACGGCTTAATTGCTAAAATATTATTTTCTGGGCGCGACCTAATGACCATTCTGTATGCTATTTATCTTTGTGATTACTGCATGTGTCACACCCCAAAATCGGAACGGCGGAAACGTTCTGGGGTGGATGACGTCATGTCAAGTATCACAACATATACAGTATAGTAATCAAAGTACAACAACCATTACATTAATAGTAATAGTTTTACATAAGTTACAATTAATAGCAACATCAAAGTAATACAAGTAATAATATAGGTGCAGCTTGATACTAGGCTTACTTCGCCAAAAGCTCTTGGGATGTACCTGACTATCACTGAACTGAGAATATAAGTTATTTTGAAAGCGAGTATCAGCATTTTTATAAATGCTGGTGAGTTCATAAGTATTTAGTGTCATTTGTGTAAGTAAGCATTTTATTCAAAATAACTTTATAAAAAGTAGTAGTTTAGAATATATGGTGTATTAGAGTCCTTTCCAGAAAATCCTATATTTTCTAAATAAAAGCAGTCTTCTACCAAGACTCGACAGAGTTATGTTTTAAAAAGTAATTTTCCCCGAAATACTATCATTACCAAAATAGGGTATTTGATTTTTAATGAAAGTAGGAGGATATCACTAGTAAAAATACTAGGGGAAAATAACATATGCCTCAGCAGAAAATACTACTAACTAAGGCAAAAGAAATCATAGACTCCAGGAGAGTATCGAATGAATGATACGCCTGGCTCAGTCTAACAAAAGGAAACACAGACCCCAGACGGTATCAAATGTACGATACAGCTAGCAAGGTCTAAAACAAAGAAACACAGACCCCAGACAGTATCAAATGAAAGATACAACTAGCAAGGTCTAAAACAAAGAAACACAGACCCCAGACAGTATCAAATGAAAGATACAACTAGCAAGGTCTAAAACAAAGAAACACAGACCCCAGACAGTATCAAATGAAAGATACAACTAGCAAGGTCTGAAACAAAGGGAAATCTTAAGTGGGTTGTTTCAAGAATACAGTGTTAAATTCTCGTTACCTTAAGGCCATGAATTATAAAGTAAACATGGAGATACTCGTAACCATACTGATTGACACTAGAGTACTTGACGCCCTGCAAGCGTCGGAATAAATGTGGCATTTGTCACCCCTTGGCTTGGTAGGCCGTGGACCGTAGCTAGCAGTCAGGGTGTGGGAGTGTCAGTCCCGTATAGATCTATACACACAATACCCGCTCTCCCTACATGAGACTCTGGTTACCAACATGACAACGAGGAAATCTGTGTCCTAAAGATGCATCTCGTATAGTGAATTTCTGATGTAAGTGTTGGACTAACGATAGAGACTCACAACTGAACTGACTCCTTTGGAATTCGCGTACTAGGAGTAAATAGAGCTTCCTAACTATTCCTATAATAGTTACTAGTGTCCCTGATCTATGAGTGACGAGTGAGAGGATGCCCTTGCTACCCAAGGAACATGAACTGGCCGATGGAAACCTTTATGTCTATACATGTATACATGATATATAATTAATGATTAAACGACCTTCGGATGGATATCCGATACCCACCAGACCACATCCAAACGAGGAAAAGGAAATAGAGCGAACTAGCCTTCCTAAGTCTTTTAAACATTATTTATATAACTATACAAGTACAGGCATGCATTTAATGTTACGACTTGATATAGTTATGTAAAACAAGCTTTGAAAATCGTTCATAAACACGTTTTGAATATAAATTTTGATAAAACAATATAAGTAAAGAAAACCTTTGTTTAAAATACTGCTGTAACTGGTTTTGAAGTAAAACATACAGCGCGAGAGACAATTTGAGAAAAGATTTAAACAAGTGAAGACGTTTTGGAAAACCACCTATAGTATTATACTTGGTAAAACAGCTGAAAGTGTGATAAATCCTTTTGCATGCGGGTTATCAATCACATATGATTGATATGATAACTAGCATGTGTTAACTTGTATTCCCCCCCCCCCCCCCCCATGAAAGCATGTAAAAACATTTAAAAGGTTAATTCAGGGGTATGAACTCACCTGACGTTGGTGTTTCGGATGAATGAACGGTATAGGATGCTAAGTGTCAAGTGAGGACTTGACCACACAAGCGAATCCTATTTAACATGTAATGATACATTTAAGTATCTAATTAGTCATTTAATTACTAAATTAAGCAAGTAAGGATGTCTTACTACATAAAAACACTCTGCTACAAGTGCTAGAAGTACCAAGGGTTGCATAGAAGGTGTGTATGGACTCACATTGGAGTTTACTCTTCAAATGATGGCCCTTATGGGTGTTTACGGTTTCAAGACCACTTCCCCCATGAGTTTACGGTCGTAAACTCATGGTAGTGGTGTCATGGGATGTTTAAAGGTCTTAACTCACTCATAGAATCATGCTAGAGTCGAATCAAGGGCTAAGGAAGTGATTGGGGCTCAAAATGGACACAATAGGGAGTTTATGGTCCATTGACCACTCCTTGAGGAGTTTACGGCCGTAAACACATGAGTTTACGGTAGTAAACTCATGTTAGTCCATTTCTTTTGTGCTTTGGTGGTTCTAGGCTATGTAGGCAAGGTTCTAGTCACTTATATGATCATAGGAAGGTGTTAAAGGCACTTAAACACCTTGGAAAGGTGTTTACGGTCTATGAAGGTGTTCTTGGGGAGTTTACTACCTTAAACACATGAGTTTACGGCATTAAACTCATGTTAGTCCATGAATCATGTGTTTTGGTGGTTGTAGGTTAAGCATACAAAGTTCTAGGTCCAATTCTAAGCCATACAAAGTATTAAGGGCACTTTAACACCCTTTGGGGGTGTTTATGGTCTAAGAAAGGGTGTTTACGGTCCAAGAATGTTCTTGGGCCGTAAACTCAAGTGTGACTCACTTTTGTATGTTTTGGTGCATTTCATGAAGGAATATAAGGTTCTATACACTCATGGAAGCTCATAGAAGCTTTTGGAGGTGTTTAAGGGGCAATTTAACGCCTTAAAAGGTGTTTATGGTCCTTGAAGATGGGTTTACGGTCCAAGAATGTTATTAGACCATAAAATCATGTTTACTCCCCATATGTTAAAATTTTGGTGTTCTAAGTCCTTTCATGTAAGCCCCTAAGTCATTGCTAAGCATTAGAAGTGGTTTGGAGGGGTTTTTGGGCACCAAAACCCTCTTTCAAGGTGTTTACGGTTTTGGGATGCTCCCAAGACCGTAAACTCTTGTTCTTGGGGTTTTTTGGATGTTTAAGGCACGAATTTGCAAGTCAAATGAGTTAAACAACAAGCTAGGAAGGTTAACTTACCGATTTGAAGCTCGAAGGGGCGATTTTTGACTAAAACCCGATTTGTAGAGAGAGAAAGTGTCTAAGGTGGGAAAAAGGTTGGGATGAAACCCACTCAACCCTTATATAGGGTGGAGTTTATGGCCTGGTTGGGGGTTCACCCGACACCAACCGCGAACGGGGTTTTTCACGACTACCGTTAAACACAGCAAATTTTAAAATTATACCTCCTTAATTTTGGTTCGCTTGACGAATATTATTTAAAATATTCCAACGGGTTTAAATCCGGTCAAAAATATTTTTGGGATAAATTTGGCTAATTTTTGACGTGCTTAATTTCGACGTTAAAACTAACGAGATTTTTTGGGTTGTCACAGCATGTGTTATGTGTTTATGTGTTTATTTGTTATATGTATACAAGCGGGGCCCGTTGACTGACAGATCTGTATACCAAGTGGGGCTAGATGCCGGATGGGGCCCATTATGTGTTTATTATGTATGGTATGTGGAATTTTTGGGAACTCACTAAGCTTTGTGCTCACAGTTTTTAATTATATTTTAGGTACTTCTGGTTCGAATGGGAAGAGCCCAGAACGATTACAGTGCACACCACCTCATTTTGCATTTTATGATTACTCTGATACACTTTGTTCCACCATGGTTTTATGATGATATTTTGGATAATAGTTTATTAATTTAAAAATAAAAAAATTTTGGTCTTAATTTTAGGACGTTACGTATATTTCTATTAAACTTTGAAATATAAAATACATTGTGTATTTTCTCTATTTTTTTATTCTCTCTCTCTTTTTTTTTCCTATGTTCAACTCTGGATCACAACATAAACTTGGGTATGGTTTATTAGGTTTAATAATAATAATAATAATAATAATAGTTTTTTTTAAATACATATGGATGCCATATTAGCCTCATGGATAAATGTAAGTCAAAGATGGTGTATAGGCCCGTTATATTTTCATAAATTTAATATCAAACTTAGTACATTTGGAAACTCATTAAGGTTTGTGCTTACAGTTTTTAATTATGTTTTAAGTACTTTTGGTTCGAATGGGAAGAGCTCAGAATGATTGCAGTGCATACACCACCTCATTTCGCATTTTATGATTACTCTGATGTTTTATGATGTATCTGATACACTTTGTTCCACCATGGTTTTATGATGTGTTTTGGATAATAGTTTTATTAATTTAAAAATAAAAAAAATTTGGTCTTAATTTTGGGACGTTACGTATTTTTTTTTATTTCTATTAAACTTTGAAATATGAAAATACATTGTGTATTTTCTCTATTCTCTTATTCTCTTTTTTTTTTCCTATGTTAAACTCTGGATCACAACATAAACTTGGGTATGGTTTATTAGGTTTAATAATAATAATAATAATAATAATAATAATAATAATAATAATAATAAATATTAGTTTTTTTAAATACATATGGATGCCATATCACCTCATGGATAAATGTAAGTCAACGATGGTGTATAGGCCCATTATATTTTCCTAAATTTAAGATCAAACTTAGCACATTTTTAACTTAAATTAAATGTTTACTTTTCAAAAACTTTGATCTCGAAATACTTAACGGGGACAATATGTTATTACATGTTATCACATTCAAAATGTCTACCTTATCATTATAGTCATATTTTTAGTGTTATAACACCTAATATGAAAATGGACAACATAAAATAACATATGATCACACTTATTATTTTCTATTTCTTTTATATTTTTATATTTTTATATTTTTAATTTCTATTTTTCTAATTTGTTTTTTTCTTAATTTATGTCAAAATAATTATAAAAAAACATATAAATTAATAAAAACATAATTCAATTAACTATTAAATTAACATACCATTTTAAAACTAAAAACAACATTACAAAGCAAAAAAAACATTGACAAAAAACATACAATAATCCTAATAATTTAAAAAACTTAAAACCGATACATTATTCGTCGTCCAAATATTTCCGCTCGATCTTTGCCTTCATTTTTCGGAGCACTACCGTTTGTTTCGGTGACATATTATCCTCTCTAGTTTGAAGAATTGTCACGTACTTCATTATGCGATCTACCTCGGCTTCTCAATGAAGAAATTCCAAATGCTCATGTTGCAAGTCATATATTTTCATTGCGATGTCGTTATGGGCGTCAAATATATGTTTCAGTTCCGTCTGCTCTCGAAGTCTACTTTCGCTTTCCTCCGCATGTTGTTGAGCCCGCCTCATTTTGTCGTGCTCTATCGGTCGTCGAGGTGGGGATATCTCTTTGATGCCATTGAGGTCGTCCGGTAGCTCATCTGTGTCCGCATTGAGGTCGATGTTCGTGCATGCGTCTGAAACGTTGACCGAACCTGAGCCGCGAGACGTCTTGAATTGTTGTTCCGAAAATGTGTCCGTTTCAGTCCATTTGGGTCGTCCTTAACAATCTCTCAAATTTTTTCGTGCTCGAAAACGTGACCCGTATTGACATGATATTGGTCCATCGCTGCTCTAAAAACATCAAAATCGGTCGCACCACTTTGCTTATGCGATGATAGTTTGTTGTAGATGGAATTGAACATGGTGCACTTCTTGCTTATTTGAGTCTACTTGCTATTCAACATATCATGATTGCGATAATTTTCATCCTTCTTCAAAATAGTCTGAAATTTGCCGATCACAACTTCCCAAAAAACGACTTTTCTCATATTTTTTCCCCTTAGTTGGGTTTTTTGATGTCCTGCACCACGACACCGCCAACATGTATTCTTCCTCTGCAGTCCACCATGTTGGACGCTCTTCTTCCGATTACTCCACCGCGACCGCTTTTCCTTTCTTTCTTTCTCTCCCTTTGTTGGCCGTTTTTTTTCCGACCCCCCTGCTTGCGTCTCGGCAGCCGCTTCTTATGTGAGTGATGGTTCTATGGTATTTTGTTGCATGGTAGCAAATGTGTTGAAAATGTTTTGTGGAAGGCTTGTAGCGAATTGTGGTGGGATGAGGCGGTATTGAAAAAGTTGTCGGAAAATGGAAGTTGCGGTGACCTGTGCGAGTTGAGGATGTTCGTGTACGCTTCATATTGTGCAAAACCGAGAGGAGAGAATGTGTTTGTGTTTGGAGGAGTGTTGGGGTTTTGATCCATAGTGAGTGGATGTGAAATTGTTTGGGTTGTATGAAATAAGATGAGAGAAATATGTTAAATATGTAGGTAAAAATTTGAATTTATATGCTTATATATATTGGAGTTAAAATGATTTTTTTTACTATGTGACCGTTTCACAACGGTCGAAAAAATGACCGTTAACTCGATGCAAGCCCCGTTTCTTCCCATTGACACCATAATACCTCTTAATGTTACGGTCAAAAACAAGTATGGGGGTGGTGTTTCCAACGTTATAACGCCGTTTTTTGGATGCCACCTAGGAATAACGGGGATACCCGTTGCCCGTTCCTAGCCATCTCATTAATCCTTAATAAATAACTACTAATGCATCTGGTTTTATTTTGTATGAGAAATTTTTGAAGAACGTTGAGCTAAGGCATTTCCATAAGTGCCTCTAGAAAGTGTCCACATAAAACTTATCTAAATGTTTTCTAGAATCATTTTTTCCAAAGTCATTCGAAAAACACAACTCATTTTCCAAATCCATTTGATTCCATTTCTTTTATCCAACATCTTTTTAACCTTAACTGAATCTTGGGTTTTATCAGATTCACCGATTAAATCTTGGACTCTAGCATCATTTACTACAATAAGTCTTAAATTAAGCTCAACTTGGGCTCATTTAACTTGATCTCAAATCGAATATTTGAAAGGTCGTTAATAGATAGCTCAAGTTAACTTACACCCCTATAAACATGTGAATGCTCATAGGACTATCAACATGCTCAGAAATAAAAATAAAACAAATTTAACAAGTAATTTTAATACATGTAATATCATAAAGAAATAAATGTTCTATATCTTCACAACCCACTTTTTCCAACAATCCTCACATATTTGAATTCGATAGAGACAATACTTCATGGCAACTAGATCGAATAAGCAAAAGGAAGAACAAAATCATAACACAACATCCAATTTCAAGTACTTAATAAAAGAGAAATTATTCATAGTACATTCTAATATATTATCAAACAAGATATGATAGTTGACAAAAAAAAAAAAAAAGTCAAACGACTCCTTGAGCATCTTATGCTCATAAATTAACCTTAATGCATTCTCTTAATTATATTATTTATAACGCCCTAATAAAAAAAGAGCAGTGTTATTTTTTGGAATTATGATAATAAGATAAAAAAGAAAAATTAAAAAGTTAAAAAAAAAAAAAAAAAGAAAGTTACAATGGTTGGTTCATTTGTTGCATTAGTATTTTTTTTATTGTTTAAAATTAATTATATATACCCTTTAATTGCCTAACATTTCCATGCTGACGTGGCAACAAGGGGCCTATCATGCCAGCAAAGCATCATCTCCCCTTGTTGTTTCGCCACGTGGAATCCCCTGACTTGTAACCTCCTCAGTAAACACTCCGCTTGAAAGTCAGCAAATTGACTTTGCCCCACCGGCCGCAGCCCGGCTCTACCAAACGCCTCCCTCCACGGCGTCACATGGCGGCCTGCCGCCCCCACCGCTGCTATTATCTTCGGGAGCAACACGCATATCTCAATTTTCCGTAACCAGTCACCAGCTCCTACTCCGATACCAACGTTTGCTGCTTCCAATGATTCTAATATCGTCGAATAAAGTTCTAAACCCTCGATCACCGACTGACGGAAGGACGACGTTCCGTCTCCCGTCAATCCCTCTCCATCTACGTGAACTACTACTTGTGGAGATATTCGTCGGAGATCGTTGATGAAACCAGTGCCGATTCGTTGGAAGATCGTTGGAGTTAATAGAACAGCAGTCTTCTCTCCGTCCATGAACTTGATCGATTTAAACGAGAGGCTTTCGAAAGTTCTAACGGAGATGAAATCGATATCGAATCGTAGTTTTAGATCACGAGCGAACTGACGTAGATTATCTCTGATCAATCTCGATTCGGTTTCGTACTCTTCAGGAACAACGGCTGTGATTCTGAACGCAGGCGAGTTAACCTTCCGTGATTCTGATTTCTCCGAGATCTCTTTCATGAACGACGCCCAATGACCGCCGATTCCGATATCGAAATCGATGACGTGGATGATCATCGCACCGTCAACCGCCTCCAGGATAGCTTGATTGGCGGTGAAGCTGGAAAACATCGGGATCGGGGAGACGGTGATGAACGTCTTGTAAGCTTTAATTGTTTGTACAATTTCAGAAGAGGAAGATGACTGAGTCAATCGAGTTGACCCGGAGATCAGAGACTGAATCGCTTCTTTGAAGTAGAAAGCAGCACGCTGGAGAGGTTTTCCGTTTGGAGAAGGAAGCCGCTGATTGAGCCGCGCCAATATCACCTGTGCCAGGTGGAGAGATTGAGTTTCAAAGCACTCAGCAATCCGGATTATATCATCGACGAAATCAAACCCTGTTCTATTATCAATATTATACTGGTTCGTGAAATCAAGCGAGTTAGGGTTCGTGTTCGTGTTTGGATTCTCAAAATCCGGGTTTAAGAACAGCGACATGGTCGGAGCAGTCACCTCAGATTGAATCGGCGGGAGGTCGGGGAGTTCAGGGAGGTAAGCAGATTTTGCAGAATCATCATTAAGACCTAATTCTTTCATGAGAGAATCCCATTCTTCAAACTGATTCACGATTCCATGTTCGTAATTATCCAATCGCAACGGATCCTCCGACGATGATAACACAATGCTATTATGATCACCCGAATCAAACTCCGACGTCTTACCAGGCAAACTCCGGCAAATATCAAGAACCGATTTGGGCTCGTATCTACCAGTTCCACCACCACCAACACCACCACTAATTATTTGGTGCTTTACTTCAGGAGAAGAGAGATTGTTTTGCTGTGAAGCAAAGGGCAATTTCATTCCTCAAAAGCTAATGCTACAGGTACGCAACCAAACCTTTTTTCTTTCTTCTTCTCTCTTCTTGTTGAATTTTCAAGCTTTTGAGCGAAAAAGGGAGTGGGTTGGGGGGCTTTTGGAGTCGATGATTGTGGGGGTTTTCTAACAACGATATGCATGAAGAAAGGAGTGGTGGGGTATGGTCGGCCATGGATGATGAACAATGAGTGGAGGAAAGAGTAAGAGGATTGATTGATTTGAGCCATATCATAGAAGCTTCTTCATGAAGGAAGGAATTCATACAAATTGCACAACCTTTACACCTTTTTCTTCTTCTTTTTTGATTCTTCAGTTTTTTCCTAATATTTAACCAAATAAACATATTCATTCACATTCATAAAAAAAAATTCTTTATAAAAGATTAACATAATTAGTAGACTGAACTCATAAAGCATATATGACATCATCTTTCGAAAGGTGCTCTAGGAATCACCATGTGATCAAATCTCAATATTGATAATCTACAAGCATATTTTATATTTTATATACATCTTGTCATGTTTTTAATAAATCAAATGAATAGGAATCAATAAAAAAGAACAAATCTTTGTTGATACAACAGATTTGATCGACTTGATTATTGATAGAATGGATAAATTTATTATTTTTCAAAATATGTGAGATCTAATGAGGATACATTCTGATTCATGGTTGGATTAATGGTCATTAAAGCCTCCTAATAAGATATACTAAACTCATCGATTTGTTACGAATTCTAAAGCATAAGAATGGTATTGATGGAATTTCTTGTTCTTATATTGGTGTTTATTCTTTTGTTTAGGGTGAATAAAAAGGTACAACTTTCTCCATATTTGTTGTTTCATGCTATACAAAAATAGCAAAGAATAAGGGCTCAAATCAACACGAAAAAATGACTTTAGTAAGGATATTTTTAGCATCACATTGCATCTGTTCTTTTTCCTACTCTATCAACATTACACAATGGCACTCTTGTTTGATTGGTGCATCTTTAGAGAATGGTTAAAGGGTGGATGTCACATTGTCATTTCTTTAAGGTTGTGTTTGTTACATGGGGCATGAGAAGACTAAAATGAATTAGACAAGATGAGACTGAGATTGAACGAATATTATATTTATATATATATTTTTTCTTTTTGAGGATGAGAAGCGTTTTTACGTCTTTTGTATATAGAAGAGATTAGACAAATCAAATACCACATTGTTTCATCTTTTTTAGCACATAACAAATTTCATTTTTTATTGATATCAATCATAGTCCTGATCCATGAATATTAAACACAATACAAGTTTGTTTGTTCTCTTATGTCATGCGTAATAAACATGTTGGATATTGTTTCTTTGAAGTGATTGATGCTGAAACTTAGTATGCATTCATGTAAAAGTAATTTGAAGTGACATTTATACTTACACAAAAGAAAAAATGAAGAATTGCCAAGTCAACAGTTCTCATACCATAGTTTTTGCATCATATTTGAACCTACGAAGCCTATTTAACAGTTTACTCAAGACTATGGTTTCTACTTAGAAATTATCTATAGTGTAGATCTTGAGATGATGTGACTTGATATATATTATACACAACACCATAATTTTTCAACATGGCATCGTAGATGCTTAGCTTGTTAAAGTACTTAAGCCATTAACAATCCAACATGATATCCTTGTCAACATGATATCCTTGGTATAGTTGTTGAAGTTTGTTAGAGGGATGATGGAACTTAAAGATTCACTTATGAAGGCTACTTGTCTATATAATAGTAGTCAAGCTATTAACTAATTATACTTTTGAGTATATAAACATAGATGTTAGGCTACATTATCACATACACAATACTCAATACACAATACACATAAGCCATTGTTGATGTCGACATATTTGATAACAACCGTAAGACCTTCACCATCACAATTGTTGTCACAAACATAATTTGCTTATTGGTCTCATCTTTCTTAAATTCGTTTCGTTTCTCTTTATTCTGCAATTTATAACATTTGGAAATCATGTGTGCATCTTTCTTACAATACTTGCAAGACTTATATATATTCCCCAGTATTTACATTTGTTGTTTTTTCTTGAGAACCTTTTTATATTGATCAATCCTATGCAATTACATTAGAATTACGTGACCCATTGAAAGAAACCATGTGTTTTATATCTTCCTTAGAATACAAAGCTTCATAGACTCTATTCAAAGTAAGAGTTTTAGACGCAATAGTGGCTAAATTAGGAAATGATATCTTTGAATTCAAATATGTAGATGAGCAAGTTTCCTCAATCTTGAAGATTATATAAGGCCAACTTCTTTGTCTATTGCATATTTCTCATAAGATCATTCTTAAGACAAATCGATTCTAGTATGGACCATACAAGCGATGACAATGTTTTATTTAAACACTTCTCTAAGTATATTGTTGTGTAGATGGAGTAGGATTTAAGATAAAGCTTTGTGATCCTTCTTAATACCCCATCCTTTTATGAATTTATGATATCATATTTTTAAAACATTATTTGACATAAAGTTACATCTTGCATAATATGGTCCAACAAAAACATTTGGAAACGTGTCCATTCATCATGAGGTTACAACTTCATATCAATATGGGGCATAATAAAAGCAAATCATAAGTACAAATATAAGTTCAACATAAGTAGTGTAACTACATCGATTCACTCCATCTAACTTCACAAGCCTTTCTTCTTGCTACCAACAAAAAATCCATATAAAATATTATATGAACTATATTCTTTTAGTTCTTGATACAGGAATCTTGAAAACATGGTATTTAGAACAGTGTATGTAATAACATAATATCTCACGAGCTACATGGGTTTTTAACAAAATATAACTTTAAAAGTATTTGACAAAACCTTTTACTTTAACATAATTCATGAAAGATGTTATATATAAAGCTTTTCATAAAATAATGGAAATAATGAACTTAGAAAACTTTTTTTTTTAAATAAAAGAGTACATAACATGATTTTTATTTCATAAAATACTTGAGATATACTAGCTTACTCCACAAAAGAGTTCTCAAGTAAAAGAACTTGACATACTTGAAATCATACTTGTATACTTTACAAGATAATCTATGTCATAAAAACATTTAGCTATGACATGTACCTCAATAAGGAAATATCTTTATATACTCACTTTGGGAAGTTAGGTAAAATAACTTCACTCATTTCCCTTTTGTCACCCTAAATTCCAAACTTGTCCAATATATCCAAACACATAGATTTTGATGTTATATAGTTGTCCCAAAGCTAATTATAAAATTAGTCTTAAGTGTTGGGTTTTATTAAAAAAAATAGTCTATAATAAACTATGAGATTAACAACGAAATGATTTTAAAATGAATAAACTTAAAACCATTTTAACCCACCAAGGATCATTTTGCAAAACATGGAAAGATTAAATCAACCATAGAATAAAAAAAGAACTACAACCTTTTAAGACTTTGATTCTCATGAGAGATTGGAAGTTGATGAAGTGAGGAAAAAAAAACTCCAAAGTAGAAGTTCTCTATAATGTATCCACTAGGCAAGAGTAAACCACCAAAAGATGCTAGTCTTCACTTGTATTAAGCACTTCTTTAGCCATTAAGAACTAATACCAAATTAGTCTTAAGGAGAAGCAACTTATAAGTACTTAAACTCTACACTACACAATGCAAGAGAGAAGAAGGGAAGAAGACTTGTTGCTTTTGGATTTTAGAGAGGAAAAAGAGAAGAAGATAGAGTTCTAACAACTAGCATTTGTCTCATTTATATACTTTATATACTTGCACAAGTGTATCTTAAGACCATACTTCCATCAATTCAAATCATGGATCTTGAAATAAGCATGGAGATGTAAGAGGTTGCTTCATGAGCAAACTCTCTCATACCATGGGGGACCCATGGTGATGACCACTAAAAGTCAAAACTAGTTTTTCTTTTATTCCATCTTATTTTATAACATGTGTTTGTATTTTTTAAAACTATATAAATAAACTCTAACTATTCCAAAATAATGTACACAACTTATAAATTCATACCTTATGAATTACTAGTTGTTTTTCTCTCATAGAAAATATTATTTCCATAAATAATAATTGTACAATTAAATACAAATGTTGATAATATTTATTAGTAACCAAATACTAATAAATAATCATTAAGTAGTAACTTGCTATAAGGTGTAACCCTATATGACCATATGTTATTAACAAATATCATTATATAATGACTTTTGGGCATAAACATAACAACTTGTTTTTGGGGCTAGAAGTTTTGGGCTTTTTGGTAAAACTATATTTTTTTCTTAAATTAAAATAAAATAAAATAAAGTGAAATAAATGAATATTTTAGAACAATAACAATAATAACTTTTCCATTAATTCAAATAAATATATCATAGAGAATTTGGCGTTAAATAAGACTTTTGTAAAAATGGGACTAATAGTGTCAACTTAAGGAAACTTGTGTTTGATCCGAGAATTTGACCAAATAAGCATCCCAGACTATGTTTTCTTAAGTTATGGTGGAGAAGGAGAAATTTTAGACTAAAGATAAATTTTATTTAGTTTTTAGCCAAGTTGGGGACCAATATTGAAAAGAATTTGACATAAGGGACCAAAAATGTCAGTTTGACCAAACTTTTGGAACACATTGCGCCCTTTAGTTTGAAGTGTCGTGCTCAGAACGTTGTCTAAATTATATCATCGTTTAGTGCAACCATTTTTTCTCATTCATTTCACCCACTTTCTTATCCATTCGATCCAAACCTTTCTCCCATATTCATAATCGATTTTTCCCTCTAGATTCATGGTGATTTGGTGATTGCAATTTCTAGATGGTTCATTTCTCAAATCCTTTCAATATCCTACATAAAAAGGTAGATTTCTTTCCCTTTTTCGACAAATTCGTTCTAGGATTTTGTTAAACCTTAAATATGAATTTTATGGCTAAATTGTGATGTTAATGTGAAATTGTTAATGTGGTTTAATTCCTTAAACTATCTACAAAATCCAACAAACAAGTAGTTGGGATATTTGTGAGAACCAATGTTATTTAATGGGTTTCCATAATCCTAGCTCTTCAAATCCGAAATTTGTGTACTAAGTGCAACACCTAATTTTAGCGATGTTATAATTTCGGGACATTAGGCCGGAATTTGATCAAGTGTAGGTCTTGGGCTTCAAAGGAGTAGAGTTTAGAGTCTTTCAGATGTTGATAATGTTGGATTAAGTGATTAAAGCCCTCGATTTGTGCCTTGAAGCAAAAGGGTAAATTTGGAAAGGTGATATCTCGGGCTTCTTGCATGAATTAAGGATTTTAGTTTAATATGTTTTTAGTCAAAAGCAACTAGATAGAATTGTGGGCGTCGTCAATACCTTTATGTGCATATAAAGAATGCCGAAAATGGAGTTGTAACGAAGAAGTTATGTTGTTTAAAGCTGAATTGGAAGCTGGAAATTTTGCCCTACGATGGACTTAGGTGCTGAAGTCTGGTCATGAGTTTAATGACCTACGTTTGGCATAGGTTATGCTATGTTGGGCGTAGCCGTTGCAGACCACAACCCTAACCCTAAGGTTTTAAGTCGTATTTAAGGGCTCTAACTTCTTGGGGTCATTCCCATGACCAACCTCCATCACCTCATATTGTTCCTATGAAACCCTAGCCACCATTTATGAGTTTTTGGAGCTTTTAGAGAGCTTTGTGTGCCCTTTGAAGGAAGAAAGTGTTTGTAGAATCAAGTGGGAAGCTTCAAGGTGTGTAGATCTGGGATTTGCAAGCCAACATCTATCTCCAAAAGGTAAAAAGTTTCTACCTTGATGATGTTTCATGTTAGATCTAGTTACTCTTGAGATTTCCATGCTTTTGTCCCCATAATCTTGGTTCTTGTGAGTATGGGTTACTCCAGACCATTTGAATTCCTTTTTCTGATGATTTTGAGGTTATAGAGTCATAAAAATTAGAGTTTAGTCACTCTCATCCATCCATGCATGAGTTCTTGAGCAGTAGATAACTTTATGGACCTAGGTTTTGGTTTTGTTCTCTTTGTAACCATGAAAATAGATAAAGTCGGAGACTTTATCCAATAAGACGTTCATTTAGATCATATCTGGGAGTTTGAGATTTTGTCTTGTTGTATTAAGAGCTTAATAGAAGGTTTGGGAAATATGGGCTCTACGTTGGGTGTAGCTCTACACTAGGCGTAGACTTCTGTACATTGAGCGTAGCTCTACGTTGGGCGTAGATTAGGGTGTTACGTTGAGTGAAAGTCAATTGAGGTTCAATCGTTGACTTTTTGGCCGATTTGACTTTTGTTCAACCATGTTGGGACTTAGTATTGGGAGGGCAAAATGGTCTTTTTCCCAAAGAAGGTTTAATTCTGAGCCTAGACCTTTCGTGAGTTAGTTATTACCTTAATTATTAATTAGAGTTTTATTATACGTTTAACATGAGGAGACTAGATATCTTTAGATTAGGTGTGTGGTCCATCTTGTCTTCGGATTGAGGTAAGTTTCTCACTATACTCGTGTGTGACAACCATGAAATTTTGATCAAGCAAGGTACCTCTATAGATGGTATAAAACCACATCACAATCTTGTTGTAATAAATATTTGAAGATTTAATGTGATAGATCAAAAAATTTAGAAATTTCAATTTGCATGGAGGAAGTTTTAAACTTGGATTAAGGATTTCAAAATCTCAATTTGTAGTTGAAAGACTCAAGCTTGGGCCGAGAAGACTCGCAACTGAGAACCCTCTCCCTCGGACCAGAAACCTTGCACGCATGGTTCTCGGTTGGGACCGAGAACCTAGTTCTTGGCCTCTTTAGACCGAAATCTCGGTGGCTTCAAAACCCGAGAACCTCTCCTCAGTTTAAGGGTCTCAGTTGGGTGTAAAGTTCAAGAAGTTGGGTGTAAAGTTCAAGAAGTTGACTTTATGATTTAACCTACCAACTTTACCTTCTATTACCCATCATAATTCTATACAAACCATACTAATACCCACCAAACAACCATGCATCCACTTTACCACCTTTTATCCAACACAAGCCATTACCTAACATATTCCCATGCAAAACATACAATTAACCACAAACAACTTTACACTTCTTTACCCTCCATACATCCATGTTATACATGCTAATATTCTCCATACATCAATGTTATACATGCTAATATCCTCCATACATCTATGCTATACATGCTTATATCCATCATACATCCATGAAATTTATTTTACTCCCTCCATAAATACCATGGCTGAGAGGCCATTTCTGCCACACTCCAAAGGCTTAAAATTCTTTCATTCTCCATCTCTATCTCAAAGACAAGTTAGAGTCTCAAAGAGTTTCTTCTCCATCTTGAAAATTTTGGGTTTTAGGTAAAATAGTACATGAAACTCTAGCTTTTCCTATGTAATTTTATGTTGGTTCCATCATTTTTACACACATTTTCGTGTGTTAAATTACTAGGATACTAACACCTCCAAGAAGCTCTTCAAGTTCATACCAAAAGCTAGGCTCGAAAATCCTCATCATCTTCCTTCAAACCATCCACAAAATCAACTCAAAATGAGTTCATACCCCCACATTTTCAAGCTTTTTCATGGTTTTAGGGGGGGGGGGGGGGGAATACAAATAAAACTTCGTTTATCATACAAATATTTACGTGTTTTCCATCTTTATGTTCAAGACAAGATATTATTTGTATAATCTATGTTATAAAATCATAAGAAATTTATGTCTTGTGAAACTACATGATTTTTGAAGCTTTTACTAAAATATAACTTTTATAACAAAGGGAGTACATCCTAGTTAGTTAATATTTTGTGGGTTACAACCCAAAACATAATGTTTTAACCTTACATTTTGAAACTTGACAAGATAATTACTACATATTTATATAAATGGTTATATAAATGTACTTAACAAACAAACATGTTAAACTATAATAGATATAGTTTATGGAACCTACGTACTATTTCACTAAGTTTAAGATACATTAGGGAATCAAACAAATAAACTATAATATATATAGTTTATGAGGCATACATACAGTTTATTCATTACATGAAGGTTTTTTTTTCATTATTCTACATGTCATCGTAAATATAGGTTTGCGAGACACACTTCAAGTACTTACCTAAGTACCAACAAAAGACCTGACATTATAACCAGAGTCTCCTGGAGGGAGAGCGTGACACTTGTGTATAGATCTATATGGGACTGACAACCCCGCACCTAAACTATTAGCTAGAGTTAGGCCAGTAGGCCTGGGGTGACAAATGTCGTATCTTTGTCGACCCTTGAAGAACATCGTAATCAGGTCATCCTAGGTCATCAAGTATGGTTATAATAACTCACAATTTGGTATTAACAATACGATTAGTGTATGAATACATAAATAACTTCAGTTAGTTTTATTAAATAGTAAAACTACAATACAATATTTTACAGTACAAATGCTGAATCTGGACACATACACTAAAAAGGATTACGTACAAATACAAATACAATTATAGCATACTATTTTCTAGTACAGTGCAACTTACATTTCTGATAGGAACATTATCGTTCTCTCTATAATTTCTTAGTGTATGCGTTAGGGTTATATAAAATGAAGAACCGATAGGTAGTCAAATGTCTGATTTCCGCTTTACTTCCTATTCCTTGTTTGGTTGTGGGCTTAGGGCAGAATCATTCAATCAACTGTCCGTTCGATCTTAATTATATATAACTTGTATACACTAAGTGATCATAGAAGGAACTAGAAAGGGTTACACTACTTACATGAATTTCATACTTCGCATCACAACTTTTAAGCATAAGAAAACTTGTACATTTTTGGTCTTAAGGCCTAAGACTACATTTTATTTACAATAGAAAATACTGGATTTTCTGGAAACATACATTATTATCTTACAAGGAAAAGATACAAAGGAAACACATACATTTATAGTTCATATTAAAGAGAATATTGGATTTTCTAGAAGTATACAAATCATTTTACGCGAAAAAGTTACAAATCCTTCTCACACAAAACGCTTATGAACTCACCAACTTAATTGTTGACACTTTTCAAAATCACTTGTATTCTCAGGAACCCAGTAGACAAGTATTCAACCCGTCTTGAGGGTCGACGTTGTCATTTCATGTTTTCTACTTTTCAGTTATTTGTATTTAACTTTTGAACAAACAAAGTGTTGTAAACAATGTAAACTTGAATCCTCAATGTATGAATGTTTGTGTTGCTACGTTTCAATTATATTAAATTGTTATGATACTGTACATGAAAGTCATCCGCCCCCAGACGTTTCCGCCGTTCTGGTTTGGGGGTGTGACATCGTGGGTTGAAGGCACCAGTGCCGACCCACTAGATTGTGTTATATATCCTTGTGTATAAGATGCTGCTATGCTATAATGGTCTATTAGATTGGTAAATTTGTATAATTATCTATACTTGCTGGTCATTGACTACCTCTTTGCATATGTCGACATAGTGTGATTGGGTTAAGCCGATACATGTTTGTGTTGTAGGCCAACAAACCCGGGGCAATCTAGCCGAGAGACTGTGGGCCTAAGGGCAATCCAATGTTATATTGTGGGCATGGTGTGCATATATTGTTTATGTATTGTTGTTTGAGGTATTTTAGGGGAACTCACTAAGCTTTGACTTATAATTGTTGATTTCAATGTTTTCAGGTACTTCAAATGATCATGACAAGGCGAAGGCATGATCGTACACATCCTCCTGCTGATTTATACATGAAAGATTATTTGATACTTTGATTCTATGGATTTGATTTGAAAAAAATGGTTGATCATCTTATGGTTTTATGAAAATGTTTTTAATAAAATGAAAAATTTTGTCATGGTTTTCGAGATGTTACACCAAGCAATGATATGAGCTAGAATTTGTGATTCAATTATCTATTTTCTTGCAAATCAATAATCCATTTGTTAATTCATGACTAATAGTAAGATTTCTAGGATTTGATTCACATTTAGCATTCCATGTGATGACGGGTATTTTTAAACCCTAAGTGTGCTAGATCATGATTTATGGTTTCAAACAATGTTTTCGATTGTATTGAAATATTTTTTTATTCATAGTGAATGTTTTGATAACTTTTTTTTATTCTATTTTACCTACTATAGCATGTCAATATAGTTAGCATAGAAAAAACGTCAAACTTGGGTGGTTATAACGAAACATTTTCACTCACAGTGATTAATCCACAAACATAACCAACATATAGTGATATTTCTTGATATTGCCCTTTTTTTACGTCGAACATTCGAATTGCTTTTTTTTTTTTTTTTTTTTTTTTTTTTTACAATTATAAAATTACACCTTCCCTAATGTTCCTACTAAGATTTTTAAATTGGAATTTAATGTCATGATTTTAACAATCAATGTAGCCTACTGTATGTCTCGCATAAATAATTGATAGATAATAGTCAGAAACAAGAACAAGAATTTTTTTGATAAAAATAATTGTTAGTTTTTATATACGTAAAATTAGTTAAAACTCAAAACTAAAAGTTTTGAAAAGCTTTCACATTCAAAGTTTTTTTTGTTTAGAATAAAAACTAAAAGCTACTACTACAATAAATAAATAAAAATAAAAAATAAAGAAAATCAAATTTTTCGTTAAAAGCTCCTAAAAACTCTCAAAATTTTCGTATCAAACAAAAATGAAAATCACTTAAAAATTAAACATTGTAAAAAGAGTTCATCCATGTAAGCATACCATAGCTTTCAACTTTTGCGTTTGTTAAAAAAATATAGTTTTTGTAGTCTTTGAAGGATTAAGATTTTAGAGAGATTTACCGATCAGGATGTTTATAAAATAATATGTAATATCATACAATTTTTTTTGTTAATAAGTTAAGGTATAAACTCAATAAAGGTGCATATATATATATATCCTTCTTAATAAATGAAAACTTTTTTACCACATGTCAATCTCTCATTACTTTTGACATTTGTTATTTTGTGGTATTTTTGAAAAAAATATTATCTACTTGTCAATTTTTGGTTATTTTTAAAATTAAAGTCATATACTATGCAAAGTATTAAATATCATATATATGATATTAAATTGCAATAAATACATTTCTTTCTTTCTTATTTTAAAATTGTATATTAAAAAATATTAATAATTTACACTTTAATGTTTAATTTTTTTTTAAATCAACCCGTGTAATACACGGGTCTCACACCTAATATATATATATATATATATATATATATATATATATATATATATATATATATATATATATATATATATATATATATATCCTAAAAAATTCTTTGTAACAATGTCGATGAGGCAAATACGACAAATAAAATGTCACATATCCTATACGACTACATTTAGACACAAAGAATCATTAACTGATAATACAAGAATATATACGAAAATATCACACCAAAAAGTTCGGAAAGACATTGAGACAAGAAGATGCAAGGGCAAAAATTGAAGATAGGTCGACATCATTAAAATAGAGTCGTGTGACATACAAAAGAAAATAATCTAAAGGTTCCAATATGAACCGATAGAGGTGGAAAGAGAAATGTCACAAACACTTGCTTAGGTCAAAGCCTTGCTTTGCTGCGATGGAGTCGGCATATTCTATTTGTTGCATATGTCCTTAAGTTGGTAATAAATCAAATTTCTTGCATATATCGGTAAAAAATGTAACCCCATTATGAAAGTAGACTGTTGATCTTAAAATGTGAAAAACGAACACGTAAAAGCATATTTTTATGCCAAAATTTAGTTATTTATTAATACTGTTTGTTTTGTTTATACTAGAAAACCATTAAAAAAAAATGATCCATCACTAGAAAAAAAAAGAGAAATAGGGGATATAATTGTCCCCACTAAACTAATAGATCCACTTGTCACCGATAAAGGCAATAGCGGTGACAAATCGTCGCTAATGTGTCACCACTAATGATTCGTCGTTGTTATTGCTCAAATTGTTGCTAATAATATTTGTCTGTCATTAATATGCTTGTCATTGCTAATTCTTGTCGACGCCACTAATGCCTTTATCCAGAACCGGTCCGTTGATTTTAAGAAACATTTGTGAAAATTAATAAAAAGGTCTTTAAATATAATTTTTTTTACTTATAACCAGAATTCATTAATGCTACCATAGTTACTAACATATATCAAAACAAACAAACAGTAGTACAATATGTAATATTATATAACTACATGAGTCACAAGATTTTTGTAACCTTCTTGGAAGCAAAAATAGTTCACTCTTCAAAATCAATGTCATCTAATAACAATATTCATTTAAATATTTGATGAAAATTGAAACTATGAAAGTAGAAATCTAGAAAATCTAATTGACTAAATCAAAATATGATAATTAGAAACATAATTTCTAAAAATAAAATAACAATAATCATTTAAATACTTGATACTTTATGAAAATTAAAACTACGAAGTTGACTAAATCATGACGATTTCGCAATTCCTTCAGCGACGGGACCAAACGTCGGTGAATTATGTTTCTATTCTCTTCTCCAACTATTACGACATCTGTTCCATCTTCGATTTCATGTTTTCAAACTAATGATCATTACAAAGAATTCAGATAACTGGCAATGGAGACTTGGGAAACATCAAATATGTACTGAATAACCTTTGGTAAGAACAAGTGGATGTAATAAGATGAATCAAATTTCAAGAATCTAGAAGATGTGTCTGTTAATGTGTATGTACCGAATTTTAGACTTGGCAAAAGTTGGCACGACACGATAACCTGACACGAAGTTAGCGGGTTAGGGTCAGAGATTTCGACCCGTTTATGTACACGGGTTGACACGACACGACACGAAAAATAAACGGGTAGGGTTAGGGTCAAAATTTTCAACACGAAGATGACTCGATGATGACCCGTTTAATTATATATAACATTTTAAAATTTTTATATTTTATAAATATATTATAATTATAATAAAAACAATACTGGGCTTGTTATTATTTGGGCTACTTAAAAATAAAAACCAATTAAAAGTTAAAACCAATTGATGGTCCAGACGTCCAATACAGTAGGGTTTAGGGTTCACGTTTTTTTTTGTATTCACGTTTCACAATCTTCTATAATCGTATCCTATTTGCTCGATTGCTCCGCCTCCCTCCAACTCGATGGCTCGATCCCTCCTTCAAATCTGTTTCGAGTAGGGTCATTCCAAGTTCAAATCTATTTCGAGTTCACAAATCACGAGTTCAGGCCTGCGATTCATCACCAGGCGCATCTCAGCCTCTCCGTTCTCCGGTTGTCCTTCACAACTCGTCGCCTCTCTCAGGTAGGATCAATTCAATTATTCTTTGTCTTTACAACCAAGTACCAAACTATACAAACCCGACACCCATTTTTCTATTCTTTGTCTTTATTACAGGTAACTACAATGGATGAAGCTATTAATTTGTCTGGCGATGAAGGTGAAGAGGAGGTTGGAAGCGTTCCAAATAAAGCAGAAGTTCCATCTGGTTCTAAAGCTTCTAAGGCTGCTAAAGCTGCTAGAGCTACTAAGGTGAAAGCAAAGAATCTGAAACCAAACTTATCTGATAACCCTGTGAAACGCCAACGTAAGCTTACTTCCCCTGTTTGGAAACATTTTGAAATGATTGATGAATTAGATGAAAATGGAAATATTCAGTGTAAATGCACGAAATGTGGGACTAAATACATTGCTGAAAGTAGTCATGGGACAGGGAATATGCTTAGACATGCTAGGTCCTGTAACACAAATAATTATGCTGATGTTGGTCAACTTTTGATAAAAACCAGCACGAATGGTTCATTGGGAACTCGATCTACCATGTATAAGCATGATGAATTTCGTGAATTAGTTGCAATTGCAATTGCTAGACACAATCTTCCTCTTCAGCTTGTTGAATATGAAGGTATTAGGAACTGTTTTGCTTACTTGAACCCGGAAGTGAAAACCTTTTGTAGAAACACCATAAAAAGTGAGATAAAAACCATGTATTTTGTTGCAAAAAATAAGCTTTGTGATGTGTTGCAATCTATTCCTGGTAGAGTAGCACTAACTTCTGATTTTTGGACTTTTGTGACCACCGATGGGTACTTTTCATTAACTGCTCACTTTGTTGATCAAAATTGGTGTTTGCAAAAGAAAGTTCTTGCTTTTACTCTCATGCCTCCTCCCCATACTGGTGTTGCATTAGCTGAACAGGTTTATGGGTTGTTAAAAGAATGGGGAATTCATAATAAAGTAATGTATATAACCTTAGATAATGCATCTTCGAATGATTCTATGGCTGATGCTTTGAAATTAGATTTGGATTTGTTGTGTGATGGTGATTATTTCCATGTTCGTTGTTGTGCTCACATTATCAACTTGATAGTACAAGATGGTTTAAAGGAATTAGATGAAGCTGTCAAAAAAGTGAGAGAATGTGTTAAGTATTGCAAGGGTTCTCAAAACAGGAAAAATGCGTTTTTACGTGTTGTTCAACATGTTGGTCTTGAGTCCTCTAGAGGGTTAAGACAAGATGTCTCTACTCGTTGGAATTCTACATTTCTCATGCTAGATAATGCATTGTTTTACAAAAAAGCACTTCTTCAAATGGCAAAGACCGATGCTAATTTTGTTCATTGTCCTAGTTCTCAAGAGTGGTCCAAGATTGAAAAAAATTGTAAGTTTTTGCAAGTTTTTCATGAAGTGACTTTAGCCTTCTCGGGTTCCAAGTATCCAACAGCCAATCTTTATTTTCCTAATGTTCTCAAGATAAGATTGCTTTTGAAAGAGGAGGTGGTAAGTAACGATGACTTTATAAAGACCATGGCAACTAGGATGAACTTGAAATTTGACAAATATTGGTCCGAGTTTAGTACAATCATGGGTATTGCTGTTATTTTTGATCCTCGTTACAAGTTTCAAGTTATTGATTGGGCTTTCAAAAAGGTATATGGCAAAACTTCTGATCTCGAGATATATTTGTTTAAAAAAAGTTATTTTCCTTGTTTGATGAGTATGTAGCCATTAATACCAAGTTCAAGGCAAGTGGAAGCTCACCTCCCTCTCCTAAAGTTAATGAAAACTTGTCTGACACGTATATGAGGGTAAAAAATGTTCTTCTTTTGTTTCAATTTTTAATTGTTGTTTTTTTGTTGTCTAACTTTAATCTTTCTATTAGGATTTTGATGAATTTTCTAGTTGCGAGTTAATAACCGATGGTAAATCTGAACTGGAATCGTATTTAGAAGAGCCAAAACTACCTCGAATTGGTGATTTGAATGTGTTGGAATATTGGAAACCCCTTCAAGGACGGTTTCCCATTGTTTCTCAAATGGCTAGAGATATTTTGGCCATTCCAATCTCCAATATTGCTTCCGAATCTGTTTTTAGTATAGGAGGAAGAGTTCTTAATGCTTACCGGAGCTCATTAAAGGCAGAAACCGCTGAAGTACTTGTTTGTCTTAGAGATTGGGCTTTTAAAGAATGTAAGAAACTAAAAAATTCATATACATTTTTTTTTGTTTTTTAGTTTTTGTGTAGGAAATGATAAAAAAAACTGCACATTAAAAATTGCAGTTTTTATTATTAAAAAACTGCACATTAAAAAAAACTGCTTTGTTACTGTTTTTTTTTATAAAAACTACAACTTCATTATTTATTTTTTTCATTTGTATGCTAATATCGATTTTTGTATTTGTAGCATCAATGCAACCTGAAATTGAAGAGTTATGCAACAAGGTTACTACATTGAAGGTTGATGTTGATGAAGATGCAAAGGAAAGTGACACATCTGGTGCTCAAACACAACAATCTGGATTAAGTTGAGGAAGAAGGAAGAAGAAGAAATAGCTTGAAAAAGACTTGATTTGTTTTGAACTTTTAGTCTTTGTTGGTATTAAACTTGTTTTTTTGTTGGATTGTAATATGTTCAATGTTTTGGTCATTTGGATGATTACTTGAAGTCTTGAACTTTCACTTTCTTTTGTTTTTGGTATTTCATGACATTTGGATGATTATTTGAACTTTCCATTTCTTTTGCTTTTTGTTATTTTGTTATTTTGTTTTTGATATTTTTTGACAAATTGACAATGTTAACTTTGGTTTACCATTTTATGTCAAATTCACGGGTCGTGTCGGGTTACACGGGTTGGCGGGTTTCACATTTTTATAGGTTATACGGGTTACACGGGTCGTGTCGGGTTGACACGGTTATAACCGTGTCGTGTCCGTGTCAGCTTTTCCAACCCGTTTATTAAACGTGTCGTGTCCGTGTTAACTACCCTCAACCCGTTTAATGTTCCAACCCGACACGACACGACCCGTTTGCCAGGTCTACCGAATTTCCTTGATACATTGTCATATAAGGATGTTTGGACATTGTGTGAATGTCATAGGGCAGTGGTCGATGTTTATATTGCCCACAAACTTTTGAAAATGGGAATGAGATTTGCTTTTGTGAGATTCTTGAAATCCAAAGAATATGACCATATTGTTAATGATCTGAACTGAATTTAGATCGAGAACTACCACATGTACGCTTCTTGGGGTCAGTTTAATAAGAATGATGAAATTAAAAAGCAATCGGTTGATCAACAGAAAGAAAATGAGGGAATGATGCACTTAATTAGTCAAACTTGGGTACCGGAGTGCACATGAACTCTTATGCATAAATTTTAAATGGTTCAAATAAGGTGGATACTAACCAGAATGTAAACTCAATCCCACAAATCAAGAACCTATAAAATATGGCAGCTAAGTTGCAGGATTTTGACCTATTGGTGATTCATGATGCAGCTACTATTGTAGTAGGAAAGGTGCGTGACATAAATGTTATATAAGGTTTGTCATAAGGAGGGATTTCTGATAGGTTTTAGGTAAAACAAATAAACTAGAAAAACAATTCCTAAGTTCACATGCAACCTACTTTGGATCTATGTTTTATCTATTGAACATACAACTTTGAATTGCATAACAAGAACCCTAGAGGAGAGAGGCTATAATCGAAATTTACAACCTAGGGTTTAGTAATTACATACCTTTCAATTGTTATAGTAAACAATTGATAATTCCCTTGATCTTGATCTTGATCTTCTTGGAAGCTTAGCACCACAAGTGTAATGCCTCTAATGGAATCACACCCAAACTAGCAAGAAGGAAAGTAGAGGAGAGAGGGGAGAGGGAGTATGCAAAATTTCGGCCCTTAGGGTTTCTTCAAAAGAAAGAGTGACCAAAACATGAACCAGGAGGCTCCTTATATAGCTGAGGGATCTAGGGTTTAGGGGAAACCCTAGTTATCCTTTGCTTAGGGCCTAAGCAAACCCAAGGGCCTTATCCAAGCCCCTATGGACGAAATTATTAGGGTTTCCCCTAAAGATTTCGTCCACCCTTATCCAAGGGGGTTCTAGAGCCTTCCACTCAACTATTAGATAATTGCAAACTAGTCCCTGCACCTTATAATCAATTCTTTTAACCCCAAAATTAATTCTAATTAATTTCTGGCTAACAATTAATTAAACAAAATGATTTCTTATTAATATATTAATCTTTTAACATATTAATAAATTCATTTATATTAATTTATTAATCTTATAATAAATTAATATCTCTCCTTTCATAATTTCCTTGTCTGGTTGCTAGGTTTGAGGGCAACCCAAAAGGACTGTGCTGCTATCAATTCAAGTACATACCATATGGGCTTAGACACCTAATCCAACAATTTCATGACCTAAATATTGCATACTTGGGAGGTGATTGGGTTTGGATTGAATTTAAGAAACAAAATACTCGTATTAAATTCAAACAATGCACTTCGTTACAAGAATACTTTTCAGAATTGAAACCGCTTCAAAAGAACTTTGTAATGGGTAATCATATTATATGGGTGGAGGTAGTGGGGTTACCTTTGTGTGCTTTGGCACCATCCTTTTTTAAGAAGGTAGCTTCTAAGTGGAGGAAGTGATGTTTATTTATGAATATGAGGATGGACTGAATGGAATTGGAAGAGTCTATATTAAACCAAGAACATGGATAAAGTGGAGTCTAAAATATGTGTAGATATAGGTGGAGAAAATTTCAATGTTTCAATTACGGTCGTGGAAATTTGGATACCATCTATTGTACACCTTGATCAAAATAATGAAGGCAGTGATGAGAATTTGGATTCTAAATCGGAATTTGTTTCAGATTCAGCAAGCGAGGAGGGTGAACTAAGGGAGGAGGTTCATGTTTAGGAGCCTTTCATTTGTAATGAATTGAATAACGATGCTCTTAAAAAACAACGAGGGGAGAATACACAAATTAATGGCAAATCACAGGAAGGGGGTGAAAATAGGCCACATGTGGATAATTTGAAAAAAAAACTATGGTTGAAGGAATTATAGAAAATATTACTTCAGAAGAGGATAATAACAAAAAGAAGAAAAATCTTAATAAGAGATAGGGGATGAACACTCGAATGACCAGTTTGTGGTGTAGGAAGTTAATTAGGTATGTAAATGTGGGGGTAGTTCCTCGTCTATTTCAAAACCTCCTGGATTTGAAGACTTTGAGTTTTGGAAAGGAGAGTAATGCAAATTTTGAAAATGGTGGAGTCACTAGATCTTCACTTTTGAAAGCTTTTTTTCTAGTTCAGTGGGGTCGAAAGGAAAAAATATTTCCTAATATGTGTCACTTTCTTTGATGGAAAATGATGGGATATCCTTGGTTGATGTTATGTCTCGCTTTATAGAAGTGGGAAACACCCTTGGGTATAAAATGACAATGTAACATCCCAAAATGCCAATAAAAAAATTTCATTTTAAACATCGAGTCATACAACCAATTGTTCCAAAACCAAATAAAGTAAAAGTGTATTTTTCAAACATCAGAGTTTCTCAAAAGTAACCAATGTAGAAAAAGCCATCAAGGGATGCGGTGCAGTCAAGCCAGACTCTTCCTTTTGAAACTAGAAGTAGCTGAAAAATGTTAAATCACAAACCGCAAGCACAAAGCTTAGTGAGTTCCCCAAAATACCACATACCATACATACATTGCCCATCGGCTACCTCTATGGTCATGCATACAAGTTCCATGGACTAACCCCATGGTCTTTCATACCATTTCCATGGATTGCCCCCATGGTATTCCCTTGTAGTGCCTTGAATACCCCAATGTCTTACACATAAGTGCCATGGGCTACCCCCATGGTCTTTCATACAAATTTCACTGGCTACCCCTAGGGTCTTCCATGCAAGTATCACAAGGACAACTAACATCCTACATAACACAATCCAGTGGGCCAGCATTGGTGCCTTCGACCTATGAGTACAGTGAGAAGACTCACCTCAACCCTGAAGATAACATAAACCACCCACTCGATTTGAGGATATCAAGCCTCCCCTTGCTAAACATAACCACAATAAAACCCTGATTAACAATCAAGGAAATGACTAGCCCACAGAAGTTATAGGCTCATAATTAAATCTCCTTTGGAAAAAAGACCATTTTTCCCTTCCCATATTAAGTCCCACCATGGTTGACCAAAAGTCAAATCGGTCAAAAATTCAACGGTCAACCCACAATTGACTTATGCCCATCGTAGCTAATCTACGCCCAGTGTAAAGCTACACCCTGCATAGCTAGGTTATACACTGCGTAGATTAATCCCAAAACTTCTATTAAGCTCTTAATATATCAAGCCAAACTCCCAAACTCCCATATATGATATATAAATGAATGTCTTAATGGATAAAGTCTATGGCATTATCCTTTTGCATGTCCAAGAAGAACATACAAACAAACTCTAAGTCTATATTAACACATTTTGCTCAAGAACTCATGCATGGATGGATGGGAGTGCTCAAGTTCTCATTTTTATGACTCTATATCCTCAAACACATCAGAAGGAGGCATTCAAATGGTCTCGAGTAATCCATACTCACAAGGACCAAGATTATGGGACAAAAAGCATAAAAACCATGAACTAATTAGATCTATCAAAAGGAACATCAAGATGCAAGATTGGTACCTTCTGGAGATAGGTGATGAAGTGCAAAGTCTAGATCTATAAAGATTGAAGCTTACACATGCTTCTCAATTGGACTCCTTCTTCAAGATTTCACACAAAAATCACACTAATGCTTCCAAAACTCATCTTGGTGGCTAGGGTTTCAAAGGAACGATATGAGGTGATGGAGGAGGGTAATGGGAAGGGTTCCAAGAAGTTAGAGCCCTTAAATAGGGCCGAAAACCTTAGGGTTAGGGTTTTTGTCAGCAGCGGCTACGCCCTGCATAGCAAAACCTACGCCATGCATAGATCAATAAAAACGCGTTCCTCATTCAGCATCTACGCTCTACGTAAGGAAAAAACCCTAACTTCCAATTCAACTTCAAATAGCCATAACGTGTTCATTTCAACTCCATTTTTGGTGTTCATTATATGCACTAAAATGTATTGAAGAACCCCACAATTCTATCTTGTTACTTTTGGCTTAACACATGTTGAACTAAAACCATAATCCATGCAAGAAGCCCAACATATAACTTTTCCCATTTTACCCTTTGGTTTGAGCACATGAATCAAGAGCTTAGATTTCATGACCAATATTTTCATCCTTTAATAAGGTCTAAACTTTACTTCCCTAAAGCCCAAAGCCTTTTCTTTATCGATTTACGGCCCACAAACCATGGATTAAGAAATATCCTGAAAAAGGGTGTCACAACTCTCCCCTACCTAAACTAGATTTCCTTCTCAAAATCATTCTTTACAACTTATTATACTACAATAGCCGACCCTGACTGAACTTTCCTGAATCCAAAACAAAACTAAGAAACCACCTCCCACGGACGACTACCTTCCAACACTACTACAAAACCAATCATTGCAAAATTCATATGTCTTGACAATGAAACGAACCCCAACACGCCTCCCTTAACTAATCAAAGAGAACATATAACTACTATGGCTGAAATATGAAACCCTTATACCATGCCTGACTTCCAAACATGCATAATCATTCAAACCACATCCATAATGACTCTAATTCGTAACCTGAACAAATCAAAACCCTTTTGATTGTGAATTATGTCACTGATAACTGGTAAATAGGATCCATGGCCATTCGCTAATGTTGATAACCTTGCACTCTAATAGAAAAGCTACTCCTAACACAAGGCTCAACTATTGGTGTCATGCCAACATCTACCTCATATACTGCTAACCAAAATTCGCATATTCGACCTACCCGAGATCTCTTGGTTCCATGCTGTCCTACAATTAAACTAGGATGTAGAATCCCTGGCTGATTGTTGAAACTGACAACTTCACACACAAGGTAGCACAACGAGACTTCGACCAAGTGTCTAACCGAAAAAGGATACTCTAGCCTATCTGCCAACATGGATCTAACCGTCCACAAATCTAAAAAAATGATGACTTAACCATCCAACACACGAACCATCAAAAAGTATGTTGCACTTCAGGTGAGTGTTGCGGCCAAGCCATAGTCTTACATCCCACTTGGCCCCAATCGACCCACAATTTATCCCAATACTATGAATGTTGTGGCCCACTGATAGTTTCATTTCATTTACTTCTTTTTATAGTTTATTTTAGCATATTTCATCCATAATCTAGTTAATTTTCATGCATATTTTCCTTTTTGTTATTTTATGACTATTTCGGGCACTTTCTAGTTTTGTGAGCTTTATTGCAGATTTCATGGAGACTAGTGGAGCGGGAATGTTCGGGACGTATGGAAAGCGATGGAAATTGGTGGAAAACAAGTATCTTAGGCTTGATGGGTGGTGGAGATGATGCATGGGGCGAGCTTGATGATTATTTGAAGGCTTGGAGAGAAATAAACATTTAAATTTGCAAGATGTGGGAGTATATTCAAGCGTGCATAGATTATTAATCGGGCGAGTTTACGAGCTATGAATCATTTGGAGAAGCCAAATTGGGCTTAAATTGAAGAAAACTTGAAGAAAAATGGGCTAGGAGCTGATTGGACTCGAACTGGGCCAAGTGGGCTAAGCTATGGAGGCCCACAACCTCAAAGATGCTACATTCTGGGACCACCCGCGCAACCCACCCGTGCAACAGCACGCAGGTCGCGCAACCTCCTGCAGGGGCAATTCCGGAAATTCTTCTTTTGAGATATATGGGGAGGTTTGGTGTGCCACTTTTCTCAACACTTGGACATCCGATTTTTGAAGATTCTCTCTAGAGTTTTGAAGACTTTTGAAGGCCAAGAACACTTGAAGAACATCATCTTTTTACCTCTTGATTCTTGTTTAATGTTTGGTACAATCTCCTCTAACTTTGTTTCTTTGAGTTTAGTCATGCTTGGCTAAACTAATCTTGGTTGAATCCTTTGAACTTTTGTTGAATGTTGAAGAATCCATAAACTTGTTCTTAAATCTTTATGGAAATGTTTTTTGTTTTATCATATTATCACTACTAGTATGTTTTTATTCATGAGTTTAAATGTGTTTGTAGTGATTAGTTAGCTAATTTCTTGATTAAGTAAAGGATCCTCAAATTAGCAAGCAACAAATGATTTTTGTGTTGTTTTTGCTTCACACACTCTTAAAAACATTTCCTCCAACATGGAGGTGAAAGCATTTGACCCCTCTTGGATTTGGTGACTTTTTGGTTCTTAATGCTAGTTGACTTTCACTAATTACATGCTATTTGGAATTAGTGACTTTGACTAAGGAAATTGTTATGAGCTTCTCTAGCCATTTCAACAATTAAGAAAAGTCTAGGTAATCTCAAGCTCCTTGGATTACTATAGCCAAATTAAGGATTTAAATCAAAGTATTGCATCATTGGATTCTAATGATATGTTCATCAAAAGTCAAAGTGAGGAAACTTTAAGTCAACCATCTCTCCCTTATTGATTTTACACCAAACCCTTATTTTTGTTGAAATTGTCTATTTAAATCATAGTTAATTCTAGTTTGTTTCAAGTATTTCAAAACACCAAAACCCCCCATTTTATTTTTATTGTTATTTTACAAGTATTTTTACAAAGAGATCTTTCATAGAGTTATAAATTGAACCAATCTTCGTGGATTCGATCCCTTTACCACTATACACTATTTTAGTGTGTAATAATTAGGGTTATTAATTTTGTTGGCCTCGACAACCACCAAAAATTTTTGGCACCGTTGCCGGGGATTGGTTTATTTTTAATCAATTTGTTTCTCTATGCCCAGATCTCAGCGTACAGGTGACTTGATTTACAACCCAGAAATTGAAAAAGAAGCAAGGCGTTTGGCGAAGGAAAAACGAGTTGAACGTGGTCAAACTTCTAACCCCCACGGGGACCCGGAGGTTGAAACCGCTTCATTAAGTGATATAGAACCCGATTCTAGTCCCGACCCTCACCAAGAAATTCCCGAAACACCACCCCTACAACAAAATCCACCCATTATTGAACCAATTACAATGGCGGACGGAGGAGAAGCTCCCGAGAGAACCTTGAGGCAAATGATGGAGACCGATGTCACAAACTCTAACCAGTATCAATTACCCGGTTTTGGAAGTAGGTTTGGACTTGAAGTCAAGTTTAGTCCATCACCTACCAACTTTTCATGGATTGGAAAATGAAGACCCTCATAAGCATTTGAAGATGTTCCACATTATTTGCACTAGCATGAAGCCACAAGGGTCAACCGATGACCAAATCAAGCTAAGGGCGTTCCCCTTTTCATTAGCCGATAGAGCAAAAGATTGGTTATTCTATCTTCCACTGGGGTCGATCAACTCATGGACCAACATGGCAAGAGCTTTCCTTGATAAGTTCTATCCTGCTTCAAGAGTCTCAAGTCTTAGAAATGAGATTTGTGGAATCCGCCAAGGTCAAAATGAGACTTTCCATGATTATTGGGAGATGTTCAATAACTTGTGCTATAGTTGCCCCCAACACCAAATTCCGGAACAACTCCTCATTCAACACTTATATGAGGGATTGTTGCCAATGGAGAAAAGACTAGTTGATGCCTCAAGTGGTGGAGATGTCTTTAGTAAAACCCCACAACAAACAAGACAACTTTTCAACACCATAGCCGCGAATTCACAACATTTTGGCCCTCGCCAAGATATGAAAAGAGACACACAACACAAAGTCAATGAAGTGGGAACATCAAATCTTGAGTCTCAAATCAAAGATCGAACCTCCGTTGTCCAAAAGCTAGCCATGGGAAAAACTCCACAAGTGATGGTTTGTGGATTATGTGCAACAATGGGACATCCTATGGATATGTGTCCCATCCTTCAAGAAGATGCGGAGCATGTGAATGCCACGGGAGAGTTCCAAAACTACCACAACAAACCATCCGGTTACCAAAATGCATATAATTCAAGTTGGAAGCCAAATCCCAACATGAGCTACAACCCAAGACCATTGCCTCAAAATGCATTGGTTAGACCATCCTATCCACCACCACAACCTCATTACCAACATCAACAACCGCACTATCAACCCAAATCACACTCTCCACATCATCATCAACAACCTCCTCAATCTCAACCAAGTAGCTCCGGAATGTCTCTTGAAGACATTGTCAAATCTCTAGCCACTAGTACCCAGCAATTCTAAAAAGAGACAAGGACTAGTATCTCCAACCTTGAAGCACAAATGGGAGATATAGTTACATCCATAAGCAAGTTAGAATCCCATGGTAAACTCCTTTCTCAAACCGAAAAGAACCCAAATGTCAATGTGGTGACCTTGAGAAGTGGCAAACAAGTCGGAGAAAGTAGTTCAAAGAAGAAGCCGAGGGAAGAAGAGGAAGAGATAGAAGTTATTCCCGTTGAAGTACCTATAATCAAGAATGATGCACAAGCCGGAGTTCCAAAGAAGACTGCCCCTCTAGTAACACCAATAGCCACTCAACCACCGTTCCCCTCCCGACTTGCAACTTCAAAGAAGAATATGGAGGAGAAAGAGATTTTGGACACCTTCCGAAAGGTGGAAGTAAACATCCCTTTACTTGATGCAATCAAGCAAATCCCAAGATATGAAAAGTTCTTGAAAGAACTTTGTACCAACAAGAGGAATTTGAAGGGAAATGAGAAAATTTTGATGAATGAAAACACATTCGTGGTTTTACAAAGGAAACTGCCACCCAAGTGCAAAGATCCTAGAATGTTCACGGTTCCTTGCAAGATTGGAGATGTCACTTTTAGTAGTGCTATGCTTGATCTTGGTGCCTCTATCAATGTCATGCCCTATTCAGTGTATGAATCATTAAATGTCGGACCCTTAAGTGAAACTGGTGTCATAATCTCTCTTGCGGATATATCAAGTGTCTTTCCTAGAGGTGTTTTGGAAGATGTCCTAGTGCAAGTGAACCAATTGGTCTTCCCGACGAATTTCTATGTAATTGATCTAGATGAGCAAGTGTCCTCCAAATCGGCTCTAATCTTGCTTGGGAGACCGTTTGATGACGGCTAGGATGAAGATCGATGTGTATGCGGGAAGTTTGACAATGGAGTTTGATGGCGAAACAATCAGTTTTAATATTTATGATGCCATGAGATATCCTAGTGATGTTTCATCTTTGTACTTTCTTGATGTTGTTGAGCCAATTACTCAAGAATTGTTTGAGTTATCTAACGGTGATATGTTGGAGATGATCTTAAGCAAGGGATTCGATTGTGGGAAGCTAGCCGAGCAATTAAAGCTTTATTCTTTGGATACGAAAGTTGAGAAGTTGGTAAATAAAATGGAGATGAAAAAATCTACAAGATTAGATGTCAAGCAAATTGAATTGCCCTCAACTCATACAAAATTGCCTCCATCCCTTGTTCAACCACCCGAATTGGAATTGAAGGTCTTACCTCAACACTTGAAGTATGCCTACTTAGGAAAGAATGAAACCCTTCCAGTTATCATTTCAACTCACTTAACCGAATTTGAAGAAGAACAACTCATCAAGGTGTTGAAGGAGCATAAAGAAGCCATGGGTTGGATGATTGCGGATATTAAAGGATTGAGCCCCTCCACTTGTTTGCACAAGATCTTAATGGAGGATGAATGCAAGCCAAGTAGAGATGCGCAGAGAAGGTTGAATCCGCCAATGATGGAAGTTGTGAAGAAAGAGATATTAAAACTTGCGGGGATGATTTATCCAATCTTGGATAGCAAGTGGGTGAGCCCGGTGCAAGTCGTTCCAAAGAAGACAGGAATCACAGTGGTCGAGAACAACAAAGGTATGATGGTCCCCACCTGTGTGCAAAACGGGTGGAGAGTATGTATTGACTACCGTAAACTCAATGCAAGCACACGAAAAGATCATTTCCCATTGTCTTTCATTGACCAAATGTTAGAAAGGTTGGCCGGGAAATCTCATTATTGTTGTCTCGACGGGTATTCCGGTTTTCACCAAATCCCGGTGGCACCGGAAGACCAAGAAAAGACGACATTTACATGTCCATTTGGTACTTTTGCATACCGGAGAATGCCATTTGGATTGTGTAATGCCCTGGCCACTTTCCAACGTTGTATGGTTAGTATCTTTTCCGAATACGTTGAAAACATAATTGAGGTTTTTATGGATGATTTCACGGTATATGACAACTCTTTTCAAGAATGTTTGACTAATCTCACAAAATTTTTAAAAAGATGCATTGAAACAAACTTGGTTTTGAATTTTGAGTAATGTCATTTCATGGTGAGTCAAGGTCTCATTTTGGGTCACATTGTGTCTAAAAAGGGAATTGAGGTAGATAAGGCCAAAATTGATGTTATTCAAAGCTTACCTTACCCGACTTGTGTTCGGGAAGTTCGTTCTTTTTTGGGCCATGCAGGTTTCTACCGAAGGTTCATCAAGGATTTTTCAAAGATGACAAGACCAATGTGCCAACTCTTTCAAAAGGAGGTCGATTTCGAGTTCAATGAGGCGTGCAAAGAAGCTTTTGACAAGTTCAAAGAGTTGCTTACATCCGCTCCCATCATGCAAGCACCAAATTGGGATCTCCCCTTTGAGATCATGTGTGATGCAAGCAACTATGCGATAGGCGCCGTTTTGGGTCAAAAGAATGGGAGGGCCTCCCACGTGATCTATTATGCATCAAGGACACTAGACAATGCTCAAAGCAACTACTCTACCATAGAGAATGAGTTATTGGCCATAGTGTTCGCCTTGGAGAAATTTAGACAATACCTATTTGGTACCAAGGTCATAGTGTATTCGGATCATGCATCACATAAGTACCTGATGACGAAGAAAGATGCAAAGCCGAGACTCATCTGGTGGATCCTACTGTTACAAGAATTTGACTTGGAAATCCGGGACAAGAGCGGATGCGAGAACCTCGTTGCTGATCATCTAAGCCGGATCACTTCAAATGAAACTCCTCTCCCATTGCAGGACGAGTTTCCGGATGAGCATCTCTTTTCCCTTACTCAATCTATTCCTTGGTATGCCGATATCGTTAACTTTTTGGTCACAAAAAGGTATCCCGACACATTCACTCGTGCTCAAAAAGACAAGTTGAAAAGTGATGCAAAATACTATGTGTGGGATGAACCTTATTTGTGGAAACATTGTCCCGATCAAATCATTAAGCAATGTGTACCCCAACAAAAGCACCAATCCATTTTGCAATTCTGTCATGAATTTGCTTGTGGGGGACACTTAGGACCTAGTCGGACTTTGAGAAAGGTCCTTGAGTGTGGATTATTTTGGCCAACCATGTCACGCGATTGTTATATGTTTTGCAAAAGTTGTGAGCGGTGCTAAAGGACGGGAAACATTTCGCAAAAGAACCAAATGCCCCAAAATCCAATCCTTGTTTGTGAAAATTTTGACGTATGGGGGATTGATTTCATGGGCCCATTTCCCGTCTCATTTGGCAACGTTTATATTTTACTCGCGGTTGACTATGTTTCTAAATGGGTTGAAGCCAAAGCCATAAGATCGGACGATGCCAAAACGGTTATCAAGTTTTTAAAGTCTAATGTTTTTGCGAGATTTGGTGTGCTTAGGGCTTTGATTAGTGATAGAGGGACGCACTTTTGCAACAAAATGGTGGAGGCTCTATTGAAGAAGTATCACGTGACCCGTCGTGTCTCTACTGCCTATCACCCTCAAACGAATGGTCAAGCGGAGGTCTCGAATCGTGAAGTGAAGTCTATTCTAGAGAAAACAGTGAATCCGACAAGGAAAGATTGGAGTTTGAGGCTTGACGATGCCTTATGGGCCTATCAGATCGCTTATAAGACCCCGATAGGAATGTCGCCCTTCAGATTAGTTTTTGGAAAATCATGTCATCTTCCCCTCGAGTTAGAACACCGAGCGTTTTGGGCAGTCAAGAAATGCATAGGAAACTTCAACTCCAAGAGCTAGAAGAATTGAGAAATGACTCCTATGAAAACTCAAGGATTTATAAGGAGAAAACGAAGCTCATCCACGACAAGTCCTTCACCTGGAAGAATTTTGAACCAGGACATAGGGTCTTACTTTACCATTCACGGTTGAAGTTATTCCCGGGAAAATTAAGATCAAGGTGGATTGGCCCATTTGTTGTAATAAAGACTTTTGACCATGGAGCGGTCGAAATCCAAAATGAAGAAACGGGACAAATTTTCAAAGTCAATGGGCACCGATTAAAGCCATTCTATGAAGGTTTTAATGCAAGTGTTATTGAAATCATCCACTTGGATGTCCTGGTGTGTTGAACCAAGCTAGAAGGACGTCTCGCCTAAGACGTTAAAGAGGGGCATTTTTGGAAAGCTTTATACTTTCATGTTTCTACGTTCGAGTAAAGAAGTTTTGAAAATGTTTTGATGCGTCTTTTGAAGTCATTTTTGAAGAAATCAAGAGTTTCTAGGTGTTTGGGGCCTTCTGAATCAAGAACTAGTGATGAAATGGAAGAAAACAGAGAAAAATCGAGAACCGGGAGCAGGATGTTGCGCGACCCGCGAATGGGTGCGCAGCTGGTGTGCGCGGCCGGCCTTCAACTTGCGACACAAATCAGACCCTTAACTGCATGATCTGCGCGACCCGCATGCCCCCTCTGCGGGACCCGCGTGCTGCTTTGACGACCAACCCTTATTTTGTTGACCAGCTTTGACTTTCGTTGACCAGGTGGTTTAATGAGTTGACCAACGTTGACCGGGTGTTGACCACACTTGAATATGGATTGAAAACCTCCAGAAACTCTTCTTCTTCATTTCATTCTCTCAAACACCCACTATTCTCTCTCAAACTCTCAAGAACACATAAACCCACTTTTCACTAAAATTCGATTTCCCGGAGTTCCACCGGTTGGAATCCGATGAGACCACCACCATTCTTCACTATTTTCCGTGCTCTACAAACCCCACCCGAAATTTACTCCGATCCATTGCCGGGTTTAGGGGCTCCACCACCACCCAACTCGTCAGAAAATTCAAGATTGTCGGAGTTCTACCGGTCGTAATTTCACGAAACCACTGCCACAGGCATTTCCCGCCGCCCGACCCTCCGATATAGGTCATTTCCGCCCTTTCCTTAAGCATTAAGGACAATGCTTGTTCTTAAGCTTGGGGTGGGGCATTTCCCTTATCTTTTACTTTTTCATGCATTTTTAACTAGGTTGCATAACATTTTAGTTTTAAGCTAATTTTTATTCATTTTTTTCTCTTATTTATATAAAATTCCAAAAAGATTTTATTTTCTTCTTTTTCACCTTTTATATTTTTGCATAACATTTAGCTTAGGCATTAACATTCATGCATTTTTGTTGTCTGTTTATTCTCACCCCCTGGATGTCATGGAATAGGTTCACAGTTATTGTATCATTATTGGTTCAGGATCTTGTTGTTATCTCACCCACCGAACCAGGACTATTAGCTGTAGTTTGGGATCTCCTACTTGGGATCAGATGTTGGTAGCTTAAAGGGGTAAGTGATCATGGACAGGTAGTTTTCATGAAGAATTATGCATACAATACTAATGACTGTAGGATATACTATAGCAATGGATGTCTTAGCCTTGCGGTCACTACCGCCGAGAGGATCACACTTGATCATGTTTGAACCGTTAGGATGAAGCACTAGTGCTTGTCCCCGAGTAGAATCCATATCCGGTCTTTTTACATCACCATATCTTTTTGCGATTTTCTTAGGATTTTAGAGAAGTCTTTTTGTTCGCATGTGGACATTTTCATTATTTAAAAAAAAATCACAAGTTTGAAGAGGAGCTTACATTATATCTTTATGCTCCACACGTGGTCATTTTCTCGCTTAGACCATTCGGATTATATTACTACCCTTTCGGTTCCACTTACACACTTTAGGAACCAAATTTTGAGTCAAAGGGTTATCTTGTTAAAAATTTCGATTGTTATTACATTACCTTCAAGTATGGTGACAAAAAAAGGGCAGGCAAATTCCCAGCTATAGAAATCTGAGAAGGGTGACCGGTTCAATTATTGAACTAAATTTTCTAACATTTTGGTCACCCGCCGTTTGATATTCATTTATTTAGGTATGTTTTATTGCATATAGATCGAGTTGTTTTTCGCAAATTGGTGATGTTAGGGAGACTGTCGAGTCGGATACTATGGGAGGTTTGGGCCAACACTAAGTGAGCTTATTCCTACAACGGTGCCAGAGCGATTAAACCTAGTTACACATGAGAGAAACCGGAAGACGTGAGATCAGAGTGTACACTTAAAGAAGAGCTCCACACGAGCCCATCCAACTGCTTTCTCCCTGAATCCAAAACAAAACTGAGAAATCACCTCCCACGGACGACTACCTTCCAACACTACTACAAAACCAATCATTGCAAAATTCATATGTCCTGACAATGAAACGAACCCCAACATGCCTCCCTTAACTAATCAAAGAGAATATATAACTACTCTGGCCGAAATATGAAACCCTTATACCATGCCTGACTTCCAAACATGCAAAATCATTCAAACCACATCCAGAATGACTCTAATTCGTAACCCGAACCCCAATCAAAACCCTTTTGATCGTGAATTATATCACTGATAACTGGTAAATAGGATCCATGGCCATTCACTAATGTTGATAACCTTGCACTCTAATAGAAAAGCTACTCCTAACACAAGGCTCAACTATTGGTGTCATGCCAACATCTACCTCATATACTGCTAACCAAAATTCGCATATTCGAACTACCCGAGATCTCTTGGTTCCATGCTGTCCTACAATTAAACTAGGATGTAGAATCCCTGGCTGATTGTTGAAACTGACAACTTCACACACAAGGTCGCACAACGAGACTTCGACCAAGTGTCTAACCGAAAAAGGATACTCTAGCCTATCTGCCAACATGGATCTAACCGTCCACAAATCTAAAAAAATGATGACTTAACCATCCAACACACGAACCATCAAAAAGTATGTTGCACTTCAGGTGAGTGTTGCGGCCAAGCCATAGTCTTACATCCCACTTGGCCCCAATCGGCCCACAATTTATCCCAATACTATGAATGTTGTGGCCCACTGATAGTTTCATTTTATTTACTTCTTTTTATAGTTTATTTTAGCATATTTCATCCATAATCTAGTTAATTTTCATGCATATTTTCCTTTTTGTTATTTTATGACTATTTCGGGCACTTTCTAGTTTTGTGAGCTTTATTGCAGATTTCATGGAGACTAGTGGAGCGGGAATGTTCGGGACGTATGGAAAGCGATGGAAATTGGTGGAAAACAAGTATCTTAGGCTTGATGGGTGGTGGAGATGATGCATGGGGCGAGCTTGATGATTATGTGAAGGCTTGGAGAGAAATAAACATTTAAATTTGCAAGATGCGGGAGTATATTCAAGCATGCACAGATTATTAATCGGACGAGTTTACGAGCTATAAATCATTTGGAGAAGCCAAATTGGGCTTAAATTGAAGAAAACTTGAAGAAAAATGGGCTAGGATCTGATTGGACTCAAACTGGGCCAAGTGGGCTAAGCTATGGAGGCCCAAAACCTCAAAGATGCTACATTCAGGGACCACTCGCGCAACAGCACGCGGGTCGCGCAACCTTCTGCAGGGGCAATTCCGGAAATTCTTCTTTTGAGCTATATGGGGAAGTTTGGTGTGCCACTTTTCTCAACACTTGGACATCCGATTTTTGAAGATTCTCTCTAGAGTTTTGAAGACTTTTGAAGGCCAAGAACACTTGAAGAACATCATCTTTTTACCTCTTGATTCTTGTTTAATGTTTGGTACAATCTCCTCTAACTTTGTTTCTTTGAGTTTAGTCATGCTTGGCTAAACTAATCTTGGTTGACTTTTTGTTGAATCCCTTGAACTTTTGTTGAATGTTGAAGAATCCATGAACTTGTTCTTAAATCTTTATGGAAATGTTTTGTGTTTTATCATATTATCACTACTATTATGTTTTTATTCATGAGTTTAAATGTGTTTGTAGTGATTAGTTGGCTAATTTCTTAATTAAGTAAAGGATCCTCAAATTAGCAAGCAACAAATGATTTTTGTGTTGTTTTTGCTTCACACAATCTTAAAAACATATCCTCCAACATGGAGGTGAAAGCATTTGACCCCTCTTGGATTTGGTGACTTTTTGGTTCTTAATGCTAGTTGACTTTCACTAATTACATGCTATTTGGAATTAGTGACTTTGACTAAGGAAATTGTTATGAGCTTCTCTAGCCATTTCAACAATTAAGAAAAGTCTAGGTAATCTCAAGCTCCTTGGATTACTATAGCCAAATTAAGGATTTAAATCATAGTATTGCACCATTGAATTCTAATGATATGTTCATCAAAAGTCAAAGTGAGGAAACTTTAAGTCAACCATCTCTCCCTTATTGATTTTACACCAAACCCTTATTTTTGTTGAAATTGTATATTTAAATCATAGTTAATTTTAGTTTGTTTCAAGTATTTCAAAACACCAAAACCCCCCATTTTATTTTTATTGTTATTTTTTACAAGTATTTTTACAAAGAGATCTTTCATAGAGTTATAAATTGAACCAATCTCCGTGGATTCGATACCTTTACCACTATACACTATTTTAGTGTGTAATAATTAGGGTTATTAATTTTGTTGGCCTCGACAACCACCAAAAATTTTGGCGCCATCTACCTCATATAATACTAACCAAAATTCGCATATTCGACCTACCTGAGATCTCTTGGTTCCATGTTGTCCTACAATTAAACTAGGATGTAGAATCCCTGGCTGATTGTTGAAACTGACAACTGATGGGTTTTAGCCATAAGAACTTTCTATGTGCGCATGCAAAACCCTAATGCTCAGATCTAGGCTTTCTAATTAAACATGCTTTGAATCCAAGACTTCTAATGACTAATTAGGAATAAGAACAATACTAAATCAGATCTAGAATCATACCTTTGAATCTCTTGTTTTATCTTGTTGTCTTGGAGCTCTAGAGTCACAATTGTCACTCCTCTAATGGCTTACAAACACCAAATAGCAAGTAGGATGATTTGAGAGAGAGGAGAGGGGAGGAAATCGGCTAGGGGTTCTCTACTTTAGATCAAGTGCCGATTTCCCTTTACCATAGGGTCTATTTATACTTGTAGACTTCTTAAGGGTTACATCTTAAACCCTAATTGGATAATCTTCTCTTAAAGCAATCCAAATCCCTTCCTTAGATAGCCTTGGACGATTTTAAGCTATCCTTAGCTTCTAGAATTCATCCAACCCCTATCCAATATGGATTTATAGTCTAAAGTTTAACTATCAAACAATTGACAGTTTATATCCTTTTATTTAATTAATCTCTTTAAGTCACCAAATTAATTCTAATTAATTCTATGACTTATATTAATCAAATAACAATATTATTATTCTTTATATTATTCCCATAATATATTAATAATATTTATTCTCTCATAATAAATCATCCTATCAAGTTGCTATGGTGAAGGCAACCCCAAAGGACTATGCACAACTGGGTCAAATACTTGCTTAATATAGTTGCAACCTTAGACACTATTCCAACAGTCTCCCACTTGGATAAGTCTAGTAACTATATGCACAAGTACAATTCGATTTGCAATCGTAGCTCTCAAAGACGCTGTCAAACTCTGATCTAATCTATTTTGTCCTTTAGATAAGGGATCGTACAGTCCTCTGTTAGATATCATGCTGACAATTCTATGGAATGATTAGTCAAGCATTTAGGTTTCTCGATCTCTGATATATTTGACATAGAACTTAATCGAACACATCAATTCAGTTCTGACCGGGCCCGACACATAAGTCAAATCAAATCATCGAGCGGCCGAGATATCGCTTTCACCCTCTTGAGATAGAAGTTACAGATAAACTTCGACTTATATGCATTTACTTATTCATTAATCAACTATACACAACAATGCGTTTTATGACACCGAGTTACTGATGCGTTTCCGCATTTTTAATGTACAATCAATTAACAAATAACAAACCATATATCTAGGTTTTAAGACTATATGATATTATCGTCTTGCAATCACCCTTTTATATCATATTCCATAAGGTGATTCCAGCAAGCGCGGGTTTGTTCCAATGCTCAAAACTAGTTCATAAGCACTCATGAACGTTGCAACAACCCTTTTGCTATGTCTAATACCATTTAGACAATCTACACACAACACATGAACGATTGTGGACAATTTGAATAATTCGATTATTCCTAATAAACTCAATTATTCTGGAAGTCAAAACATGCAAAAATGAAACAATAGTTAAACAATTAACATAAGACAGTAACATTAATTATAAATAAAACTCCTTTATTTAATCATCAAATGTTAATTACATTTATCTATTACACGTTTCTAATACTATATAATCTATGCTAATATCATCCTTCAGCCCAATACTCCTAGCATGCTGCAAGTGCTTAACCCTACTCAGTCCCTTCGTAAGCGGATCTGCTGGGTTATCTTTTGATGATATCCTCTTCACTACGAGTTGTCCTTCTTCTACACGATGTCTAATAAAGTGATATTTTCTGTCGATATGTCTTGATCTACCATGATCTCTCGGTTCCTTGGTCAAGGCAACCGCTCCTTCATTATCACAGAAAATCTCCATGGGCTCCTTTATGGCAAGTACAACTCCAAGATCACCGATGAATTTCTTCAGCCATATTGCCTCCTTCGACGCTTCGCTCGCTGCAATGTACTCTGATTCACACATTAAATCAGCTACGGTTTCTTGCTTGGAACTTTTCCAACTCACTGCTCCTCCATTTAGGGTAAAGAACCAGCCCGACTGTGAACGGTAGTTGTCTCTGTCGGTCTGAAAGTTGGCGTCACTATACCCTCGCACCTTCAAGTCATCACTCCCCCCGAGGACTAAGAACCATTCCTTCGTCCTCCGAAGGTACTTAAGGATATTCTTCACCACAATCAAATGGGCTCTGCCAGGGTTCCCTTGATATCTACTAACCATGCTCAAAGCGAAGGCTACATCATGGCGAGTACAAGTCATAGCGTACATGATTGAGCCAACTGCGGAAGCGTATGGTACTCGACTCATTTCTGCTATTTCAGCTTCGGTACTCAGACTTTGAGTCTTACTCAACTTGGCATTACTTTGTATCGGTAATTCTCCCTTCTTCGAGTTTTCCATACTAAAACGTTTTAGTGCCTTCTCTAAGTAAGTGTTCTGACTAAGTCCTATTAGTCTCTTACTTCTTTCTCTTACTATCCTTCTTCCCAAAATGTAAGAAGCCTCTCCGAGGTCCTTCATAGTGAAGCACTTCCCGAGCCAGGACTTAACTTCCTGCAGAGTCGGGATGTCGTTTCCTATGAGTAATATGTCATCAACATATAGAACGAGGAAGCTAACTATACTCCCACTGGCTTTGACATATACACTTGATTCATCTTCGCTTCGTACAAATCCAAACTCTTTGACTTTCTCATCGAAGCAAAGATTCCATCTGCGAGACGCTTGCTTAAGTCCATAAATGGACTTCTCAAGCTTACATACTCTATTCAGATGCTTCGGATCTACAAACCCCTCTGGCCGAGCCATGTAAACATCCTCAGCCAACTTTCCGTTAAGGAAAGCGGTCTTGACATCCATTTGCCAAATCTCATAATCATGAAATGCGGCAATTGCTAGCATCACTCTAATAGATTTTATCTTTGCAACTAGTGAGAAGGTCTCATCATAGTCAACTTCGGGAGTTTGAGTAAAGCCCTTCGCAACCAATCGCGCTTTATATGTGTGTACGTTTCCATCCACGTTGGTCTTCTTCTTGAAGATCCATTTGCACCCAACGGTCTTACGTCCGAGCACATTATCAACCAAATTCCAAACTTGGTTATCATACATGGATTGGATCTCGCTATCCATTGCCTCTTTCCATTTCGCAGACTCCGGGCCTGCCATGGCTTCCTTATAGCTATTAGGTTCATCAAGATTTATTAGTGTACCATCACTAATATACGTGTCCCCTTCGGTAGTAATATGAAAACCATAAAACTGGGGATGAACTCTAAATCTATCGGAACGTCTAAGAGGTAAGGACTCGTAAATCGGTTCAACCGGAGTTTCCTCCTCGGGTTGAGTGCCATCGGTAGAGGTTCCTTCATCTATCGACTCTTGAATCTCTTCAAGTTCGATTTGCCTCCCACTCTCTCCTTGGTTTATGAGTTCTCGCTCTCGGAAAACTCCTCTTCTCGCAACAAAGACAACATTGTCCTTCGGTCTATAGAAGAGATATCCAAAGGATTTCTGCGGGTAGCCGATGAAAATACATCGCTCACTTAGAGGTTCGAGCTTGTCGTGAGTATGTCGTCTTACGAAAGCCTCGCAACCCCAAACCTTGATATGTGCTAACGAGGGAGCTTTCCCTGTCCACATCTCGTGAGGTGTTTTGGCAACCTTCTTAGTAGGGACTCAGTTAAGGATATGGGCGGCGGTCTCTAAGGCATACCCCCAAAAGGAGATAGGTAGTGAAGCACGACTCATCATAGAGTGAACCATATCCAATAAGGTTCGATTACGCCTTTCTGCCACACCATTCAACTACGGTGTCCTAGGAGGCGTCAATTGTGAAACTATTCCACACTCCTTGAGATAATCGTGGAATTCAAGACTTAGGTACTCTCCTCCTCGATCGGATCGAAGCATCTTGATTTTCCTGCCCAATTGATTATCCACTTCATTCTTGAACTCTTTGAACTTTTCAAAGGTTTCTGACTTTTGCTTGATTAAATAGATATACCCATATCTACTATAGTCATCGGTAAAAGTCACGTAGAAGCGGTTCCCATCCTTCGTGGTTGATCTAAACGGTCCACATACATCGGTATGTATTAGGTCCAATAGACCCTCACCCCTTTCACACGTGCCCGTGAAGGGTGATTTAGTCATCTTTCCAAGTAAACAAGACTCGCATGTGTCATCTTCCTTAATGTCGAATGACTCCAACACTCCATCCTTTTGGAGTTGGGCTATGCGTTTCTTGTTGACATGTCCAAGACAACAATGCCACAAGGATGCTTTATCCATACTAGTGGAAGAATCTATGTTTAAAACATCATTTCCTAAGTTATCAACAATCATAACAGTTTCATAAATTCCATTACATGGTATAGCTTCAAAGTAAAAGACACCATTTAGATAAGCCAAAATAGAACCATTCTCATTATTAAAAGAAAATCTAAAACCTTGTCTAAACAAACCATGAAATGAAATGATGTTTCTAGCCATTTCTGGCGAATAGCAACAATTGTTCAAATCTAAACATAAATTATTCCTAAGCACTAAAGAATACACTCCAATCTTGGTCACAGGTGACGATCTTTTGTTTCCCATGATTAGATTGATCCTTCCTTGCTCCACATCCCTACTTATTCTTAGTCCCTGCACATTAGAACAAATATGGTAACCACAACCGGTATCAAGAACCCAAGAAATAGCATGATTAGAATCGTTAGATTTAATTGTGTATATACGTGCAAAAGATGGCTTGATCTTTCCTTCCTTGATGGCTTGCAGGTATTCTGGGTAGCTTCTCTTCCAATGTCCTATCTTGTGGCAGTGGTGGCACTCTGCCTCCTTAGGGTTAGGGCATGGCTTAGCAGGATCAACTTTGGTCCCACTAGAAGAGGCACTATCTCGGGCTTTAACCTTGCGATAGTTCTTAGACGAAGCCTTCCTCTTCCTTCCCTTTCCTTGACCAATAGCCAAGACAGGAGCAGCGGGTTGATTGGGAGTTGGTGCAACAGACTTGTCTTTGAAGTTGCTCTCAGCGACTCTCAAGAGACCTTGGAGTTTGCTTAGGGTGACCTCCTCTTTGTTCATGTGGTAGGTCATCCTAAATTGATTGTACATCGGAGGAAAAGAGTGAAGCACCATGTCGATCGCCAAGTCTTCCCCAAAGTCAACATTTAACTTGCGAAGGCGGTTGACATACCTTTGCATCTTTTGCAGGTGCACGGTAAGAGACTCTCCATGACCCATCTTAGCGGAAATCATGTTAGTGAAAATCTCATAACGCTCTTGTCTCGCGTTTTGGTGGTATCTCTCCAATAAGTCTTGATGGATCTCGTACGGGTACATGTCCTCGTAGGACTTTTGGAATTCGGAGTTCATGGTGGCTATCATGATGCAATGTACTTTCGTTGCATCGCACTCATGAGTTTCAAAAGCAGTAATTTCAGCCGGAGTAGCGATTTCAGGGTTGATTTTCTCGAGCTTCTCATCGAGGACATACTCCTTATCCTCATAGCGAGAAATGGTGCGTATGTATCTTATCCATTCGCTAAAGTTCGTTCCATCGAAAGTGACCTTTTGGCAAAGGCTCATCAATGTGAAAGAACTAGCAGCAACGTTGTTTGCGTTTGACATCTACAAATAGAAAAGGACAAAGATAGATTAGAATATGAATCCCTAATTATCACCCAATAAGAAAATTAGGGCTAGGATCTAAACAATATTTACATATTAGAAAAGGGATGCCGTAATCTAACATGCAAATAATATGAAGGTAAGTGAATGACGATTCACTAATTCTCCACCATAAAACCTAACTATAAGTCCTAAATGTATTGAGAATTCCTAGGTTCGGATGAGATTCATTGAAACTATTCAATGGCATGTTTAAATCTTGATATGCCCCTCTTGTTTGTGACTGGGATACCGAGGATTACAAAGCGGGTGTGAATTACCATGAAAATTAACATGGTGCCTTCATTGTAACGATCACCTATTCGATGTGTCGGTAAAACACACACACTCCATCGAACTATGATAAACAATGAATCACCCTTTGCCACCTTTGCTTAGAACCAATTAGTGTGCCGGTAAACCACACACGCTCCACTAACTTCTTAGCAAGGGTGCAAAGTGTAATTTCATGGGATTGCATCAATTCACTTTTCCTAAAGTAACTAAGATTGGGAAAGTTTAAAAATGTGTAGTTACTTTGTATTACTTATTATACTTTTAATGAGAGGATGAGGTTGCCCTATCCTACCCGTTCGGCTAACGACCCTCCATTGATCAAGCAAGCGGTGGGTGTGAGTGTACACCCATTAAGCGCCATTTTATAGGCCGCAACCTTATACCCACCTTATAGATAGGCTTTGTGAATGAGGCCTACTAACGGTAAGACTAGCATTTTAGTTATACATATATACATATTATTCTTGTAATATTATATTAGTATATGGTTGTATTTTAAACCTTTAAAAACTTAGGGTTTGAAATTTAAATTGTCTAAATTAAAACTTTTAATCACAAAATATAAATTTCAAAACTTGAGGACAAGTTTTAAACATTTAAAACATGGAGGATCAAATAACAAATAATTCTAATTAACAATTAATTTCCTAATTATCTATATTTGATATATTAAAGATTTCTTGTAAGATAATTACCAAAATAATCAAAATAATTAATCAATTATCATATAAGGAAATTAAATATTTTATTAGTTGATAAATATCTTTAATTAGATCAAGATTAGAGTCATATATATCAAAAAATCGGATTAGGGTTGATCTAATATGATTAAGGTAAGTTTCCATAAGATAATCATGAGGAAATCCCGAATCTGGCCATTCCTGACGCTTGGACTCGCCGAGTCAGGCCAACTCGCCGAGTCCACTATGGAACTCGCCAAGTCCATGACTCAGAAACACAAAAATCGAATTTTGCAGTTAAGTTTCAAACAAATAAGCAACAATTTAATGAAAACCAAGCTAGGCTCTGATACCACTGATGGGTTTTAGGCATAAGAACTTTCCTATGTGCGCATGCAAAACCCTAATGCTCGGATCTAGGCTTTCTAATTAAACATGCTTTGAATCCAAGACTTCTAATGACTAATTAGGAATAAGAACAATACTAAATCAGATCTAGAATCATACCTTTGAATCTCTTGTTTGATCTTGTTGTCTTGGAGCTCTAGAGTCACAATTGTCACTCCTCTAATGGCTTACAAACACCAAATAGCAAGTAGGATGATTTGAGAGAGAGGAGAGGGGAGGAAATCGGCCAGGGGTTCTCTACTTTAGATCAAGTGCCGATTTCCCTTTACCATAGGGTCTATTTATACTTGTAGACTCCTTAAGGGTTACAGCTTAAACCCTAATTGGATAATCTTCTCTTAAAGCAATCCAAATCCATTCCTTAGATAGCCTTGGACGATTTGAAGCTATCCTTAGCTTCTAGAATTCGTCCAACCCCTATCCAATATGGATTTATAGTCTAAAGTTTAACTATCAAACAATTGACAATTTATACCCTCTTATTTAATTAATCTCTTTAAGTCACCAAATTAATTCTAATTAATTCTATGACTTATATTAATCAAATAACAATATTATTATTCTTTATATTATTCCCATAATATATTAATAATATTTATTCTCTCTTAATAAATCATCCTATCAAGTTGCTATGGTGAAGGCAACCCAAAAGGACTATGCACAACTGGGTCAAATACTTGCCTAATATAGTTGCAGCCTTAGACACTATTCCAACAACAACTTCACACACAAGGTCGCACAACGAGACTCCAACCAAGTGTCTAACCGAAAAAGGCTACCCTAGCCTATCTGCCAACATGGATCTAACCGTCCACAAATCCAAAAAAAGGATGACTTAACCATCCAACACACGAACCATCAACAAGTATGTTTCACTTCAGGTGAGTGTTGCGGCCAAGCCATAGTCTTACACCCCACTTGGCCCCAATCAACCCACAATTTATCCCAATACTATGAATGTTGTGGCCCACCCATAGTCTTACAACCATTCCTACGATGGTTTAAGTCATCCTAGAGAATGTTATGAGCCAATTCGTAGGCTTACAAAACTTCCACAATCGCATACCAACCTATTAAATTCTACAGTTACCCCGTAGTCTTACAACACTCCCTCAACTACCTAAAAACATAGTGAATGCTACGACTACCCTCACAATCTTACAACACTTCCACAACTACCTACCATCCTAGTGAATGCATGACTACCCAACAGTCTTAGAACACTTCCGCAACTGCCTACCATCTTAGTGAATGATATGGCTACCCTGCAGTCTTACAACAACACTTCTATAACTACCTACCATGCTAGTGAATGCTATGGCTACCCCATAGTGTTACAACACTTATGCAATTGCCTACCATCCTAGTGAATGCTACGACTATGTCACAATCTTACAACATTTCTGCAACTGCCTACCATCATAGTGAATACTACGGCTACCCCACAGTCTTACAACACTTTTGTAACTGCCATGGGCCAAATTTATGGTCTTTCCAACTACCCACAAGAATACCTAACCAAAAACCAATACAAGTCGAACCCCCAACCTATTAGACCCTATCAGGCACTTGGTTCATTCTTTGAACCCCATATCCTTCATCATACAAGAACATACAGAGAGGTTCTAACACAACCCTCAACCTGAACCTAGTTACAAACCCATAATGCGCCATTACTGATGCTTCACATCCTCGGACAAGATAGCATGAACCTTCAGCATTTGCCTCACTGATTATGACCAAACAATGAACATTATTCCAAGCATAAACCCCAAATCATGACACAACCAAAACTGGCTCCTCTCCTGTCCTAAAATATGAAATTCCACATTAACTCTCACTAGGAAATATTCCAATTAATCTAAACTATTCTCCCCCACTTGGTTTTAGTTACTCTCTAATGACTTCATAACCATTTGAATTTTCTACACAACCTAAAACTTCAGTACTTGACACTTATCATCCGCGCCTGACATGATTGGCCATAGGAGAATCCGAATTCCTTAGAAACTTCAATAATTCCACTAAATGTCCACAATATATAGCGATAAGACCCCAAGGAACTTGTGTTCACAATCCATATTAATAAGTGACCCAATCATAAACCTTCTCAACTCAAAGCAATATCCCAAACTTAATTAACCGAACATATCCTTCAACTGCACCACTCATCGAATAACTTTTTACTTGAAGGAAAACTCCAAAATTAACCTAAATGTTTTCAGAACTGTGATCAGATTGACTCCCTTACCAACCTTACTGGTGCGACATATCAAAATTAGATTCCGCGTAGATTTGAGGCCCCTTCTAAAAACTAAACAACACTGCTCCGACGCCTAACCAGGAGTCAAAAAAGTCCATCATTATGCCCTTGATGTAAGTTCGATGCACCCCAAAGCACCTTCAACCGATACAACACAAAAACCCTCAACAATCTCAACTACTGAACAAAGCCCATGCAAAGATGCATCCACCACACCTGTCACAACTGGCATTTTAGCTAGGAAATGCTATTCCTGTGTAACCATTCAACTATTGTAAAACTTATATTCTAAGTAAATATTACTCAATGCACCTTTAGATTCACCATTTATGTTAATCAAAGAATCCGAAGCCCTAAGATCCTTGGTTTAAGTCCATGGTGGACTAAGAGTTCCTTATTGGGCCTAATGGACCAATAAGTACCCAATTCAACCTCATTGGACTTAGAAGCCCTAATTGGATCCTAATTGGACCCAATTCATAAATCTAAAACATTTTTGGACCACTTGGTTCTAGAATGATTCATTCTAACCCTAATGGGCCTTATTGGGCCATAACTATCCAATTAACCATTAGTGAGTCATAATCCATTCTTGTATTCAAATTGGGCCGTGAATGTTTCCAAGGGCCCAATGGGCCAAAAAATTCTAAGTTTAGGATCCAATTATCCTAGCTATAGTGAATAGGCCCAAACTACTCTATCCTTTCTTCTTGGCCCAAAATTCTCGGCCCATGAATGAACAAAAAAAGGAAAAAGAAGAGAATTAAGGGAGTTGACTTTGGGAGGTGTCACCTTGTTTTTATTTAGAGGGTAACTAGGCCTTAAACCACCATGTATCTATAATAGTCACTTCATCACTCTCTCCCATCTCCTCTTCTACTCTCGCTCGAAGGAAACCACACACACACACATCAAACTCTCTCAAAACACTCTCAAGAATCATCCTACTACTTCCATCAAAATCTCAAAATTTGCTAGTGTTTCAAGAAGGTTTTCACAAGATAATCATCACTTCTTGGTAAGTCTTTACACATCCAAGTTTTATAACTCCATTCTCTTGTTAGACCACTCTTTTAAGCAAAGTTTTTGGTAATCATACTCCTAGAATCATCTCAAGTTCGAGATCTACTCAAAGGAGTTGCTAGGACCAAAATCTTTTTCATTTCTTCTTCAAAACTGAATCATCAAAGCAAAGGTGAGTACATACCCCCTTGTTTTCGATTTTCATATGATTTTGGGGGAGAATACAAGAAAAATGTGTAGATCTATGTATTATATGCATGTTTTGTGTGAATACTTGTTTTATTTGGTAATAATGGGTTAGATCTTAGCAAATCTCGAAATTTAAGTATTATATAGCAAGGATCTATGAACTATTACATTATACATATCATATTACCAAGCCAAAGAAGAACACATGTTTGAAATACAAAAGAATTCAACAAAAATCCTGTTAAGGGTCAAAATTGTCAAGAAAACAAAAGATAAGGGGTAAAAAGAGAAAATTCTGTTTTAAAGGGGGCCAAACAGGTCCTATATGTATAAAAAGATATTTTTATGCTAAACATACTTTCAAGGGTCAAAAATGTAAATTTAGGCTTATTGGACCAAACTTTTGGGCCTCTCGGCCTTTGGGCCCATTTTGCGAAAAACATGAAGTTTTAAGGTTTAAAATGCTATTTTGCCAAAGTTGGAGTCATGATTGTAAATAAACCAAAGTTGGAGGTAAAAATAACATTTATTTTCAAACTGGACCAAAAATGTAAAACTTTCCAAAATTGGGCCGAAAATGTAACCTTTTACAAACAAAGGGCTGAAAATGCACTTTTCTGCAAAATAGGGTTCTAAATGTAAAAATATAACTTTTTGGGCTAAAACCATAAGTTTTTAGACATTATGGACAAAACTGCAACTTTTTATAACTAATGGAGTAAAATGTCATTTTTACAAAACTTTGGGCCTTAACTAAAAATTTGAGGATTATTGGGTAAAAATGTCATTTTTACAAAAAGAAAACTCTTAACGTCAATCTAGTTAACCCTTAGCTAAAACAAACCACGAAACAAAAACGAACAAACAAATTATGTCGATAATCAATTATTGGGCTTATTATTCACGATACCTGGCCGTTGGACCCTTTTGGGCCCAACTAAGTGTATATTGAACCCAATGTGTTCCATGACGTGTTTAGTGGGCCTTGCAACCCAATTACATGTTAATTTGAGCCTAAATTATGGACTATATGTGTATTGGGCTTTTGTGGCCCATATACATGTCTATTGGGCCCAAGTTACATTCTTACATGTTATTGGGCCTTCATGGTCCATTTACATGCTAATTGGGCTTGGAATGGAATTCATGTGCTTGCGATCAAAACTATACAATTGTGTAATCATTTAACGTCTTATACTTATATAAAAATGTACCTTTTGAATCCAAACCTACAACATATGTGTGAACATTAAACATCGTACGAAAAAGGAGTTGAGAATCTAGTGAGACATGTCGGTTGGCAGCACTGAGTGTACAATCGTAGCCTGTAGTTATAATCAGAGTTTCCTAGTTGGAAAGCGGGAGTTTGTGTATAGATCTATACAGGGTGACCCCCCACGCCTTAGATGTTCGCTACAGCTAGACTAGGCCAGTCTAGGGCGACAACATCCTTATCAAGACCGACATTTGGAAAAATACCAAGACGGACGACCTAGTCATTATCATGAATGGTTATAACAGCTCATATAGGGATTCGATACCAAAAGTTAAACCTTTTAAAGATAAACTCTTTGAGGGTGTCAATACAAAACTCTTATTTAATGATAGAAAAATCTAAACATTGTTATAAAACGGAAAATATTAGATTTTCCGGGGAAATTATTCATACATGTTTATCAGTTATTCAAAATACAATGAATTTAAACTACTTTTGTATAAGTTATAACCACAAAATTCACACATGCATTTATACTTGATTTTTACATCATTTTCAAACAATTTACAGAAAATATCGGATTTTCTGGGTTTTCATGAAAGATACAAAGGCTTTTAGTCAAACATACTTATGAACTCACCAACATTATATATGTTGACTGTTTTCAAATAACTTGTATTCTCAGGTAATCGTTAAGCTGGAAGATATGCAAGTGTGTTTGGTTTGTTTATGTAATATCACTTATCGTACTTTGAACAATTAGAACTTATGTATTTTAACAATGTACTTGATGTGAACAATGTTGGTTGTATGATGTAATGTTGGTGATGAATGTGTTATGTTTCATGTATATTCATTGTGATGATTATTCAATTGTTAGTCACACGAGCCCCCGGACGTTTCCGCCATCTGGTTCGGGGGTGCGACAACACCCTAAAGTTGGTTGATAGATCAACAACAACTCTTCCCCTAGTAAAGATAGCAGTCGGTATAGGGAGCTAACCAACCCTTCCACGGACACTCAACCTGAGTGTTTCAATCATATTCTAACCTAATCTCTAGTGTTACAGAGAGGAACAACTGGATTCAACGAGATCTTTGCCTAGGAGTTTCCAATGCAATGCCCACACGTACATCCCTGAAGGAATAAACCAGACTGTAACTAATCTGCACTTGTGTTCCAACTCACAATCATGAAGGATGTTTATAATCTCGAATACTGAAATCCAGTAGACTTACAGGGAGCTAACCAACCTTTCCACGAACACTCAACCTGAGTGTTTCAAGAATATTCTAACCTAATCTCCATTGTTACAGAGAGAAACAATTGGATTCATCGAGATCTTTGCCTAGGAGTTTCCGATGCAATGCCCACACGTACATCCTTGAAGGAATAAACCAGAATGTAACTAATATGCACTTGTGTTCCAACTTGCAATCATGAAGGATCTTTATAATCTCGAATACTGAAATCAAGTAGAATTACACTTCAACTTCCTCTGACCATCAAAATCAATCCGACTGCTGATCCTTCCAAGCAGAACACCTAATTTTCTTCCACTTAGGCCTTACTCTATCATTATCTTACGTCTACCATGTCGAAGCCTGAAACCAATTCATACAAATACCCACTAAACATGGCTCTCGGTATGCAAAATGTCATATGATAATTCCTAAAAAAGATAATAACCATACCAAGGTTGTAGAACTCGTTACTTGGTACCTGCTCCGCCAACTACCGAGTAGCGAGTACTCGGGGAGTACTCGGATTCAGTAATTCATGTAGAAATATTTTTAGGGACATTATATAAGTTAAAATCATAAGTTGATAGAAATATATAACAAAATTAGATACATGTGAATACAGAAAAACTGAAAAACACATAATGGTCTCACTTCTTGAATAATTACTGAAAATTTAAGATATATATATGTAGTAATAATCACATGTGAGTGTGTTAAATAATAACTAATTAATTATATTATACATATTAATCACCGAGTTGACCGAGTTTTACAACATTGCTCAGTTCAGTAACGGGCCGATCGGGGAGTACTCGGTATTCTGCAACTTGCCTCGGTAAGGGGCTGATTAGCGAGTACTCGGAGGAGTAATCGGCCAACTCGGCGAGTTTTGCAACACTGAACCATACAATTATAAAAGAAACCCTTAATCTTAGGTAGATACTTAAACACCTCAAACATTATATCACACACACAATCGCCTAATCATAACATAAATAATAAACGAACACCGAGTGTTCTACCACGAGCTGCAACTGAAATGCTCGACTCCTCACCGCTGGAGCCTTCACTTTTTCCTCACGGCCAACAGAAATCCTCAGTGTAGCTGGAGCAGGTTCCCACACCGCTCCACTCATTAATCACAGATAATAAGCCTTCTTGTGGCCCACATGGTTGCAGTGAAAAAAATCGGTCATGATCCCCAAGACAATCTCTGCTGAAATGATCATTCTTGCCGCAACTGAAGCAACCCACTCTCTTCTCACAATAATTTCCCTCATGAGACCTCCTACACTTGGCACAATGGTCGCAGCCCTGCCGGTTTCTAACTTGTGAATCGAAAGCCTTGTGCTTCTTAGTTGAGCCCTCTCCTGACACGTACTGTGGAACCAAACAAGGTCTCTCCCTAAAACGGGTCGTGAACTCATCATATGACATAGTATCCAACTTAGTAATCGTGATAGATTGCACAATAAAATCCTAACAATTGTTTGTTTCATGTCGCAAAAGGTCCAAAGCAAACCGAACCTTGGATTCTATGGGATAGGGACTGGTGTGGAAGACATCCTCCATCTTCATAATCCAATGGGAACTAAGAACCCTGACATTCTTCCCACTAACCATATGTGGCTGATACATAGCTATATCGGTGGGTTATGTGATGAACTCGCACATCTCCTCATCAATTGTTTCAGCACCAGAGCTTGAACCTGAACCTGAACCAGAACCTCCTCCTCGAGTGCTCACCTCCATACTAAAAAGAAATCATGCAACTGATCAAAACATATCCAAGGAATCGACATTCTACATGCTTCTTAGAGTCCTTGTGACTTTCCTTGATTTGAGTACGGATCATGTGATTTCAATAGTGTGAGCCCAATACTACCTTCCACACCTATCCATACTCTCCTCAAGAATCATCATGAATCCCCTAAGTCACTTCCTCATACTGATACTCCTAAGACTTGTTACACAACACATTAATCACACTAAAGCACTTCCTAGGCTCTCTTAAATTCCCACCCCCTGCCATCAGCTGCTGAAAAACTCATACTAACGTCGGCTAATTACTTTTTGAATACAATTACATGCAACAAAGATTAAATAATCCTTCTACTAAAAGACTCAACCCTACAATGGTTGGACTCGTACAAGAGTTGTGTAATAGGGACAAATCAATCACTCAAAGATTATTTAACCCTTGCAGCATGTAACTTAAAATTTTCATTTAATAGTTAAAACATACTAATATGAGTCCCACAAAGCACAAAGCAAGCAACGTTTAAACAATATAACTTTATAGAATACAAAGCATCAAAAGGCATCCTTCCTAATAGGCATCTCTCTCCTAATAGGCATCCTATCATGCAACCCTGAACATATCATTATGCTAAACTCTAGCATGCAAATCATTCAACAACACATATAACATATCAACATGTATGGGTATATTAGGAATAACTTACTTGAGCTCGGCTGATTGCTTGCATCGCACCCATTCTCTTTGTAAAAAAATATATTTAGAAAAACTGATTCGTACACAACAAAATTTCTCCATACACAACAATTTGTGCTTTAAATTGTTGTATTGTACAACTCTATTAAACATAAAATGTTGTGTACGGATAAAAACTGTTGTGTACGTATCTCTTCCCTTAGAAAAAATATTTTCTTTTAAAAAATTTACCAATTCCTCAGTTTGAGTTCAGACACACTCAATAGTGCTCCTGGATCCCTCAAACCAAGGCTATAATACCAACTTGTAACATCCCAAAATGCCAATAAAAATTTTCATTTAAACACAAAGTCATTCAACCAGTTGTTCCAAAACCACATAAAGTAAACGTGTATTTTTCAAACATCAATATTTCTCAAAAGTAACCAACGCGTAAAAAGCCGTCAGGGGATGCGGTGCAGTCAAGTCGGGCCCTTCCTTTTTGAAACTAGAAGTACCTGAAAAATGGTAAATCACAAACCGTAAGCACAAAGGTTAGTGAGTTCCCTAAAATACCACATACCATACATACATTTCCATGGGCTACTCCCATGGTCATGAAAACAAGCTCTACGGCCTACCCCCATGGTCTCTTATACTGTTGCCATGGGTTGCTCCCATGGTCTTCCCTTGTAGTGCCTTGGCTGCCCCAAGGTTTTGCACACAAGTTCCATGGGCTACCCCCATGGTCTTTCATACAAATACCACGGGCTACCCCCAGGGTTTTCCATGAAAGTATCACAAGGACAACTAGCATCCTACATAACACAATCCATTAGTACGATATTAGTGCCTTCGACCCAAAAATATAATGAGAAGACTCACCTCAACCCTGAAGACAAGATACACCACCCACTCGAGCAGACAACATCAAGCCTCCCCTTGCTAAACATAACCATAATAAAACCCTAATTAAAAATCAAGGAAATGACTAGCCCACGAAAGTTCTAGGCTCACAATTAAACATCCTTTGGGCAAAAAGACCATTTTCCCCTTCCCATACTAAGTCCCAACATGGTTGACAAAATGTCAAAACGGTCAAAAAGTGAACGGTCAACCCTCAGTTGACTTGGGCCCAGCATAGAGCTACGCCATGTGTACCTATGATATGCATTGCATAGAGACCATGATCCCAAAAACTTCTATTAAGCTCTTAATACAGCAAACCAAACTCTCAAACTCCCATATCTGATCTAAATGAATCTCTTAATGGATAAAGTCTCTGGATTTAACCCTTTGCATGTCCCAGAAGAACACACAAGCAAACTCTTAGTTCATATTGATACCTTTTGCTCAAGAAATCATGCATGGATGGATGACAGTTCCCAAGCTCTCATTTTTATGACTCTATATCCTCAAAAACATCAAAAGGAGGCATTCAAATGGTCTGGAGTAACCCATACTCAAAAGGACCAATATTATGGGACAAAAAGCGTAAAAACCCATTAACTAATTAGATCTAACAAAAGGAACATAAAAATGCAAGTTTTGTACATTCTGGAGATAGGTGATGAAGTGAAAAGTCTGGATCTACAAAGCTTGGAGCTCATAACTGCTTCTCCAATGGACCCCTTCATCAAGAATGCATACAAAAATCAAACTAATGCTTCCAAAACTCGCAATTGGTGTCTAGGGTTTCAAAGGAACGATATGAGGTGATGGAGGCTGGTAATGGGAAGGCTTTCAAGAAGTTAGAGCCCTTAAATAGGGCCTAAAACCTTAGGGTTAGGCTTTTGGTTAGCAGCGGCTACGCCATGCATAGGAAATCCTACGCCATGCATAGATCAATAAAAACATGTTCCTCATTCAGCATCTACACCTTACATACGGAAAAACCCACAAGTCTATCTTGTTACTTTTGGCTTAACACATGTCGAAACAAAACCATAATCCATGCAAGAAGCCCGACATATAACTTTTCCCATTTTACCCTTTGGTTTGAGCACACGAATCAAGAGATTAGATCTCATGAACAATATTTTCATCCTTAAATAAGGTTTAAAGTTTACTTCCCCAAAGTTCAAAGCCTTTTCTCGATTGATTTACGGCCCACAAACCTTGGATTAAGAAACATCCCGAAACAGGGTGTCATAACTCCCCCCACTTCAACTAGATTTTGTCCTCAAAATCGTTCTTTACAACTTATTCTACTACACTAGCTGACCCTGACTGAACTTTCCTGAATCCAAAACAAAACTGAGAAATCACCTCCTACAGACAACCATCTTTCGATACTACTATCGAACCAATCTTTGCAGAATTCATATGCCCTGACAATGTAACAAACCCTAACATACTTCCCTTAACCAATCAAAGAGAAAATCTAACTACTCTGCCCGAAATATGAAATCCTTATACCATGCCTGACTTCCAGACATGCATAGTCATTCAAACCACATCCATAATGACTTTAATTCGCAAACCAAACCAATCAAATTCCTTTTGATCTTGAATTATCTCACTGATGACTGGTAAACAAGATCCCCGGTCATTCGCCAATGCTGATAACCTTACACTTGAATACAAAAGCGAATCCCAACACAAGTTTCAACTATTGGTTTCATTCCAACATCTACCTCATATACTATAAACCAAAATCCACATATTCGACCTACCCGAGATCTACTCGTTCCATGATGTCCTATAATTAAAGTGGGATGCAGAATGCCTAGCTGATTGTTGAAAATGACAACTTCACACACGGTTTCACAACGAGACTTCGACCAAGTGTCTAACCGACAAAGGCTACCCTAGCCTATCTGCCAACACGGATCCAACCGTCCACAAATCCAAAAAAAGGACGACTTAACTATCCAACACACGAGCCATCAACAAGTATTTTGCACTTCAGGTAGTGTTGTAAAACTCACTGAGTTGTCCGATTACTACTCCGAGTACTCGCTACTCGGCCCCTTACCGAGGCGAGTTGCAGAATCCCGAGTACTCCCCGATCAACCCCTTACTGAACTAAGCAATGTTGTAAAACCTGGTTAACTTGGTGATTAATATGTATAATATACTTAATTATTTATTATTTAACACACACATGTGATTATTACTACAGATATATATATATATATATATATATATATATATATATATATATATATATCTTAAATTTTAAACAATTATTCAGGAAGTGAGACCATTATGCGTTTTTTTTGTTTTTGTGTATTCACATGTATCTAATTTTGTTATATATTTCAATCATCTTTTGATTTTAACTAATGATTTTGACATATATAATTTCCCTAAGAATATTTCTACATAAATTACCGAAACCGAGTACTCGCTACTCGGTAGTCGACCGAACAGGTACCGAGTAACGAGTTTTACAACCTTGACTTCAGGTGAGTGCTATGGCCAGGCCATAGTCTTACATCCCACTTGGACCCAATCGACCCACAAATTATCCCAATACTATGAATGTTGTGGCCCACCCAGAGTCTCACAACCATTCCCACGATGGTTTAACTCATCCTAGAGAATATGAGTTAATTCATAGGCTTACAACACTTCCATAATTGCCTACCTACCTATTAAATGCTACGTTTACCCCGTAGTCTTACAACTTCAAGTCGCAGGCTTACAATACTTCCACAATCGCCATGCGTAGGGAAAACCCCTACCTTCCAATTCAACTTCAGATAGCCATAACGTGTTCGTTTCAACTCCGTTTTGGCGTTCTTTATATGCACGAAAATGTATTGAAGTGCCCCACAATTATATCTAGTTACTTTTGGAATAAAACATGTAGAACTAAACCATAATCCATGCACGAATCCCAACATATAACTAATCCCATTATACCCTTTGATTCCAGCACACAAGTCTAGAGCTTAGATCTCATGACCAATATTATTATCCTTCAATAAGGTGTAAACTTCACTTCTCCAAAGCTCAAATCCCTTTTTTGATCGATTTACGGCCCACAAACCCTGGATTAAGAAACATCCCGAAATAGGGTGTTGCAAACAGGTTTTAACGGAAATATGGAGAGTATTATTAAGGAAATGGGTGTTAGACTAGTTCATAAATGAATATAATGTCTTTGAATACTTGCGGTATCGGGAACAAGGTGAAAAGACGTAAAATTTTGAATCTTTGTAATAGAATGTGTGTGTCGTTTCTTGTTATTCAAGAAACTAGAATCAATGTTGTTAATATTTTTGTGTTAAAAAGTATGTTGGGTAATTTTTCATATGATTTTGCCACGAGTTTTGTACATGGTCGATCGCGGGGGGGGGGGGGGGGGGGGGGGGGGGGAGGAGGGTATTCTTTCTATATGGGGATCCACCAGCATTTGTTAAGAACAAAATGACATGTATTAAAAATATTGTCATTGTTGAAGGAGAATGATTTTTTTTTAAATAATTTTCATTATTTTATGGTGAACGTGCATTCCCGTGGGAAGAGAGTAGCAAAAGAAGATTGTGGAATATTTTTGAATCATTCAATGGTTTATATATTTTGTTTGGAGATTTTAATGCGGTTCGATATCAATCAGAAATAATGGGGAGTGTTTTTTCTCAACGTATTACAGATGATTTTAATGCATTTATTAATACTGCTAATCTATGAGAAATACCTTTAGGTGTTTTTTTCACGAGGATTAGCAATAATGGGGCTAAGCTGAGAAAGTTGGATCGTTTTCTTGTGAAGGAAGATGTGGTTAATAGATTTTAAGATTTTAAAGTTGTTGCATTATACCTTTTAATTTCTTTAATTCTTGGATGCAAGAACCGGATTTTGATCAAGTTGTTCGTGGGGCATGGGGTGTTTCATCGAATGAAATTGTGAATTGTGTTGCTATTCGGTTCAAAAATAAACTTAAAATACTTAAAGAATAGATTAAGATTTGGTGGAATTGCACAAAGACAAAAAGAATGGAATGTAAAGCGGATCTGATGAATATAATGCAACAAATTAATAAACTTGGATCACGAATGTTAATCACGTTAAGCAAGTTTTTTTTAATCATTTTAGAGATAAATTCAATAAAGTTCCAGTTACTAAAGTAGAGGTTAGGAGCCCTCAGAGAGCATTCGTAATGGCAGATCATTGAGAACAAATGTGCACTATTGATGAAATTAAGGTTGCGATATGGTCATGTGGCAGTGAAAAAGCTCCAAGTCATGACAACTTTCCCTTTTTTTATTAAGTATTATTAAGAGATATTAAAATTTGATATTGTCGGTTTTGTTATTGATTTTTTAAACAAATCCATAATCCCATCTGGGTTTAATTCTTCCGTGATTACACTTATCCTAAAGAATAATAGTATGGTTGTAATTAATGCTTGTCAGCCTATTAGTCTTATTGGGATCCAGTATAAGATCATTGCAAAGGTTTTAGCTCTTCATCTAGCAAAGGTGATTAATTTTATTGTAAGTTGTTAACAAAAAACTTTTATTAAATATTGTCACATCTTAGATGGACCTTTTTGTTGGGGTTGGAAAACTCTTCTATTAAACACTAAAATAGAATTACAATAGGAGGAGCAACTCTCACACTCAACTATTACAAATAACCAACCCTCTCACTAACACTCTCACTCTAAGTGTTATACTATCTGTTTATCTGTGTTTGGGATGCATACAACTGAAGAATGAAGTCTTTATTTATAGTCTTGGCAGCCACCATTGTAGTTGCCTTCATTAACTGTGTTCATCATAGGGTTGAAAGACTTTGCCACCCTAGGTCTCATTTTGTCAACAAAGGTAGCTACTATAGCTTTGGAGGCTGGAACACAACAAATCTCCCCCTCCAGTCTCCGTCCAACAATCCTCATCCCAACTATGTCAACACATAGTTTGTGTTTCTCTTGTGTCACCACCTTTGTTAGCATGTCTGCATGATTGTTGTTGGTGTTGATCTTTAACAACTTCAATTCCCGTCCCTCAATTGCTTCTCTAAGCCAGTGATAACATATATTAATATGTTTTGTGCGGGAATGGTACATCGAGTTCTTACTCAGGTCCATAGCACTCTGACTATCGCAATGAACGATGTACTATTCTTGTAGAAAACCTAATTCTTGAAGAAACCATTTCATCCATATAAGCTCCTTCGCAGCTTCAACGACAGCAATATACTCAGCTTCTGTTGTTGACAGCGCGACACACTTCTGTAGCTTGGATTGCCACGAGATAGCTCCCCCTGCCAAAGTAAAAATGTAACTTGATGTAGATTTCCTACTATCAAGATCTCCGGCCATATCGGCATCTATATAACCTTTCACGATTGGCTTTGCTCCCTCGTAGCATAAACATAGTTTCGAACTACCCTTCAGGTATCGAAGTATCCATTTGACTGCTTCCCAATGTTGTTTTCCCGGATTAGCTAGATATCTACTCACAACACCGACAGCATGAGCAATATCTGGTCTTGTACACACCATTGCATACATAAGACTTCCTACGACTAAGGAATAGGGGATTGCCTTCATCTCTTCTTTTTCTTTCTCAGAAGATGGACAATTTTTCTTACTCAACTTGAAGTGGTTAGCCAAGGGCGTACCAACGGGCTTGGCATTTTCCATGTTGAACCTTTTGATCACACGTTCAACATACTCTTCCTGTGATAAGAACAAGTTTCTTGATTTTCTATCACGAATAATTTTCATGCCCAATATCTGTTGTGCTTGGCCTAAGTCTTTCATATCAAAGAACTTAGACAAATCCTTCTTCAAGTTGTTGATCATCGTTGCATCTTGGCCCACTATCAACATATCATCCACGTAGAGCAAAAGGATGACAAATTTCCCATTTGGAAACTTCTTCAGATAGACACAATGGTCTGCAATAGTTTTCTTGTACTCATGATTCATCATAAATGAATCAAACTTCTTGTACCACTGCCTTGGGGCTTGCTTAAGACCATAAAGGCTCTTCTTTAATTTACAGACGAGATGCTCTTTCTTTGGGACATTAAAGCCATCGGGATACTCCATGTATATTTCTTCATCCAAATCAGCATGGAGAAAGGCTGTTTTCACATCTATCTGCTCAAGTTCAAGATCTAGACTAGCAACTAATTCGAGTACAACTCGAATAGACATCATCTTCACAACAGGTGAAAAACTTTCATCAAAGTCGATTCCTTCTTTTTGTTGGAAACCTTTGACAACGAGTCTCGCCTTATACTTCATAGTATTTCCCTTGCCGTCTTTCTTCAACTTGAAAACCCACTTGTTTTTCAAGGCTTTCTTTCCTTTGGGAAGTTTCACCAACTTATATGTTTGATTCTTCTGCAAAGAATTCATTTCTTCTTCCATGTCCTTCTTCCAATTTGTTTTGTCAATATGAGATTGAGCTTCTTGAAAGCTCTCTGGCTCCCCCTCACTAGTAAGAAGGATGTAGTTTGAAGTCGGATATCCTCTTGATGGAGCACGAACTCGTTCGGATCGTCTAACTTGAGTTCCTTCGTTTGTAACTTCTGGAAATGTATCTAAAGTATCATGGGGTGGAAGCTCCCCCTGCTCAACACCTTCTTGATTTGCATCATCAACTTCTTCATCCTCTTCTTCAGTGGAAACATTATCTTTATTTTCAGATATTATATCTGAAACTTTGGAGCCTGGTTGCTCGTTAATTGATGCCTTGAAATCGTAATACTGGTTTTTATAAAAAACCACATCTCTGCTTTGAATAACCTTCTTTAGTTCTGGGTCCCATAGTTTGTACCCGAACTCTTCATCTCCATACCCAATAAAGATGCATGGAGTGGATTTGAGGTCCAACTTCTTCCGTAATTCACTTGATACATGTGCAAACGCCTTGCACCCAAATACTCTCAAGTGAGAATATGATATGTCTTTACTCGTCCATATCTTCTCCGGAACTTCAAAATTCAATGGAGCGGAAGGTGACCTATTTATTAGATAGCAAGATGTCAATACAACTTCACCCCAAAATGGATTTAGGAGTTTAGTCATGCTGCGCATGCATCAAACTTTCTCAACAATAGTGTGATTCATCCGTTCTGCTACACCATTGTGTTGTGGGGTTCGTGGGACAGTCTTTTCATGTCTGATACCATGTTTTGTGCAGTATTTAGAGAACTCACGGGAATAGTACTCGCCTCCATTATCTGACCTGAGACATTTCAACTGCTTGCCTGTTTGTCTTTCCACCATTGCATGAAAAGCTTTGAAGCGGTCCAACACTTGGTCCTTCGTCCTCAAACAGTATGCCCATACCTTTCGTGATGCATCATCAATGAATGTCACAAAATATCGGCTTCCACCAAGAGATTCTACTTCAATGGGTCCACATACTTCGGAGTGGACAAGGCTCAACAACTCAGAGCGGTTCTTTCTTGTGGAGCTAAAGGAAACTCTGTGTTGTTTCCCAAATAGGCAGTATTCACAAGGATCTAGGGCAACATCTTTTGCCATTGAAATGGACTCCTTCTTTGCAAGAGCCGTCAATCCCTTCTCGCTCATGTGGCCTAGTCTTCTATGCCACAAGTTTGGTGATATCTCTTCTTCAACAACATTAAGACTTGGTTGAAGTAGCTTTGCATGGCTTTTATAAAGAGTACCATCAAGTTGTCCCCTTGCAACAACCATAGCACCTTTTAACACCTTCCAGATGCCATTTTTGAATTGATTATTATATCCTTGAACATCAAGAGCTCCAACTGAGATAAGATTCATTCTTAGCGCTGGGACATGTTGAACATCTTTCAGCACCAATGTACATCCAACATTGGTCTTTAAATGCACATCACCAATACCAGCAATGCTTGAAAAACTGGTGTTTCCCATCTTCACGGTACCATGGTCTCCGGGTTTATCTGTAGTGAATAAATCCCGGTTTGGAGTCGAATGATATGATGCGGCGCTATCAATCACCCACTCATCATCATGAGTTCCAACATGTAGGCATGCTTCTTCCTCGTATGTAACAAGGGTAACGTCTTGTGTTATGGTGACCATGGTTTCACCATTCTCCCTACTTGAATTTTGGCTTGTCTCGGGCTGCTCTCGTAAAAGCCTTCGACAATCACTTCTTTTGTGGCCATAATAATTACAATGATTGCAATAGCCTTCGAACCATGTATTTGAAGACTTACCTCGCTCTCACGATTTCCCTCGATCTCCTGATTTCCCATGATCTTGGGATCTTCCTCTACTTTGACTATGTCTGCCTCTACCTCTACCTCGACCTCTACCTCCGGTTCTTCCTCCGCCTCTTTCTTTATTTTCTGACACTAGGGCAAAAGACTGGTCTGTACCAGCTTCTTTCCTTCTGGCTTCCTCATTCATTAGGGCGTTTGTGACCATCTCCATTGACACTTTGCCACCGGGGGTAGAGTTGCTGAGAGTCATAACAAGCGTCTCCTGATTATCTGGTAGAGAACTCAAGAGCAATATGGCTTGTTCCTCATCTTTGAGAACCCAATCAGCAGCACCGAGCTGGTTTACGAGATCCTGGAACTGACTCGTATGCTTGGTTATGGACATACCACTTCGTAACTTGTGGTTTACAAGGCGCCTCATCAGCAAGGTCTTGTTGCGTGCCGTCTTTGCCTGATGCATATTCTCAAGCTTCTCCCAAAGTTTGTAAGCGTCTGTCTCTTGAGAGACATGGTGAAAAACACTGTGGTCGATCCACTGTCGAATTTGTGCCACCGTTTTCCTGTTTATTCTCGTCCACACTTCGTATGTCTTCGTGTCGGGTTTGACGCCTTGCTTTTCTATAGGCTCTGCTAAATCTTTCAGATTAAGCAAATCTTCCATCCTTGGCTTCCACATGTTGTAATTTGTGGGCGTAAGTCGAACCATCGTAATCGTACTTGTTGATTCCATCGAAAATAATTGCAAATTTATTTTACAAATATTTCGAGGAAAAATTAGATAAAACCGAGCTCTCGGTTGGATTTGGAAGCGTCAAAAATGGTGGGGTACAATTTTTCGGGCTCAAAATATACTTTCTTGAAAAGTTATGTGCTAATTTGTAACTTTTCGGAACTATAGGGGCTAAACTGTAATTTTTGAAACTTACAGGCGCCAATCTGAAATATTTCTGCCAACCAGGGACTTTTCTGAAACTTTTCAGAACTCCAGGGACGAAAATAGATGTTTTCAGAAGAACAGGGACCGAACTGTAGTTTTTCAGAAACAGAGGGACCTTTCTGCAATTTTCTGTAACTTCAGGGGCTAAAACACAACTTTTCTGAACTTCTGGTCAATGATGACGTCAGCGCTGACGTCACTGATGAAGTCACTCGTCTTCTCCGGCGAAACCTCTCCGGCGACTGGTTTTTCCGGCGAGTTTGACCAAACTTTGACCGACGTTTTGGAGGTCTTCTCTTGGTCAAAAAATTACGAAAAATATATTTTGGGAATCCTTGAAACAAGCCCTTTCCAATGGTGTACTCAAAAATGGATTTTGAGACAAAAAAAATTGACGAAAAAACAGAGAAATTCGTAAAGAATTCCCTGGACACTAAACGGGGCTCTGATACCAGTTGTTGGGGTTGGAAAACTCTTCTATTAAACAATAAAATAGAATTACAATAGGAGGAGCAACTCTCACACTCAACTATTACAAAAAACCAACCCTCTCACTAACACTCTCACTCTAAGTGTTATACTATCTGTTTCTCTGTGTTTGGGATGCATACAAGTGAAGAATGAAGTCACTATTTATAGTCTTGGCAGCCACCATTGTAGTTGCCTTCATTAACTCTGTTCATCATAGGGTTGAAAGACTTTGCCACCCTAGGTCTCATTTTGTGAACAAAGGTGGCTACTGTAGCTTTGGAGGCTGGAACACAACACTCTTATGGTCAATGAAGTGTTAGAACGGTATAAGAAGAGACATAGAAAAATGATGATTATGAAGATAGAATATGATTATGTTAGTTGGGAGTTTCTTGATTGTATGATGCAATTTATAAAGTGTGGAGATAAATAGCATAGTTGGATTTGGGCTTGTCTAACTTTCTGCTAGAGCTTCTGTTCTTATTAAAGGTTGTCCATCGAAGGAATTCCAATTTCAGAGAGGTCTAAGACAAGGAGATCATTTATTTATGTTCTTATTTATTTTGGTCATGGAAGGTCTCCACATTGTTATAGAAGATGTCATTGCTGCAAATCTTTTTTCAGGTAAAGATTGGTACGTATACAATTAAACTTTCACATTTATTTGTTGATGATGTGATTATGCTTGGCGAGTGATGTAGAACAAATATTCTTAATATGGTGTGTATTTTGAATTATTTTTATCTCGTGGTGGGGGTGAAATTTAATATTCATAAATCAAATCTCTTGGGATCGGCGTGAATGCTATGGAGGTTGACGAGTTTGCTAAAGTCGTGGGTTATAAGGAGGACAAATTATCATTTTATTATCTTGGTCTCCTGTGGGTCAAAATATGACAATGGTGGTGGGTTGGAATTTGATTATAGAAAGGTCCCAAAAGAAACTTTTCAACTGAAAGGTGACAACATTATTGATTGCATGAAAAACTATACTTTTAAAAGTTATCTTGGGAGTGTTAGGGATCTATCTTATGTCTCTTTTTTATACCGGTTACAGTGGCAAATAATCTTGAAGATATATGTTGCAATTTTTTTTTGGGAAGGTGATGGAGAGAACTGAAAAATGCCTTGGATTAAGTGGGAATAGATTCTTGCTTCTAAAAATCATGGAGGGTTAGAAATCGGAAGTTTGGTGTCCCTTAATTTCGCGTTATTACAAAATGAAAGTGGATGTTCTTAAAATATGATGATTTGGGTCAAGGTGGTGAAGGTGTTGCATGAGGTAAATGGTGGGATACGTCATGGTGGGAATCAGAATTTGTGAGTGGGTTTGTGGCCTCGAATTGTAGCTTCCACTTCTCGATTTCTTCTCAATGCATCTTGATGATGGAGTCGGTTTTGCGAAATAAAATTGGAAATTGTAAGCATACTAAATTTTTTAAGGATATTTGGTTGGGTGAACAAAGACTATTGGATACCTTTCCTAGATTATATGAGCTTGAAATGGATAAAGATTCATCTATTGCTAAAAAAGGGTGGATGACAAATGGAATTGTAATGGCGTCATTATATTCGAGGAGGCGAAGAACTTAGATAGCTCACGGTTTTGATGACTAACCTTGGAGATGTTTCTTTATGTGATCAAAATGATAGGTGGTGGTAGGAGATTTTAGAAAATGGTGACTTCACGGTTGTCAATACAAGAAGATAGATTGATAGTGTTATCCTTCCGACATTGGAATGATTGCGAGGTGGAATTCCTTTATTCATAAAAAGGTTAACATTTTGATACAACGGGTTCTTTTGGATAAAATTCCAACTAGAGTTACTCTTGATTCTAGAGACTTGATGTGTCTTCCATTTTGTGTCCCATTTGCTCGTTAGAACTGGAAGAATTGTATCATCTTTTCATTAATGTGAAGTGGCAACTATAACTTGGAATGCGGTTTTCAAGTGGCCGGATATTCATCAAATAGAATTCGACTCGGTCAAAGATTTTTTATTTAATCGATGATATGGTCATGAACTCGAAGAAGAAGTTTATTATCGACACAATCTTGTGCACTTTAATATGGTATCTTGGAGATACTAGGCGAATGCCCGCGTGTTGCACAGAAACATCTATATAGTTGAAGTCTTTACAAATATATATATATATATATATATATATATATATATATATATATATATATATATATATATATATATATATATATATATATATTTTAATATATAACAATAATGTTATGAAATTTGATATAATAATTCGTATACTAAATTGATATAATATATTGATTATTTTGAATTATATGATAATATATACATCTATTATAACTGCATTATCTCAATCGTTTGAATGACTTCTACCCGCGAGTTACACATGAATAAAATTAAATATAATATATGGTTTAATGTTATTTATAGTTATTGTTACTGTTTATAAAGTTTTTAAAATTAATTGCTTAATCTTTTAATTTCTATCATTAGAATTATTTAAAACATCAAATACTGTTTTTTGATTTTAAAGATAACAATATAATCATTTTTATATATTTATTTTTAACTATTGTTATTGTAAGTTATTTTAAACTATTTATTTGAAATTTTTTAATGATTATAAAAATATCTTTAGGAAATTTTTTAGTTAAATTGGTATTATAATGTAGTTTTTGTATTTATTACCACCATTTATCACTTTTAACTATTTGCAAAATATTCTTTAATTTTTTAAGTGGAACTGAAATTTATATTTAAGTTGACACTGTAATGTTATATTTAAATTAACAATTTAAGTATTTTGTTTAAACTGTTCAAAATGTAGCTTTAAACTGATAATGGTTTACATACAATAACATTTTAAATCTAATAAATTAAGTATAATATGTTAAAAGTTAAACACATAACTTTATAAGTAGAAGTAAAAAGATATTATTTTAAAATTAAAATTTAATTTATTTATGATTATACTTTAGGTTTGATATTTATTTAACCTTATTAACTAACTTATAATCATTATTAGAAAGACACTATAATTGATCACTTTTAACTATTTACAAAATATTTTTTGGGTTGTTTAAGGTAAACTAAAATTTATATTTAAGTTGACCTTGTAATGTTATATTTAAATTAATAATTTAACTATCTTATACAAATTCTTCCAAAATTGTATCTTTAAAATGATGATCGTTTACATCCAACAACATATAAAAATTAATAAATTAAGTATAATATGTTAAAAGTTAAAAACATAACTTTATAAGTATAAGTAAATATATTATTTCAATAATCAAATTTAGTTTATAAATGATTACATTTTAGGTTTGATATTTAATTAACCTTATTAACCAACTTATAATTATTATTAGAAAGAAATTGAAAAGTCATGGGAGTTTCAAATGAATGTGGTGAAAGGAAAAAATGCATGAGGTTCAAGGAAAAATGCTAGCTTTATAAGATATATATATAGATATAGATAGATATAGACACGTGACAAATGAAGAAAAGTCAAAACTTTTATTCTATTAGAGAATTTTTTATGGTATTATAATAGAAATATGAATTGTTTTTTAAGTTGAGTTAATTGTCTACAATTCCAGTTAAACTCATTGTAATTGGTTTTTTTTATTGTAGTTTCTTGCTAGAGGTTCTTTATTAATATATGGCTGACTGTTTTAAAAAAAATGAACAATGCTCATAACGACATGAATTAAAAAAATGATTATACAAAAATACAGACTAATCGTAAATATTACGATCAGGAAGAAAACAAACTTTGGTTCCTTTTCCTTTTCCCTTGTAGTGTCGAAACTCAAAAAAAAAAAATCAAAAGTAACTATATTGGAATGTCAAGCGCCTTAGCCATCTCTCTTATATGTACAATATAAACAATATTAAGTAATAAGATTAGGCCCCTAGATAGCACGGGCCCCGTGCAGTCGCACACCCGACATGTAGATCGGCCTGTATCCCACAATGATAAAAGGTTATCTCATTGAATGTAAGTCTGTGATGTTTGACGCAATCCCCATTGTTAAGGTGTAACACCGTAAATTTCAAGACAATTTTTCGCATTTTATAAAAACATAATCCATTCATTATTCATGAAAACATCATTGTTTAAACCTCAATTCATAACATATGTCAATCCCAAGATCTCATCATAAAAATCTTGTGTGTGTACTGATCATGCTGGCGCCTTCCCGCGTACATCATTGGTACCTGAAACACACCACACAACAACTGTAAGCATAAATGCTTAGTGAGTTCCCCAAAATACTACTTACACACATACGCCTTTCCAGGCCATGACCTTCCGGTCCATGTGTCTCAGGGGACTTCCATCCCAACCCGGTAAACCTTCCGGTCTTACCCACGTCGACCTTCCGGTCCACATCACAATGCCTTCCGGCCCATAACATAAATGCCTTCCGGCCCATAACGTAAGGCCTTCCGGCCCATAACATAATGCCTTCCGGCCCACATCAAGCATAGCATACATAGCACATATAAACGGCTAACTTAATCACATACAATGCATACAACTCATAACATACCCGACCTTCCGCTCACACATAGGTACCTTTCCAGGTACAGTATAGTGAGAAGACTCACCTCGTAGGAAGTCTAGAATCTCGCGTGCTCGATATCTCCAAATCTTGAAACGACGACCCAACCCCGCCTAATCACAACGAAATATCATTCTAATTAATATAGGCTTCCAAGACTAGACTACACCCTTTTCATTATCCCACAGAGGGTAAAAGACCATTTCACCCCTCCTTGGCTCAAAGTCCACATATTGACCAAAACCCTAAAAGTCAACAAAAATCAACAGACACAGTACGCGGGGCGTACCAGCTTCTGTACGTGGGGCGTACATCGATGAACCACAATCGGGGGTCGCCACCCCTTACGCTGCGCGTACTGGGAGTTACGCCCAACGTAAATCCCAGATTCAGCCATACCATATTTCTTTGTCTTAAATGGTTAAGACACTCCTTCAACTTCCAGATCTGGCTCTCTTTAGGTCTCCTAACCCATAAAGTCAGAACCTTTAAGCCTTGGCATGGCTGTAAAGGCTCCTACACCCTCTAATACCTTTCTTTTCACCTCCGAAGATCTAGATCTCATGCATGGCTAAATATATACATCCAAGATCACATTTTTATAAACATACAACTCAAATGGACCTGGAATATTGTAGATCTAAGCCAATGGAGACTACTTGCTCATAAAGTCTCCATCTTTGGGACCAAAACCCTAGAAATTGGTCCATGAAGCATACCATAAGAACTACAAGGCAAGATCTGAACTTTTTACCTCAGGAAGAAGCTCCAAACTTTGTTATCCTCGGATCTACACTTGTCCACCAGCTTCTAGCCTCCACAATGGACTTTTCTTCTCTTTTGCTACCTTGAAATGACACCTTGAGGCTTAGAATACTCACACTCCGGCTAAAAACGAAGGAAAAGCTTTCTTAGGGTTTCTTTTTGAAGGATGGTGGCTGAGGGACTAGGCCATCTCATTCCTTTTATAGCTACCAAGCCATATTAGGGTTTTGGGTCTGGACCGGTTATGCCCAGCGTAACCTTAGGTACGGGTGACAACGCGTTCAATTTAAGCGCGCGAGTACGCGCAACGTACTCTTTGTACGCCCAGCGTACTCGCCCCAACACAAAAGGGCCAACATAACACATATGAAAAGATGAAGGGCTAAATGGTTATACCTGAATTCCGGGCTGTTACAATTCTCCCCCACTAGAACCAGACTTCGTCCCCGAAGTCTTATACCGAAAACAGTCTCGGATACTGCTCCCGCATCTCCGAATCGGGCTCCCATGTCAGCTCGGACCCCTTCCGATGCTGCCACTGCACTTGAACCAAGTGCACTTCCTTGTTCCTCAGAACCTTAACCTTTCGATCCCTAATTGCCACCGGTCTCTCAATATAGTTCAGGCCCGCATCCACCTGAATATCCTCTAATAGCACTACTGCCGACTCGTCGGCAATACACTTCCTCAACTGCGACACATGGAAGGTGTCGTGAATCTGACCCAACTCCGCAGGTAGATCTAAACGGTAGGCTACCCTGCCTATCCTCACGATTACCCTGAAAAGTCCAATATATCGAGGCCCCAACTTGCCCCTCTTCCTGAATCGAATCACTCCTTTCCAAGGAGATACCTTTAAGAGTACAAGGTCACCAACCTGAAACTCGAGCTCGGACCGACGCCTGTCCGCATAACTCTTCTGGCGACTCTGAGCGGTCAACAATCTCTGCCTGACCTGCTTTATCTGCTCTGTCGTCTGAAGCACAATCTCCGTACTACCCATTACCCGATGCCCCACCTCTCCCCAGCAGATGGGGGTCCGACACCTCCTCCCATACAACAGCTCTAAGGTTGGCATACTAATGCTCGAATGATGGCTGTTGTCGTACGAAAACTCTGCCAAGGGTAAATAGGTGTCCCAACTCCCTCCAAAATCCAAAACACACGCTTGGAGCATATCCTCGAGCGTCTGAATCGTCCGCCCACTCTGCCCGTCCGTCTGTGGGTGGTATGCGGTACTGAAATGCAGCCTTGTACCCAACTCCTCGTGAAACTTCTTCCAAAATCTGGAAGTAAATCGCATGTGTCGATCTGAAACAATCGACATCGGAACCCCATGTCGCGATACCACCTCCCTCACATACAACTCTGCCAACCTCTCAGCAGAAGAGCTCTCACTAATAGCAAGAAAATGAGCGCTCTTCGTCAACCTATCCATAATCACCCAAATTGCATCGACGCCCCTCGCGGTCCTTGGCAATTTGATGATAAAATCCATGGTAATCTGTTCCCATTTCCACTCGGGAACCTCTAATGGCTGCAGCTTACCATGTGGACACTGGTGTTCGGCCTTAACCCTGCGACAGGTCAAGCATCTCTCTACAAACCATGCAACATCCCTCTTCATACAAGGCCACCAATAATCCTTTTCAGGTCCAAATACATCTTAGTGGCTCCGGGGTGGATCGAGAATTTCGATCGATGAGCCTCTTACATCAAGATGGTACGCGCCCCGCCCACGGACGGTACCCATATCCGACCCTGAAAAGTCATAAGCCCTCGACTATCGGCAATGAATCTCGATACCAGCCCAACAACTCGTTCCCTCTTCTGGCTCTCAGGCTGCACAGCCTCAGTCTGGGCCCCACGAATAACATCCAAAACCGGGGTCATCACCGTCAATCTCAAACATACATCTTGCAATGGGGCGCTCTCTGCCCTATGGCTTAGTGCATCGACTACAACATTAGCCTTGCCCGGGTGGTACAGGATCTCACAGCATAATCCTTGACCACGCCCAACCATCTCCGCTGTCGCATATTTAGGTTGGGCTGATCCATCAAATACTTCAAGCTCTTGTGGTACGTGTATATCGTACACCGAACCCCATACAGATAGTGTCGCCAGATCTGGAGAGCGAACACTACCGCTCCCAGCTCCAAATCATGAGTGAGATATCTCGACTCATGAGGCTTAAGCTGCCTCGATGCATACGCTATCACATATCCCCTCTGCATAAGCACCGCTCCCAATCCGGATATCGATGCATCACAATAAACCACAAAATCCTCCATCCCTTCCGGAAGGGCTAACACTGGGGCTTCGCATAACTTCCTGTGAAGTTTCTCAAACGAGGTCTGCTGCTCCGGGCCCCAAGAAAACGCAACACCCTTCCGGGTCAACTTGGTGAGTGGCACGGTGATCTTGGAGAAATCCTTAATAAATCTCCGATAATAGCCGGCCAATCCCAGAAAACTCCTGACCTCAGTGGGTGATCTCGGCACCTCACACCTCATGACTGCCTCAATCTTGGCCGGGTCGACCAATATCTTATTCTGGTTGACGAGATGTCCCAAGAACTGAACCTCTCGTAACCAGAACTCGCACTTGGAGAATTTGGCATACAGCCTCTCCGATCTCAGAACTCCAAGGATCTCCCTCAAATGCTCATCATGTTGTTCTCTGGACCTCGAATATACCAAAATATCATCAATGAATATGATCACCGACCGATCCAACATTGGCCTGCACACCCTGTTCATGAGATCCATGAACGCAGCTGGTGCATTGGTGAGCCCAAAAGGCATCACCACAAACTCGTAATGTCCATAATGAGTTCTGAATGTTGTCTTCTAGATATCCTCATCTCGAACCCTCATCTGTTGATAACCCGACCTCAAGTCTATCTTGGAGAACCAAGATGCCCCCTGTAACTGATCGAACAGATCATCAATCCTCGGCAACGGATACCGGTTCTTGACCGTCAACTTGTTCAACTCCTGGTAATCAATACACATCCGGTGTGAACCGTCATTCTTCTTGAAAAAAAGGATCGGCGCTCCCCAAGGTGATCTACTTGGGCGAATAAACCCCTTTCCCAGCAGCTCCTGAAGCTGCGAAGATAACTCCTGCATCTCTGGCGGCGCGAGGCGATAAGGTGCCTTGGCGATAGGTGCTGCTCCCGAAACCAAATCGATACGGAACTCCACTTGCCTCTCTGGAGGCACACCCGGTAGTTCCTCGGGAAAAACATCCGGAAACTCGCACACTATCGGAACTTCCTCAATCGAACTTGGCCTTTCCGCGGCCACACGCGTGTCTAACACATAGGCCACGAACCCACTGCAGCCCTGCTGTAAACTCTGCCTCGCCCTGGCAGCCGAACAAAACGCTGACCCGCACCGGGTCCCCTCGCCATACACTGTAATCGCTCCCCCACTAGGGTCTCGAATCGTCACCAACTGACGCTCGCAATCTATAACAGCTCCAAATCGGTTCAACCAATCCATGCCCACTATCACACACACGTCCCCCATCGCAATCGGGACTAGATCTATCGGGAACTCCACCCCGAAGATCTCAAGGATACATCCTCGAATCACTTCCGTGGCATACACTGCTCGCTAATCAGCTATGGAAACTCGCAGAGGTCGACTCAACGCCTCTCGACGGATACTAATGTGCTGACTAAAGGCCAAGGATACAAATGACCGACTCGCACCCGAGTCAAATAATACCAGAGCAGGTACAGAACTCACAAGAAAATTACCAGCCACCATATTAGGCGCCGCGCGGACCTCCTTCGCAGTCAACTAAAAAGCTCTCCCACGAGCCCTTGGAGCCTCGGCCTTTGCCGGTCGAGCCTCAGTAATCCTAGCAGCCGGCGCAGATCCCTGCGCTGATCCCTGGTGTAGCTGAGGGCACTCGGCCTTCCGATGTCCGGTCTGGTTGCAATGGAAGCAGACCATAAATCCCTTGGGGCAATCCCTGGCGATATGCCCCTCCTTGCCACATTTGTAGCAAGCACCCGATTGACAAGCACCCTCATGACCCTTGCCGCACTTTCCGCAAGTGCGGCCCTTCTGGCCTCCAGTCCTCGAATCAGCGGACTTGGTCCGCTTGGCTGCCGGCTGAGACTGAGCCGGCCGCCGATCCATCCTCTGAGACTCGGCCTCCTCCCTGGCCTGAGTCTCCAACTCAATCTCCCTCTTCCTGGCATTTGCCTGGAGCTCAGCAAATGTCTGGTAAGTCGAGTTTGACACGAACTCCCGGATGTCCCTCCTCAGAATACCCAGATACCGGCTCATCCGAGCCTGCTTAGTAGCCGCCTGCTCAGGGCAGAACATCGCCCTCTCACGAAACTTCCGGGTGACCACAATAACCGAATCATTTCCCTGCTTGAGGGTCAAGAACTCCTGAACCAGTCGTTCCCTCTCCACCGGGGGAACATACTCGTCTCTGAACATGGTGGTGAACCTCTCCCAGGTCACCGCTGAAATCTCTGCAAGGGTGAAGTTCGCCGTCACGAACTTCCACCAATCCTTCGCTCCCAAGCGGAGCTGGTTCAAAGCGAACCGTACCCTCAGATGCTCCGGACATGAACACGTATAGAAGCATCCCTCAATGTCAGCAATCCATCTCATCGCAGCGATCGGATCCTGCGTCCCATCAAACTCGAGTGGCTTCCTGTTGCTGAACTCTCGAAACAGCAACGAGTCACCTCCCTGAGGCCTGGCAGCAGCCACAGCTGCCGTAGCTGCAGCGGCTGCGGCCTCGGTCACCGCGGCGTACCGCTCGTCAAAAGTCTCCAACAGCGTGGTCTTAATAGACCCAAACATTTCCGGAATCTCGGCCCTGATCGCCACAGCCACCTCATCGTGGATCATCTGACGAAGCTCCTCGTCACTCACACCGCCCGCCTCGGGCCTGTGGCGTGTCCCAACCATGATGCCTTCGAAATACAACAAAATTATCAGAGACTCGATCGAGCATACTCATACTCGATGACGCAACCTACTCGTCCTCCGTTGTCCAAAAGATTCTTACTTGGGGTGTCCACTGATCCGGTGTCTTTAGTAGTACGGGCCCAATACTACCGATCACACCGCATCAGCATTCACTCCAAGTCCTCCTCCTTGGATCCTGGATTACGAGTACTCTACTCTCATGAGCTCCTGGCTGCTATCTACTCACTCTCAAAGCATCTCAGCAGCAGAAATCTCCTAGGCTAAGGCATCACAAATCAGGTCACTCTAGTCCTAATATGTATACCTAGCCTACTCTAGCATGCATAATGTAACATAACGCATCTCATAACACATAACGTAAGAGTACTTTTGGGGATTCACCGTTCGGGCGCTGGCTGATCGTACACATGGCTCTGCTCTGTTTGTCTCAAAACTCTTTTTGCTCTTTTCGAAAATTTTACTTATCAAAAATTTTCCTCAAATCCTCAGTTTGAGTTCAGAAACACCCGAAGACGCATCCGAATCCCTCAAACCAAGGTTCTGATACCAACTTGTAACACCGTAAATTTCAAGACAATTTTTCGCATTTTATAAAAACATAATCCATTCATTATTCATGAAAACATCATTGTTTAAAACTCAATTCATAACATATGTCAATCCCAAGATCTCATAACATAAAAATCTCGTGTGTGTACTGATCATGCTGGCGCCTTCCCGCGTACATCACTGGTACCTGAAACACACCACACAACAACTGTAAGCATAAATGCTTAGTGAGTTCCCCAAAATACTACTTACACACATACGCCTTTCCAGGCCATGACCTTCTGTTCCATGTGTCTCAGGGGACTTCCGTCCCAACCCGGTAAAGCTTCCGGTCTTACCCGCGTCGACCTTCCGGTCCACATCACAATGCCTTCCGGCCCATAACATAAATGCCTTCCAGCCCATAACGTAATGCCTTCCGGCCCATAACATAATGCCTTCCGGCCCACATCAAGCATAGCATACATAGCACATATAAACGGCTAACTTAATCACATACAATGCATACAACTCATAACATACCCGACCTTCCGCTCACACATAAGTACCTTTCCAGGTACAGTATAGTGAGAAGACTCACCTCGTAGGAAGTCTAGAATCTCGCGTGCTCGATATCTCCAAATCTCGAAACGACGATCCAACCCCACCTAATCACAACGAAATATCATTCTAATTAATATAGGCTTCCAAGACTAGGCTACACCCTTTTCATTATCCCACAGAGGGTAAAAGACCATTTCACCCCTCCTTGGCTCAAAGTCCACATATTGACCAAAACCCTAAAAGTCAACAAAAATCAACAGACACAGTACGCAGGGCGTACCAGCTTCTGTACGCGGGGCGTACATCGATGAACCACAATCGGGGGTCGCCACCCCTTACGCTGCGCGTACTGGGAGTTACGCCCAACGTAAATCCCAGATTCAGCCATACCATATTTCTTTGTCTTAAATGGTTAAGACACTCCTTCAACTTCCAGATCTGGCTCTCTTTAGGTCTCCTAACCCATAAAGTCGGAACCTTTAAGCCTTGGCATGGCTGTAAAGGCTCCTATACCCTCTAATACCTTTCTTTTCACCTCCAAAGATCTAGATCTCATGCATGGCTAAATATATACGTCCAAGATCACATTTTTATAAACATACAACTCAAATGGACCTGGAATATGGTAGATCTAAGCCAATGGAGACTACTTGCTCATAAAGTCTCCATCTTTGGGACCAAAACCCTAGAAATTGGTCCATGAAGCATACCATAAGAACTACAAGGCAAGATCTGAACTTTTTACCTCAGGAAGAAGCTCCAACCTTTGTTATCCTCGGATCTACCCTTGTCCACCAGCTTCTAGCCTCCACAATGGACTTCTCTTCTCTTTTGCTACCTTGAAATGACACCTTGAGGCTTAGAATACTCACACTCCAGCTAAAAACGAAGGAAAAGCTTTCTTAGGGTTTCTTTCTGAAGGATGGTGGCTGAGGGACAAGGCCATCTCATTCCTTTTATATCCACCAAGCCATATTAGGGTTTTGGGTCTGGAACGGTTACGCCCAGCGTAACCTTAGGTACGCCCAGTGTACCCGGGTGACAACGCGTTCAATTTAAGCGCGCGAGTACGCGCAACGTACTCTTTGTACGCCCAGCGTACTCGCCCCAACACAAAAGGGCCAACATAACACATATGAAAATATGAAGGGCTAAATGGTTATACCTGAATTCCGGGCTGTTACATAAGGATTTAAAGCCGAGTGTAAGAGATTAATGGATCTTTAAAATTAATTTGGTGGGTTTGGTTAAATCAGATTTTCTAATTAGATTTCAAAGGTTTTTTAACGAAGGAAAAAGAGATAATGACTTCAAGGGGTAACATATTTTTTGATTTGTACACATTTAGTCACTGAGGTTTTTTTTGTCCACACTTTTCCATTGAAATTGTTGAACTATTCAAAACACATCCTTATGACCTGCTATCGGAGGTTTACCCGGTTTCCGACTGTTTGACAGCTCCAACGAGGCTCCAGTTATCTTCTTCAGCAAGTCTCCGGTGTTCAAGATTTTTCTGGCGAACTCAATAACTCAGGTCTATTCTCTCCTATCTCATTCTTAGATCTGAAAAAATTTCGAACATAAACCCATAAGGGTGTTCGATTTCAGACTCAAGAACTTAAACCCAAAAATCAATTCTTCATCTTCATCTTCTTCTGTTCGGACTGAAGAACACACACAAGACCTTCTGATGTGTTTGTTCATCGTGTTCTTGAGATCTTTATCTGATTCATCAGTTTTTCATCGTGTTCTTGAGTTTGTGTGTGTGTGTGTGTTAGATCAGAACACGGAGAACACAAGAGCTTCAAATTTGAGTGTGTGTGTGTGTGTTAGATCAGAACACGAAGAACACGGAATGAGATCGAAACACGAACCCATATCAGAACACGAACCCATATCTTCAAGGCCGATTTCTAGGTTTGAAAACCCTAACTTGAGTTCATCTTCAAGCTTGTCAAACCTTCAAGATCGATTTTGAGAAAACCTCCACATGTGAGTGTACTCATCTTCAAGGAACCCAAAACACACAAAATTGATTTCTTCTTTGTTCTTGGATATCATTTGATTTCAGATCTGATATTCGAGCATGAACAAATACACATTCACACACTTTTGGAGCTCGTTTGGTTTTTGGGAAGAAGATGAACTCCCTCCTGAAATCGACAAACCCACCAGGTCTCAAGGTTGAAGATGATGAACATCAGATCGTTTGGTTTTCGAGCATCAGATCTGATATTCGATCATTTGATTTCTTCTTTGTTATTGGAGATTGTTTGGTTTTCGAGCATCAGATCTAGGTTGAAGATGATGAACATCAGATCCGGGTTGGAGGTTGAAGACGATGAACTTCAGATATGGAACACCACTTTGATTTTAAAACCGATAGACCAAACTTCATATGTGTTCTTAAACTGAAACCCAAAAATCACAAAGCTCGATTTCTTGTATGAACTCCATTTCATACCGCCGGAAAAATCATGAAAGTCAGAGTCTTAGCGGAGAAGATGACCGGAGCATCGTCGAAGTTGTCAGACACGTCGGAAACTGGCTAAACCTACGGTTGAAGGTCATAAGGATGTTTTTTGAACGATTCAACAAGTTCAATGGAAAAATAAGGACAAAAAAACTCAGTGACTAAATATGTACAAATCAAAAAATAAGTTACCATTTGAAGTCATTATCCTAATGAAAAACTTCAAAAAATAATCACTAAAATTCGCGTTCATTAAATGATCATATTTTAAATGAGTGCTAATTTCATAAAAGCCTAAACTTTTCAAAAAAAAAAAATTGATTTGTCCTTTTGTGACTTTTAGGTTCACCAAAGATGGATACTTGGTTTTATTTTGCATTTATGCCCTTTTAGAAGGTTTTCCGATCAATCGCCGATTACATGAATAGGCGACGCATTGATTGAGATATAAACCGACACTAACGGACAAACAATCCAAACACTTTCCCACTAAGTTAGGACTCATTTTGTATTTATAAGACCGATTTCTTGTTGTGTTGATTTTGATTCCTTTGATTATTATTATTATTATTATTATTATTATTATTATTATTATTATTATTATTATTATTAATTTCCTGTTATAATATAAATTCAGTATAAATATGGTTTTAAATGTATGAATAGATTTTTTATGCCTATAAATACATTTTTCTTTAAGTACATTTCTTATAAGTAGGTTTTTTATATGCACAAATAGGTTTTATAGGTATAAAACTACTTTATAAACGTATAAATGTCTTGATAAATGTTTGAAAACACCTTTATAAATGTAGAATTACGAAATAAAACGATTATATATATATATATATATATATATATATATATATATATATATATATATATATATATATATTTGAAAACATATATATGCATTCAAACAAAATTTATACATTCAAATAAAAAACATGCATTTAGAAAAAATAAACAAAAAGAAGCAAACACCAATATAAATATGTATAAATACATATTGTATACATATAAATATGAAATTATCGTATATTTATTCGAAATAGATATATAATTATACCAACTACAAATAAATATATTTTTAAAGACATACATAGGCTTTCATATCTATCTATCTATATATATATATATATATATATATATATATATATATATATATATATATATATATATATATATATATATATATATATATATATATATATAATAGAAATAAATACATTTTTATAAATACATTTATATCTTTATAATAATATACATTTGAAAACGTATTTAATATATATATATATATATATATATATATATATATAATATTTTTATACATTTAAAAACATAATTATAATAATAATAGGAATCAAAATAATATTATTAATAAATTATACACATTATATTTAAAAAAACCAAAAATATCATCAATGGTAAGGGGCTTTGATTATTCCTTAGGTCCTCTGTTTGGTTCTCACAATCCCCCTTTTATCTTCTATCCAGTGTTCTAAAAGGCGCACCATTGTGTGAGGCGCGGCGTCGCCGTTACGAAAAACTTCGTAACGTTGCTGTTAGGCGTGGCGCGTGTCAATGCGTGATATGGCGTGCCATGGCGCGTTATGGCATGTTATGGTGCGTGTTTTTTTCGTTTGAGGCACATTTTTTGCTCTTTTTTATACCTTTTCTAATCGGACATACAAGTATTGTGTTTTTTATTAACTTTTTGTTATTAGTTGTTAATATAACACTTCTAAAAACTAGGTATAATTGATATAAATTTATATTTATGCGGTAATATAATTATAAATGAATACAAAATCGCCGCCTTACATCACGCCTTGAAAAACGCTATGACTCGCCATAACTCATTAAGCTTGAGGTTTGGCCTTGCCGCCACGCCACGCCTCACGTCTTTTAGAACCTTGCTTCTATCTCACGATTTTTTAAGTTAAACAAGCCACCTCAACCCCTATGTGGCTTTTATCTGCCTAGTCGGTGCCTATGTGGTGTGACACGTGTGCAAACAACCAGGTAACTTGCTAAAAAGACCAAAACATTAATAAAAAAAAAAATAATAAAAAAAAAAAAACCAACTTCTGACTTTAAAAAACTTAAAAGTCATCAAAGGGTAAACTCGAATATTTTTTGAAAACTTAAAAGCTTTTATGACATTAGCCATTTAAATGATCAACCAAAATTTGATTTTATAAAATTTCCTTAATTTAGAAAAGTACTTTTTCATCATCATTTTGCGAAAACTAATATTGCAGAAAAGATATTGAGAAATTGCTCCACCAAGTTTTTATGTGTTTACAAAATAAGGGATGAATTTGAATTTGAAGTGGGACGATTCAAAACTAATTGTGTATAATAAAGTACTTTTACAAATTGTTGTTTTATGATAGTTTTACAAAATCAATTTTACAAATTTTTGTTTTATGATAGTTTTAGTAAGAAGATAGTCATTTTGTATTCAACCACCTCTAAGGCTCTAACTTTTTCTGTTAAAACCTACCCATTTTGTTGACTTTTGTGTTGTCTTTAAAATAAAATTATTAATCCTCATATATATAGATTTTTTATTTAAAAGCCTATACATATAATAAAAAATAATTGATGATATCATTATTTAGCAGTATATATGAAGGGATGCTTCTCAGAAACTTCATGGACGATAGAGCCAGTGCATGTATAAGAAGAAGACAGCCAATGCCTTAAACCAACCCTCTGCCACGTGCCAAACACATCGCCCACGTGTCCAACACCCACTGCCACATAGCTCTCAGACATTCACACACTTAGTAATAAATCAAACCACTTTACCTCACTTCCATACTACACTGTTCGCAAATTCGAGAAAAAATGGCTACTACTTCTCTTTCATTTCGTGTTGTACTCTCTGCATACTTTCTTGTAATTCTCTGCGTCTCCTTCCCTAACCCAACAACACCATTGCATGTTGGTGAAGGGGAGGAAGAAGGTGGCGGTATTCCGTTACCGGTGCCGGCGAGGCATGGAGCGGTGGTGAAGAAAGGTGAGAGATGGAGTGTGGTTACGACGGAGTTCGGTGAGATCTCAGCTGTTAAAATCGGTGATGGTAGAGATGGGTTTTATCATCTCCAGTTTATCACCATGGAACCTAACTCTCTTTTCCTTCCTGTTCATCTTCATTCCGATATGGTTTTCTATGTCGACTCAGGTAACAAATCTACAACCTCTGAATGCACATTATGAATTATTTACTTGGGTACAGCATTTGTGCTCAAAACGATTCAGATCATTTATAATATTAACATCCATTTACTGGTTAATTTGGAGGGAGTGGAACTCTGAATTGGGTTGATCTTGAAAACGATGACGATAAACTCCGGCAAGTGGAGTTGCAGGCTGGAGACGTTTACCGGCTGAGCACCGGAAGTTTCTTCTACTTACAAAGCAACTTAGATCCCGATCGCCGGAAACTAAGAATAAACGCCATTTTTTCCGATTCCAAAGAGGAGATACGAGTATGATGACACAAACTCAGATACATAAAATAGAAACATATGAGCATTCTTTCATCTGTTAATCGTTTATCATAATACAGGAAGGGTCATCGTTCGGAGCATACGCCAGTGTTCGTGATTTGATTCTTGGGTTCGACAACAGAGTTCTTCAAGCTGCATTTAGCGTAAACATTCTCTTAATCTAATTAAGAACATTTCTTTTGTCACAGATCGATGTAAATGGTTATAAATCTATGTGATTCAGGTGGATGTGGAAGTGATCGAAGAGTTGCGAAGTGGAGGAAAACAACCGATGATTGTGCATGGAGTCACACAGGCAAAGGCGAATGAGTTATGGGAAGTCCATTACAGAATCATGAGAGCTTTCCTTGGTCGTATGAAGAATAACATGATCGATATTAATATTAATAATAATAAAAAAGACAAAGCTTATAATATCCTCACGGCGGATCACGACGTTGAGAACTGCAACGGGTGGAGTCTGGTTGTTACGAGTAAAGAGTTGAAGGCATTAAAGGATTCCGATTTCAGTATCTTCATGGTCAATCTAACCAAGGTCAGTTACTTTTTAATCGTGTAATTAAGCTCTAGTTTTTATATAAAATTATCAATTTTTGATTATGGTGGGTTTTGTAATTAGGGGGCAATGATGGCGCCACACTGGAACCCAACTACGGCGGAGATAGGGGTGGTGGTGAGAGGACGAGGGATGGTTAATGTGGTGTGTCCGGGGAGTTTAAATGAAACGGAGTGTAAAAATTCGAGGTTTAGGGTTGAAGAAGGTGATGTGTTTGTGGTGCCAAGATATCATCCGATGGCTCAGATGTCGTTTAATAATGGGAGTTTTGTGTTTATGGGGTTTACGACTACAACGAAGAAGAATCATCCGCAGTATTTGGTGGGGACAGCTTCGGTGTTGCAGGTGTTGGATAAGAGTGTGGTGGCGGCTTCTTTTGGGGTGAGTAATATGACGATGGATGAGATTTTGAAGGGTCAAAGAGAGGCGATTATTGTTGAGTGTACTTCGTGTGCTGAGGAGGAAGAGAGGTTGATGGAGGAGGAGATTGAGAGGGAAAAGGAGGAGGAGAGGAAGAAAGAAGAGGAGGAGGAGAGAAAGAAAGAAGAGGAGGAGGCTAAAAGGAGGGAGGAGGAAGAGGAGGCCAAGCGGCAGGAAGAGGAGGAGAGGAGAGAGCAAGAGGAAGCACGGAAGAGGGAGGAGGAGGAGGCTAAGAGGAGGGAGGAGGAAGCGGAGGCCAAACGGCGGGAAGAGGAGGAAAGGAGGGAGCAAGAGGAAGCTCGGAAGAGGGAGGAGGAAGAGGCTAGGCGGCAAGAGGAGGAGGCTAGGAAACAACAAGAGGAGGAGGCTAGGAGGCGGCAGGAGGAGGAGGCAGCCGCTAGGCGGCAGGAGGAGGAGGAGGCCGCTAGGCGTCAGGAAGAGGAGGCTAGGAGGCGACAGGAGGAGGAAGCGGCTAGGAAACAACAGGAGGAGGAGGCTAGGCGGCGGCAAGAAGAGGAGGCGGCTAGACAACAAGAGGAAGCTAGGAAACAACAGGAAGAGGAGGCGGCCCGGCGGCAGAAGGAGGAAGAAGCTGCTAGGCGACGTCAACAGCAAGAAGAGGAGGCTAGGAGGCGACAACAAGAGGAGGAGGCTAGGAGGAGGGAAGAAGAGGAGACGGGACATGGTGGTGGTGGAGGACGTGGAGGAGGAGAAGGGGGAGCCGCTAGTAGGGAGGAGGAAGAGATGGCGAGGCGGCAGAGGGAGGCGGAGGCTGCAGCTAGAGGAGGAGGAGGGGGTGGTCAGGAGAATGGAAGTTATGAAGAGTAAGAAACTCCTTAAAAGCATGTTTATATTTTTGTGATGAATAATTTCTATTTCTTTGGTTATCTAATAGTAGATTTGTGGTTGGTTTTGTGTATTAATTATGTACGTTAAAAGATCAATATGAATTTCTTTGAAGCTATGCATGTGCCAAGTAACAATAGAGAGAAATAAAATAAATAAAACTTAATTAGTTATATACGGAAAACACATGTTATTATCACTTGTTACTATAATAATTCTTAATAATATTTACTCCTTTTCGTGAACTTGTTTTAAGTATCTGTTATGATTAGATTGATCATTTTTTTCAATTAATTTTTGGAATTCAGTTATATTTTCTAAAACCAAATTATTTTTGTCAAGACATAGCACGAATAACAACATTCAAATCTAAAGACATTTTAACATGCTTAGATCCCAGCATCCCAAATTCATGAAATAACTCCAAATAGTAATTTCTTTTTGTAAACAAATTCCATCACTTTTATGAATGACTCCAATTCTAATTAAGGATTTCATTTTTCCTAAATCCTTAATCAAGTATTTGGATTTCAAAAGGTTCATCACTGTATTGGTTTCATTCTCACATTATTACCAGTTAGTACATCATCAACATATAAAAGTAAAACAACTATATTACCACCTTGTTCTAACAAATAAAGAATAGGCGTTAGCACTTTGAACAAAGCCAATTTCAAACAAGTTAACATAATTTTTATTGCATTTTCTTGGAGCTTGTTTAAGCCCATATAAAAACTTAAGCAACTTATATACATGATTATTACCAATAGTATAATACCCTTGAGGAATTGAGGTAGACTTATAAACACCTTCTCATCAAGATTACAATATAAAAATGCATTGTTAACATCTAAGTGATATACATTCAATTGATAGGATGTTTTTGGGTTAGCGTTTTTTTATTACAAAAGTGATTTTAGGAAAAATACTTACTAATTTATAGTTTTTTGATAACATCCTATTTTTTCCATATAGACATCCTAATTATATTTTGAAATATTTTTATTTGTTGAAATTACATTGTTTTCCAAAAAACTGATTACAAGTAGTTAATTATAAGTTGACTTTTTATAAAGGGGTCAATGGGGTGTCTTATTAGCATCACCTTTTTGAAAAAAAAAAACAGATTTTAAAAAATATTTTAGGTTAGAAAATCGTTTTTGAAGGGTAAAATGACAAAAAAAAAGAACTGAAAGCTAGGGGTGCGTTTAGTTGCGGAAAAATCGACCGTTTTCCGTAAAAATTTTCCAGAAAAATGAGAATTTTGAAAACACGTTTAGTTCATCTATTTTTCTAAACATTTCACGAAAAATGAAAATTTTTTGTTTTCTAAAATTACAATGAAGTTGGAAATTTTTGGAAAACTGATAATCATTGTTTTTCACATTTTTCTAATTCCAAAATTTTTCTAAAATATAACTACACCCACACTCCCACCTCTACCTACCCCCAAATTAACACCCCCAACTCACCACACTCCTACCTACCTACACCCACACCCACCCACTCCCAGCCCACCCCCACAAACACACACACACACACACACTCCCAAGCCCACCCCCACAATCATACACACATACACCCATCCCCACCCCCACCGATACAAACACATATACACACACATACACCCACAAAGACACACACACACACATCCATCCCTACAAACACACACAAACACACTCACCCCCACCTCCACCCACAAACACACACACATCCACCCCCACCTCCACACACACCCACCCACCCCCACCTTCACACACCCCCACCCACTTCCACACACACCCACCCACCCCCACCTTCACACACACACACCCACCCCCACCCACCTCCACACACACCCACCCACCCCCACCTTCACACACACACACCCACCCCCACCCACCTCCACCCACAAACACACACACCCACCCTCACCCCCACAAATACACACACCTACACACACAAACACACACCCATCACCCCCACAAACACACATACACACACCCACCCCCACCCCCACCCACAAACACACACACACACCTCCACCCACAAACACACACACACCCACCCTCACCTCTACACACACATACCCACCCTCTCCTCCACACACACACACACCCACCCCCACCCCCACAAATACACACACACATCACCCTCACAAAGACACATACACACACACACCCATAAACACACACACATACACACACCCATCCCCACAAACACACATACACCCACCCCCACCCCCACCCACAAACACACACACACACCCACCTCCACCCCCACAAATACACACACACACACCCAACACCGCTACCACAATCACTGATCTACCATCACCACCACTACTACCCCATCACCACCACTGCCACCATTTCCGCCGCCGCCACCACCGCTGCCACCCCACTACCGCCACCACCACCATCACCGTCATCGACATCACCACTGCCCCCCGCCGCCGCCCCCACCCTTACCCTACCACCGCTACCGTTTTCTAAAAATGAAAACCAATAGAAATATACACATCTAAACGTATTTTCTAATTTTCTAAAACTGAAAATGAAAAATGAATAAGTTTTAAGTAAACGCGTTTTCTAAATTTTCCAATGAAAACGAAAAACGAAAAACGAAAACTGAAAGGGGAAAACGAAAAACGGAAAATGAAAACTATTTTCCGTAACTAAACGCAACCTAGGTTTTTCTAGCTTTTAGAAAGCCTTCTATTTTATCTATTCAAAAAGCTGATTAAAAAGCTATTGTCAAACACCCAAACAAATTTTTAGCTTATTAACTTTTTAAAAAACTAATAAACTAATAAGCTATTTTGAAAAGTTAACCCAAACACCCACTTAACAAGGAAGGTAATTACCACACGCATGTTTACCATTTAACAAAAATTAAAATGTTTCTTTATAATTTATACCAAGGTTGCAGAAATCGTTCGACGGTAGCTCGGCGGTGGATTGGGGTCAATGGATTAATTGACTAGGTGAAGATTAATCGGAGACCATTAATTATTTAAAAAATTAATAAATATAACATTAATCCTAAGAATATAACATTAAATATAACATTATTATTAATAAAATTATGAGTTGGAAAACTAGTGCATCACCATCAACTAGTTTATGATCTTCATCAAATGCTTTGCATCCTCTACTAAGTCCTATTTTCCTTGGGAGGTACTTTGTTGGCCACTCATATCCATCTTCATCAAGAAGTGTCATTATTTCATCATGTGTAGGAAGATAGTTTTTGTAGAAATACACACGAAGACCCTAATTACAAATCATAGTAATAACATGTTAAATGGGAATGTGAAGACCTAAACATATTTCATGTTCTTGAAATTCTTTATTGAACATAGGACCTCATGAATATGGCTATAATGGGTATAATAATCCCTTTTGAACTTACCAGTCAAAACCCACTCGAAACATCAAGCATTGGTTTTAAGAAGCTAGGAAAATCAGGCTGTAATTTGGAGTGTCGTTCTTTTGCTCTGAAGCATACTCTATATCTTCATCAGAGGCGTAGATTCGATTTAATAAATCCCTTACCTGTGTTGACCGATTAGAGCGCCTAGACCCGCCTAGCTCCGATAATCTCTAGCTTTGACCGATTTTGACCACGTCCGATTAGAGAGACCAATTAGCTATAATCGTCATCAGTCGAGGACCACCAAGCACCTAGGCGCCGATTAATCGACCGCCTAGACTGATATTTTCAACACTGATTTATACCCTCTTTTTAGTTAGATCCTTTAGCAACTAACATACATTTGATTTATATTTAAATTTGTATACCTAACAACACCTCATAGGCTTCCAACTAGGCGGTAGATGTGTAATTTCCTAAGTATTATTCAAATATAAAGCCTTCATTTCTTCATTCATAACCTAAATCCAATTATGATCAAACAAAGCTTCACTATAATTTTGAGGTTTTATAGTTGTAGAAAGATAATAAATAAAGAAAAAAATTTCATAACTCAAACAAGAGAAACTCATAGATTTTTCAATTTCGTATTTATGTTTACTTTCAACAACAAAATAATTAAATATAATTGGCATTTTAGTCTCTCACCTATACCTTCTAAAACCTATATAGTCACTACCAAATTGCTCAACATTATTTAAACTATTTTCCTCGGATGAACATGACAAGGTTGATTCAGCCTCCTAAGACAAATGTATGTGTACCTCGCCACCCTGGATGCTTATGTTACAAGCGGAAAAAATGACTATAGTTGTACCTTTAGTCGAGTTTGCTAAAACCAAACTTGTCATGTCCACGTGATTCATCTAAATAAGAATATTTAAAATTTTCATCATAGGAAAAGAAAAAAAGAAGGGTTGTTTTGGATTTGATTCATTAATCAAGTCAAAGAAATCCCAAAATACATTCACACCATAATTACCTTTTTCTTTTAAACGGAATTTTTTTTTTTATAAAACTTCACATCCTTGGAAAAGAAAGCAGAGCCATTGTCTAAGACTTGAAATTTTGTAAACTTTCTTTTTCATTTGAATAATTAATTAAAACATATTTTCAGGTCTCTTAGCAAATTTATCTGATACACTAGGTGAACATTTTATGGACCGTGGACCGGACCAGATGAGACTTACAGGGTCCAGGTCCAGGTTCGAGTCCAGGTCCGGTTTTTCTGGTTCTTGGACACGGTTGGACCGGTACAATTTTACATGCATATAGTACAATTCGTTAAAACACATTTTTGAGTTTGATACAACCCGTTAAAACGAATATGTTGTTGGATTGATACGTCATAACTTATTAAAATAAATACGTTTTTAGGTATGGTACGATACAACTCATAAAAATGAATACATTTATGTTTCTTGTACCCGTTAGACTGGTCAAACGTTGATTGTTTATACCGTATGTTTGACCTTTAAATCAAATAAGTTAATGACTTTATCATATTTCATGCATAGCTAATATAACTTTATCTATAATATTATAACTTACAAAATTAATTTTCCAAATAAAAGCACCTAACATATAAATCAAGTTCAACAACAAAACTTAACAAGCATAACACAAATATACATAAGTAATTACCGTAACACCAAAAATCATAGTTTAAAATTTAAAATCAATCCAACTAACAAAATTCATAATCTAATCTTCCATTGGCATCTTCCTTGTTATCTAAATCTAACATGTTTAAAGCTTGTGAAAGTCTACATAAACACAAAAGAAAATGTTGTTAGTATTTAATAAAAAGTGATAACGGAAAAGTTGAAATATTTCAACTTTGATATCTCACCTTTACAGGATTGTAACTCATTGAATATAACACAAAAAAACCTATCAAAACTATAGTTTAATTCATCTATAAACTCTAAATTACATGTTTGAAAAAACCACATGTCAATCCAACTTAAAACGAATGAGATATTCTTGTTTAAAAAATTTCACAGAATACAAAATTTAAATTTCTTGTTGAGCTTTTGGGAATCTCACTAAGCTTTGACTTACAATTTTTGGCGATTGTATATATGGTGTGTGATATTTTGGGAATCTCACTAAGCTTTGACTTACAGTTTATATTTGTGGTTTCAGGTACTTTCGGTACTAAGGGGAAGGGTCAGCTTGATGGCGCAACATTCACTCATCACTAGATTTTCATATTTAGATATTTTTCTCTGATGATTTGACATTATTATAAATTAATATGTTTGGAACAATGTGAAAATAGTAACTTTTGTGTTTATCTAAAAATGAAAAATTGATCTTGGTTTTTGGGCTGTTATATTTCAGCTTTGATATCCCAACTTTGAAGGATTGTAACTCATTAAATATAACCCCAAAACAACAAAATTATACAATAAATTCATCTACAACTCTAAATTATACGTTGAAAAAAATTGCATGTCAATTCGACTTAAAGCTAATGAGATATGCTTATTTAAATAATTTCACAGAATACAAAAGTTTAAATTTCTTACTGAAAAGCTGAAATATTTTAGCTTTGATATCCCAAGTTTGAAAGATTGTAATTCGTTAAATATAACACCAAAACAACAAAATTATAGTTTAAAATCATCTACAAACTCTAAACCACACGTTGAAAAAAATCACATGTCAATCCGACTTAAAATGAATGAGATATGCTTGTTTGAAGAATTTAACAGAATACAAAAGTTTAAATCAAGTCCAAAACTGGTTTTTACCTAGAATCGGCCGGACCAGACTGGTTTTGATAAAATCCTAGAACCGAGAACCGGCCAGAGGGTACAAAAAAGGGGGTCCGAGTCCAAGTCTGGTCTGGTCTATGAGTCCAAATGCTCACCCATATCATATACATTTAGCCTTACAGCAAAATAAAAGACAACCAAAAACACATAAATTATCATATATGGGTGAAAGATCATAAATCATTTCAAGTTGTAATTCTCATTCATAAAAAAAGTAAGAAGTGGATTAATCAAAAAAGTTGAAATTATAGCTTCACCCCTATATTTTAGTGGCAATGCACACCGAAAAAGTAAAGATCTTGAAACATTTAAAAGGTGCTTATGTTTTCTCTCTACAACACTATTTTGTTTTGAAGTATAAATACATAAATTTTGTCCTGAAATACCATTATTTAAACAAAATTATCAAACCAATTATTAACAAACTCACTTCCATATATGATAATTTTAATCATAAAATTAAAATGATTCTTCAAAGAATTAGAAAAATAAACAAACACCAATAATAGAATCTTTTGACTTCATCAAATAAACTCACACATCTCTTATGTAACCCATGATCCATGACATCCATGTCATCGATTAAGATGAGTATAAATGAGATTAACATATCAATGAACATAATCTAGTCAGTGATCTAAGAATTTTGTAGTAATTGAAATTTGCAAATTGTATTGTCTATCTAAACAGCTTCAAATACTCAATAATTTAACAATAAGTACTATTACGTTTATAAAACTTTTAAGAACTTTGTGTATCTTTTTATTGCCAAATATGTAATCGTAATAGATAAAACTTAAAAGACGTCATAAAGCTTTATACATAAATTAAAATACCACATTGGTAAACATTAAACCTTTACGTTGGACTAGAAAGTAGAAACACATCAATTTTAAAAGAATTTCTTATAAATTACACAAAAATACATCCACTTTTGTAAGAACTTCGAGTTCACGTAACAATTCCAACAAAATTATGCAACCGTGACCACAACTAAAAACAAAAATTTAAATATTCACGACCCATAAATAATTTATATATGACTAACTAATTATAACACTAACAATATAAGTCGTCTATTTCTTTTAAAACGTTAAGCAATGCTATTTGTTAAAAACAAATAAATATTCTTATAACTTATAAGTATGTCTTGAAATGGGTACCAAAAAATTGAAAAGCCTTTAGCCCAATGTTCAATAAACGTAGATTGTGGGCTTGTGGCCTATTCCATATTTTTTTAAAGTTTAACTTTAAACTCTCGTGACCTCACTCTTTTTTTTTTTTTTTTTTTTTTCCTAAACGACAATTTTTATTCGAAGACAATTCTAATTTCTAAGGTCGAAGTTAAATTCCTAGCTCTATATATAGAATCATATGTCAGCTATATTTTCAAAATTAATAGTAATACGTTGCGTCTTTTGGACAACTTAAATCTTGTATTTTCTTTATTTTCCTTCACGTTTTATATTCTGTGTTTTTCGTTGAAAACACTAAGAAGATCGCCCATGTCCACCATCGATGCCAACAAACTCTCATTAAACCTTTTTTGTTCTAAAAATATTGTTACAATAAATACATAAAAGAAAGAACGATGTACTTTTACTTTAAAAATATATAAAATGTGTGAACTTTATGCAAAAACTTTATCGATGTATGTTTCCGCATGTAAGTTGTGTCAACTCATGCAATGCATACATAATTTCATTTTACTTTCGAAAATATATGTATATAGGCATATAGCCATATAAGAATAATATATCATTTTGAATTATGACTTTAAAATTAATACATTATAAATAAAATTTCTTTTTTCTAATTTTGCCTATGATTTTGTTGATTCTCTTTCAACAACTTTTAGGTACAACTTCAAAAAAGTAAATTACACGAATGGTCCTTATGGTTTGGGGGTAATTTGTACGTTTGGTCCTTCACTTACTTTTTTAACTCGGAAGGTCCCTACTGTTTGTTTTTGTTACGCGTTTGGTCCCTTCTATTTGTTTTTGTTATGCGCTTGGTCCCTGTCTTACATAAAAGACTATTATTTGAATAGAGAAAAATGATGGGATAGGTAGGGTAAGGTGAGGGGAGTGGGGTTAGGAGTGTTTATTTAAATAAATTAAAAAATCAAGGGCAAAATAGTCTTTTTAGGTAAGACAGGGACCAAACGTGTAACAAAAACAAACAGTAGGAACCTTCTGAGTTAAAGGGACCAAACGTGCAAATTACCCTAAACCATAAGGACCATTCGTGTAATTTACTCCAAAAATACAATAAATTTATTTTCAAGCGACTACAAAATTAAAAATTAAATCGGTTCCATTACATACCCAAGAGATAATTAAAGCTAAGAATATGGGGAATAGGGAAAATGGAATAAACGAAAAGGATTTGGAATGGTTCAAAGTCCAAGATTTTAATAACCTTTTTGCAATGCATTGATTGAGTTGTCAATCCAAATGAACTCTCTTTGACCCCCGAATTCCAATTCCAATAGCCGGCCGAGCACATTCCATCGTTCCAATGGCTAACGGAACCCACATCCCCATGAACCATGGAATCACAGATTACAATCCGACGGTTTACATTATCTCGATCAAACCAAAGATTTGCAAAAGCTAAACTTAAAACACTCATGCTGAATGATGGAATGGAAAGTAAATAGAAAAAAGGAGTTGTTCATTTATGGTTAGTTAACAAAGAATGGAATCTCTGATGCCGTGAGGGGGTGTCAAACTCCTGAACCCTTTCCTTTTTCTCGCTAATCCACGTTACTTTTTGGTTTATTTATTTATTTATTTATTTTTCTTGTTTTCTTTTTAGTAAAAATGATAACATGTAATCATGTATCTATTAATTTAATCGTATCTTTATATGCTTATCTTTTTATATTAGAGTATATTCATATATTTCGTATATAAACCTTAAAAAAAAATCGGAAATGTCCTATTTTTTTCACCATAGGATTTACAAAAACAACGTGATATTCTTAAAAGAACTTAGTTTTTTAGTGTTTTAATAAGTTTAGAGGGTTTATTTACTAATACAAAAAAAAATTCGAAAGACTTGTATGTTAAGTACTTAAGTGTATGAAAATACGTAAAAGTTGTAATTATTAATTTATATATTTATATTGATTTTCTCTAAGAAATATAAGTAGGCAGTGAAAGCTATTTATTGTTTCATTGTTTAGTTGTTCTCATACATAATTGCTTTTAGAAACTTATAAACAAACGATGATACTTAGTTTGGAATAAAATATATTTTTTAAAGAAAATGAAGAGGTCAGAAAGGGAATTACCAAAAAGGATGAAGAAAAAAGAAATCTGGCGTGGAGTGTAAGGTAATAAAAAATGGGGGTCTTTTTTGGTATTTGGATGGACATGTCAGACTTGAGAGTACACATCATCGACTACAACACATTTTCCTACTATGTTTTTTTTTAACTTATTTTCTCTGGCTACTCTTTGTAATATATGTTGCCTTCTTGCCCTTGAAAATAAAACTAAATAACGAAAACTTTTAATCTTATTTTCTCTTTCTACATTTTCCACATACAACATATATTTATATAAATTATTTTCTCTAATCTGTTCTTTTTCCAAACCTTTTAGATCATATGAAATTGTAAATTTTCTTCTTTTTCCCATACTTCTCATACCTAATTTTAATTAAATAATTAAAAATATATAATATAATACGTTTACATAACCATGGACGAAGCTTGCTTAGGGCAAGGGGGGCTGTGCCCCTCCTGAATTTTTTTGTTAGAAATAGCCCCTCCACTTTAGTTTATATACATATTTAGCCTAAAAATATAAAATTTATGCTGTGGCCCTCCTGCTCTCCGATTTTCATGTATATTATACTTTCGCCCCCCCCCCCCCTCCCCCCCCAAAAAAAAATGTCCAAGCTTTGTCACTGTACATAACATCATATTCAAATACCATTTCATTAAAAATATATACACCATCAATGATATTGGCATATGTAAGAAATATTAGGGTTTGTAGTGGAGATCTGGATACCAACTTGGATCGTGAGAACATTTTTCGTACTGATATTTCTACCCTATGTTTGGGTTGCAAAAAATTCAGCCTAGGATAATCCAAGTGGACACTTACGATTCTAAGCATAGAAATTGTAAGCCAATTTGCTAGAGAGATTTTGTGAGAATTTTATGAAAACAAGAGCTAAAATCCGTAACCTTCTTCTGAAGAGGAAGACTCGTTTATATATTAAATGAGATTAGGGTTTCATTAGGGTTGGACCGTCATTAGTTGTTTTGGAAGCAAATCAGGATAATCCGGATTAGGGTTACCAAAACTAACGAGTTTCGTTAGTTTTACCATAATCACCCTCAAGAAATTGAATTTTCCACTATGTTCCCATATGTAAAATTCGGTGAGGTTTTGGGACGATGCGCCAAACCCCGCGGGGGCGCTGCCCCTCGACCCCGCCCGTTGACCTGGCAACAGGACCTCAGCCAAAGGCTCTGCCCCTTGGACCCCACTAAGGGTCGAACGGCTTCTAATTCGATCTTATACATGTGTGCACTCCACACAACCCCGTAAATATATTAGCATACAAATTATGAAGCCCCTTAGCTCACATGTCAGTTCCAGTTACTTAAAATGACATGGTGATAATAAAATCACCAACAATCCTCTCCCATTTTAGTGGAACCCTGTAACAGACATAACCTTATCAAACAAACCAAACTAATACATAATGAAAATATCGAAACGATTGAATTTCCACTTAGTAGCATACATTTGCAAATACTCGAGAATCAGGGTGTTTTATGAATTGAGCCCATCAACCCATTTGAATACCAGAAAGTAAAATACATACTAGTTTATTGAATTTCTAGCAAAATACAACTTGACACTATTATAAAGCCATGTGTCCCAATCGTCTCATGATCGTATCAAGGTCAAGTCCATAACCTCTTGAAATGCGGCTACACTTCACAATCACGTAGGTAACTCCTTTCTATGTATCTGCACATACATTTATCAAAGGAATTATTAAGAAGTTAAACTTCAACCTGGCTAAATTGCAGAACCGACCACATACCTAGGATGAACAATTCATGTGTTCCAATCTATAAGTATGAGCTTTCCACATTGAATTCAACTCCTAACATTATATTAGGAGGGAATTGGGTGTCTCATCATTACAGAATTAAATGGACATTAATCCCATCCCGATTACAGACTTGTGTACTAAGTCTCTTGTCAGACATTTAGTCAAGTGATCTGCCAAATTTTGTTGCGGTTTCACAAACTCAACCGAAATCACACCATTCATGATTAGTTCTCGAATCATACTATGTCTAACACCTAGGTTTCTAGACTTGTCATTAAAAACTTGGCTATATGCCTTAGCTAAAGCGATTGCACGATCACAAAGGATAGAAATAGGTGCTATCGGTTTAGATCACAAAGGAATCTCATGGACTAAATTCCTTAAGCACTCTGCTTCTTTACCAGCAGCTGCTAACGCAACAAACTCAGATTCCATTGTCGAGTTTTTAATGCAAGATTGCTTCTTGGAAGCCCAAGAAATGGCACCTCCCCCAAGCAAGAATACCCAACCAGAAGTTGAGGAATGGTCCTCCATGTTGGTTATCCAACTTGCATCCGAATAACTTTTTAAAACCAAAGGACTCCCTAAGTAGCTCAAACCATAATCCATAGTTCCCTTGAGATACTTAAACACTCTATTTACCGCTTGCCAATGTTGAGCATTTGGATTAGTAGTATACTTGCTCAAGTTACCCATAACAAAAGCAATATCATGCCTGATACTTGTCATTGCATACCTCAAGCTACCAATAGCCTTAAAGTATTCCAGTTGTGAAATGGGAACGCCATTATTTGGCATTAATTTCACACTTGGGTCCGTAGGAGTACTCACAGGAGAACAATCGGTAAAATTAAACCGCTTGAGAATTTTCTCAATATAATGACTCTGAGTCATTACCAATCCTTTGTTCATCCTCTTAATTCTTATTCCAAGAATTACATCAGCCTCTCCTAAATCTTTCATGGAAAACTTGGATGATAACAATTTCTTTGTTTCATCTACTTGATTTTGGTCGATACCAAAAATCAACATGTCATCTACATATAAGAAAATGATCACTTCAACTCTAGTAGCATCATCAAATCTACTATAAACACATTTTTCACATTGTTTTGTCTTGAAACCAAAAGATAAAATCACCTCATCAAATTTTTGATGCCATTGTTTAGGCGCTTGTTTCAGCCCATACAAAGATTTGACAAGTTTACAAACCATATGCTCTTTACCGGGCATAATGAAACCTTCAGGTTATTTCATGTAAACTTTCTCATCAAGATCACCATTTAAAAAAGCTGTTTTCACATCCATTTGGTGAATAACCAGATTGTGGATACTTGCCAAGGCAACCAACAATCTAATAGTAGAAATACGTGCAACTGGAGCATACATATCAAAATAGTCAATACCTGGTTTTTGTCTAAAACCTTGAATGACTAACCAGACTTTGAATTTGTCAATAGTCCCATTAACATTCATTTTCTTTTTGAAAATCCATTTGCAACGAAGATTTTTAGAACCCGGAGGCAAATCAGACAACACCCATGTGTTGTTCTCAAGAATTAATGACATTTCATCATCAATTGCTTCCTTCCAAAAGGCACTATCATGAGACTCTATGGCCTCTTGATATGTCTTAGGATCATCTTCAATACTAGCAATAAGAGTATTCAAGATTAATTTCATCTCTTGAACCTTCCACCAAATACAGTTGGAAGTCGGATCCGAAATTTTTTGCTTCTACAAAGCTCTTATGGTTCTTGAACGATACCACCATCTTAACTTTTTGTCTTTTTCTCTTTATTATCACCAAAAGTCGGATCCTTAGGCCTTTGAATCGATGAAAACTGCATCTCATCAAAAATTGCATCCCGTGATTTGATAGCAGTGTTAATTGAAACCGAATCATTAGGTTCTATTACATAAAACCTATATGCCTTGGAATGTTCATCATATTCAGTGAATATGCAATCAATTCTACGTTCTCCCAAAATTTTATTTTTGGGGTCGGTGAGTTTTACAACTGCCTGACATCCCCAAACCCGAAAATAACTCAAATTCGGCTTTTTCTTGAACCAAAGTTCATATGAGACCGTTTTGTTCCTTTTATTTGGAACCTTATTTAGTAAATAGCAGGCCGTTAACATGGCCTCTCCCCAGAATCCTTCACTCAATCCCGAGTATGATAACATCGAGTTTACCATTTCCTATAAAACTCAATTTTTGCATTCAACAATACCATTCTGTTGGAGTGTGTAAGGTGTTGTGGTCTCATGAATGATACCCACTAATTGAAAATATATGGGATCCATATATTCACCTCCACTATCAGTCCTGAGACGTTTAACCGGAATGCCCAATTGCAATTCCACTGTGGTTTTGTATATTTTGAATTTATCTAAGGCTTCATCCTTAGAATGTAACAAATACACATAACAAAACCGAGTGCACTCATCAATAAAGGTGACTACATAATTTTTATTTCCCAAAGAAGGAGTGGAGTGAAAATCACACAGGTCACTGTGTATAAGTTCCAAAACAGCTGAATTTCTAGTGACACTAGGAAAGGGTTGTTTTGTTACTTTTGTAAGCATGCATGTTTTACATTTATCAAATGTCATATCAAATGTTGGAATTAATCCATCTTTTGACATCTCATGTATCCTTCTAAAGTTGACATGACCTAATCTTGCATACCAAAGCATAGATTCAACATAAAAAGCAAAAGACACAAATGCATAATTTTGAACAGGTAATAATTTGTCAACAATATTCAAACGAAACATTCTATTATTTAAATATCCAAAGCCAATAAACATTCAACCCTTAGACAAAACAAACTTATCCGACTCAATAACTTGTTTAAAACCATCATAATTCAAACAACTAGAGCTAACAAGATTCTTGTGAATCTTGGGAACAAACAAAATATCAAATAAACTAATTGTCTTTCCATAAGTAAATTCAAGACACACGTCACCCAAACCACAAATAGGAATAAAAGAATCGTCTCCCATTTTCAGCACTGGCCCATCTTCAAACGGAGTTAATGTTTCAAACATCCGTTTATCCTTGCATACATGGTTCGTTGCTCCAGAGTCGATCCACCAAGCAACATCATCATCCTACACACAGAATGATTTAGGAATAAATGAAACATTGTAAACATAATTTTGATTAGAATTATAAAAGTTAGTCAAAAACTGACCTCCTTTAACTTGGGCCGAAGACCCGTTCACTTTCCCATTGGCTCCACTGTTTCCAGCACCATTATAGCCTAAATTCACACGACAATCTCGCTTGCAATGCCCAACTTGATTTCACCTCCAACAAACCAGATCCTTTCTCTTTTTGCTGGAGTTGCTTGGGATGTGTTCCTGCTTACATTTTCCATGTCCTTTGTGGTTCTTATTATTTGGTTTGTTTTCAACCATATGAACCGAGGGCTGTCTAGATTCAACTTTTCCCTTGAGTTTTTCAGATTTGTCACTTTCCTTCGCACGAATAGATTCTTCAATACGAATGTGACTAGTAAGTTGAACCAAGGACAATTCCTCCTTTTGATGTTTCAAGTTATGTTTGAATTCTTTCCAAGATGGAGGTAGTTTGTCAATGATGGTTGACACAACAATGGATTCATCCATATTCATACAGTGCAGTTTAAACTGACTGTATACGCCAAAGAGTTAATTGTATTGTTTAGTGACAAACCTTGAATCATCCATCTTATAATTATTAAAGTCACTGACCAGAAGATATCAGTTCGAATGTAAGAAATATTAGGGTTTGTAGTGGAGATCTGGATACCAAATTGGATAGTGAGAACACTTTCCGAACTGATATTTCTACCCTATGTCTGGGTTGCAAGAAATTCATGCTAGGATAATCCAAGTGGACACTTACGATTTTATGCACATAAATCGTAAGCCAATTTGCTAGAGAGATTATGTGAGAATTTGATGAAAACAAGAGCTAAAATTCGTAACCTTCTTCTGAAGAGGAAGAACCGTTTATATATTAAACGGGATTAGGGTTTCATTAGGATTGGGCCGTCATTAGTTGCTTTGGAAGCAAGTCAGGATAATCCGGATTAGGGTTACTAAAACTAACGAGTTTCGTTAGTTTTACCATAATCACCCTCAAGAAATTGAATTTTCCACTATGTTCCCATATGTAAAAGTCGGTGAGGTTTTGGGACGCTGTCCCAAGCCTCGCGAGGGCACTGCCCCTCGATCCCGCCTGCTGACCTGGCAGCGGGACCCTAGCCAGGGGGCTCTGCCCCTTGGACCCCGCTAGGGGTCCAACCGACTTCTAATTCAATCTTATACATGCGTGCACTCCGCACAACCCCCGTACATATATTAGCATACAAATTATGAAGCCCTTTAGCTCACATGTC